>NW_023603184.1:88867900-89523428 GCF_014898055.3 Talpa occidentalis | reverse complement strand
TCTGTAAGTTTTTTTTTTCTTTGCCTTTTGTTTTTTTGTGGATTCTTTGAAATATCCTATAATTCAGAAATACTTTCCTCATTCATATCCAGTATGAATAAACTCAACAGAGGCATCCTTCACTTCTGTGACAGTGCTTTTTATCTCTAGTATTGCTTTGGTTCTTTTTAAAGATTTCCATTACTTGGCTCACATTGCCCATCTGTTCTTTCATAATTGCTAATTTATTCATTAGAGTCCTTACCATATTAATTATAGTTGTTTTAAACTATCCATGAATTTTCCAACATGTCTGCCATGTTTGGTTCTTATGCTCTATCTGCTTAAATTACTTTCATTTATTTTTGTCTTTTGATACACCTTTTAATTTTTCTTGATAACCATACATATTTACCAGATAAAAGGACCACTCTCTATAGGCCTTTAGTGATGAGGTGGTGAGGTGTGCAGAGCAGGCAAGTATATTATAGTCCTATGATTAGGTCTATCATGAATCTATGCCTCTGAACTTTTAACTTTACAAGTATTTCTCATTCTCCTCTCCCTCCTTTGCTAGGACAGGGTGACAGGTTTGTTGGAGTGGGCTAAGGTTGGATATTTCCTCCAGTCATTTAGGCTCTAGCTAATAACTGAACGGGTAGCACTCTGGTTAACTACTATTTTATTGAGAGTGGATCTTGTTAAGAAGTAGAGTGTTATGAGGTATTTCAGAATGATTCATTTTCCTTTCTCATGCTGGAAGTAAGAAGGGATTTTTCTATAGTATTTACTAGGGGAGCCTGGATGAGTTTCTGGAAGTAAAATCTGAAATATTGTGCACCCACCGTGACTAGACCACCCTGGAACTTTTAGCTCCCTGACTTGTCCACTTGAGTTTCCAACAGTTTGGCAATTAAAGTTCAGGTTGTCATGCCCAGAACTAAAAGAAGTTAGTGTTTTGTTAGCAGCAGTTAGTAAAAACTCCCTGTCTTCACTTGTCTGCCTGTGACTTCCCTTCTCTTACATATATAAGAACTCTTGTTGATTTTTCAGTCTAACTTTTTACTCATTATTAGGATGGAAAGGAAACTTCCACGTTCCTGACATTTTGGATATCAGAACCTAATCTTTTTGACTAATTTATTTAATTTTAAATTTTTGTTTAATACAATTATTGCTCTGAACCATGCAGAAAATAAGCCCACAGAATGTAAATAATCACCACCCAACGTCCTTTGAGCTTCACACTTTCACAGTAAAGGTTTATGTTTAATCTGTGTCCCCCAAATTTTATCTCTGAAGATCTTATGTTCTATTGAGCATAATAATTAAAATTTGTTTTGAATCAAAAAAATGCATATTTTACCATATTTGGTGTTGTCTTTTGCTCTTGAAGTTTTACTTCTTCAAGTTCATATGTAAAAGGCACTCCCTTGGGAGGTGTAGTAGAAGGATGTTCATTTTCTGACTTGAGATCTATTATTGATTCCTTCATTTTCCTCACTGTTGAGGCTGTGCATGCCAATATAGCCCCCTATAGAGAGATTTTTTAAAATTCCTAAATGTTTTGAAGAGTGCTTTAGAATATAACTTATGCCAGAATCTAATTAGACATGAATGTGGATTTTGGGAGACATTGTTTATAACTGGTTTATTTTTCCTTTACCCCTATTGTCAAGAGGAATCTTAAAAATATTGTCTTCATAATTATTACTTCTCCTTATTTTTGGCCTTTTCCATAATGGCTTAAAAATTCTTCTAAACAATAAGAACAAACGTTATAAACAAACTCTTTCACAGGCTTTTTCTTCACATCCTCCTTCTCTTCCTACACTCTGAATAAAACAAAGACAAACTTCACAAAGCAGATTTTCATGAAGCGAATGCAGAAATCACAAATCTAACAAAATAAGGCATGGGTCAATTTTTCACAACTTATCAATATATTTAGTTTTTCAGAGTGACTATTCCATTATATCTAAGGGAAGTTCATTGCATTAGTAACAAGCTAGCCTGGTGATAAAGGCTGCTGACCATTCTGGCATTGATTCTGCCCACAAAAATATGCAGCATGTCACAAGTGGAATTTACCCTTTGGCCTTTAGCTCCCCCTCGTCTCAAACCAAGAAGTATTGTTTGCACTATGAAACCAGCTATTCCACCAGCTAAAAGTGTTCCTAGCTTATTACTAAATGATCTTAAAACAGTCCAGAAAATATGAAGTTTCTTTTTTCATGAGTACAGGGAAAAAAAAGCTAAACTTGCCTGTTTGGTGGAAAAAAAAAAACCCTATTACTCTCTTATATTTTTATTTGTTCTTAACCTTTTGTTTGATTTTAGAGCAGATTAGCAATTAATAATTATGATGCAGAATTATATGCTTGTAAGATGATAAAGTGATTCCAAATATTTATATTCCCACTTACACCTTCCCAAATTCACTTACTTTTACTCCTAACTTATACATTTACTTGTAAAGAAATGAATAATAGTTTGGAGATATTTGTAGAGTTTCTCAAAACAGTGTTGGCCTGCACAAATAAAAGATGTCCAGCAGTCAGTCATAAGAGAGAACTTTGTCTTTTTTTCTTCTAAAATAACAAAGAACATAGATCGGTCCATTACAAAAATAAGATTGATTTTAAAAGAACAAAGAACATAGACTGGTTCAGTTCTTTATTTTTCTAATAAAATAAAGTACAGCATATATTAAAAACTGCCTGGATATTCTTTCATGCATGAAAATATGGAGAATATTCTTAGATAATCTATGATTATTATATCTAAGAGAGCTGTCCTTAGCATGTGAAAATTGTTATAGCTGTTTTTAGCTATTTTTATCCTTTTCTATAAAAGTAAACCTAGAGAATAAACCAAGAACTGTACAGGTTAGTGCCTGAGGTCAAAAGAAAATGAAAATACACCTTTGTGTCTTTTATGCCTTTCTGTTGCAGTTGAACACTAGCTTCCCATGGTAATGCTAACAAAAATGCATGAAAATAAAATTTTGTAGTAAAATGGCTATAATACACAATGAAAGTGGGAAAAGAAATAAAGCTAGAAAGTACTAAAATGCCAAATGTGATTTTCTTGGCTTAATCATCTCAGATTGCAGATTAAGAACTGAGATTTATTTAAGTCTCCTTTGTTGAGGCATAAGGATGGAGTTCTTGTCAGAAAATTGTTCACTTTTCTTGGCTTTAGTAACATTATAAATGCTGTACAAATACTGTTTTTCTTCATAGTCTGCCAAAAAATGTGGCAATAAAGAGTTAACTAAATATATCCACATCTCAAAAGCATTTAAATTTGAATTTTAGAATAAGGTTGTAGTTAATTCACTTTTAAATGCTGCAAACTTTCTTAATTATAAGAAGTAAAAATGGAATTTGTATTTGAAAATCTGTATGGTTTGCTGAAAAAGACAAAATGAGGGGGAGAGTGAGAGAATGAGAGAGAGATCAAGAAACATAGATTAAAGATGATTGGTAATCTTCAAATCTATTCAGAGATGATGTTATATAAATGTTGAAGACCATTCCTGTTAAATTTTAAGCACTCTAGTTCACATGTCACACAGACATGAGAAGAAAAGAAACTGACCATATACTCTTCTCTACTAGCCAATTTTTAAAATCTGAATTCCAGTATGTTTAATTTGTTGCCACAGAAATCAAAATACTCTTTGTGATGGCAGTTCTTTAATCTCAAGGAAATGTAATTATTTCTTGAAAAAATAATTCAGAGTTATAATTAGAAAATCCTGCTCTTTTTCCAAAGTGTTTACATGCTCTTAAGGATCATAGGTTAAGTATTTTCTTGGTTAGAGGTGAAAAAGAAAGATGAAGAGGATGAAAGAACAGGGAAATATAGATACTCCTCATAAGCCTTATGAATAAAAAATTGAAAAATTTAATATTATAATATAAGGAGTTTTATATAATAATAAATAAAAAATCAGTTGGTTGGATAATCTACACCTTGATCATGATATAGAATATTTCCATTATCCCAATAAATTATCTAGTGTTTCTTTGTTACCAATGCACCACTGACCTCTGGAAACAATTTATCTGTTTTCAGTCCTTCCCTTTTAGAATTTTGTATAAATTGAGTAAAAAGGTATAAAGTCTTTAGTGTCTGGCTTTTTTATTTAGTATATTTTGAAATTCACCTATGTTGCTCAATGTATCAGTCATTTTTTTCTTTCTATTTTTCATTGAAGCAACATGGTTTACAACACTGTCTATGATTCATAGGGATAGGATCACTTCTCTTCAGATATATGTTAAAATACCATGCCTACCACCATGATACCCATAGCCTTCTACCATAGTCCACTGGGCCCCCTCTGCACACCCTTTTCTGTACCTTCAACTCCTTCCTACTCTGGCAGTCTCAATTCTAAAGTTAGATTTCTTGGATTTGTTATTGATTTGGTTATGTGTTATTCTTTGTTTTCTTTCACTATAATCCACATATAAGTGAAACCATCTGGTATTTGTTTTTCTTCTTCTCACTTATTTTATTTTGCATTATTTCCTCCAGTTCCAAACATGTTGTAGAAAGTGGCAAGAGTTGATAATTTTTTTTTTAATAGCTGAATGGGATTCCTTTGAGTATGTATCCTTATCTTCTTAATCCACTCACTTGTCTTTTGGTAGTTGGCTTTTTTAAAATAAATTAGTAAGTATTCATATATATATGAGTGTGTGTACATAATGTTATATATTTATGTATATTATATTTAATGTATACATATATTATATATTATAATGTTTTTGTAATCAACCAATTTGTCCTTGGGTACTTGGTTGTTTCCATAGCTTGGCTTTTGTAAATATACTGCAATGAACATAGGAATGCATACATTCCTTCAAATTAATGTTTTTGCATTTTTCTGTTAGATTCCTAGGAGTGTTATTGCTGGATCATATGGTAGACCTATTTTTAATGTTTTGAGAACCTCCATACTGTTTCCCATAGGATTTGGATCAGTACACATTCCACCAACAATACAGGAAGCTTTCCCACCAATACTTGTTGTTTGTCATCTTTCTAATGGGTCATTCTCAAGCGGGTGAGGTAGTATCTCATTGTGGTTTTCATTTGCATTTTCCTGAGAATAAGTGATGATGAGCATTATTCCATGTGCTATTTGGCCATCTGTATGTCTTCTTTGGAAAAGTGTCTATTTAACTCTTCTGCCCATTTATTGATGGGGGTGTTTGTTTTCCTTTTGTTAAGTTATATGAGTTTTATGTAACTCTTGGATATTAATCCCTTGTTAGATGTTTGATGTGAAATTTTTTTCTCCCATTCAGTAGGGTATCTTCATTTTAATGATCATTTCTTTTGCTCTACAGCAGCTTTTTAGTTTGATATAGTACCGTTTGTTTATATTCTCCTTTGTTTTTCTTGATATGGATGACTAATCAAAAAAGACATCACTAAAGCCAATATTATGAAATGTTTTGCCTATGTATATTGTAGCTTTTGCCCTGATATCCAAATTTTTAGTCAATTACGAGTTAATTTTGTATTTGGTGTGAAACAATAGTTTCATTCTTTTGCATGTGACTGTACAGTTCTCCCTGTACATGACTAGTTGAAGAGAAAATCCTTCCTCTAATGTATATTCTTGGCTTCTCTATAGTAATTAACTGTCCATAGAAACATGGGTTTATTTCTAGAGTCTCAATTCTGTTCTATTGAGCTGTGCATCTATTTTAATCTATTACTATGTTTTGATTACAATAGTTTTGTAGTGTATTTTGAGATCTAGGTGTGTGGTATCACTATTCTTCTTTATCATTAGGTTTGCTTTTACTGTACAGGGTCTTTTGTAGTTCCTATGAATTTCAGTAATGGTGTTCTATTTCTTAGTGGACATCCTTGCCTTGTGCCAGACCTTAGAGGACTAGCTTTCATTTTTCACTATTGAGTATGATATTAGCTGTGGGTTTGTCATATATGGTCTTTATTATGTTGAAGCATGTTCCCTCTGTCCTCCTTTTTTGGAGGGTTTTTATAAAAAGTAGATGTTGAATCCTATCAAATTTTTCCTGTGCATTTATCTATATGACCATATGACTTTATCTTTCCTTTTTTTGGTGTGGTTAATTGCTTCGATCAGTTTTCAGATGTTGAATCATCCTTGTGTCCCTGTATACATCCCACTTGGTCATGCTGTTAAATCCTTTCATTTATTGTTAAATTTGGCTTTGCTGAGATTTTGTTGAGGATTTTTGTATCTATGCTCATTAGGGGTATTGGTCTGTAGTTTTCTTTCAAAATATGTTTGAAAGCATTTCCTCTTAATTTTTTTGCAAGTTCGAGAAAGATAGTTATTAGTTGGTTTTTGAAGGTTTGGTAGAAGTCACTAATGAAATTGGCCCCAGGCTTTTATTTATTTGGGAGATTTTTGATTACTGTTTCAATTTCTTTCTGTAATTGGTATATTTAGAGCTGAGTTGTTTTCTCTTTTATGGATATTTAACAAACTGCTTATTTTTCACTAATTGACAAGCACTTGAGCTTTTGTGTATTGTTAATAACTATTTAATGTTACTATATTGTTATGAATATTTGAATTAATTTCTTTGTGGAAATATATTTTCATTTCTTAGAGAAATATCTAGGAATGGGATTGCTGGGCCATATGGTATATGTATATTTATATGTATATTTAACTTCCCAAGAAACTGCCAACTTTTTTCACTTTTAATTAATATTCCTTAAATATTTGTTAGTTATATTTTTTTACTAAAAAGGTTAGTATGCTGAAACCTTTACTATTTTATTATATACAGACGTTTAAGAATATTGACAAAAACTGTCACATATTTAGTTTTACTTTTATTTCTTAGAATAATGCCACTGAAACTGTGATAGGATATATCACATCCATATATTGCTTTGGGCAATATGGTCATTTTAACAATGTTAATTCTTCCACCATGTACAAGGAATATCTTTCTATTTCTTTGTATATTCTGCTTTTTTTTTTAACAATATCTTGAAGTTTTCATTGGCCACCCACCTGCTTTGTTAAGTTTATTCTTAGGTATTTATTCTTAGGTATTCTTTTTGATGTGATTATAAATGGGATGGTTTTCTTGATTTCATTTTCTTCTAGACCATTGGTTGCATAAAATAAGGCAGTTGATTTTTGTATATTGATTTTGTAACCTGGCAGCTTACTATACTGATTTAATTTTTTAATTACCTTTACTAAAAGTAATGATATTTAAAGAGAAAAAAAGAAATTCCCAAATGATTACCTAAAATGATTAATATCCTTTCACATTCTAACAAGCAATATATTAGAGTTCTAATTGCTCCACATTATCAACAATAGTTGGTTTTAATTTTAGCAATTCAACTGGGAGTATGCCATTGTGATTTAAATTTATATCTCCTTAATAAATAATTTTTATTTTTCAAATTTTAAGTTATAAGAAGGCTATTGCTGAGGTTTAAGAAGTTTTCACATATTCTGGGTTGATGTTTTCCTTTTTTTAAAGAGAGTAAAACTTTTCATTTTTGGTGAACTCACTTGTATCAAGTTTTTTCTTTTAGAGACCCAGTTTTTATAGTAATATCTAAGAAAACTTGTCCTAACATTGCAAAAATTTTCTCCTCTCTTCTTCAAGAAATTTTACCGTTTAGATTTTACATTTAGATCCATTTCAAGTTATTTGTAATATCTGTGTAATAACCATTCAAAGTTAATTTTGATTCATTTCAAGTTTAATTTTTGCAAATGGTGTATGGTAAGGGCACAGATGTATTTATTCATTTTTTTAAAATGTAATGCTATTCTAGAACTATTTTTTTTTAAGTCTATTCTCTCTTTCAATTATCTTAGCACTTTTCTCAAAATCAATTTTCCATATATGTATTTCTGTTTGTCTACTCTCTATTTCATTGACTTGAAAATCCATCGCTTTGTCAATACCATAGTATCATTATTATTGTAGTTTCATTATCAATCTTAAAATAGAGATGTATAAGTCCTCCATCTTTGGTCATTTTTCAATATTATCTTTTTTATTCTAGATCTTTACATTTCACATAGATTTTAGAGTCATTTGCAATTTCTACCAAAAAATCCTGTTTGTATTTTGATTAACAATGCATTGAAATTTATAAATCATTTTGTTTACATCTTTTCTTTCAGAAAAATTTTATAGTTTTCAATGTATAGATATTACACATATCTTGCTGAATTAATCCCTGAATATCTTGCTGAATTAATCCCTGAATATTTTATCTAAAGACACCTAAAAATCCAATTGTGTTACTAGTATATGGAAATGCCATAAAATTTTTATATTGACCTTACATTCTATGACCTTGCTAAACTCATTTTCCCTCTCCTGAACAAGGAACAAAGGAGTAGGACAGTTTTAAGATTTGTTACTTCAGTAATGTGTTATATTTTCAAGGATTGAGGTATGTTTCATAACTCAGCTTTGGTATCTTCATCTTACTGTTTTTTTCTTAGATTTATTTTCATATTCATCAACTGGTCAGACAGAACAACTCCAAACATAATGTTCTCTCACACACACACAAAATCTGAACTCCAGATGAGACGATGCTTCTTTTGATGTCATTTTATTAGAGATTTGTCAAATAATCTTTTTCCTTAAGTTTCATCCTTAGTTTTGCATTACAAGCTCACTTTCAAATAACCACAGTCAAGGAGACTAGAGTCACCATGAATGGCACTTACTAATCAAGATTCATCTTCTGGGTCTGGTGAAATGCCCAGTCTCTTCTAAAGCTCTCGAATGTCCCATATCCAAACTAGATCAGATCCTTTTCACAAGGAAGAATGGGAGTGAATGGCAAATAGTTGATCAGAAAGAGAGCTTGCAAATCTCTGATAACTTTAAGAATGTTTTCATATGCTTTTAATTACTTGGCAACATAATAAAATAATTATTTTAAACTTACATACACCAGTGTTATGAGACAGAACAAAGATATTACCTAGATTCAGCCATGATAGTTCTCAATTAAGTCTTAATAGACAAGTTAACCTAACAGCAAGTCAGTACAGCACTGACTATACACAATTTTAAATAAACCTTTGCTCCTCTTGGATTAGCTATTCTATTTAAGGTTTTCCACATTTATAACATTAAGTTTAATCTTATTGGAGTGAAACAATGGCCAAGGAAAAACCCTTATTCATGTTATTTTGAGTGTTATAAAAAATAATGGCAAAAATGACTAAGAGCATATCTGTAATCTTAAAAAAGAATGGCATTAAGGTAACTAAAAAGAAACTGGCCAACTTAACACACATGATGAGAATGTAAAATAACAAAGCATAATGTTGGAAAATTGCTCATTGATCTCTTAAAATAGATACTCATATGTGAAAGTGCTTGAGATTCCAAAAGGGCCCTCTTAATTAAACATAAATTCAAAATAAGCACTGAAGTGAGAGTCTAGAAATTTCATTCCCTTATTTTCATGCTAAAAATCACAATATTATTGGTATACATGACCCTAATCATTAAGCCCCTTCCCTCATAAAAATTTCTTATGTCCAGAAATCTTTAATATAGTGCTTGAGATTTAAAGGTTAAAACCAAATTTGAAAGTTAAGAGTATAATAGCACTGTTAACAAATTAGTCCATTATGTGTTCAACTGGCAAACTCTTAAATTTCTGCTTGAGAGTGACTTTAGAAAATCATATTATCTGATTTTATAATCATATTATCATATTTATACATATATATGTATATACACATATAATACATATCTCTATGTGTACATCTCACTATAAATCCAACAAACCCGTGTAGAACATAAATTCTGGTACCAAGAGAAATTAACCTGAATACAAAAATACTTAAGTTTTCTAGCATTTGGGAGATAACTGGAATCTCTGGAAACAATCAAGGTAGCTGAGGCAAAATAGAGGATGGCAATATTACCAGCTTTGCCCAGGGTCTGTTAACTAGGCTGGATAAATATGGGGGTCAACATATATTGGAACCTGTATAATGACACATTCAAGAACCTACCTCAGTTTTTTATTATTCTAGTAAACCCCACACATATCATCATATGCTAAGTTGGTGAAAGGGGTAGATCTAAAGTCAGGGTCTCTGGGTCCAAATGGTTTAGCAGTGTTTAAGCTTCTGAAGGGACCATTTTGGGTTGGGTGGAAATTGTAGGAACAAAAGACTGTATTCCCAAGAATGGAAAGCAAGAAGTGAAGCTATTAATGTCATTTCAGTGACTTTCTAATTCTTTATAGGCTCCCCAGTCATATATAGTTTTTTCATTTTTATTTTTATTTATCTTCCAATTCCATCCTTTTTATCACCTTGACTCTTTCTGAAACCCTCCCCCCCAATCCTCTTAACCTCAGAAGGCTCATTTGGTTTATTAATATCCACTAGGTTTTAAAAATGTTTTATTGCCCCCGTGATGGTGCAGTGGGTTAAGTATAGTGCTGTGAAACTGTCCACGCCTCTGCAGCATGGGTTTGATTCCCGGCCAGCCAGGGAGAAACCCACATGGCGCGGCAGACCTCTCCTGCCTCGCCCGCTACTCCCTTCAGCAGTGTCTTTGGTCTATCTGCCTGTTCTGCAAACTGCTCTGTCTCTGGGGCATTCTCTCAACCTCCCATGCCTCTGACCTGTACCCCAGTTCTTGTATAAATAAAAACAAATCTTTAAAAAAAAGTGTTTTACTTTGTCAGATCATCCATTATGTAATTGTCCGTACTTGTCTTGGTCACTCTAACTTGCTTTACTACACGTAATTCCCCTAAATTCCTTCCACTTTACTGTAAATGGCAGCAGTTTGTTTTTCCTTATGACTGAATAACATTTCTGTGGCTATTTCCTGTGGATTACTCCTGAATAATAGCTGTTAAACTAGTCTTCTCTCAGGGGCACTTTAGGTTATTTCCATGTCCTAGCTATTGCAAGTAATGCTGCAATAAACATCACAATGAATAAATTATTTGAGTTGATGATTTCATGTTCTTTGATTAGATGCCCTGGAGTGGGATTACTAGGTCATATGATATTTACATTTTTAGTTTAAGTTAAATCCAGACCATTTTCAAAATGGCTAAACCAGTTTATATTCCCACCAATAGTGTAATAAAACTGCTCTTTCTCTTCATCTTCCCTAGCACTTGTTGAGGGACTTGTAAAATATGTGCCATTCTCATAGGTCTGATATATCTCAGTGTGGTTTTGACCTGCATCTCCTTTATTAAAATAATGACAAATTGTTCATGTACCTATTAGCCTTCTAAATATCCCCATAGAATTGACTGTTCAGAGCCACTGTCCATCTATTAATTAGATTGAATTCTAATATATCTTTTATGTTTATCCCTTGTTGATTGTACAACATGTAAATATTTTCTCCCATTCAGCAGCATGTCTTTTTAATCTATTCATATTTTCTTTCACTGTGTAAAAGCTTTTTTTTTTTAAAACAGTCTGATTAATTTTGCTTTTATTTCCTTTGCTGAGTTTTCAATAGCATGTTTGTCACCGATGTCATGTAAGGTATTGCCAAACTTTTTTTCTACATATTTTATTGTTAAAGAACTTATGGCTAAGTCTTTAATCCATTTAGATTTTATTGTTATGTGTGGAGTTAGAGAATGACCCAACTACATTCTTTTACATGTGTCTGTTCCATTTTTTTCTAGCACCATTTATTAAAGAAATGCTCCTTTTCCCATTGTATGCTTTATCGTAAGTTGAGTATTGATATACATGTGAATTTATTTCTGGGTTTTCAATTCTGTTCCATTGATTTTTATGACTTTTTATGCCAACACTATATTGTTTTTAGTACTATTGCATTTATAGTGTAAATCCAGGTAATGTGATGTCTCCATTTCTCTCCTTTATTCCCAGGATGATTTTGCTCTGGAGATCTGTGGTTCCATATAGTATTCAATATTTTTTGCATACTTTTTTTGAAGAATGTTGATATTTTGATGGAAATTTCATGAACTTTATATACTGTTCTAAGTAGGATAGTAATTTTGATTATATTGATTTTGTCTATCCATCAGAATGGGATGTCTTTCCATCTATTTATGTCACCATCTAAGTCTTTTATTTTTTTTGATACTCAAAATGCACTTTTATTTTTTCACATTTGCATTTTATTTTATTTTTTAAATTAATTAAAATTTTTTTTACATCATTGTTCATTTTTAATCATTATTTGCTTCCCCCAACCCCTCTGGTGTAGTCCTCATAGAATTTCCTTCACCAGTGCACCTGTGCACCATCACCTCAGTCCCCTGTGCTCCTCCCTCCCTCCAATCCCTCTCCCACCTCCTTCCCTGCAATATGTTTTGATTTATTATTGTCTGTTTTTGCTTTGTTGTGTTTTGTACTGTTATTATTATTTTTTACAAGATGTCTTATTTGGTTCCCTTATATTCCTGCTATAAGTGAAATCATCTGATATTTTTCTTTCACCTTCTGGCTTAGTTCCCTGAGCATAATTCCTTCTAGATCCATCCACATTGCTATAATAGCATGAGTTTATCTTTTTGATTGCTGAATAATATTCCATTGTATAAATATGCCACATCTTCTTGATCCAGTCATGAAATGAAGCTGTAAAATGAGACATACAAGAGGTCTTTTAATTTAAAAACCTCTTGTAGGTCTCATTTTACAGGTTCATTTCCTTTTGTGATATCAAGGTATTTGATTCTGTGTGGAATTATTTTGTGAATGGAATTATTTTCTCTTTCTAATTATTTTATTTTTCTGTTTTTGTTTGTTTCTAGATGACAATGCTACTGATTGTTGTATATTGATTTGGCAACCTGCCACTTTAATATATAAATTTATTGTTTCTAATACCTTTTTGATGGACTCATTAGGGTTTCTGTATGTATTGTATCATCTGCAAAGATGATATTTTCATTTCCTTTTTTCTAACTTGGATTCCCTAAATTTCTTGTGATTATCTGATTAGCCAAAATTTCAAATAGTAATTTAAAAAGAATTGGTCAGATGGGCAACCTTGTCTTTTCCTCATCTTAAAGGGAAGCTTTTCTGTTTTTCACAATTATGTATTATATTGACTGTTGATTTGTAATATATGGTCTTTATTATATACAGGTAGGTCCCTTTTAGTCCCATCTTTTTTAGAGTTTTTAATCATAAATGGGTGCCTAAATTTATCAAATGCTTTCTCTGTTATCTATTGGTATTATTATGAATTATATCTGTACTTTTGCTAATGTAATGATCACCTTTATTGATTTATATTTCTTAAAGTAGCCTGGCATTGGGACAAAACCCACTTGGTCATGATGTATAATATTTTTGAAATAGATTTGCTAATATTTTGTTGAAGATTTTTGGATCATTGTTCATCATGGGTATTGATCTATAATGCCTTTTCTTGTGCTGTCTTTATCTAGTTTTGATATTAAGGTAATGTTGGCATTGTAAAATATTAGGGAGCAATCCCTCTTCTGTGAGTTTTAGAAACAATTTAAGCAAGATGGGCATAAATTCTTTAATGTTTTGATAGAATTTGTTTGTAAAGCAGGCTATTCTGGTCTTTTGATTCTGGAAATTTTTAAAAAATATTTTCTGTTTAAATTTCCACGTTGTGACTGGTTCAGTTCTTCTGTTTCTTCCTGGTTTAGTCTTGATAACCTATATTAATCTAGAAATTTGTTCATTTAGCAATTAAATTTATTGTCATATATTGTTCATAGTAATGTTATGATCTTTTTTATTTACGTGCCATCAGTGGTAATTTCTCTGCTTTCATTTCTTCTTTGCTTATTAATATTTTCTATTAGTCTAACTAAAATTTGACTATTAATTTATCATCTCAAGAATGAATTCATTTTCATTGATACTTTATAGTCCTTTTGATCTCCATTTCATTTATTTCCATTCTTATTTTCTCTTTTCTACTGATTTTGTATCTATTTCTTCCTCTTTTGTAAAGTCACTTTATATGTAGTCATAAATTATTTAGTTGGAATCTTTTTCCTTCTTAATGTGTGTCTATACTGTAGTTATATCCACTCTTTAGATCACATATGCTGTATTCCATACATTCTGATGGGCTACGTTATTATTCTCTTCATCCATGTTATACAATTTAAATTCTATTACCTCTATACTTGTTGTTATTTTGCTTTATAATAATCCCTTTAGCATATCATTCATATGTGGTTTTGTGTAAAGTTCTTTTAGTTTTGCTTTTCAGTGAAACCCCTTATCCTTCCTTCTCTCTTGAGTATAAACCTCTCAGGATAAAGGGTTCTAGGCTGTTAATCTTTTTCTTTATTTTAATATCTCCTACTGTTGCCTTCTTGCCTGTAAAGTTTCTACTGAAAATACCATGGACACTCTAATTTTTGTTCCCATATAGATCAACATTATTTTCTCCAAATGTTTCCTGTATTCTGTCTTTGTCATTGGATCTTAGCAGTTTTATTGTTATAACTTAGAGTGTATTTGTCTGGCATTATTTTGTCTGGAGTTCTTTGGACCTCTTGGGTGAAAACATCTGGTTTGTTTCCCACATAGAGATGATTCTCTGCAAACACTTCTTTGAAAAAAATGTTCTATGCCTTTCTCTTTCATTTCTCCTTCTCAGACCCTCTTGAGAGATAATATATTTCTCTTTAGGCTATCCCAAAGAACTCTTACATTATTTTCATCTTTTCTTTGTTATTCTAGTTGTGTTTTTTCCAATGTTGTGCTTTCTAGCTCACTAATTCTCTCCATTACTTTGATTGTCTTCTGGTGAGGCCCTCTATTGTATTTTATAATTGTTATAGTATTTTTTAGGTCCATTAGTTCTAATTGTAACAGCTTCATGTTTTCTTTTTTTTGAAATCTTTTATTTATTTATTTATTTATTTTTGAATAGATTGGTTTTATTTATTTATTTTTTTAACATGATAAATTTTATTTTTATATTCCCCCATACAATTGCAACCCCCCCATTCTGACCCCAATCCCTCCCCTCCCGCCCCCACCCCCAAAAAGTGTCTCTGGTTCATAGTTTTTTGTTGATTTTGATTTTCACTTTCTTATAGTTGTTCATTTTCCTGGTCCCTTATTTAAGTTTTCTAGATTCCTGCTATGAGTGAGACCATCCGGTATTTTTCTTTTTCTTTTTGGCTTATTTCGCTGAGCATGATCCCTTCCAGCGCCATCCATGTTGCTGCAAATTGCATGTGTTTATCTTTTTTGAATGCTGAGTAATATTCCATGGTATATATGTACCACATCTTCTTGATCCAGTCATCTATTTTGGGGCATTTGGGTTGTTTCCAAAGCTTAGCTATTGTAAATAGTGCTGCTATAAACATAGGGGTGCAGGTGTTCTTTGGAATTGATGTTTCTGTGTCCTTTGGGTAAATACCTAGGAGTGGAATTGCTGGATCATATGGAAGCTCTATGTTTAGTAGGTCCAGAAATCTCCACACAGCTCTCCATAGTGGCTGGACCAGTTTGCACTCCCACCAACAGTGTAGAAGAGTTCCTTTTTCTCCACACCCTCGCCAACATTTGTTGTTGCTAGTTTTTTTAATATGTGCCATTCTCACTGGTGTAATATGGTATCTTATGGTAGTTTTGATTTGCATTTCCCTGATTATAAGTGATGTTGAACATTTTTTCATATGTCTGTTGGCCATTTGCATTTCCTCTTCAGAGAAGTTTCTTTTTAGCTGTTCTGCCCATTTTTGTTTTCTTGATCTTTGTGCTATTTCTGTTTTACATCAGCCATTTTTTTTTTAATTCAGTGAGCATTGTTGTATTTATTATCTTGAATTCCTTTAAAGGCCTATTCTACAGTTCTGCTGGGTTGAGATTGTCTCACCTACATACTCTTCTGTTTATTCAGTTTCTGCTTCTATAGGTTAGGTTAGGGATAATCTTTAAGATTCTTATCTTTGTACCAATTTAAGGGGCCAGAGATCTGGTACTGGCAGGGGGAGATAAATAGAAGGGAACCCAAGCAGTAGGGCAACCTCCAGTGAGTATCAGGGATTCAAGATTCCTACTGTGCTGAAGGTACCAGAGTGGTGTGTGGAGAATCCACAGCAATTCCCTCTCCTCTAAGTCAATTTCTAAGTCTAAATTACATGTAGAGTCTCATACCAATTTCTATCTTTAGACTATGCTTAAGCATTAGATCTAGCACTGGGTACAAATGGTAGTTGTGAAAGAGCCACAGAGTTCTCTCTCTTTTTTTTTTTCTATTGTAAAACCTTTTCCGGTTGCCCTTGCTCCTGCTCTTAAGATCCATATGCTTTAATTCTGGTTAGTGATAACTGTTCAGTTGTCTCAGTTTTTGCCCTGGATAGGTTGGAGTGGGGTAGAAGATGTTTTGAATATCATAGTCTGAAGTTGCAAATAATAGCCTCTCTTATGAGGAAACAGATGATCCCTGACTCTCCTTGCTGATTGAGGATCCAGCTATTCTATACTGGGAATCTAAGGCAGAAGCCAGTAATCATCACTTTATATATCCCACCCCAATAATTCTCCAATATGCAACCTTTATTATGGACACCAAATCTGTATACTGCCTTATCCTGTGTGGTGCATGGTCTCCAAAGTACCCAATGTGGGTATGTGCCCCTGAGTAAGCATCTTTATGGGGGCTGCATACAACAACTGCCTCTCCCTCATGTGAGTTATACTACCCCAATATGGAAAACACAGTTCAGTTAAGTTTTTCCTACTCCATTCCAGCAGACTCTTGTTCCTTTTGTGTGTTGTAGTCGTCTATTCATCTTTCAAGGATTATTGACTTTGTTATGCTGTAATTTAGTTGTGAACATATGGAGACAAGCCTGGAATATTTATTTACTCTGCTGCCATCTTGCTGGACTCTGTTTTTCCATTCTTAAGTAATATATATCCAAATTTCAAGAGAGTCAAATTTTCCATCAAAAACAACTTCTTCAGATCATAAATGTGGGAGGTCAAGTACCAGGGAGTATGAGATGCTTTGGAAATGTGAGGGAGACAATGATCAGAAGGACCAAATTTATCTGCTCCACTCCCTTTCTCTCCACCTTGACTGTATTCGTGAAGCTTGTAAATATCCACAATAATCTCTTCTACTTAAAGTAAAATATAAACACAATAAACCACACAAATGAAGCTTCATTGAATGATCCTGAACTACTGTCCTAGCTAACTGTATAAAGATATTCTACCTTCACCATCTCAATTTACTTACTTCTCCACTAATTATTCTGGCAAACATGTAGACTGATTTACCAGTTGCCATATTCAAAGTTCTTTTAGTTTTCCTTTAATTTATTTCTCCGAAGCAGTGGAAATTTTAAACTGATCTCTTCTTTTTGGAGCTCTAAATTACTTTGGCTTCTGTGACTCCACTTTTTCATATGTGATCTTAGGTTTCTGTCTATTTTTTCTTTCTCCTCTCCCCCTTCTCCCCCACCCCAAGTTTTTTTTTTGTCCTTTGAATTGTGCATGGTATCATCAAGTGATTTGAATGCGCTCTCTCTCCTGTGACCATAAACACTACCTGTGCTGATGTATTGTCAATAATAAGTACTTTCTAAATCTCTCCTTGGAACGTACTATTCATGTCCTTGATCTTAGTTTTCCTGTGGTCAGTAACAGCTTAACATTATTAAGCCATATTTGAGGTTGCTTGAAGTAGACAAATTGCTAAATATAGTGTGAATTAAAATTCCTCTACTAATTTCAGTCTCAGAGAATTACCAGAAATACCATGATTTGCAGAAATCCAATGGGAAGCAAGTATTTCTTAAAGTTTAAGTAATTTTAGATTATGTCTTTAAACATATATATTCTTGATTTTGCTCAGCAAATAAAAGTCCAGTTATTATCAAATGAGAAGATAGCAACACATAAAAGAAAAAAAGTAGAAATATTGACAATTATAGTAGCCCAACTGTATAAATTAATTAACACAATACTCCGTAGTGAATTTTTCTTTGCCAGTAATGTATATCATATTCAAATAGAACTTCTATTTGACCCTTTTTATAGTTTTATTACAGAAAGTGTTAGCCTATATTAACCACTTACTAGATAAATATAGGAAAACTGCCTGTCACTTATTGGTTTATCCATTGTCATCTCAAATAGGGCTGAGTGGTCTGATTTCAAAGTGACAGCTGGTGGTGTCTCTTCCTGATACATGCTAATCCAGTTTTTATTATGGAAAAACTGCCTGTGCTTTCAGAAAGCGAAAGGGAGTTACTAAATGTAATCACTAAGGAGGAACCTTGGGATCGCAAATATAAAAGACTAAAATGAACAGTTTTCTCATTACAGAATGGTTTCCTGATTAAATACAGATTAAGGGCAGGGAGAAATCATTTAGAGACCTAAATAGCATTTTCCATTGTGTATATACACACAGAATCACAGATATACACATCTTTAAATGGATATGGGTATAAAAGTTACATGCACATAGATATAGGTTTTCTACTGGTGTAGCATAAAATATAATGTTATGTACAGTCATAGCATTTACTTTATCTTAATATATTCATGGAACAGTTTAAAAGTATGTAGATCAATTCCCACTTTCTGGCTTAATTTTTTTGAGTGTGGGCATAAAATAGGCAATTGTCATTTACGCAAGAGATAGATCACTGTTCTGTTTTTTATTGTACCAACATAGTATAGATTGAATTGTATCAGAGAAATGGAGGACAGTGTACTCTCTTTTTCTTACATAGGAAATGAAAAGTTATGAGAATGCTATCAAAAGGGGTTGGTGCATCATAGTTGCACAAGAGTCACCAGAAATGAGAGCATTTAGTATATACAGAGGCTTACCTTCTTTATGCTCTACTTTGGGATCTTGATGCCATTTTACTATATAATAAACAGCTTTCTCCAATTTAACTCCTAGCTGTCAATTGAAAAGGCCACCTAACTATTTCATTATGCCCTAATTAATAATACACTTCAATAAAAATAATTTCTTTACCCCATAATTTATTAGTATGAGTATGTTGAATATCTTGCCCAATATTTACTGCTAAAAGAAAATAAGCATCCTATTTGTGAGATTACTGAGAAACTTAAATGGATAGAAGAAAAGGTGGAGAGTCAAATCTAAAAGCAGCAATCTTTTTCATCAATCCATATAGTTGTTGTGACCTCAATTATTTTGGACCTCAAATCACAGATACAAATAACTGTGCTAGAGTTAGGTAGTTATGCCAACAGATGACCAGTTGCCAGAACAATTAGCCATTTGACCTTGTTTTGAAAGTAGAAGTGCTCACAGTTTCTATATTTTTTGGTGTGGTTTGTGCTCATATACAATTATGGGTGCAGCACTTGGCACAAATGGCAAGTCAAAGGTCTAGTGGAAACCTCTTTCAAAGTCTAGCTTGTCAATGTCAACAACCTCTTCTCCAGGAAATCTGTAAATTCAGAAAGCACAGAAAATCATGCCCAGAAACAAAAATTAATTTGAGAAGGCAAAACAAATGCTATTACTGCCTATTAGTGGGTATCATTGTCTGTTCTGGCTGCTGTAACAAATGCCAGAGACTGGGTAATTTATAAACAACACAGTTCCGGGTGCTGCAAAGTCTAAGATTAAGGTTCCTGAAGGTTCTGTATCAAATGAGGGTGGACTTTCTGCTTCATAAAATGCTACTTTCTCACTATGTTCACACATCATGCAAAGCACTAACTAGCTCACTGGAATCTCTTTTTATAGGAACACTAATCTCAATCTCTCATGACCTATTCACCTGCCAAATGCTGTATCTCCTAATATCATCACACTGAGGGTCAGAATTTCAACATGTGGATCAGTACAATCTTTGTACTGTCAAGATGCAGCTGTCCTGCCTGCCTGTAACTGTGCAGGTATCTCTTTTTCTTTCTCCTTTTCTTAATAAATCTGTCCATTTAAAATGTAAAAAGCAAAAAGAAAAAAAAAAAAGAATTTCAACATATGAATTAGGGGAGGGCACAAACTTTCAGATCATACAGAGGGTTTGCAATTATCACTGAAATTTCGAAGATATCATACCAGTCGAATGGGTATACAATGCTCTCAAAATGGGAGATTCTTTTGTGTATTTAATCCTTTCATCCTCCATATCTAAGAAGAGCTTTCAGAACCACTGTGACAATGCTGTGATCTAAACTGTTAGATGTTTTTGAATGCTGCCACTTTAACTGATCCATTTGTATAAGGAAAACTGGGAACAAAGTTCCATATGACAATGCTGAGAGACTGTTGCTGTTTATAAGTGGTCCTTTTTAACTTAAATTTTTCTAAAATGGTGTTAGTATCCATTTTATGTTTGTGTTCTCCAATTTTATAAATACTTGTCAGGACTCTCACATAGTAACATCAGAAATGAAGATGAAAAAATAACCTGGGCAAAATCACATACCTACTACTTTACATTGATTCAGTTATGATACTTTGAAACAGACTCAAATTTGACTTAATGAATCTATTCAAGCTATTGATACTATGTGGCAATAATAGTTGAGATAATGAAGAATCATAAAAATAATGAGGTTTCCCAAGTGCTCCACATTTTTGTTCTTAAGTTTAAAGTATCTTTTCAGAATAACCAAATTAAATATTACAACAAAAATAAGAATTAAATTTGTATTTTGAAATAGGGAAAGAAAAAAATCAATGACAGAATTGAAACAAACAGTAAAGGATAAAACCAATGCATTATAGAGGTTCTGATTTAAAAAACAACTGCATTTTTCACTCATTTAAGAAGTATCTTATTTTGTTTGGATAAATTGGTCTAACCTCATAAGGTCCTCACCCACCACTTTGTATAGTGAACACCTACATTCTACTAGGGTAAACTACCTAAATGATTTCTTGAGCTTCAGTTTCCTCATTGGTAAAATAAACCTTATGTTAACTATTTTTTATAGTGTGATTGAAAAATATGTAATAAATCAGTTTATAAATAGCCAATCATTTATTTTATTATGTTTAGTGTCATTTATTATTGCTGTTTTAGATTTAATACTGTAGCAGCAGGATAGGTTTAGTTAATAAAAGATTTGAAATCCAAACCACTCATTAACCCTTTAAGAAGTTAAATCTTAAAAATTATTCTTAAGCTCTAAAAAAATCTTGTACATTAACTTCATTTCTTGTCCTCAGATGTTTCTTATCCCCTTAATGTTCCCTTCTCTATTAAAGATTATTTGGTCAGACCAAAATTCAGAATCCTAGAAGCTCCCTTTTCCTCATCAATCGCTTTCTAATCAGTTAAAAATTTGTGTTGAAACTTATTTCAAAACCTCTTTCCTATGTGTCTTCTCTTTTCCAAATCTACTAGAAATACTTAAGCTCATGACAGTTATAGCATTCCCTTAAGAAAGTTTTATCACAGATTGTTAAAAAATTGCATGGTTAATGTGAAACAAAAATATTCATAAAAAATAAGGGTAACAAAATTCCATTATTTTACCACCCAGAAAAAACTATGGTTAGTAGATTTGCATCAAGTTGTTTTTACACAAAATCTTTACATCAATGGCCTTCTATCATATATGCACTGACATTGCTATTATTAAATTTTCAGAAAAGAATATTAAGCTATGCAAAATATTTACTGTCACTAATATTTCATTCAATGAATGCATTTTGAAAGTAAATTTTACTTATTTGAATAAGGAAGTACAGATGTAGTATCTACCATTCTGTTCCTTACCAAACTTTAGAATCCTCTAGTTCTTTTTTCCTTATTGACCAATATCTCCTTGTTAGTGGGCAGAATGAGGGGTGCCCCAGCATCCCCAATGCTTGCATACTTGAAATAGGTTCTGCCATTTTTCACATAAAGGCAAGACATATTTTGTCTTGTGTGAAACACATATTGTGTGTGAGAGCACCAATAGAAAAGAACTTTAATAGCATTGTTGTGCAATAGAGAAAAGAGAAAGAATACAGTTTCTAATAAAACACCCCGAATTGCATGAGTTTATCTTTTCATGCTCAGCAAAATAAGCCAGAAAGAAAAAGAAAAATACCAGATGGTCTCACTCATAGCAGGAATTTAGAAAACCTAAATAAGGGACCAGGTAAAATACTAATTATTATAAAGTAAAAATCAAAATCAACAAGTAACTATAAACTAGAGACACACTGTGGGGTGGGTGGGAGAAGGGAGTAGGATCAAAACAAGGGGGGGTGGGAATTGTTGGGTACTATAATCAAGAGGAAAATGCATACATTGTGCAAAAATGAAAAGTGATGTAAAAATATATATAAAATAAATTAAAAAAACACCCCAAATTACCCATATCCTCATGGGTAAATGCCCAGCCAAACAGGGTTTGCCCAATGTGGGGCCACTGAGGCCTTAAAGCCTGCCATAAGTCTAAGGCACCTTCTGGAGGGGAGCCATAGGAAAATAGCAGAAGGGGCCAGGCAAGTATGGAAGGAAAGGAGCAAAATCAAAATACAAGTCAAGATAAGGGCTGCCATTGTCAGTTTTCCCATGGGTCTCTCACCTACATCTCTTTCGAGTGTCTCCTTCCATGTTCCCCAAGTCCCTGATGCCAGTACCAGGCCAAGAAACAAGCACAGCTTCTTCTTCACATGTCTCTGCTCCATGGGCCTCCTCAAGTCTTCTCTCTCAAGTCTTCTACTTTTCCCTTGTCACTCCCCTTTTTAGATTATACTGTCACATGATCAGTTAAAAAGCCCCATTACAAAGTCCTTATTTCAAAACTTCTTTTAACGTGCTTTTTCATTTCTAATTCTATTATTAATACTCAAGCTCATGATTATTCAGTAATTTTAAGGTATTGCATATTAGTCAGCATTTCTATGTATTTGTAATTAGAGCAGAATCTACATAGGTTTAGTTCAAAATGTTGCTGAAACTAAAATACATATCTGTATATACATAATTTTATACGCTGTAGTTTTACTTAACATTATAATCATTTTCTCACATGACAAAATTTTATAAATCATTTCTCATTATATTTCTTAATATTCTCTGTTTTATAGTCAGAATGTCTGAATTTGATTCTTGGTTTTGTCTATTCACAGCTTCAAAAGTTATGGTAACTTACTTGATATCTCTATGCACTAGTTTGTTTATTCATAAAATTAGGAAACTAATACCAAGAGATTTTATGAAAACCAAGTGCGTTAAAATTTGTTACGCTTTGAGTCATGCCAGATGTTCTATCATATCGCAATAAATACATGATACTTTTATTTTTATTTTGTATTATATTATCAACTTATACTGCCATCATCATCATTATCTACCACCACCACCACCACCAATAGCAACAACAACATCACCATCAATCCCTTTGGGCAGAAATTGCCTCCAATATAGATTCAGCAAGGCATGAATAGGATGTCTTTGCACAATCTTTATTTGCATTTTATTTTCATAGTTTACATTTTACTTTCCTGGAATATATGTTAACATGGAATTTTAAAACACATAATATATTTATTTTAGAGAAAATTTTGGTACAGTTTTTCAAATGTTTAAAATTGTCTTAAATGTTTTTAGATCTCCCAGTTTTATCCCTTTGAAATAAGTCTGTTGGTAGTGTCTGGTCCCATTTCCCCTTGATCTTCCGGAATTTCCTGTTATATATGGTAGCCTGAGGCATGCTCAATGCCTATGACTCCATCTCTGTCTGTTAACTTTCTCTACAATGCTTGGAACTTGCCTGAGCACAGGTGGGAAGATCTGATTAAGTAAAGGAGTTAATACTCTCTGCAACCTTTAGCCAGTGAATATATGCCCAGGCCTTCCCATCTTTGTGTGGGCTAATTATGGCATGTGTTCATTATTGTTTTTTACAAGGTGCTCAGTGATGCTGAGCCCTTACTCTCCACGATGATAGTCTACTCCTTAAAACAGCTTTGATGCTTTACTCTTTTACCTGTCCTACTTCCTTTTGCCATCACTTGTGCTTCCTGAGATTAAAAAAAAAAAAAAAACTATAAGAAAAGAAAGTCTTAAATAACTAGGATCAGCATAATACCCTTTGAATGATTCTAAAATTATGTCATCATTTGCTTTTGGAGAAGCCTGACAAAGACATATCCTCCAACAGTTTAATGTTATTAAACTTCATTGTAAGTTAGCCCAACAACTTTCCATAGTCCTCATGCAAATAAGGCAAAATAGGAACTCTGGATTCGGAACTTCAGACACATTATGTTACTATTAATCCTACCTCCATTTTCTTAACCAAATGATTCACTTGTTATTTAAAAAAGGTAATGATATCTTATTCCTTATGCCATTTCTTCACTATCACTATGTCTACTAGAATGCTAGGCCTGCTTATCTCTTTTGGTTAAATTATACTCCTTTTCCAAGACTTATCCTTGTGACATGCCAGACAGTTTAAAACAGAATTATCTAAGCACCCCTCTGAAATCTGTAGAGTGATGTTTACCCCCCTCATTTGGCTCTTGGCATAACTACCTTTTAATATTCTACTCTACTGTAATGTCCTGTGCTAAATCTTTGAGGAACAAGGGCTGTTTTCAGCCTTCTATAATGTATCTTCATTATCAAAATATTAGCATATATTGAAAGGCAAACAAAATTACTTTCCTATAATGTTTAAAAATAACCAATGTTAAGATTTGAAATATTTTATTCTAGTGTTTCTCCCTCTGCTTTATTCAAATATTTATATTTCATGATCAAAATACCATGATGACATTATATTCTAGGAATTTTGGTAAGTACTTTATGTGTAAACAGTGTGAAGAATGTTGTTAATTGACTCCATTTACATATGAGGAATCTGAGAATTGAGACATAAAGAGTTTATATAATTTCTTCTACTGTTCAAACTATTAAATGGTAAAGTAGTGACTCAAATCTGTCTGCATGGTTAAAATTTTTATATTCTACCCACTAAAACATTTTGCCTTTTTCACTTTCACAACACAGAGTTCTAACGACTATTCTATTGTGGCTCACTTTCAAATTTGTTTCAGAATTCGGATACACAGAAGTGGATTTATTGTAATTTTCTGTCATTACACCTTATAATTACACTTCTATTTTTTGATTACCTATTTATCTTTCTATCTCGTCCATAATGATAATTAATCTATCTTCTTTTATATAATAAATACTGATGAATTTACCATCCAGATTTGAATTTAACAAAAACCTTTACCTATAAGCTCTCTTTTATCCTATCATCCTAAATCTAATTTTCATAATTACATTGCTTTTCTTTTTATATACATTTGTTGCAAATGTGTGTTGTGTTTATACTATTTTAGAATCATTCAAAGTATATTATGTTGATCTTAGGTATTTCAGACTTTCTTTTCTTGCTTAATTATAAGAATCAACCATATTGTTGCATATCTTTGTAGTTACATTATTTTGATTACTAATAATATTCTAATGTGGAATATAGATACATATATATATATATTTTCTCCTTTAGTGAACCTTAGATTTCTTCCAAGTCTTGCTATTGTGAATAAGTTACTATGAACATTTTTATGCCTGTCTTATTACTTATGATAATATTGAATTTAATTATAAAATTTAACTTACAACATATTTAACACAAAGAGATTATTTAATTTTTATTTTTGTAATTAAATTGCTGCACCATAGTCTATTGGGAATTTCACTTAATAGCCCGTTGTTATTGTAGTATGTGGATGGCCTAAATTTTCTCCCATTATAAATAATTCTTTGGTGAACATCTTTGTACTTTAGAGTTTTTCAAATGTGGGAGTCCAGTTATGATCCATATGAATTAATGGCATCAAGGAGACTACAAATGCAGTATGCAGTTGTAGTTTTTTTTTTTGCTTTTAATAAACTATAGGTTATTTCAGTTCTGAGATCTAATAATCTTATTAACATGAAATTTTTAGAGCTGAATTTGAAGGGCTAAGTTTCTTTTAAGAGAAAGCATACAATTTTTAGTTGGAAATGGCTCAAAGTTGTCTAGAATAGAACTAATTTAAATGTTTGTTTGACTTAACATCTGTGCATGAATTTTGTCAAAAGGAGATATAATTAAATTGATTCAGTGTCGTAAAATGGGACACATAGAACCATGGATAATTGTCTTTTTGCTAAATTTTAAGAGCTCTAACTCTTCAATCTCACCTCATTGACTCACTTTCAACTTAGCAACACCTTGTCATCATTTACAAGCACATTGGAGAGAACTAACAAGGTAGTCTTACTTAATACCTTGAGGCTTATAGCCTATATTCTAATTTAAGACAGAAATTGGCAGGAATTGCTCTGTATGTCTTAGACTGTGTTTAATGACATAATTTCATAAATGAGCATTTATTATAGCTCTCCTTACAGATAATTAGTTTATCCTATCCAATTGTTACTATTCAGAACCTGAAGGTGTGTTTCTTTCCTAAGTTCTACTAGTGACTTTGTTGCATAGTTACAAAAGAGAGAAAAATTCAGAAGATGGTCAAAGAAAATGAGGATCTACTTTAAATGTTTCTTTAATGGTGGGTTCACATTGGTTCTGAAATCACTGCATTCCTGTGCTTGTCAAAGGACAAATGGCAGTTACAAATTTGGAATCCCTTAGATGACATCCTAGTTATATAATCATAAGTTGTTACTAGTTGTAGAATTAAGATATGCAATATCCAGAAAACTTTCTATAAATATGTGGTGGCTATCAATTTTATATTATGCCAAAAATTAGTGATAAACTACCAAGATATAATAATAGCATAGAATATATTCAGATAATTTAGAATCAAATTTTTATAAATTTGAAAATTCTCTATAAAGAGGTAAACTATTGAAATCTGTCTCCATGTAATTAGGCATATAGTTGCATATGAATAAAGTCATGGCACATTGAAACAATGTGTATACCTTGCAACCATCTTTCCTTTTGCTAAAATATCAAGTGTAGATTTTTTGTGTTGAAAAGAAATATCAAATTTCCATAAAATAAGTTGAAAATCACATTTTAATATTTCCCAATGTGTAATAAATTAGGTGGTTAGAAAATAGGAACTTCATGATAACATTCAATATTATATGTAAAATATTTGAATATAATAGTTATTGATATTATTTCAAATACTATATTTGGTCATTGCATAATATATTTCTTCACAATTTACAGTTATTTTAGGTAGCAGGAACCAAATTTTACAGCCCCAGTTTACAAAAATACAGGAAAAACTTATTACACTAAATAAATTAGCAGCAATGTATCATGTAATTAGGTGGTTGAAAACTAAATTTAAGATTGTTTTTAAGTATCTGAAGTTGTTTATTAAAAATGTTGCTAAAATTGTGAACAATTTTATATGATCTGAATACAATCTGAAAAGTCATACTACACACCATCATTTTTTAGCATAAAAATATTATCAATAATGTGAAAAAACCAAAAAAAATTGTAAAGTGGTTTAGATATGAAAGTAATAGAAGTGAGAAATTGAAACAGGGAATTTCTTCACTGTTCATATAACTCAAGATATGTGTACATATTCTTACTATTGTGGTGGGCAATTATGCCATTTCAACTATTCCTAATAATATTCTCATTTGGTGGATTTAAGTCAACACCTTAATATTATTTGAGCATAATTTTTGTGGTATAATACAAAATGATTTTCAGTTAGATTTTGGTAGAAAATAGCCAGGGCCCATTTGGCTGCTACTTTTCTTGGAAGAGAAAAAAAATAAAAGCTTTATCTTAATTAAAGTTTAATTAAGGATCACGTTTGGCAGTACTTTTCACACCGATCTACACCAGCAGATTTTCTAGGGCTTAACTTTATCGTGCAGAAAATCCTCTTTTATTACTCCCAACCTGTTGTAAAAGCTGTTGGCACAGAGCGGTGGTTGCTTCATTCAGATGCCTTGTTTGCCACTGGAAATATCCCAAGTCTCTAGAGATAGCACCACAGTGGTTCAATTTAATATCTGTCCTATCACTACAAGACTCCATCTCATTATTAATGATACTATTCATTAATTTCTTGTTGGGCTGATGTTGTTATTTATTAAAATATTAAAGAATGCCCCAGGGACACATGCATAATGAGGGACACCTCAGTTTTCATGAGCAGTACCAGCTGAAGGAATGAATGAACACACTATAGAATTACCCACCCTGCACTGCACCATTCCTCCCTCATTAGTCCTGCTACATCTCTGAGTGACACTGTAAATTCATTTTGTGCTCTGTCCAATCAGAGCTTAATACAAATGCAGGGACCTTTTTTTTTTTTTTTTTAATGAGCCATTCCTATGCAAAATGAATTGACTACTGTCTAACTGATCTAATCCACATGTATTTTGGGGAAGAACTAAATTGCCTGTATTTATATAGGAGATAAATAAAAGTTGACATATTTTTTTCCTTTTTCAGTCATACATTTGGGAAATTTCAACATAATAAATTCTCCATCTTAAGAACGTGCCACCTTAGTTAACTAAATCCCAGCATGACATTTAAACATGTGATCGTTGTATTTAAAAAAGCCTAAACAAGCAGTTTGTACACGGCAGTGGTCATTTGATGTGTGTTTGCACATGCATTCAGGTGCAGCCTACAGAAATTCTAAGGATGTTTGATGTATTTGCTCACCTTTTAATACATGGGTATTTAAAGACATCCTTTAAGTGTGCTCAAATGTATATGGTAATATAACAGAGGAAATATATGAAATGTTATAACCATTTTCAACTATTTGGGGAATAAATACTATTAAAATATTTCATTAGAGGAGAAAAATATTATTTGATTCTCTTGCTGGTCACTGAATGCACAGAGTGAAATCTGCATAACAATTGAGGTAGCATCTGAAGGTAAAGTTTTAATTTGTTCTATATGGTTGTTATTTTTTCTCCTGTGCAAATAATTACTCTGGTGAAGAAATACCACACTGTTTTGAGGGGATTAACGGGGCATAATTGCAGCCTGTTTTGATCCTTCTTGTAATAATGGATTCTTTCAATCTATATCTGGAAGAGCAGCTTTGTAGGGGTAGTTTCAAAGCTTTTATAGATGTCTATGCAGTCTTTATAGTGTGAATTTATACCAGTTTGTTTTGAGCAAAAAATGGCAGTATATTTATGTAGTGAAATCAAATGTGCACATTGAAAATCTTAAACCATCTTTGCCTAAACTAATGAATTTGGTTGTTTAAATCCCTTTCAATAGTTTGTATTTCAATGTGTGTCCTTCTAGATTATATTCTGCTGAAACGACTTTATTGCATGTTATACTGGCATATAATTATTTGATGAAATGTATTCTCCTAGACAGTGTTTAGGTATTCAGAAATCATTTGCAAAAGTAAATTGTAGAAAATAGGTTGTTAAATATTTCTTTTGTTTAATTTTGCAAATCTTAAACAATTAGCTTCCTACTTCAATACTGTAGTATTGCTTAGAAAGCTACTAGTTTTTAGACTGTATTTTTGTCCTCATCAATATAAATTATCTTCCTATTTTAACTTATTGGCATTGGTCATATTCAAAAAGGACACAGGAGTTTTTTTCAAAGTAACAGGAACCTTAATGACCAAATGTCTTGTTTGGCTCTCATTAACTGTGTAACCAAAAATGATTTAATGAAACTCCAATATTGAAAAAAGAGGAATGGGAAATTTCTTTAGTCATATTAAATAAAAAATAGAAATTGAAAAGATGAATATTAAGAGGAGCAATGATCAGATTTTAACAAAACAATAAGAATGAAAGGAGAAGAGCTTGTTAATAGTAGTATTATTTTTACAAAATGCCTGAAATAAGAAACTGGAGTTCTTTTGCAAGGTTATTTTATGTCAAGTCAAACAATAATAAAACAGAAAAAAGATTATTATAATCCCTATTAGAAAATAAGGCGCATCTATGCTATACATCCCTAGAGGGGAAGATAAAACAAAGAGGGTTGTGGGCCTCCCTGGTGGCGCAAGGGGTTAAGATGCAATCTATGAGGTTATCCACAGCTACTGCGGAATGTGTTCAATCCCGGGCTGGCCAGGGAACAACCCACATGGTGCAGCAGACCTCTCTTGACTCGCCAGCTACTCTCCTCAGCAGTGTACTTCAGTCAATCTGCCTGTTCTGTTCCCCACTCTGTCCCTGGTGAATCCTCTCACCCCCCTCACACCTGTGGCCTGCACCCCAATTCTTGTATGCATAAATAAATAAATCTTTAAAAAAAACCAAAGAGGGTCTTAGGTGAGGGGAGAAAGGTTAGATGTGATACTACTGTTGAAGGGTGGAGTTGGGGAGACAGAAAAATGTGTTTGCTTCTTTGGGGAAGGAGCAAGTGACAAAATGAGATAAAGAGAGGAACTGTAGGATGGTTATGCTGCATGCCTTTCCAGCCAAGTTTAGTAGAACCTACTGACTTCACTAAAAAAGTTTGGTATGAGAGGATTTCAGAGTGGGGATCAGTGAAATGCTTGTCTTCAGGCAGAGGTGCAGTAGTTTATGCAGATAGGGAGATTCTGTAGTGGAGAGAAACTTTGGTATTGGAAGTTGGATTGGAAGTAACAAATGCTTTGTGGATGGAAGCCCTTAACCAAAACCAGAATAACACATATATTTCTAAAGGGAAAGCTTCAAATACCCATTCCTACAGATATTTTTCAGCCCAACAAACTCACTTATTTACGAATAATAAAAAATACATAATTAAGAAATTACATATCACACCTACTTATATATGTTAGTATAGTTACTCTAATTTTTACTCTACCATGTTTGTATTAGGTGACTATGAGATTAAAAAATGAGATAGAAATAAACTTCATGAAATAGAGCTGAGCAAAATTAAATACACACACATATACACAATTTTGGGCAACACAAATTTAGGATTTATTTAAACATGTAAGATTAACATCATAATAGCTCTTATGTGAGCTACCATGACAAGAATTTACTTGGATTTTCATGTGAGACAAATAGTTTGCAAGAATTGACCATTACATGATATTCTTAGATTCTTATGCCACTTTGATTACTTCATATAAGAAAATATTCATTTATTACACCATATATTTAAAATTTTCAAAGATTAAACAATAAAGGCAAGATTATGAGTTATGAGGAAAAGAAATAGTACTATATAAGATTACATTTACAGTTCTAAGTTAAAGTATCTACTTAGTAGCATATCATCATTAAATGACTATAGTTAGAACTCATGTTTGATTTTAAAACAAGCTATCTTGGTATTTCATTTTCAGTGTAATCTTAATCCTTTAGTTTAAGAAGCAAGAGTGGATTGCACTATTTAAGTCAACTAATAAATAATTCAGTTAATTATCTTAATCAATTTAAATATAAATATATAAGTAAATATAAAATATAAACATGCGGCATAAAAAGTTAACATTCTGCATGCCATTACTTACTTTTATGCTTAATATGGTCCAAGAGAACTATAGTGATAGTGTAGTCAGATCAAATTGCAAAGTTATTTGTGTAAAATTGTGAATTTATTTGTGACAAAAATTGAACTTATTTGACAGTTTGAATTGTGAACTTTCTTTTAATCTCACTTTATCTTATCTATCTTAAATAGTTTTGGGAAACCAGTCATTGTTATTTTATTTTCCAAGGACTAAGTTAACATTTGTAGCCTCTAAAATGACTCATGAGAAATAATAAAATGTTAAACCAAAGTATATTTTAAAAGAATTTCTATTCTAAATTTATGTTTGAGTTATATGTTTGATTTTTCAACTGCCAGGATGTTAAACTTAATAAAGAATCTCTTTTTTTCTCCAACCCTATCTTCCCATGCACATTTAGAAACAAGCTATTTTTGTATAACAGTTTCAAATCGAGGTGTTTTAAAAACATTATTGAAAATGGTTATTTAAATTTTTTGAATGAAGAAGGCAATTTATAATTTGAAATTCCCCCCCCCATAAAGAGAAGGAATATTAGATTGCTGCCTTATCTCTTACTTTCCTAGAAATTGATTCTAATTTAATGAAGATTCAAAGAAAAATTTTACTGTTTAAGTAAAATTAAAACTATAATTTCTGTCACAGACACATGGAAAAAGATTTTGTTCTCTGGAACAGAAGATGGAGAATGAAAGTCCTGTTAGAAAACAAATGCTGTAGAATAACTCAATGAAAGTGATCATTCATCAATATCTCAATTATTTGTGGAAACAGAATTGCCTTTAAAATATGTATGTTTGAACAGACACATAAATATTAGAAATAAAGGCAAATGTAATATTTTTTCAGTTTTATGAGAAAATTAAGATTTTACCTATAATAATTCTGAAAGTTGGTAGGTCTGTCAGTATTCCTAAATCTGTAGCTGTTCAGGAAGTCCCTTTAATGTAGAAAATGTAGCTGTTTTCTCTATTCCTTTGTGCATCTGATTAAGTATCTTGACTGGAGTGAACTAGTAAAAAAAAAAATCCTGTAATCATATTTTGACTTTAAAGTTGAAGAATTATTTTCTTTTTTTTTTTAAGAGATTTTATATATACACATGCACAAATGTAAAAAAAAAAATGTTCCCTTTAAGCTAATTCATGTACTTTGCAGATATTATTTTGGTGAACATGGTCATTTCTATTTTGCATGAAAGGACCTAGAGATATAACAATACTTCTTTGTGCCATGGAATGGAGGAAGAGTGTTGCTCTGCTGACATATGACTCCAAGCCAGGGTTCAGTCCACTGTCTTCTCTGTGATCATTGCACCAAGCAGCAATCAGTGGGAGGGCATGGTTATTCATGATGACAATTTCAAAAGTTATGGAAGCACTTAAAACTCCCTCATGGAAAACCCAGTAAGACTTTGTTACTTGTTAGCTATTTTTCTTTATTTTTCATGGGGAAAGAAAAGGCAGAAATAATAAGTCTCAATGTAAAACGATGCTTTCTTTACTTAAATTTGCATCTATAAATGTTAAGTATTTGTCTAGAACTTGGTGAACAAATTTGTACTCACAATAGCCATTCATTTTACTGTCCATTCGCCATCTTTCATAATTAAGAAACACCAATCTTTTAGCAGTCTCTAAGTTGTGTGAGCAGATTAAGGGAGAAGAGTGTACACACACATACACACACACACACTCTCTTAAAATAGCTTACCCACTTTGAATTATCAAAATTATAGTTTAGGTTGCATTTAGTTAGTTACAGCAAACCTGTCCTTTACCTATTGAAGAAAACCAGAAAATCAGATAAGGTACAACACTACATATGTTTAAAAGTAGAAGAAAATTGAGGTTGTAAGAAACCTAAAGGATTTAAGTTTCATAGAAGAAATAGATGAGTTGCCATTGTTTTTGTTAATTGCATTTGCGATGTTGGGCAAAAGTGGCATAACTGGAATGAGCAATCCCTTCGCTGAGGGGCTGTGGATAAGAGGAAACTGGTGATACTTTAATGAGCATGCAGGTTGCGGTGACATATTGGAACCTCAGCACTCTTTGACTGGTGCCCCCACTTCCCTTAAGGACTTTGCTGGTGTAAGAAGCTGAAGTGTTAGGCTGGAAGGGCAGAGGAAAACTTGCCCAGAGAGTGATGATGCTTGGAAGAGAGTTGTTCTGCCAAAAGAGATCACTGATGAACACAAGAATGTTCTTACCCTCAAGGCATTTTAACATGAAGTAGAATTACACTAAATAAAGCTGTAAACCAATCTCAGTACAGTTCACTTTCCTATTATCAAAATGATCACCCCTTTACACTACTGGCCTTAGAAAAGACATGCTTTCTTTGGGGAAATACACACACACACACACACACACACATAATTATCTAACATTTTAATATATAGAATATAGTCAAAATTATGAGACATGGCAAGTTGCATAAAAAATGTGACCCATAATATGGGGAGAGAAATGAGTCAGTGGAAATAGTAATACATGATAGAAATGTTGTAATAAGTATATAAATCAGTCAAAATAATTGTCATTAATATGTCAGAGAAAATGATGGAAATTGTTGTATACTGAAATTGAAAAAAAAAAGGTACTTTCAGACATTCTAGAAGAATCCAACATCTGAAATAAAGGATCATTTGTGTAGGCTTATAACAACCAAATGTAAAATTATTCAGTGAAAGAATTATTCAACCTGAAGTACAGAGAAAAAACAACTAAAACACAATACAACAGTGTGAGAGATGAGAACACTGACATATCATCTGACGTATTATGACATATGTATTGAGATCTGTAAGGAAAGGAGTTAAGGAGAAGCCAGGAGCAATTTTGATGAGAAAATAATTTATTCAAACCTGATATAAGAATTCAACCTGCATATTCAAGAAGTTCAGCAATCCTAACAGGTTAAATAAAAAGAAATAATTCACACACAGGCATTTGATTGTCAAATTAATGAAAATCAAAGCTAAAGGGAAACATCTTAAAAGCAGCCAGAGAAAAAAGACAAAATATGTTCAGAGTACAACCATAAGATTGAAGGTAGATTTGTAGACACAAACTACAGAAGCTGAAATTACCGTGGAATTATACAGAACACATATAGTAGAATACATTTAAACTATACAAGTCACAGCATTGTCTTAATAAAAATGCCAGTTAAAAGAATTTCTTGGGTAGTATAAAATAAGTCCTAAATAAATTATAAGACTATAGAATGTATTTACGTATATAAAAGGAAGGGGAAAATTATATTTTACTGTTAAAATAAGATAAAATAGACTTCGAGTCTAAGAGAATTTTCAGAGATGATGGCATTGTTTCAAAGTGGCAAATAGGTCAGTTAAGCAGAAAGACCTGATGATCCTAAATGTATATGCAACTAGATACCTAACTACAAAACTCATGAAGGCAAAACAGGAGAAATACACTAATGACAATGAATAGACAAGTCCACAATTATAGTTGAAGATTTATTAAATATCTTTTTCAGTAATTTCAAGAATAAACATACAAATAATCAGTTATTGAAGGTGAAAATACTTTTAACCAAATTAAGCTAATTAACATTTATAGGGCATTCTTCAACCACTGGAGAATTAATAATAAGCATATAGAATTTTCATCAAAATAGGCCATATGTTGGATCATAAGGCAAGTTTTTTTTTTAAAGATTTATCTATGCATACAAGAGCTGGGGTACAGGCCAGAGATGCGGGGGGTGAGAGGATTCACCAGAGACAGAGTGGGGAACAGAACAGGCAGATCCACTGAGATACACTGCTGAGGGGAGCAGCGGGTGAGACAGGAGAGGTCTGCCTCGCCATGTGGGTTGCTCCCTGGCTGTCTGGGGATTGAACTTGTGCTGCAGAGGCTGTGGATTGCCTCATAGTGTGGTGCTTAACCCCTTGCGCCACCAGGGAGGCCCATAAAGCAAGTTTTATATGATTTGAGAGTTGTGGCTGTAGAGAATGACCAAAAAATATTCCTACATCCTTAGGGGAAAGGCATTGGGAAGGCTATTTACTGACCAGCCCTCTTAATCATCTCCATGAACCCTTCTCCTTTCCAGTGATCCTAGGCTGTTTTGGATAGCATCACCCTTGTTTTGTCTTTAGTGCCTCTTCCCAGTCAGAAATACTTTTAGACTCTGATATAGTCATGTTCCATCTTACTTCTAAATGTTTGTAATGTACATGCTCTTAATTTTTTTCTAGAAAATGTATTCTTATTTTTGAAGATATATTTACCTTTCCCTGGGAAGATTTCCTTCTCATTCAAAGTTTTGTTGCCTTGCTGTGTGTGTTCAAAATATCTTGTTCATATACCTAATATAGTTTTTACAAAGGTATATCATTATTTTATTATTACCTTTCTGGCACCAATTTTGAACAAACCTGTAAGTTTTGTCTTGTCTTGAAGACAGAAGTGTCTTGAGGACAGAAACTGTGTTCTTAACATTGTATAGCAATGCCTGTTACAATAAACACTTTTTGTGTTAATAAAATGATTAAGAATAAATAAAAGTATTTATGAGTATAAATGTTTAAAGAGAGGCAGTGCTATCAGAAATGATAGCTTCTTTGTTCCACCCCTTCAATTAAATCTCTCCTTGTTCATTTGAGCAGTGATAAATTTTCTTTGATATGGTAGGAGAATTGTTTTTCTTTTTAATGATCATGCATAACATGCATATTTCTCAACCTCATTTCTATTTGATCTAGAAATGTACTAAGAAATGTTACCTTTCCATCCTCCATATAGAAAATATTTAGTGTCTGATACGTGCTATGCAGGCATGGTCAGGGAGAAGATTAAGAGTTAACAAAATATATATGACTCCTAAAGATTTTGTAATCAAGCAATGGGTATAAGATATATATATATATACTAATAATGCTATCATAATATAAAATAATTCAGTGGCATTAGGTATAAATGAAGTATTATCCGAAGAGAATACACAGCATTTGCTAAAAGTAAATAATTTACTTTATTCTCTCGCAAGTTTGATGGAGTATCTATGATTTTTGTTCCTCCTCAGTATATAGACTTTCAGAATAGAATCCCAAAACTTTAAACCTAAACTTTAAGGACATAATCTTTCAATAAAAGCAATTTGAGGGGAATGTCTGTTAATGAAGAGTCCAGTCTTCTGGATAGACATTTTTTTCTATTTCTGCATCAATTTTTGAGAATATTTTTAGAATCATTAAAAAAAAAAAAGAAAAAACCTGAAATACCTTGTAAAACATTTCCCAAGGGTTGATATGTATTCCACAGTGTCAATAAAGTAACAAATTCATGTTAAAAAATGAACCACTGAAAAGTGAATAAATTGTTAATGCTTTTGACCCATTTGTTTAGCTATGTAAAATCTGGAGGAACTAGTTTTATAAGAGAAATAAAAAATGTGATTATTATAATTGAATGTTTTTGAACTGCTACTGTTAAGGTCTCAGGGAATCTGTTGTGAGGGTTAATAACTCTTGGAGAGGGGAAAATTTTTATATTCTCAGCAACCTGCAGGACTGTGAATGTTTCCAAGGGTAATTTTCTTGAAGTTAAAGTTGGGGTTATTAAGGTTCACTTAATAGATAAAGTTTGTTACAATTTTCTGGGTCTCTATGATAAGATGACAAGAGTTCTTATTTATAAAACCATAGTAGAATACAGGAGGGCCATGAACCACACTCTGAGGGCATTTTCTCCTTCACATGGAGTCTGATTGACAAAGAAATGTGAGAGTACTCATGCTGAATTTTATACAAGTATTGGGTTCTTACCTTTTTTTCTTTGCAAATAGAAAGATTTTGATGAGGTCCATGAAATCATGAAAACAGTGAAAATGTCATTTTTTACTGAATCCAGGCTCTAAGTGTAATTTCTAGTTATCAAGATTTAATGCTAATTTGTATAGGTATATTTGGAATAAATATTTACTACTTTTAAAAGTCTTCCAATAGAAACATATTTGTTTTTATTTTTTTTATTTTTATTTTTTTTTAGGTAATATTATCCTTATTTTTTATTTTTTTTTTAAATATTAAATTTTATTTTTATATTCCCCCATACAATTGCAAACGCCCCATTCTGACCCCAATCCTTCCCCTCCCTCCCCCCACCCCCCAAAAAGTGTCTCTGGTTCATAGTTTTTTGTTGATTTTGACTTTCACTTTCTTATATTCATTTTCCTGGTCCCTTATTTAAGTTTTCTAGATTCCTGCTATGAGTGAGACCATCCGGTATTTTTCTTTTTCTTTTTGGCTTATTTCGCTGAGCATGATCCCTTCCAGTGCCATCCATGTTGCTGCAAATTGCATGTGTTTATCTTTTTTGAATGCTGAGTAATATTCCATGGTATATATGTACCACATCTTCTTGATCCAGTCATCTATTTTTGGGCATTTGGGTTGTTTCCAAAGCTTAGCTATTGTAAACAGTATTTGTTTTTAAATGAACAAAGTTCAGCAAGCATTTTTTAATTGAATAAAACCATTCGATAAAAAAGCCATTTAAATATGATGAAACATTTTAGAGTACTCAGACATTAGAATCAATTACATAATGCTTATAAAAGAATAATTTTTTTGTGCTTTGACATCTGTATGTCTTTTTAAATTAAATTAAATTTTTAAAATTTTATATATTTTGTCCATCATTTTTCATTTTTACACAATGTATGTATTTTCATCTTGGTTATATTCCCCATACAATTCCCACCCCCTTATTTTGACCTAATCTCTCCTCCCTTCCTCCACCCCCTATAATGTGTTTCTGGTTTATAGTTGCTTGTTGATTTTTATTTCTACTTTATTATAATTAGTCTTTTTCCTGGTCTCTTATTTAGGTTTTCTAAATTCCTGCTATGAGTGAGATCATCTGGTATTTTTCTTTTTCTTTCTGGCTTATTTTGCTGAGCATGATCCCTTCCAGCTCCATTCATGCTGCTGAAAATTGCATGAGTTTATCATTTTTGATTGCTGAGTAATATTCCATGGTGTATATGCACCACATCTTCTTGATCCAGTCATTTATTTTTGGGCATTTGTGTTGTTTCCATTTGTGTTGTGTGTAAATAGTGCTGCTATAAACATAGGGGTGCAGGTGTCCTTTTGGATTAATGATTCTGTGTCCTTTGGGTAAATACCTAGGAGTGGAATTGCTGGATCGTATTGAAGCTCCATCTTTAGCAGGTTGAGGAATCTCCACACAGCTTTCCATAGTGGTTGGACCAGTTTGCACTCCCACTAGCAGTGCAGGAGACTTCCTTTTTCTCCACATTTTCGCCAACATTTGTTGTTGCTGGTTTTTTTAGTATGTGCCATTCTCACTGGTGTAAGATGGTATCTCATGGTAGTTTTGATTTGCATTTCCCTGATTACAAGTGATGCTGAACATAATTGGCTTCCATTGGCTTAAAAAACTAAATTTTTTTTCAGGAGTAAAGTCTCACATCTCAATATATTTATATATATCACACCACATTTGGGGTACATTCTTGATAAATGATTGAAATTCTAAAGTTTACTAACTTGCTAACTAAACAAATATTGATTTGAAAGTGTTCTTGAATCATCTTAAAAAGATAAAGTGTTGGAGTCCAGCAAGGTGGCAAAAGAGTGAAGACACCATGCCCATTTCCTTCAAGTATTCACAACCAAATTATATAGACAATAGTCTCTAGAGGAATAAGAATAGGAATACCACTATATGAACAGTGGTGATAGGGCAGAAGGTAGGAAAAAATGAAATTTAATTGTGTTAGGAATATTACTTGGCAGCAAAACCCAAGAAAAGGAGGGACAGCTATGATACAAATTTGTTGTTAACAGGCCTTATGCACACATTGGAGAGTTTAAAACCTAGAGACTGCACTGAATGGAGGGGCACACACAGTGCAGACAGAGGCTTCTACCTCCAGATAACTACAGTAGGGAAGCAGAGACCTATGATAGAATGTCAGAATAATAGATGATGCTTTTAAAGGCCGACACTGTATGGACAGATTGCAACTAGGATTGAATGCCTGAGAGTGAAGCACCCTACACTCCTAAATAATGGGACTTGTCTACTACAACGGACAGTCTTGCCTACACTCGTCTGTGTAAGTTGTGATTGGCAACTTGAGTTTGTGGATCCTAGACTTGAATAGCTGGAGCTTGAACCAGTGGGAAAGGTTAGATGGAGTCATCTGTACCTTCATAATAAAGAGGCTCTCTTGGTGTTATGCAAAACACATGCCTCTCACATCCTAGGGCCAAAGCTGAGATAAAGATTATATACAGTAGGTACTGCCATTAACCAAATTTTAAGCACCTGATCCCTGGCAACAAAAGAAAGCATCTCAGAAGGTTTTGGGCTTGAATGGCAAAGAGAACATAACTGTGACCCTCTTTTAACAAAGTCTACTCCCAGTGCTATTATTATGGAAAGAATATTGAGAGACTTTTGCAGGTGAGACAGTCTTGTGGAAGGCACATGCGAAACTTGAGAAACATACAGCTCTTCATTCACCTATAATCAGACTTGGGACAGTAGCCTATCAGTGGTGTAAACAAGCCTCAGATCATTCTACTTCTGTCTGCACCCCAGCGGGGAGAGAAAACTGTTTGCAGAACAGGTGAGAGGTCGATGCTAACCTGAGATAATTCACGTTTCTTTTGACTAAAGAATTCTTTGACTAAGGGAGGGTTCACTCTATATCACTCTCCTTCCCCCATTCTGCTTACCAACTCAGGCATTTGAAGCACTGTGGAAGGCTTGAACTCTATAAGCTTGCTAGTAGCCACCTCTTAGTATCCTGCTGCCATGAGTCCTATCTCCTACCCTCTGCCAATATTGGAACTTTGGTTACTTAAACACGTGCAAGAGATAGATACCCAAGGATCTTAGGTAAATAATCTAGGATTATACCCTGCAACCTGTAAATCCAATAGAAGGCCAATTCATGAAGACAAGAAAGCCATTTTTTAAAAAAGATTTATTTATTTATGCATACAAGAGCTGGGGTACAGGCCAGAGATGCAGGGTTGGGGGGTGGGGAGAGGATTCACCAGAGACAGAGTAGGGAAAAGAACAGGCAGATTGACTGAAATGCACTGCTGAGGGGAGCAGCAGGTAAGACAGGAGAGGTCGGCATCGCCATGTGGGTTGCTCTCTGGCTGGCCAGGGATTGAAATCATGCTGCAGAGGCTGCAGATTTCTTCATAGTGTGGTGCTTAACCACTTGCGCCACCAGGGAGGCCCAAGAAAACTATTTAAATCCATAAAAACTAAAAATGAGAAGAAAGAAAAACACACCATAAAGGATGGAGCATAAAAAAATGAGGGAAGTTTGAATCCAACAGAATGGCATAATTTGCCCATTGAAGATTTTATGGTAACAGTTTTAACTTGGTTATTAAAATAAGGAAAGCAATGGGTGATAATAAGCATGAATACACAATGATAGAGAAATCAAGATAGTGCTTCAATTGAAATTAATGAACTTAAAAAATACCATCATTGGACTTAAAAGTATGATAGAGGTCCTTAATAGTAGGCACATGCAAGTAGATGATATAATTAGTGAGCTTGAATGCATAGTAGGGGGAAACAGAACAATAGACCAACAAAGAGAAAAAAAGAAAGAATACATTGTCAGAGCTCTGGGACATTTTAAAGAGAAACTATCTATATCATGGGTGCTCCAGAAGGAGACAGAAAGGCATAAACACTGTATTTAAAGAAATAATAATGGAGAATCTTCCCAATGTGGGAAAGGAATGAGATACTCTGGTCCAAGAAGCCCAAAGAGTTCCAAACAAAAGTAAATCCAAATAGTCATACACTAAGACACATTTTAATCATACTACTAGAAACATGTTAAAAGGAAAGGATCAAAAATAAATACCCAGGTAAATAAGGATTGCACACAAGATTAAACCTACCAAACTATTTTCAGGCTTCTTGGTAGAAACCTTCTAGCCAAGAGGAGAATGGCAGGAAATATTTAAAACCCTCAAAGAAAGGATTTCCAGCCTAGAGTAACTTATCCAGCCAGTTTATTATCCCAGACTGAAGGAATAATAAGAAGCCTTGGAGAAAAGCAAAAATTAAAAGCCTACTTCAGGATCTGATAGGATGGCAGTAGAGTGAAGATTCCAGGCTTATGTTCGCCATATAATTAAAAAATAGCAAAACAGTTAATATCCACTGAAAGGTAAACAGATAACATAGTGTAAAACAGGAATAATGGTTCTGTGGCAAGGGCTAGGAAAATCTTTAATCTTGTATTTTGCAGCTGTACCAGGGCAGTACAGCCACTTGAAGCCCTGCTGCAGTTGATTCTGGGCATATACCCATGTTGAGGGCTTTGGAGACCCGGCACTGCACTGGACAAGGTGGAGAGAGCAAAGACTTGGTGTCCAGAGCATATGGTACACTATTTGAGAATGATAGGAGCAGAGGTGCAGAGTGATCAAGATTACTAGCTTGAGTCTGAGTGTCCCAGTATAGAACAACCGGAGTCCCAACTGGTGGCAAGTGCCAGGTCAGACCACCTGTCTTTGTAGAAGAGGGTATTCTCACAGCCTGAAGCTGTGACATTTGAAATACCTGCCTCCCTGTCACCACCTCTATCCTGAAAGTCAAAATCAAGAAAACAACTGAATGCTTTTATTAAACAGAGTTGGAGCACCTGGATCCTAATGACAGATGCAAGCAACCCAGGGTAAGATTATGCACTGGAAAAACAGAAAGAACAGCACCTGGTGTGTGGCCCTGTCCCAGCTAACTTCTGTACTTAGCACTGAGTCTAATGCTCAAATATTGCCTAGAGTTTGAGACTAGTATGAGACTATCAGGATATTTAGACTGAGGAGTTGGCTTAGAGGAGGGAATCATTATGGATCCTACCACAAACTCTGGTACCCACAGTGCAGTAGGAAGCTTGAATCCCTGATGCTAACTGGAGGTGACCCTGTTTCCTGGGTTCCTTTGCAGTGTTCTTTCCAGTGTGTCATAGAACACTATCCTCATTAAGTACTTTTTGGAAACCACAATTGCCTGGTCAGATAAGGCCACCCTGCCCAAATCCCCTTCACTGCTAGTACTAGTTCTCTAGCCACCTAAATAGATTCAAAGGCAGGTGTCTGAAAGTTTATTCCTGCTATAATTTATAAAAACTAAAAATGAATAGACAACATATCAGAAATGCGAGAGGAAAACAAACAAACAAAAAAACCAGTAAGTCACAATTTAGTCACAATTTAGCAGAATAGGGCCTCACTGGTGGCGCAGCAGGTTGAGCGCAGCACTGTGAAGCTGTCTGCAGCTTCTGCAGCGGGGATTCAATCCCGGCTGGCTGGTGGGCAAGAATTCCACATGGAGAAGCAGACCTCTCCTGTCTTGCCTGCTGCACCCCTCAGCAGTGTATTTCTTCAGTCTGCCTCTTCTGTTCCCCACTCTGTCTCTGGTAAATCCTCTCACCCTTCTGCACATGTAGCCTGTACCCCAGTTCTTGTATAAAAATAAATCTTTAAAAAAAAATAAGGGCCTCCCCGGTGGCGCAGCGGTTGAGCGCTGGGTTGCGAAGCTGCCCGCAGCCTCTGCGGCGCCGGTTCGATCCCCGGCTGCTCCCCGGCCACTGGAGGCAGGTCCCACATGGCGCGCAGACCTCTCCTGCCGCCCGCTGCTCCCCTCAGCAGTGTACTTCGGTCCTTCTGCCTGCTCTGCTCCCCGCTCTGGCTCTGGTGAATTCTCTCACCCTCCCGCGCTTCTGACTGTACCCAGTGCATGTATAAACAAAATGATCAAACAAATAAATAAAATAAAATAAAACATGCCTCTATTAAAAAAAAAAGTGTTAAAAAAATAAAAACAATTTAGCAGAACAGTAGAATATGAAAAAATATGTTGAACTTTTATGTGCACATAATGAATGAGAAGAAAAAGAAATTAAGAAAACAATTCAGTTTACACCAATCATATCAAAGAGAATTAAATACCTAGAAATTAAGGAGGCATTAGATTTATGCAACAAAAACTATAGCACTGTTCAAAATATATTGACCAAGACAAAGAGCTGAAAGATATTCCATCATCATGAAAGGGGAGGAGAATGAATATAGTCAAAACTACTTTACCAAAAGCAATATAAAGATTTAATACAATCACCATAAGACTTCAGTGAAATTCTTCAAGGAAATGGAAAAAAAAATATTGAAATTACTATGGAAACATAAAAGAACCTGAGTATCTGAAACATCAACTTTGAAAAATTGAGGTTAGTTTTCTATATGAAATTGCTGTCAGTAGCCCAGATGCCTACTGCTGCCCTGCATGGCACAGTCTATATGATAATGAAGAAGTTAAGCTCTTCCTGCCAAAATGTGAATGGATTTCCCAGAACTTAGCATAACAGAGTGCAAAATAGATATATAAACTATGTGATGTCTCATCTCAAAGCAGTGTTCTTTCCAGTGTGTCATAGAGCGCTATCCTCATTAAGTACTTTCTGGAAACCACAATTGCCTGGTCAGAGGAGGCCGCCCTGCCCAGATCCCCTTCACTGTCAGGTGCAGTCATATCTCAGCTTTTCTGAATGTGGCTGCTAATAGCTCAATGCTGCTCCCCATGCCCGCATTTTTTTTTCCCCTGAGAATTACCCTCTCATTAAACATTAGCTGTCTGACAAAGAAGGTAGTATCTGCCTATAACTACAAACCAGGCAACATATAACCAATGATTGACCAAAAATCAGCCACCTTGCCACGAAGTGGAACTAATTTTATTGCGAAATTTGCCCTCTTTGGGGGATCAAATTGCAGCTAGTCTCCAAATGAATTGCATTTTGCTCCCAAGAGCACTTTCTCAATAAATCACTGGCACTAAAATGCCTGTCTCAATTTCTGCTACTGGGAAATCTGACTTAGGACACTATACTTGGGAAAAAATTGCTTATTATTACTACTATTGGAAAGTCAATGAACTTTGCATATTAGATACTGTAATGTTCTACAGTTACTAATTTTGTTTAAACTATAATTAAAAGTATTAACAGCAGAATCATTATTTTCCTTTGTAGTAACATATATCTCTTAGGTCTAGTGTTTCTCAGCATATGGTTGGGGAAAAGCTGACTTAGAATATGTTATTCCTTATTTAGGCCTAAAAGACACAAAATTTGAATTAAAAAACTCCATCTAGTTCTTCCAGTACAATGTCACTTCTGAGCCATGCTCTTTAAGCTCTAGCAAGTACTATTTATTTGACTTGAAAGGAAGGGTTACAGAGAATTTGCAGTTTCAGGTAGATATCAAAGTGGGGAATATCTTTCATAAAACACTCTTTTTGCTGTGACCAGCTCTTGTTGAGATCTTTAATTTGCAATTTATCTTTATATTATCAGTTATCTTTCTTCTCTCTGCCTATCACTAGAAAGACCATACAGGCAATTTCTCCAATTGCCCATCACTAAAATGACTCTACTGAACAGTAGAGACGTAGATTGCACTTTTGTTTAATGTATGATTAGTAACAGTATTTCTCCTTTGAAAGGGTTCTACATTAAATAAAAACAAAGGATTTTACATTGTATGATTACATATAATCACAGTGATTTTGCTTTCTTGACTCTGATGTCATCATGTGCTGTAGAGTTTGCCACCAGTGATGATGTTTTAGCATATGAATCTATTTTGTCCAAAGCCCTCTGCATTCTTGATATATTGACATTTATTGAGGAAATAAATTTAGATCGGCTTATTCAGGGAGAAGTTAATAAACTTGTTTAAAAGAATGGATTATTAATATATAAATACATTTCTCTCCTATTCATAGTTTTAACATCTGCTTTCTACATCACCATATTTTCCTTCTTTAGAGAAACAGGAAGTTTGTACTTTTTTTTTCTTTTGTGAAATTCTAGTTCTAAGATAAAATGGTGTGAGAGCATCACTACTTATGCCAACTTGGAGCTAAGATGGTGTGAAAATATCAAAAGTGTTGAATGTAAAACAAACTTCTGGAGAACATATCTATAGTCAAAAAAATAGGTCACACATAGCTCAGGATGACAGAAGTAAGCAAGATTCCAGAAATTTGGCTGAGTAGACAAATAGTACAAAAATATTTGAGAATTTTTTCATTCTCATAGAATAAAAATATAATGAAAAATCAACTCATATTGTTTTCCTGTGGACTAGACACAACTAATTCATAGATACTAAATAGTTACTCTGAACTTCATAAAATGGACTACAAATGTTTCTTAAATTTTTTTAAAGATATTTGCCTGTGGAACTCATGTTTCATTGTATGAAAAGCAGATTAAAAGAGAATACAAACCAATACACTTATTCACAATTAGGGGATGGAAGTGCAATATATTATTACGAAAAATGGCATAGTTAATTATTTTGTTATATTTTTCTGCTTTGGCAAATTTTCTCATGCAGTCTTATGTTGATTTGTAATACAAAATCCCACAGAAAAGTAGGTAAACATTTTCTCAATACATTCTCCATAGATTTCCAATGCCCAGTGTTTTTTGGTTTTGTAGGTCGCTAACAAGAAATACTTTTTCTTTTATTTTTAAAAGGCTGTATTTACAGTTTTATTTCATGAAAAATACTTGCATAAATTAGTTATACAAGATTTTTAACGTGAGAATGAAACTGAAGAAAAACTATTTCACTTTTAACATTGTACATACTTCTACAATGTTGATGTATAATTACATAGATTAGTGATTAAATACAAAATTAATTTAAATTTGTTAACTCTTCTCTCTAGGATTCTATTTTCCTTACAATTCTCACTGGATACAAAAACAAGCTTTTGAAAAGTCTTAAATATGTCATTTTAAAATTCATACTAGAAAAAATATATTTATATTACCTGTCGAACACCATTGCTTTTTGCTTAAACATTATAATCACTATTAGAAACCCTAGGTCTTGCTCCAAGAATTATAAAATTGCATTAGAGAACTGACTTCCTATGAGGTAGAGATGTAAAATGATCCCATGACATTCCACACATAAACAATTATAAAAGACAGCTACAATTTAAAACATATACATGTAAGGAATATTTCAGCCTTTCTCTTTTCTATTTAGGTTCTTAGAAGATTCACATTATACTTTGATTCTATTAGCAATTGACTATTATTAATGTACATATTTACATTATTACCATACAATTTATCTTATGTATAATTTATGTCATTTTCATAGAGTTTGAAAATTAATGAGAGGTAAATACATGGATAACATTTTCCATTCTTTCATATTACAAATACCTTTCAAATAATTGATATATAAGGTAAAAATATTTTTATGTAATTCACTTCTCAAAAATTTTTTGCCTTAATTTTCTCAATACAGGGTGTCATGAGTGTTATCTTTCTGCAATTGCAGTGGAAGGGAATTCCTAAAAATTGGGGAATGTTAAAAAGATGTAGGAATGAAGAATGTAATATTGTAAAAATCGATTCAAGTTACTCTGTTCTTTGGCTTCATAATTTAGCATTATAAATGAACTTGACAGTATTTATTGAATTAAAAATAGACTTTCAACAAAAGTCTTTAAAAAATAATTGTAACTAACCCATGAAATTTAACCCAAGTTGTTGGAAAATGATGTAGGACTATGAAAATTTTCAGATAGAGATTGGAGCTGAAAGGAAATGTGAATGACTGTATTTCAGAGACAGTGGTAGAAAGCACACTCAACTAATGAATTAGGGGAAAAGAAAAGACAATTAATTCTAAGACAAAGATAGCCTTAGAACTATCAGTCTTATTTATTAGGCAGTCTTATTTACTAGGAAGGGATACATGAATTATCATACTGTTGGAATGGTGCCAAATTCTAGAAGATAAAGGGTAAATAAATTCTAGTCAAGAATGACTTCAGTGCTTCTTTCTCTTAGAATTGAGTGTGCCTACAACTTTCAAATTTTTTTTTAAAGATTTATTTATTTATGCATACAAAAACAAGGGTACAGGCCAGATGTGCGGGAGGATGAGAGCATTCACCAGAGACAGAACAGGGAACAGAACAGGCAGACTGACTGGAATACACTGCTCAGGGGAGCAGTGGGCGAGACAGGAGAGGTCTGCCGCACCATGTGGGTATCCCCACCTCCAGCCAGGATCGAGCCTGTGCTGTAGAGGCTGTGGACAGCTCCACAGCGCTGCGCTCAACCCGCTGTGCCACCAGGGAGGCCCCCAACTTTCAAATTTTCATCAACAAAACTTATGTAAATTTATTTTGAAACACTGGTAATAATTGTACGTGAAGTAAAAACTTAGAAATATTAAGATTTAAAAATAATACTATATTAAAATATATATGTCAGATAGTTATTTTTTCTTATAGATAAGCTCAAACCATTTCCCTATTATATAGATACTAACTTTATGTATTGTTTTCAAAAAGAGTTATTTTCTAAGCATTTTAAAAATCTGATCTTGGTAATTTAAACAACCTAGACAGTGAATTGTATTATCTACAGTTCACAGAAAGGAAACTGAAACACAGTGAGTGTAAGTAACTCACCCTTGGTCACACAGTTGTTGACTATCCTAGACAAAGTTCCAGACTAAACTTAATTATTACTTCCCACTGGCTGGTGTAAGTCATTACCAAATTTGGAATTGTAGTAAGCAAGGATCCTAATCATTTCACTAAAGTATAAAGCTGAAAAAGTTATTAGATGTCATTTCAAAATGATATTTTGGTCAAAGATTCATATGGTTTAAACTATTGAGTCCATACTACCCTAAATTTATTTCTATCAGTTCAGGCTTTCATCTACAGTGAAGCAACAGGACATGAACTCCTTTTTGTTTCCCTTACAAATCCTGCCAGCATGAATCTATATCCAAATACTCTGTCTTCAATATTATTATGATAAAGTAAATGTTCCTGGTCTACTTTTTTTGTGTTCTTTATTTCATTTGCTTGTCTACCCAGATTCAACTCTTGCCTTTCTCCCTCTCTCCCTTTGAACTCATGTCTCAATTCATTTTGCTAAGATAATATTTTTGAAGACTTTGAGATGAAGTGCAGAATATTAATGGAAAAAGATGACTAAATAATTGTGAGATCATGCAAATATACCATAATTATTAACTATTCTAAAAATCTCTCCTTTTCACACTCACTCTTCCCTTTACTACCCCATTTGCCTTCTTTTATTCATAGCAAAAATTATTAATATGTTTCCTAAAATAGTTATTACCACATTCTTGCTTGTCATTTTCTCTTGAACTCACTGCATTTCCACCATTTGCCTGAGACAGATCTGATCAAAGTCAGCAGTGAAATCTGGTTCATTGCAGTCCTTTTTGGCTTCTTCAAACTAAGCTTCTGAAATGCAGAAAACCTCTTTGCTTGACTTTCATGTTACTCGCTTGGTTTTCTTCCTTCCTCACTTGGTTGTCACTCCTTTGCAGTTCTTAATTGCACATTCCTTCTTCATTATTCATACATTTAAGGCAAAATCCTTGAGGGTTTTCCTGAACACTCAGCTCTTCACTATGTAACTATACTTAGGTAGATCTCATTCAGGTTATGCCTTGAAACATAATACTCAAGCTGTTAACTGTCAATTATGCCATCCAAATTTGTATCTTCATCTTTAACCACTACCCTTTACTATAATATCTATAGCCAACTGCTCACTCAGCATTCTACCTAGAGAAAGAGTAGATTCCTTGATTGTAACATGCTTAAAATTATTTATCCATTGGTATTCCTCCCCAGTCTCCATTTTATGTAATGACTTCCCATTCAAGTGAGTATACAAAACAACTAATTCCTCTTTATTCACTCCATCTATAAGTAATATCTATCAATTACACCTTCAATGTACCTTTTCTTATCTCACCCACCTTTTGCCCACCTATAGTTAGATTCTACAAAGTGATCTTTTAAAACTGTAAGTCATATAGTAGCAAGACTTTGTTTAAAAGAATCAAATGCTTTCTTAATATTACTAGAATAACATCCAACCTTCTCATGCTGATAATTTCATGTATTTACAATTTACTATAAATTTACTATACAATTTACTATAAATCTACTTATAATAGAAGGCAAGTTACATAGGAACAGAATCTTTACTCTCTAGTTCACTACTGTGTGTTAGTTTTTATAATAGTACTTGTCACCTACTGAGGGCAAAATGTTTTTTAATAAAATGAAAATTATTCAATTTCTCACTCCCAATATGTTCATCACATATATAGAATCTGTGAGTATAATTCCTGGAAGAAACCTTTAAGAGCAGTTGATAGCATCATTAACTGAGTTCCATGGACCCATAAGAGGTCTCTGGGTAGAAATGTATTCCAAATGACTAATTTACTTTTATTTCTTTATATTTGATTTAAATATTTGGAAATATTATTTAGAAAATGGTACACAGATTGTGAAGTTATTCGTGGCATAGAACAGTTTAAGGGTCTTCCTGTAGTTGAATTTGTAGTTCTGTTTAGTTTTATATTTTTCCTCTGAGGTCACTTAGGGGGAAGGAGAGTTAATAATCACACATATTTGCTTTCAACTATTTTATATATCCTAATTCCACATAACAAACACTTGGAAGAATGGGTTCTGTTACTATAAAAATTTGAAAAACTTGGAATGTAATCTAATCCCTTTATTATATAGATCAGAACATGGGAATTCAGAGAGAGTGAAAGAACTGCCTCATTTTACTGGTGATTACTATGGAAAGGTCACTGAGAGCAGAGCAGGGAACTTGAACTCAGATCTCAGTTCAACTCAATAAAAAAATAATTTATCAAATGCGACATGGGCATGACTAAGATAATTCAAAATCCCGTGGAAATACCATATATACAAGGGGAAAATGCAGAATGAAATAAAGCACTAAAAAACAAAGTATTGTGTGTGACTACAAGTAAAGCAAAACATTATGTCTGATTCTATTGTTTGGTGGTATATGTGGAATCAAGTCAGCCTATATAGATTCAAAGCCCAGATTCAGTACTTAATACTGTGTAGGTCAGCATTTTGCTCAACTTCTCTATGCCTGATGCTTGGTGTTCTTACCTGTAAAATGAAGATAATAGCATAATCTAACACTCAGATTTTATTTGTTTATTTGTTTTTAAGATTAGTGATTTAAAGCAGCTTAATGCAACGTTTAGGAAATAAATTCTCAATGAGTGACAGATTATTTCCCTCTAGTTATATATATTTTTTATGTTAATTTTTTATTTTTTACATCATTGTTCATTTTTAAACTATATTTGCTTCCCCCATCCCCTCAGGTGTAGTCCCATAGAGTTTCCTTCACCAATGCACCCGTGCACCATCATCTCAGTCCTCTGTGCTCCTCCCTCCCTCCCTCTGATACCACTCCTCCTCCCCTGCAGTATGTCTCTGGTTTATAATTGCCGTTTTTTTGCTTTGTTGTGTTTTGTATTGTTATTATTTTTTTACACTGATACCTTATTTGGCTCTCCTATATTCCTGCTATGAGTGAAACCATCTGATATTTTTCTTTTTCCTTCTGGCTTATTTCACTGAGCATAATTCCTTCTAGTTCCAGCCATGTTGCTGTGAATGGCATGAGTTTATCTTTTTTGATTGCTGAATAATATTCCATTGTGTATATATGCCACATCTTCTTGCTCCAGTCATCTATTTTTGGGCATTTGGGTTGTTTCCAGGTTTTTCCTATTGTAAATAGTGCTGCAATGGACATAGGTGTACAGGTGTTCTTTTGAATCAATGTTTCTGTGTCCTTTGGGTAGATCTCTAGCAGTGGACTTGCTGGGTCGTATGGTAGCTCCATTTTTAGTAGACTGAGGAAACTCCAGACAGCTTTCCATAGTGGTTGGACCAGTTTGCACTCCCACCAGCCATGTAGGAGAGTTCCTTTTTCACCACATCCTCGCCAACATTTGTTGTTGTTTGTTTTTTTGATATTTGCCATTCTTATTGGTATAAGGCAGTATCTCAATGTGCATTTCCCTTGCAAATTAAAACCATGCCATTGGTGAAGGAAACTCTATGGAGACTACACCTGAGGGGGTGGGGGGAAGAAAATATTGTTTAAAAATGAACAATGATATAAAAAATAAAATTAATTTATAAAATATAATAATTTGCATTTCTCTGATTAAAAGGGATGCTGAACATTTTTTCATATGCCTGTTGGCCATTTGCATTTCCTCTTTGGAGAATTGTCTTTTAAGTTCTTCAGCCCAGAAATAAAACCAAACTTATATGGACAATTTATCTTTGACAAAGGAGCAAAGAATATGTAATGGAACATGGACAGTTTGTTCAATAAATAGTGTTGGGAAAACTGGACCACCACATGCAAAAAAAAAATGGAACTAAACCACTACCTTTCACTGTGCACAAAAATCAACTCAAAATGGATGAAAGAACTGGACCTAAGACCTAAAACCATAAATTATATAGAAGAAAATATAGGTAAAACACTATAAGACATACATCACAATAACATCTTTAAAGACTCATCACCATAAGCAAAGAAAGTTAAGGAAAAGATAAACACCTGGGATTACATCAAACTGAAAAGCTTCTGCACAGCAACAGAGATGTTAACCAAAACAGAGAGACACCCCACTGATTGGGAAAAAATCTTTGCACCCCAGTCAACTGATAAGGGATTGATCACAAAGATATACAAAGAACTCACAGGACTCAACAAAAACAATAAACAATCCAGTCTAGTTTTATTTTTGTCAGTCATTATGAATTGCTTTCACTAATCTTGCCAGGAATTACCAAGAAGTATTTCTGTAACAATTTCTGTCCCTGACTTTGATAACCTAAAAAGAGTAAAGAGAACACTTTCATACCTAAATTAACCAATGATATAATATATATTAATATATGAATCAGGCAGTTGACCAATTCTCCAAGCATTTCAACATCTATAAAGAAATAGTATCGCAATGCTAACTTGCTTTAGGTTGAGATCCAAAATTCCTTACTCAGATGCTTTTAATGGCAATCATGTTACATACTTTCAGAATATTTAAAATATATTTGTAAAAAATATGGGACAGAAAATACTGTGTCAATCAATTGGAGACTTAAAATGTGAATGAGTTTATATAGTGTCTACATATAGAGCAATTTAACCAGCTACTAATAATAACTTACATTCTTTTAAATCTGGAAAAAATGGATAGGATAGGGTTATGAGACATTTAATTAGATAATAAAGCCATTAATGTTTCTTGTTAGGGTTTAATTATCCTTATTATTTCTCTATTATGCTCTGTCTATTATGGTAGTCACTAGGCATTCATGGATATGGAACAGTTGAAATACACTAATGTGACCATGGGAATAAGTTTTTCTTTCTCTTTTATTTTAATTTAAATCTAAAACCTGATATTTGATTCAATTCTGGAAAAATTTGGGTATGTAAATCTATTTTTTCAATATAAATTGTGATATTTGAATATAGATTATTTATAATGAAAATTTGATGTACAAATGAAGATGTAGTCAAGGGTAAAATACATACTGTTTTGCAAGATTAAATATAAAGATGTAAAATAGTTCTTTGAGTGTTTTATTTGTAGCATGTGATAAATGAAAATATTTTGAGTATACTGGGCTAAGTAAAGATATTTAAAATTAATAATACCTTTTTATTTTTACTTTTTAAATTGTGGCTACTACAAAGTTTAAAATTAGTCCCTGACATTCTTTATATTTCCATTGGATTATACTATTCAACATAGTCTTGATCTTTACTTTTCATTTTACTCTTATTAAATTTTTTTCTTAATACTTTTGGGAAATATGTAGAAATTTCAAGATAGATCAAATTATAGATTTTTGGAGAAATTTGTATGGAAACAGAATTCACATGTCATGTGGTAGAACTCGCTCTTTTGGGAAGTGGGGCAAGGGATGATGTTTTTCTCAAATGTAATATGAATTGCAGTAGAGAAATGCAATTTAATATCAGTCATTTAATATTTCCAGAGTCACCTTGGTATTGAAAATAAAAATGCTATAGGACCTGGTATCCAATATGTGACTGAGACCAGTACCATCAGAACTGGATGAAAAACAAAGGCATGTATTAACTGGTTTCAGTCTTTTTTCTTTATCAGAACTGGTAAACATTTTTGTTTTTTAAACAGGGAGAAGGAAAAGGAACCTCTCACTGAATTCTATTTTTCCATGCCCCAGAGAATGTGGCAATACTTTTCAGAAGATAATAATTTAAGCCAAAAATGATGTTCTGCAAGCTTCCCTTATATTAATTTAGAAAAAGATCAAACTTTGGGTGTCTGAGTTAAGTTTTTGGAATATAATGGATGTCTACTTCAGGTTTTTTTTTTTTTTATATAGAGGCATGTTTTATTTATTTATTTATTTGTTTGTTTGTTTTTGTTTATACATGCACTGGGTACAGTCAGAAGCGCGGGAGGGTGAGAGAATTCACCAGAGCCAGAGCGGGGAGCAGAGCAGGCAGAAGGACCGAAGTACACTGCTGAGGGGAGCAGTGGGCGCCAGGAGAGGTCTGCGCGCCATGTGGGACCCTCCTCCGGTGGCCGGGGAGCAGCCAGGGATCGAACCGGCGCCGCGGAGACTGCGGGCAGCTTCGCAACCCAGCGCTCAACCGCTGCGCCACCGGGGAGGCCCTACTTCAGGTTTTGAAGGATGCTAGTACACATTTACCTCTTGTTGAATTTGTAGTATCTCCTAGTCATACAACCTTATTGTCTGTGCTGATAAAGATGCAGAAAATGTGAGTGAAATAGATGTATATAGTTGCTGCAGGCTTATTGGGTTAAGACTTAGAATTTGAGATTTTTACCTCAAACAAAGAACTGTTAAGTGTAAGAGATTTGCACGCTATATCTTTAATCACTTGTTTTTTAATGCTAAAGTGAAGAAAAAATATACGGGTATATTTATAAGTTGCTATGTGAGCAGTTATGTGAAATTTATGCTGTGTAATGGATTATGGAAAGTAGCTCTGAACAAACTAAATGCCCATTTTATTTGATCAAAGCACGTTTTTACAAATCCAATAATTATGCAATGTACTTTTTTTTTAAAGTTTTTCAAAGTATGGTAAACAAGGACTAGGTTTTCCTCATTTGCACAGTAATATGGACTTATAGGCTAAGGGTGATTTATGTACTGAAGTAATTTAAATTCCATACCTTCAAAGTCACAATGCATATGTTACATGCCTATAATTATGCTCCTCCGGGTGTGCAAGCCAAGAAGGTGGCAGAGTCAGACACAAAAAAGAAAGGAGATTGATGATATGGTATTTTGCTAATACAATGCAAGGCACTAATAGATTATGAACCTCATTCTTGCTTTTCCTCCTCGTACCTTCTAAATTACATTTTCAAACTGATGTCTTCACTGATCTCTCACTTACAGAATCTGCCTTAATTATAAGGAAACCCTCTTGAAATAAATTCACAGAGACAAACAAAACATTATTTCCAATATTGTACTTCAAACTACTTCAGTTTAAGGATAAAGGAACTCCAGTACCCCTTTTACTACCTACAAATATACTTTCTCATTTATTAGATTTGTGATACATATGCTTAAGTAGCAACCAATTTTTTTCTCAATTTATAATCATATGAGGATGTAGAACTGGTTTACAGAGCCAAGATAATGCTCTGTTGTCCTATAAAAAATCATGGCAAAGGAAGATAGACTATTTTAGGGGAGTAATACTTATTTTACAACTTTTAAGTTATAGCTCTTGTATACTATTTTTATATAAAGAGTGATATTGTGGATTTTCTTAGGTTTCCCACAGGTTGCTAGGCATTTTCTTATTCCTAAGTGTTGGGTGACCTTTAAGCAGGCTGAACATTTATGCAAAATACAATTAGATCCGGTAAGCAAATTTCTATTAAATCATACTCCAAATTCCTTTATTATACGAGTGCCATGATGTTTAATGGCCTCTTCCTTTGGGTCAGTTCAACTGTAGGTTCTATAGATTCTATTTTTCTCCAAGCATTAATGGAAATGCTACTTAATTTCAAAATTTTAAAAGCATGCTTCTGTACTTTTTCTCCCTCTAAAGCAATATGCCATCTCAATTATAAAAAGAATCAGTGCCAAGCATACCTATTCAAAAAAGGGAAAGATAAATATCAATTTAAATTTTGGAGGGTGGAGACTACCTTTTGTGGCCATAGAAAAAATTCAGTTATTTTGTTAACCCTAGTTAGCTATTTCAGATCAAGTTTTCTATAGTGCTGTTTTCAATTTGAGAAAAAGAAAAATGGCACACACACACAAAGTTGATTGACATGTGAAATAGCTGAAGGAGGGTGACATTAAAAATACAGAAACCTGTTCTCTTTTGCTGGAGAAGGGGAGATTCTTTTGCATAGTTTGTTAAGGTTGCTTGGTTTGTTTGCTTTACCTAGGATCCTGTGCTTAGGAATATATTGTGTCACTGTGGAGATTTCAAACCTCTGCTCTTTACATTCCAAGAAATAATGCTCACTCAGCTATACATTTTTTTATGTAGCTTTTTCTTCAGTGATGTAATTTTGAACTCAAATTTTAAAAATTAAATTAAAAAACTTATATAACTAATTAGGAATGATTAGTGATAGTTTTTAGTGTGAAATAGTTAAATCTGCCCACTTAAGTTATTGGGAAGAGTAGCTACTCACACTGTGTCTTTAATAACATGACTTAATGTAAGTGCATATGTGTGTTTCTTTAAGATCCTTTTTCTGTATTTGTACAGTGAAGTCTGTGAGACCCATGGAAATCAATAGGGCAGTGGCTTATTGCATACATTTGGCAGTTAAATGGGGGGAATATTTGAGGCTTATTTATTGAAAATTCTGAGTTATATTGCATGTACATTTTGAAACTTCAAAATAAAAATATTTTTGAGCCAAGAAAATATCATAGTGACTGGTAGTTTTATATATATAAGTAGTTATATGTATATATATTTCAAATATTTTTAGCTAAAATTAGGAAATTAGTGCACATATTGAAGTTACTTTTCAATTGATTATTTAATATAGCAGTCTATATTTTAAAAAGAATTTTAGAGTATATCTAAAATAAAATAGAAACAGACAAGGGTACAATTTTATATTAGAAAACCTCAGAGGTTAGGTAATTTGATAAATTTCAATTTTTTTGTGGCATCAATCTAACCACTTAAAAAATGGGCATCAAGAATATGAAACAAAAAAACCCCCAAATAACCCTAACTAATCAAAAAAATGGGCAGACGATGTATGTAGGCACTTCTCTAAAGAAGGCACATGAAAGCAATGCTCATTGTCACTTACTAGGGAAATGTACATAAAAAATGTAATGAAATACCACTTCACACCTGTGACAATGACTGCTATCAAAAAGACCAGAACCTAAAAGTATTGTACTGGAGAAGTTGTGGATAAAAAGGAACACTTGTACACTGTTGGTGGGTATGTAGACTAGTCCATTCCATGTTGAAAACAGTATGGACTTTCTCAAAATATTTAAAATAGCATTATCATATGATCCCACAATTCCTAGGTATCTACCTGGAAAATGTAAAAACACTAATTTGAAGGGATATATACACTTCTTTGTTCCATTGCAACAATCTAAGTGTCCAATAACTTAAAATGTAGTATATATATACACATATATACATGTGTATACATACACACATATGCACAGTCATACAATGGAATACTACTCAGATATATAAAAGGAGAGAGATGAAATCATGTCATTTGTAACAGTATGGATGGAACTGGCAGGAATAATGCTATAAGAAATAAGTGAGAAGGAGAAAGACAAATACTGGATTATTTAACTCATGTGGAAAACAAACCAACCAAAGGAACAGTCAGAACCCAACCAAAACAAACCCTGAAATCTGATTGTAAAGTAGAGGGAGAAGGGGAAATTGGAGAGTGAAGGGGGTAAGTGCCCCAATGGACTATGGTGGATGGCTAGGGTGCCTTGGTGGTGGGCGGGATGTAGTAATGTAAATTTGAAAAGATAAACATTATTGTAAACCAATATACTCACAATAAAATAAATACAAGAAAGATTTGAAATAAATACAAAAGAACACTGTTTTGATAAAGGAGCAGAGTAGTGACTTTAAACTTCCCTCCTTGAAGCACTGAAGGTGCTGATGGTGGTGTGCTATGGTAAGGCCATCTGGCTCATAAAATCCAAATGCATTCCTCTACCCCTGTGTATTCAGTGACATTACATTGGTAGATTGTACTTGGTCATAAAGCGAGTATTTACACCTTTGGAAAATAGCAAAGGCTACAAAGCGGACTGTCCACCACTGACTTCTCAGGATAGCTGTGAGGGTTTGAGGAACACAACTGAAAAAAAATGCATTCTAGGGCAGTATCTTCATGTTATATCCAGGGGTCAGAACGATGAAACAGCATTCTCTATAGACTAATTTATCCTGATGTATTACAGTATAAGTTTAGGGTAGACTACATTTGATCCTGTTTTTTTTTTAATTTTATTTATTTTTACATAGAAGAACTGGGGTACAGGCCATAGATGTGGAGGGTGAGAGGATTCCCCAGAGACAGAATAGGGAGCAGAGCAGACAGATCTACTGAAATACACTGTTGAGGGGAGCAGCAGATGAGACAGGAGAGGTCTGCTGTGCCATGTGGGTCAGCTCCCTGGCCAGGGATCAAACTCATGCTGCAGTGGTTGCTGATAGCTTCATAGTGCTGAGATGTAACTCCTTGTGCCACCAGGGAGGCCCCTAGGCTAGACTGCATTTGATGCTGTACAGTCTGGATTGAGTTCCAATTCATTTATTGAAAACTTAACACCCAGTAATTTAGAAGGTGACTGTATTTGGAGAGCAAAACTTTAAGAGACAATTAAGTTTAAGAAGTACAGACTGTGAGGAAAAATTTGATAATTAAGTCAAAATAAAACCACAGGGTGTGCTTAATTCAAGCTGACTGGTCTCCTTAAAAGAAAAGGAAGCTTGGACTCACAAAGAGACACAAGGGATGTCTGCACAATGTGTAGACTGTGTGAGGACACAGGGAGAAGATGGTCATCTGCAAGCTGTGGAGTGAGGAGTCAGGAGAAACAAACTCTGGTGACAACTTGATCTTGGACTTTTAGCCTATAGAACTATGAGAAATAATTTGTTTTTAAGCTATCCAATCTGTGGTGCTTTGTTATAAGAGTTCTAACTAATTAATACAGATGTTCAATATCTTTGCTCAAATACAGTATGGCACAAAAATGGACAGAAGAACAATCATGAAAGACCAGAGCATGTCTGTATTCCTTGTGTTTCTGGTCATTTTTTTCACCACTGTTTCATATTTGTAGGTGCACTGTTTTTCATAAATACACATATATCCACACACATCCATACAAACAGATGAGTGTACTAAACTTAGTTTCTGCCCCTCTAGAAATCAGAATTCTGAATTCTTTTACTCTTCTTTAAAATATAGCAGGCATTTTATTGCACCTAGCTAATTTTGAGTGATTTCAGAGAAGAGTGACCAGATTCTTTGCCTAGTAACTGATAAATCACTCACCAGAAAATGTAGACACATTTGAGAAATTTGCATCCTCTCTATGACTTTCATGTATATTTTTGAAAAAAAATGAAGTGTATTAATGTACTTCCTGATCACTAAACATATGATTTCACTTGACAAATATTGCCAGTTGCAGAAGCAAATTGTATTGGTCTTTGTGTTATCATGAATTTCTCATTCCTTCCATTATTAAAATATTTTTCTTCTTATTCACTACATGTTATTTACCAGTTCTTCTCACTCTCCACCTCCCCAACCACAGTATTTTACAGCTTCCTCCACTTAACCTTCTTTTTTGTTTTCTGATTTCTTTGCAATGATGCTTCCTGGCAGTAGTAAATAAACTGACCTCTGCTGTTTTTGATCTAACAAAACATACCTGTCTCAGCTCAACAGTAGAAAATGAACAGCTCCTTACTGTAAAACAGCTTTCAGACATATTTCCACTCAATAGGACCAGAATTCAGGGCAACTCCCGTCAGTAAAACGACAAATCACTCTTATTTTCCTGAATGTAAGCAATGCACTTGTAAAACCTTAATATCACTGGAGATGATCATTAGTGAACTGCATTTATCATATTTTTTAATGATTTTTTAAAGATTTATTTATTTATGGTTACAAAAACTGGGGTACAGGCCAGAGGTGTGTGGGTTGAGAAGATTCACCAGAGACAGAGTGGGGAACAGAACAGAAATACACTGAAATACACTGCTGAGGGAGGCAGCCGGTGAGTCCGGAGAGGTCTATGTGGGTAACTGCGCCATGTGGGTAACTGTGCCATGTGGGTAACTCCCTGCCTGGGGATAGAACTTGTGCTGCAGAGGCTGTGAACAACTTCACAGCGCTGCGCTCAACCCCTTGTGCCACCAGGTAGGCCCACATTTAACATATCTTATTGTGTGATTTTCCACGCAGTTAGTAGTTATGAGATTCTTTTACAACAGTGTGCCATTTGACCTTCTGCAAATTCAGTTTCTTAAGTTCTTAACATTCAATTTAAAAACTTTAATTTCTAATGCATGTTTATTGTTCTGAATGTTTGTTTCTGAGATTAAAAAAATTCAAAGAAACAAGAATATCTAGTAAGAGCTGTTAAATTTTTGTAGATCTGATTCATATCTTTGTAATGTACTGTAATCAATGTTTAAAAAGAACAACTATATTTAGCATAGTAATTTCCATCAAACTCTATGTAATTTTTTCATTGTGAAAATTAGATCAGAAGATATGTGCCCTTCTTACTTTGTCTTCGTCTAAATACTGGAATTTGAAACTTCGTAGTAGAAGGGTTTCAGAGAATATGAGTTGGTTGTTCTTTGGTGCTTCAGTTGTGTTTCTATTCCTTGCTTCATGATTTGGTGGAACAATCTTACCTCCCTGTATATTGTTTCATCAGAAAGAAAATGAAACTGTCCTTCCTAGTACATAATTCTTAGGCAACACCTAAATACTCAAGCAGAAAGGGGTTGCTTTTTGGAATTGTTAGTTTTAAAATTATTGTAGTTTTTTTCCTAGAGAAATGTATAAAAAACATCTTTTATTTCTCAGGATCAAGAAAAGAGCAAATAGATTAATCACTTAGAAAACAGCATCTCCCCTCTCAGTAGTTTTCTTATTTACAGCTATAGATTTTAGAATAGAAATTTTTATTTTAAAAAAATGTAACGTGTATCTCTGGTTATAACATTGAGAACATTGTTTTGGCACTAAATAAAGGTTTTAGTAAAAGTAATATGACACATTAAGATTTTTCCAAAAGCCTTCGTTACAACAGACATTTGGATGAGAATGGAGTTCACAAATTGATGTTCTGATAAGCTCTGTTTTGCACACTAAATAGTTAGGCAATCCTGGAGTTCATCAAATATAATATTTATGGAATATGTTCTTTTGAGGAGTTCCAAATTCCTAACAATATGATTTTGCCAAATTCATATGAGGTTACATCCCTTTATTCCAGGAATATGCAGTGTATATGGAAAACTGAGTTCCTGAAATATTATGTGTTGAAATTGCATCGCAGAGTCATTGACAGTTTCCAAACAACTAAATTGCTTTGTTTTTTGAATCTTTCTACCAAAAAATGTATACTGACATCCTTTAATTGATATTATAATATTAAAGATTAAAAAAATAACTTTGATTCTTACCATTTCCCTGCATAAAATAGCATTGTGTGGGTGCAATATAATAGAATGATCTTCTCTTGTTGTTTGATAAATATGTAATATTCCATAATTTATTTTATAACTACACATTACTACTTATATTTCAATTGAAGAAAAATAGCAAATATTTAGCAAGGTATTTAAAAAAATCACTGAACATTTTGGTTACCAAAAACTTTGCACTTCAGAAATGTGATAAGAATTTGAAAATGAAACCTCATAGAATTGATTTTCATAATATAAGCCTGTGAAATTTGGGTTTTATTTTACATGGTTGTTTTAGGTTTACCTTTTAATTTTTAACTACAAAAGCAAATATATCCTTATTGCTAAAATAAAGTCAGATAGGTCAGAAATATCTGTGATGCATCATGAAATTCCTCTTTTCCACCCCTCTATTTTTATTTCTGGAGATACCCCATTCTTAAACATTTGTATATTATACCAGATATTCTTTCTCCATAGAACCAGATGCTGAATTTTAAAATGGGATCATTCTAGGCAGTTATCTACTGCATGCTTTGAAATATTTAACATTATGTAATACATATCTTTCCATATCAGTACGTAAAGTGTGATCTCAGTTTTTCAAATGGCCTAATAGCATTTATTGTATGTCCGCCATCATTTATTGAAATAACTTTCAGTAGTTTCTAGAGGTATAGTTGCTTTAGATATGAGTCAGAAGATTGGTTATTCAGATAAAAAACACTTATCTGGGAATACTTACTGGCTAAAGTCAGAATAAAAAGTGAAACCTAAATGTTATAACATTACTTATAATATATAGATAAAAATACATTAAATGATTTTAAATATCAGTTAGCAACTGTTTGGTAAATTAGAAAGGGCTAGAGTTTGGTTTCTTTTGACCCTTACTACTTGTTAGTGAGACGACATTGGGTAAACTATCTTAGTTCTGTGTGCCTTCTTTTCCCTTCTGCAATATGATAAATGTATTCTGGATGGTCTTCAAAGAGTCTACAGACTCTAAGTGGAAGAGTCTATATTGCTATTACAAAAATTATGCATCAATTAGTGGCTAAGTAAGGTGAGAGGTCCAGAGAAAACAATCAGTTCCATCTCATTTCAGGTTATTTATTTAGTGGTAGGAAAGGCTGATGGAAGTTATGGCACATAAATTGGATTTTGAAGAATCAGGGTTTATACCCTTTGCATGCCTATAATTTATCCATTCTTGGTCTTACTCTGTACATAGATATGTGTAAGAGAATCCAGACTTTATCTTCCTAGCAGGGTTGTCCTATACTCTGTCACAGCAGTTCATTCAATTTTAAGTGGAAGAGTTTTCTAGTATTGTCAGTTGTGAATTTATCAAATTTTTGCAGTTTTCCTTTCCTGGATAGATTCTTTCCATTATAATTATGTTAGGAGAGGTTCTTTAGAGTGCAGTGTACAAGGAACAGCTTCTAGAACTTTGAGATGGTGCAGAGTTGATGCAGGACACTTAGATGGTTAGCTGGCTTTCGGTGACTTAGGACTAATTCAAGGACCTATTATTTACTCTTGATTCCTCTACTAGTTTGCTGAATGATTTATTATTAACTACAATATTTAGATAAAGAACTGATAAATAACTCAATCATCTCAAATGGTAACATAGGAATAATTGAATTTGATCAATCTGTTATTTAGTTTGATTAAAGTGAAAATGAACTTCTTTGGGGGAGTCCTTTCATTAAATGTGCCAGACACAACCCCGTGGTCTCTGTGTTTCTGTAATGACAATAAAAATGTCAAGTATGAATAGTCTCCTGCAAAAGTATGTAAATGCTTGGATTCATGTTGCTACAAAGCAGTGCAGTTTTTAACATTTTTTTCCCATTAAGTATAAAGTGACAACCTGAAATCAAGCTAAGATGTGAACTTTTATAGGGACAGATAGGTCATCTGCTCTATCTATGAACACCTCTGCTCAGGACTATTCTTATTTATGCCTCAAATGATGAGAAAATTTATTTGCTTTATGTTGCATTTCCAACAAAATATACTTTAAAATCAATTATCTTAATGGTAACTCATACATGGGTGCATGGTATAATGTCATTAATCGTTTTGTTACTAATTCTTTCATTACTTTTTTCATATTAGCAACTGAGAGCACCCAACATTATTTACTGGTATATGAGTGCCCTCTCTCTCCTGGGCGATGATGCTTACTTAAGGAAAGAAATAAAATCCTTTAGCAGGAATCCTGCCTTTCACCGAGACTCCCACTGTCACCTGGGGTGAAGGCCAGCTCTAATTTCTAAAATAATTGCTGTGAACATAGTTTATATATACCAGAAGCCCATGAAAATGGCTTCAGTGTTGATCTTCACATTAATCCTGTTTTTCTACTCTCAGAAGAAAAACTAGCATTATCCTTATATAAATAATTTATACAAAGCCATTCGGCAGGGGAGTGGGGTGATGCTGCTGGCTTATCTAAGAATTCTTATAGGCCAAATTAGTTATTCTGGTAGGTGCTAGAAGATCTTGAATGATGTTCTTGCATTTGTTTTAAGCATTTTCATAATAAATATAGGGCAGGCCCAAATATCTTCTAATGTATATAAATTTGGACTATGAATTTTATTTTTCAATATCAATAATCATATGAAAACTTCACAGGAATTCTGCTAAAATTCTGCTAAAACTTTAAAGACTAGGAGTCATGGATGTTTTAAATGTTTTTCACCCGTACACAATGATTTCTTTAGTCTACCTTGTCCTTTGGTGAGTTTAATTTAAAATGAATCTTTGAAGAAAAATTGCAGTTGTTTATAAAATGAATTCATCCATTTTATTTGTGTGCCGGGTTGACTATGATACTTTGTTTTATTTTTAAAGAATAATTTTACAACATTTTCATGTTCAACATTTTTAGATACCTTCATAATCCTAACCAAAAAGATGTATTTAATTTTTTCTTTTAGAATCGTGATGTTAACTCAGGCACTATTACTAATTCTGGGTGAGACACAATGAATCCATTTTCTCAGCAAGAGTCAAGACTTCATGCCCCCCTGTTAAGACACATGCTATGAGAAAAACTGGTCCTGTTTATGACAGATGCAAATTATACTCAATGTCTTTTGTATTTTGCAATTTATAATCAGACACGCATCCTCCAAATCCAATTCTTTCTTTTAAAGACCAGAAATCTGGACAGTTCATAAAGGAAAAAGCTTGCTGCCACCTTCAAGGAACTCAAACTATCTGATTTTTTTATTTGCTGCTGCCATTAGATTGAAATGATTTTTCTTCAGTTTGCTCAAAGCCAGATTTAAAGTCAGGTCCCAGAGGTAACAGGAAAGTCGATCCCCTAAGCTACTCAGTCATTGTTTGCTTTTTTTACATGTAATATCCTACTTCTAAGCCAGAATATAATTTAAAATACAAAACACACTCTACATAAATATGTCCTTTAGAAATTTTGTAATCTGACATTTAATAGAAGTTAACTAACTGCCTTATATCATATTTGTTGAGGAAAATGGAGAAATTACAAATATCCTTCAAGACAATTATTTCTTAATAGCTTTCTACATATTTTGAATGCTACACACTTCCTCACTACTTTAAATCAATAACACTCTGTGCTCTTTTTGAACAAATCTTAGACCTGCTGGATTTCTCATTTATGATGCACCTACATAAGCCAAAAAGCATTGTAAACACTTCATATACTATGAGCTTCTGATAGCCATTCAAAGAGCTGTGGCTCTCAATCACTTTCTGTTTGCTGGGAACAGTAAAGGGTTACTTCAGCCCAGGAGCTGCAAGTACGAGCAACAGGAATCCATTGGCTTTAATTTGTCCATGTCTTTCATTTGATACTACCAGTATTAATAGCTTTGCAAGGAAATTCTGCAGTCATTAATCATAATAATTAATCAGATCCAATTATATTGCATATAAATGCGAACAAATTGCTGAAAAAATAATGATCTATCACCAACATGTCACAAGGAAAAAGAGACTAAAATAGTAATTAGAAGCAAGGATTTAGTTGTGTACAAGTGTTCTGCAACTGATTTTAACAGTATGATGATCCGATGATGTAATTACTTGAAAGTCTCGCAGGCTTTTTTAGCAAACCTTCTAATGACTGTGCAACTGCATAGAATAAGGTCCACTTTTCTAAGGGTCACTCTGCATTTGTTCCTAACTTTGCACTTCTGAATAAAGGGCTTGCTGTTCTAATACTGTCAACTAAATTGTTCCTTTATGTGTTTTCTGGATTTTTAATGTCTATTTTTAAACTAATGCTGCCTGTTAACTGTAGATTACCGACGTTAGGAATTAAGATATTCTGCATGGCATTTTTTTTCTTTTTAGTCTTGTAATCATAAAAATGTGTAACATATAATTCAGAATGAAATGTTTTGGTTATAGTAAGTTAACACACTGTGGGTAGCATGCACGTTAGCTATTTTCACCTATCTTCTTTCCTTGAACTGAACTGAAAACATTTCAGAAATGGAATTACTCTGTTTTCACTTCAGTTAGCACTCTCTAGAGCACTGGCAGATTTTATCAGAAACCATTTAAAAAAATATATGTGTGTGTATAAAGTCTTCTTTAACAGATTCTTAAACCCAACCAAAGTAAATTGTTAAATGCAAGTTATTCTATGAAATAATTGTAATATGCTTCTCTTTTTATTTTCACCCTTGCTTCACAGAATAAAACTTCCAACATATATTTTCAATGTCCTTAACATGCATAATTAGCAGTAGTTTATTCTGTGGCCAGATATGTATTTTTCAATCTCAAATAGTTTCCTTGTTTGACTCACAGATTATACACGAAATAGTTAACTAAAGATTGATGAGCAGTTTTTATGATAGGTTTGTGACTCGAAAATAAATGTTAGGTTCATCATAGTTTTCAATACTAAGCACTGCACTTTACCGTCTTTGATCTCAGTGTTGTGACTACTACAAAGAAATAAAACCTTATCTTACCTTTTCCAGCATCTACTGCAGAAGACCTCAATAATGCATAAGAACATCTGGAAGTACGGTAATTTCAGCTATCAGAGATAAGAATTGACACAGAACAGGTAAACCCTACAAAGTCATCATGTTGAAATGAACTGATTAAGGTTTAGTAACATAAAACATCATGTATAGTGTTTCCATGCTTGGTACATCTTGCTATTTTATATTAAAAAAGGAATGTCAATTATATATATTTAATAGGTTGATTAGCTGGTAGCAATATTATATTTTACATAAAAAGACAGAAATGTCTGCAGATCTATTGCCATACACATCTATTTAGAGTTAACTGTGAGTTCATAGAAAATACATGGGCATAGTAAACAGGGTTTTGAAATGACAATTTTTTACTGGTTGCAAGTGCTAATTGCTAGTTTCTCAAGGGTATAGAATTAATCACCTGCTAGATTTACAGTCTCTAGGTTGAGACCTGAGGATGGAGGCAATAAGAAAAGCTCTTGAGGGACATATCATATGGTGAGTCTAAATATCAGTCTCTATGCATATGTAAATTGGTAACAAAGTTTTTTCAAAGCTCAAGTATGCTAATTTCAAACAGGCAAGACTAAAGCTAGCTTTTAGCAGCTGTTTAACGTCTGCCTGTGGGTGGTAGAGAGAGCTTAAAATACAAGCAAACAGTGGTGCATAAGTAATTAAGCAACATTTTGCTGGGCATAAATAATTCTGTTTATATTGCTCTTTTGAAGAGTATAGAATACAAAATAACAGATCAAGTGCACCTTTGGTCACCAGAGGTTAACTGTTCTTCCTCTTTACCTTTCCTTTGGTTTTATGATTTAAGAGTAATAAATAAAATTGGCTACAGTCTTTAATAACTTTATAAAAATAAAATCATTTAAAGTGAGAAAAACTCTGTTACAGAATTTTTGCATTGATGGTTCACTTTTATTGTTTTTAGTGTATTCTAACAATTTATCAGAAGAAATGTGGTGATATCTAATTGCAGATTTATGTTAACATTTTATCTTTTAAGATCATTAGAAGTGAACTTTGGATTGTTTGTTAAAATGGGGAAAAATCTAACATTTTCAAAGTCCACAAAAAGAATTGCCCTCAGATCTACAGGGTCAATTTTAATTACCCATGCATTAAGACTACAAACACACATACACACACACACATACATAATTTACCAATAGGTTGTTGCCTAAAAATAAGTAATGCTTAAGTCAGTGTACCTTATATGGGATAATCACCTAATTTAACAGAGCTTGCTAATCTAGTAGAAGTGTCTAAAAGCAAAAGAAACTGGTATAAAAAAAGATTGCATTTGATTCAATAAAAACCTTGAAATTGACCAGAAGGAAGATGAAAGATTTAACACGATTTAGAAATACCTAGTCTGGAAAAAAGGATTATAGATACTAACTGTGAAAAGAGTCAGGGGTTTAAACTTTGTTTGCGTTAAATATTCATGGTTTAGGAGTTAATGGTAAAAGGAAGTACTCTGTTGGGTATCAGATATTATAAAGGGCTTTATAACACAGAAGAATTCTAGCAAGGTAGGAGTAGCCATTTATGCACAAAATTGCTATTTCTTTCTGCACTGAAGGGACAGGTAAATGAAATAGAATTTTCAAAGTACCCTCTTATCCATCCTCAACATTCCAGGAAATTCGATGAAATTTTTGAAACTTTTTTCTTGAAGCTTTTATATTTTCTAATTTTGTATTTAAAAAAATCTGTTATGAGGTTGGGTAACACATGGTTTGAGCAGAAGAGTGGATAGGATCCACTGATATGTTAAAGACCCAATGTTCAATGAGAGAGGGCCTACAGTCTTTCCTTATGAAAAGACACTGATACTTTACACATTGATCTTCCATGTCCATTTCTACAAGATGTGAATATTAACACCACTTAGTTAATGACTGAAGAATGATCATTTCTTTGCAATAATATTCTAAAATTTCTCAGGCTCATGTAAAATTTTACACAGGTGGATGGTTATTTTCTATATACCAAAGAGCATATACCACATTATTTACCTACTGAAGTATAGATGGGAGAAACAAAGCAATAGCCTACCTATATCTGCATTTTAAAGTTTTTTTAAAAATTCTGACAAAAATAGATAGTAAAGATTTAACACTACTTGAGCTAGTATAACTGATACTCTGTTTTCCTGAAAGTTGTACTTATTGTCTATGCATACACTGAATACTGATTTTTTTTTTAATTGGAGCAGTCCTTGAGTTTGTACAATTAGATAAGAACTTGCATATTATTAAAGCTATTAGCTTAGCAAGTCTTGGCCATGTAATATTATTTGAAATATTATTTTAGGGGATTTTAAGTGTTCTCCTTTGCCATACCAATTTTTCTACCTTGATCTGCAGGCTCCCATGTACTACTTAGTACCTGTTTTCAATTTGAACTTGCATATACCTTGAAATGTTTGTCCCACCAAGAATGGACAGTTACTGAAAAAGAAGAGTAACTATGGAATTGAAATTGTTTAGTTTGGGTTGCTATAAATATACCATGAAGCCTTTGTTCTGTACCTCCTTACTAATTTGTCAGTGAAGAATAAGTGTTTACATACTTTACTGGTATTCATAGTTTTAGAATGTTACATTTATTTTTCTAATCTGTAATCTTACATAGGTAAGCTTAGATTTCTGGTGATCAGATTAATTTTTCAAATATATTGGCAGGGCATTTAATGTTTATTTTGTTAGACAATGGTATAATTTTGTTCAGAATGGTCAGTCTAATTGATATGCATCTCAAAGTATTGATGAATTATGATCAGCTCACCTTGTTTCATTGAAAAAATAAATATTAAACTCTGAATTATGTAGGAATAGTTATAGTTGACAAGTAAAGATCAGAAGTAGATGTCCAAGTAGGGAAAAATATCTGACAGACACTATTGAAATACAGAGTTTTATTCCAGAGCTTGAGCTTAGTGCTGAATAGGCAGATACAGTGTATATGGGTACTCATGTTAGATAATTAGCATGAACTTTATGAGACCAGGAAAACCCAGAGAATTCTAATCCCAGTGTAGAGGCCATATTTACTCCCTATAAACTTTGATGCTTTTTAAAGTGTATTCATACATTCACACACACACACACACACAGATAAATATACACTTACACACAGTCAGAGAGTGGCAGAGTCTCTGCAGATGTGTCTTTTCCAATGATGGGTGTTGCATAAAATTTCCTTATGGATATCAAAGCAGGGTCTCAGATATATCTGTAATCCATTTCAGTTTGTGCTCAGTGCTTCATCTCATCACCAGGAAATGCAAATTTACTTATTCATTCATCCAGTCACTCAGTCATTGACTACTTAGCTACTTCAATATGTTGGACAGAGTGGAAGTCACTACAGATGCACAGATATATAGGATACAATCAGAGTATAGGGTAAATAAATGTGGAAATACTAAAAAGTCAAATTTGGATATTACTCATCACTGGCATATTTCTCACTCAATCTGACTTTTTGAGCCAGAATTATGATGGCAATTAAACATTGAAATTACCTCTCATGTGATCCAGTGTATATGTACAGAGTATAAAATATCTGTGAATATAGAATATCTGATTGTAATCTTTCCATTTTCTGTCTCTGCAAAATTCTGATCACTCATCATGCTATGCTCCTTGGATATATGCTAGTATGGATATATAGCAGTATGAATTGCCTAGTGCTCTGTTTATTATTCACTATTAAATTATAAAATCTTTGCATATGGAGCCCATACTTGTTCTTAAATGACCATCCACTGTTTCTAGTGAATATTCAGAAAACATTTATAGCCTGTTAATGACAACTATCTTCTTTAAAATAAACTTTTGTCTTTTTCTTATCCCAACACTCAAATTGGATTTACTTAGGATGTCAAACTTTTCATTGTTTCAAACAGTTGATTTCAGATGAAGATTGCATAGTTTTCTCTATTTAAAACAACAATTTCAATTTGTGAACCATTTGGTAATATTCCTCCCTTTTAAAATTGGAAGGGATGCTATGCTGGTTTGCTTTGAGTGTGTGCTGTTTTTAAAAAGCAATAATTACATATATTTAAGAGTTTATCTGGAAATATTCATAGGGTAATAAGTTTTGGTGGGATAGAATAATGACATATCTTAAAAGACATAAGTGCCCAAAAGAGGAAAAAAAATCCTCTTTTTTTATACCAATTAACTTTTTTTCCAGATACTATTCAGATCTTTTTGACAAGAAAATTCATTTTATTCTGTTTGAAAACATTTAAATTTCTTCTTTTTCTGTTTGTTACTGTAAACAGCCCAGGGGGTTAATAAACACAGGGATGAAACATAAAGATGAAATTGGCAAATCACATACTAATGCTCTTACTTTGAGGGAAAAAATGTACCTCATACATTACATCTTTCTTCTATAGTATGGTGTGTTTCTATTTAAAAGTTAAAAAAATAAGAAAAAAATTAAAATACATTTTATTGTCTTCCCAACCAACCAAAACAACAGCTATAAAAAGGGTAGAATTGGAGCAAGTAAAGGTTCGAATTTCTCATCAAAGGCCTGGAGGACTCAGGTTGCCTAAGATAACTCAAACCTGGAATTGTCGCTTCACCTATGTCCTCTCTCCTCTGGTGTCAGTTGAATGTGTACAAAGACACTAAAAAATGTTTATCATTGTTTTACATATCCAAATTGAAATTCTCCTTGAAGGCATCATAAGATCTGTTTTTAAGAAAAAAATCTAGATAGAGCTATTTCAGCATTTGGGGTTTTTGCATTTTCTTCATAGCTTTTTATGGAGATGATTGTACAATGTGGAGATCCATTGCAGCTGAGAAACTTCTCTCATTATATTTACTAATTTATATAGCAACCAAAAGGTAAAAAGGAAATAAAACAAAAACATATTTGGTAATTTCATGAATTTAAAAACTAGCCCTGGGGGAAAATGCATCACTTTTTATTTTGTATCACTGCTGTGCTTAAGAAACCTAAAAATGGGAATTTCATATTCTCATATTTTGACAAGTACTTTACATTTGCTTGAATAAATATTTTACTATGAAAGGAATATGATTAAAACGAAAAGAACCCCCACACTATTAACTTCTCAGGAACATTAAAGCAGTAAAAGTACACATTCCATAAGCCACAGGATGCAGCTGTGTTCAGTTCACTCCAACCAATCTTGGAGAGAAATTTTCTTTTGCTTTCTTATTTTTAAGCTTCAGGAAACCCTACACTTGAAGAACGGGAAGGTATACTTCAACTGTCATATTGATGTGGCAGAATTTTGCTCTTTTCTGAAGAGTTTCCATGTCCCAAGAGCATAAAGACAATTGTACACTATATAGAGAGCCAATAAATCAATTAGCTTTAACAGCCAGAGTTCAGGAAATGCATTTATTCTTTTCGATGAAAACACAGCTTTTACTTGTAGCCATACTTCATACTGTTAAGGTCAATTTTTCATGTAGAAATTATATTTAGTGGCTGAAAAATAATCACTCATAAGTTTTATAAAGCAAAAAAGAAGCACTTACTAATGTAGGAGAACAAGTTTGTTTTATTTGTAATTATCTATCTTTAGAGTAATTGAGATTCTAAACAGCAGCTAATAGCCTCACTGTCTCAAATTACTACGGCCTGTAACTTTACCTTGCCAAATATCAAAGAGCTTTTCAATTGCAACTCTACTACTAAAACCTGGGTCATTTTCTAGCAATTAATTGGAAGAGGTGATTAATAGCTTAATAATGGGTTGCTCTGTGTTTAAAAAGTGCAGGGGACGTGCGTAGGAAAGGAATATGTAATTTTGTATCCCTGAAACATAACCTAATTGAAAAACCAGCAGTTGGTCTTATTTACTTTAGGCTTGTATTTCCAAACCCTCTTTTGATCTACTCTGAGAAAATGTGTAAATCTGGAGAGTATTTTTTAATTAACTCCTTGAACATTGAACATGCTATGAATTTAAGGAGCACAAGCTATTTCATGGCACCTGCTGTGCCACAGTCAACTTCACAGGAATTTGAGGGCAATATGTGTCAAGTATCTATCTGGAGGTGAAGATGGTAGTGCCCATTCAGCAATTCAACCACTATAGGGCTGCCATGGATTCATATGGCACCCTCACAGCATAGCCTGGCAACTTATATCCACTTCCACTATGGATTTCTGTTCCATTCACCACAGGCTGTTAGTGGCTGTAAAAATCTAGCTGCAGTCTACCATAATATCCTTCCAGAAACATCCAGTAAGATAGTCAGCAAACTAGTAAGTTCACTAAACTAAATGTTGATATTTTTGAGACTCAGTCTCAAGAAAATGGTAAGTTTGTTAATCAGATAGCGAGTATTTCAGAGATGCGGGGTCTCAGAATAAAGGCAAAAGACACTGAATGGAACTAAACTTATTTATCCAGCCCATGATAGTAATAGATTGCTCCAGGGACAATTGTCCTCTTAAATATGGGACTCTGATATTTTTTCCATTGTTTATCACAATTGCTACAGTTGCTCATGTGTTTCTCCCTTATGTTGGCAGAAGAGAGTAAAGAGTAAGGCTCCTAATTTCCTGTAATTTTATTCACATTCCCACTTTGCATTCACATTCCCATCTTATCAGCTGAAGCTATAAATAATGTATTGTTTATCCCCTGCTATATTTACATGATGGTTTAACATTATTGGAAATAAGTTTCTAAGTAACTATCTAGCACGCTTTACATGAGACCAAATATAAATGAGTGGAAAATTTTCCAGAGAAATAGAAACAAAAAATCCTAAAAATTTGTATGAAGCCACTAAAAGCCTTAAATGGTCAAAATAATCCTAAGGAAGAAAATAGCACAATGGAGGTATTGTACACCCTGACTCCAAACTACTCTGCAAACCTGTAGTAATGAAACAGTATGTTGTTAGAATAAAAACAGACACACAGATCAATGGAACAGTATTGAGAGCTCAAAAATAGACCAACACGACTAATTAACACAAAGAAACTAAGAATATATGATGGATAGAGGGAAATCTCTTCAGTCAATGGTGCTGGGAAAACTGGACAATTGTATACCAAAGAGTGAAATTAGACCACTACCATATAACATATAGAAAGATAAATTAAAATGGATTTAAACATTGAATGTAAGACCTGAAAACATAAAATACATGGAAGAAATTATAACCAGTATGCTTTTCAATATAAACTTCAGTGATATCTTTATAAACTTGTATCCAATAGCAAGCAAAATGACAGCCAGTGTAAACAAATGGTATTGTATCAAAGCTTCAGCACAGTGAAAGAAGCCATCATCAATGAAAAGGCAACACACTGAATGGAAGATGATATTTGCAAATTATATATTCAACAAAGGTTTAATATCCAAAGCATATACAAAACTCATACAACTTAACAGGAAACCAAACAACCTGATTAAAAAATTGGGCAGAAGAAGTAAATAGTCATTTTACCAAAGAAGACATACATGTGGCCAATAGGCTCATGAAAGGATGTAAATCATCACTTATTATTAGGGAAATGGAAATTAAAACCTCTATGACATACATCTCAAATCTGTGAGAATAGTTATCAGAAAAACAGGAAATAAAAAGTGTTGGTGAGGATGTGAAGGGAACAATCAAAGACTGTTGGTGGGAATTTAATTTGGTTCAGCCATATGGAAAACAGTATGGAGAGTCCTGAAAACATTAAGAATAGAAAAACCACATGATCCAGCTATTCCACTTCTTGATATGTATTTATCCAAAGAATATGAATATACCAATTATAAAAAAATATGCACCCCTATGTTCATTGCAACATTATTTATAATAGCAAAATATGGAAATAACCTAAATGTCTATCAACAGATAAAAGGATAAAAATTTTAAATGTGTGTATATATATATACACCTACATATATAATATATATCTGTATTTACAAATATACACATACTACACAGCTATAAACATACTACACAGCTATAAATATTGATAAGCCCTTGTCATTTGTAGCAATACAGATAACACAGATGGACCTTGGGAGGTTATGCTAAGTGAAATAATCAAATGAAAAAAGATAAATATATATGATTTCAGTCATCTGTAGATGATAAATAACAAAGCAAATGAACAAACAAAACAAATAAAAAATGGATTTTAGTTCTGAAAACAGAATGGTGACTACCAGAGGATAGTGGAGATAGGGGAAAATAAAGCACTAAGGGGACAGACAGATTGTATGCTGGTGGATAGAAACTAGATTTTTTGTGATGATTATAATGCTGTATATGTAGCTATTGAAATATAAAGCTGTCTACCTTAATCTTATACAATGTTACAACCCAATGATACCTCAATAAAGAAAAAAGGTATGAATGACAATAATTAGGAAAAGCAAGATAAAATAAAATCTGAAAAGCAGATAGGTGAAACCATGTAATATTTGTTGTTTGAGACAGAATTATAGAGAATCTTATTTGAACCTTATTATATAGGCAACAGAATACTAATGGTAATTTTTGCACTTGGAATTCGCAAAGTTAGCCAGTGCTTGTAGGTATTTAATCTGTAGGAAATGTCTTCCTTATCTTTATCTCTAGTTAAATAGTTTAACTTATGAATAAGAATATAAATAGAACCAAATAAACAACTCCAAAATTGCTATTGATAAGAAAGCTGAAATTTATTGTCTAATCTGGAATACTTTAAGAACAAAAAGGAGGGTGTTGGGTTTAAGGTGCAGAAATTTTTCCAAGCACATTGAAATGTATAGTCATCATACCTGGATACCTTGGAGAAAGGATATAGAATAGAGTGTATAAAAACCTGTCTGAATATTTGCAGGAATAGAAGGAAATAGGGAAGAACTTTTTCTTTGATGTAGATCTTTTTTTTTTTTAATGCTTTTCTTTCTTTCTTTTTATTTATTTATTTATTTTTTAATAATAAATTTTATTTTTATATTCCCCATACAGTTGCAACCCCCCCTTTCTGATCCCAATCCCTCCCCTCCCGCCCCCCACCCCCCCAAAAGTGTCTCTGTTTCATAGTTTTTTGTTGATTCTGATTTTCACTTTCTTATAGTTATTCATTTTCCTGGTCCCTTATTTAAGTTTTCTAGATTCCTGCTATGAGTGAGACCATCCAGTATTTTTCTTTTTCTTTTTGGCTTATTTTGCTGAGCATGATCCCTTCCAGCACCATCCATGTTGCTGCAAATTGCATGTGCTTATCTTTTTTGAATGCTGAGTAATATTCCATGGTGTATATGTACCACATCTTCTTGATCCAGTCATCTATTTTTGGGCATTTGGGTTGTTTCCAAAGCTTAGCTATTGTAAACAGTGCTGCTATAAACATAGGGGTGCAGGTGTTCTTTGGAATTGATGTTTCTGTGTCCTTTGGGTAGATACCTAGGAGTGGAATTGCTGGATCATATGGAAGCTCTATGTTTAGTAGGTCCAGAAATCTCCACACAGCTCTCCATAGTGGTTGGACCAGTTTGCACTCCCACCAACAGTGCAGAAGAGTTCCTTTTTCTCCACACCCTCGCCAACATCTGTTGTTGCTAGTTTTTTTAATATGTGCCATTCTCACTGGTGTAAGATGGTATCTCATGGTAGTTTTGATTTGCATTTCCTTGATTACAAGTGATGTTGAACATTTTTTCATATGCCTGTTGGCCATTTGCATTTCCTCTTCAGAGAAGTTTCTTTTTAGCTCTTCTGCCCATTTTTTGACTGGATTATTTTCTTTGTTGTTGCTGAGTCTCATCAGCTCTTTGCAGATTTTTGTGATCAGCCCTTTATCATTAGTGTTGGGTGCAAAAATGTTCTCCCAGTTGGTGGGGTTTCTCTTTGTTTTTGTTATTGTCTCTTTTGCTGTGCAGAAGCTCTTTAATTTGATGTAGTCCCAGCTGTTTATCTTTGCCTTCACTATCACTGCTTTGGGGGATGTGTCTATAAAGATGTCTTTGATGTGCAAATCACGTAGTATTTTGCCTATATTTCCTTCTATATATTTTATGGTTTCAGGTCTTATGTCTAGTTCTTTAATCCATTTTGAGTTGATTTTTGTGTATGGTGTGAGGTAGTGGTCAAGCTTCATTCTTTTGTATGTAGTGACCCAGTTTTCCCAGCACCATTTATTGAACAAACTTTCTTTGCTCCAATGCATAGTCTTTGCTCCTTTGTCAAAAATTAGTTGACCATAGATCTGTGGGTTTATTTCTGGATTTTCTATTCGATTCCATTGGTCTGTATGTCTGTTCTTGTTCCAATACCATGCAGTTTTGATTATTATGGCTTTGTAGTATAGTTTGAAGTCTGGGAGTGTGATGCCTCCATTCCCTTCTTTTTTTTTCAGGAGAGCTTTGGCTATTCGGGGTTTTTTGTGATTCCATATGAATTTCATCAATAATTGTTCTATTTCTTTGAAGAATGACATTGAAATTTTGATTGGAATAGCATTGAATCTGTATATTGCTTTTGGTAGGATGGCCATTTTAATAATGTTTATTCTTCCAATCCATGAGCAGGGGATGTCTTTCCATTTCTTTGTGTCTTCTTCTATTTCTTTTAACAGTGTTTTATAGTTTTCTTTGTATAGGTCCTTTACCTCTTTTGTTAGATTTATTCCCAAATATTTGATTTTTTTTGTTTCAATAAAAAAAGGGATGGTTTTTTTGATTTCTTCTTCTTCAGATTTATTGTTTGTGTATAGGAAGGCTACTGACTTTTGCGTGTTGATTTTGTATCCTGCCACTTTACTGAACTGATTGATTAGTTGAATTAGTTTTTCTGTGGAGTTTTTGGGGTTCTCTACGTATATTATCATATCATCTGCAAATAGTGATAGTTTGACTTCTTCTTTTCCTATTTGTATTCCTTGGATGTCTTTCTCTTGTCTTATTGCTCTGGCTAGGACTTCCAGTATTATATTGAAAAGCAGTGGTGAGAGTGGACATCCTTGTCTTGTTTCAGATCTTTTTTTTTTTTAATAATAAATTTTATTTTTATATTCCCCATACAATTGCAGCTCCCCCATTCTGACCCCAATCCCTCCCCTCCCACCCCCGCCCCCCTAAAAGTGTCTCTGGTTCGTAGTTTTTTGTTGATTTTGATTTTCACTTTCTTATAGTTATTCGTTTTCCTGGTCCCTTATTTAAATTTTCTAGATTCCTGCTATGAGTGAGACCATCCGGTATTCTTCTTTTTCTTTTTGGCTTATTGCTGAGCATGATCCCTTCCAGCGCCATCCATGTTGCTGCAAATTGCATGTGTTTATCTTTTTTGAATGCTGAGTAATATTCCATGGTATATATGTACCACATCTTCTTGATCCAGTCATCTATTTTTGGGCATTTGGGTTGTTTCCAAAGCTTAGCTATTGTAAACAGTGCTGCTATAAACATAGGGGTGCAGGTGTTCTTTGGTATTGATGTTTCTGTGTCCTTTGGGTAAATACCTAGGAGTGGAATTGCTGGATCATATGGAAGCTCTATGTTTAGTAGGTCCAGAAATCCAGATCTTAATGGAATTGCTTTCTGCTTTTCACCATTAAGAATGATACTGGCTGTTGGCGTAGATCTTTCTAGTTTTTAGTCATCTTACCCTTTGAAAAGTATTCTTATAAATCCGTATGTCATGGGATAGTAGATAGCAATATTTTTGATGATTTAAAAGTTTTGCTTTCATTTAGTTTAACTCCTCTGCTGAGCAGAGTAAACGATAGGACAAGTTTATTATGTATCTAAGTGCTCAAAATGTATTTGAATACCCATCTAGTAGTGTAGAATACCACAAAAACTGTGCGGTCCAATTGTAGTGTTTTGTTTGAAGAATATTTTGATTCATTTGATAGACCAATTTTATTAAAATATTTCTTGCTCTTTCCTTTGAGCAGTGTCAATTTATTAACTGAGTCTAGTAGGCACAATAGTTGGGGACCTCCACAGTTTGGGGGCCCATAAAATGTCTTAATTTGCTTTAAAATCTGAATAAATCATAGAAGCTTTAGTCATGAAATGTATTTTAGCATATAATAATAACATGTTTTTATATAAATAAATAACATGTTTATATAAATCAATGCAATCAGAAAATGAAATTTTGCATTCTTTGGAAAAAACCCAGAAGTGACATAGTTGCATCACATGGTATTTTTATTCTTAATTTTTGGAGGACTCTGTAGTATTTTACATAATGGCTGTACCAATTTACATTCTCACCAATAGTGAATGAGGGTATTCTTTTCTTTACAATCTTACAAACACTTGTTACTTATTTTTTGTGTTTTTAATAATAGCTTTTCTCACAGACTGTGAGGTGATTATTGTTGATTTGTTTTGTATTCCCCTAACAATAAGAGATATTGGCCATCTATTTTGGTATTTATCAAAAAATATAAAAGTAGTATATTAGAGATAAATGTATGCCCATGTGCCCATGTTCATCACAGAATTATTAATGATAATCAAGATTTATAACATATATTAAATAACATACATTATATAGCATACCATTCAGCTATTAAAAAAAGATATAATCACATATGCAGCATGAATAAAACTAGAGGCTATTAAGCTAAGTGAAATAAATCAGACAGACAAAGAAAAGCACAGTATGATTTCATTCATATATAATAACTAAAAGAAAAAAAAAACTAATGAACAACCAAAAACAAGCAAATAAACTCTTAGATTTAAAGAACAAAATAGTAATCACCAGAAAGGAAGAGGTAAAGTGGGTAAACTGGGTAAAAGGGTTCAACTATATGATGATAGATGGAAGCCACATTTTTGGTGAAGAGCATGGTGTTGCATATGCAGATGTTGATTTATGATGCAGTATACCTGAAACCTATACTGTCAGAAACTACTGATACTTCAATAATAAGAAATAACAAAAATAAAAGTTTTGATAATTCCTATGGAGAAAGAAGCCCCACAAAAGCAAAGTCCTTAGGGCATACAAAAGTCATGAACTCTATATAAACTAGAAACATACCTATTTCCTAAAGAAGTCAATTTTTAAAACCTTGTGGTATAGTGATGGAATACACATTTTTTTTTCTTAAGATTTCATTTTATTTTGGGTATTTGGAACAAAGTAGCATATTTTAGGAGGCAGTTGAAAACTCTCTAAAGATAATGATCCTTTTTCTTCAAATATCCTTATGAGTTTTCTGGAGAGGAATTACTTTCATTTCCTAATGTCTTTTCATTGCTAGTGATAAAATGTCCTCCAGGGGACTATGGAGGTTTCCCTAGGGAAAGTTTGCGGAGGTGGCTTGAGTTGGAAGCACAGGGATAGAGAGGAAACCATGATTATAGTCGAGGTCTAAAATGAACTGATGGGGCCTCAGAATCACATGACCGGCCTCCATTTCATTTAGGACCACTCCCAGATGGCTACTTTAAAATACTCCTTTGCTCATTGCTGTGTGAAGTAAATGAATACTCTTCCTTCCTACATTTAAGACTTTGCAACTAGTTACTGAAAGCTAACATCACACATGAGGACTAAAGCTAAACCTATGCCCCTGTTAACACTCTAGTAAGAAGCTATAGTTTTACTGATACATGTGCTATGTATACTACTTTTACCTATACCTGCTTATAACACTAATAAAACAAGTAATAATACCAGTAATAAAATAATTAAAAATAACAATATTTACCATGTATTAGCTCACACATTATTTCACCACCATTGTACGGAAGTTGTTGGAATGTCTACTATGTATCTGTCTGTTCTATACACTGGGAATACAGTGGCAAACAGACAGGCAAAGTTTCTACTCTCAGAGTTAATCTCTACTATAATAGAAAAAAAAGCTAAGAAGTTAAATAGCAAATAATAATAGCAAATGATAGGAATGCAGGGATTAAGAATGATGGAATAGAGAATGCTGGTGACTTCTTTAAATTGGCTTGTGTAGCATTTAGATTGATATAATGTTGAAAACTTGAAAATGATTGATGTGTCTGAAGCTTATTGAAGAATGAGGAAAACATGGAAGAAGACAGCAGAGAAGTGCCAGATTTGTGGTATTCAGGAAACAAAATGAGGGTAAAGAATGTGCTTTCATTCTTGGCATGATGGGAATTTATTAGAGGCTTTTAAACAAGAGCTGGACATTGCCTACCATTTTTGGTTTGAAAACCTGGTTGGATATCTTGACTGAAGGAAGAAAGTTCTTAATGGGGCCATTTTGGCAAGAAAAAAAAAATAAAAGTTGCTATTAATTATGTTAATTTTGTTCCATTGTTCAAGGAGCAAAATGACGTAAGCGTTAGGATGTGATAATGGGCTTTAGAAAGATGAAGATTAAGCTTTAATGTTAGAATTTACTGCTATGGGACTGCTTGAAGTCACCTGGGTGGAAGGTGTAGATAGGAAAGAAAAGGGTGTATAATCAGACAAAGTTTTGTAGCTTTAGAGGTTGAGCTTTGTAGGTTAATCTAACAAATGATACAATAAAATGACTAAGAAGATCAGAAAGAAAAGTAAGAGTGTGGGAATAGTGAGGTTAAGAACAAAATATCTTTAGAAAGAGAGGGAAGTCAATTGTGTCAATTGCTGGTGAGGGTTTAAATTAGATAAAAAGAGAGAGTGCATTACTGAATTTGAAAATGTGGTGACCTCAAGAACAATCTTAGTGATGCCATGAAATTGGTAATATGTTGAGGCTAGAGTAGTAGTGGATGTGGAGAAGGTGACTGTAGACCATCATTTCTAGAAGTGTAGGGTGAAGGAAATAATGTAGAGATAATCGGCTTACTTTCTTTCTCCCTTGCTTCCTCTTTCATTCTCTTATGTATTTAATTTCAGTTAGTAATTATTTAATTTCTTAGCTTTTTTCTATCATAATAGCAGGTTAACTCTGGTAATTATTTAACAACTATTTAATTTCAGTTAGTAGATTTAGTGTTTTATGGCGTTGTATGACTATCACAATCCAATGCTAAAACATTTCGTCTTTTAAAAAAGTTCATTCAAGTCCACTTATATTTAAATTTGCTCCCACCACAGCCACAGGCAATTACTGATTTTCTTTCTATCTTTATAATTATGTATTTTTTTGTACATTTCATATAAATGGAGCCACATGATATGTAGTATTCTGCATCTGCTTTTTTGGTTTTAGCTTAGTGTTTTTGGGGTTCATCTATGTTAAAATATATTTCAACCAATATTTCATTCTTTAGCTGATAAATAGCTTTATGTTGTAGGGATAATCCATATTTTGTTTATGCAGCCATTAGTTTTTGGACATTCAGATTGTTTGCAGTTTTTCTCTTCTATGATTGATTAATGTTCCTTGGAGTTTTCACTTGTCTTGAGCATGGAGAAGACATGGAATTTTTGGGTCACATGACAAACTTGTATTTAACTACTTCTTAAAATTTTTTATTAAAATAACTTCATTATAACATTATATAATTTTCAGGTGTGATTCATCATTATAAATCAAGATCTGTATACTAGATTCAGTTCAACACTAAATGTTAAGTAAGTCCTATCCTTCACCATCTGATTGACCCTTTTATTGATTGACCTACCTCCTTTTTCCCTTCCCTTTTATAGTCACTAGTTTGGTCATATAGTCTAAAAGTTTACTTTTGATAAAAATAGGTGATTTTATTTTTTTAAATTTTTTTATTTAATTTTAAATTTTTTTACTTTTTTCTTTTTTCAAAAAGTTTTATTTATTCATTTACACAAGAACTGGGGTACAGGTCAGATGCACGGAAGGGTGAGAGGTTTCACCAGAGACAGAATGGGGAGTAGAACAGGCAGACTGACTACATACACTGCTGAGGGGAGCAGCAGGCAAGACAGGAGAGGTCTGCTGTGCCATGTGGGACCCTCACCGGTCCGCCGGGATGGAACCGGCACTGCAGAGGCTGCGGACAGCTTCATAGCGTGGTGATCAACCACTTGTGCCACCAGGGGAGGCCCCAAAATAGGTGATTTTATTTTATTTTTTATTTTTTTTAAGATTTATTTATTTATTTATACAAGCACTGGGTACAGTCAGAAGCACGGGAGGATGAGAGAATTCACCGGAGCCAGAGCGGGGAGCAGAACAGGCAGAAGGACTGAAGTACACTGCTGAGGGGAACAGTGGGCATGGCACAAGAGGTCTGCACGCCATGTGGGACCCTCGCCGGTGGCCAGGGGGATCGAACCGGCACCGCAGAGGCTGCGGGCAGCTTTGCAGCCTAGTGCTCAACCACTGCGCTACAAGGGGAGGCCCAAAATAGGTGATTTTAGATGATTTTGTATGCTTATAAAAATGATATTGTAGGGAGAGGAAAACTGATGTTGTAGCAGCCATAGGGGACAATTCGGGAGTTAAGGTCTCTTCACTGCAGTGGATGGGCCCTAGAAAGGATCAGGCTGTAAGTGGAGGAGGGTGCCATTGACTTCATCACTAGTAATAGGTGGGAGAGTAGAGTCTGTGATGTTTACTGGTTGGCCATATTTGTAGTGGAATATTAAAGGAGTTCTTGTGATACAGATATTGGTGAAATAAAATGATTTTATTTGAAGAAAATAATTCCTAACCAATCCACACTGACAACCAGAAGCAAGCGCTAAAAACCAAACTAGTAGGAAAGAATAAATCCTGCTTTTGCTTGACCATGTCTTACAAAGATGTTTTGAACTTTTTAACATCTAAGTTTCTAAAAAGTACGCTTCATTTGAACAGTGATGATTGTGCAACAGATTACTTATTTTCTTTTTATTGAGTTAACATTGGTTTACAACACTGTATGTGATTCAGAGGTATAAGATCACACTTCTTCAGATGCATGCTACAACACCTATGACTGAGGAACCACCATCCTTCACACCAGTCTGTTTTGTCCCTTCTGCTTTTCATCCCCTTAATTCTCTGGCAGCCTCAAGTCTACAGCCAGACTTCTGTGGTTTGTTATTGATTTGGTTCTGTCTGACCCTTTGTTGTGTATCTGTATATTCTACATTTAAGTGAATCCTTCAGTATTTGTCTTTCTCCCTGATTTATTTTGCTTAGAATAATTCCATTTAGTACAGTCCATGTGGCAAGAGTTCATCTTTTCTTATAGTTGAGTATTATATACACACACGTATATATATATACACACACATATACATATATATATGTATATACACACACACACACACACACACACACACACACACATATATATAACATACACCCACATCTTCTTAATCTACTCATTTTTGGGCACTTACATTATTTCCAAAATGTGGCTATTGTAAACAGACCTGCAATGAATGTAGGAATACATATATCCCTTTGAATTAGTGTTTTTGCATTCTTTTGGTAGAGATCTAAGAGTGGAATTGCTGTATCATATGGAAGATCTATTTTAATATTTTGAGAAACTCCCATACTGTTTACCATAGTGGCTGGACCAATCTACATTCCCAACAACAATATGTGAGGGTTCCTTTTTCTCCACATCCTTGCCAGGATTTGTTTGTTATCTTTTTGATATATGCATTTTCATAAGTGTGAGATGGTATCTCCTTGTGCCTTTTGATTTTCATTTCCCAGATGATTATGATGATGAGCAGTTTTTCATGTACCTGTTAGCCATTTTTACGACTTCTTTGGAGAAATATCTAGCTCTCTTGCCCATGTTTTGTTTGGTTATTTGTTTTCTTTTTGTTAGCTGTTGAGTTCTTTTAGTTCTTGGAGATCTGCCCCTTTCCAGTTGTATGATATGCAAATATTTTCTCCCATTGAGTAGTATGCCATTTCATTTTAATGCTAGTTTCTTTCATTGTACAGATGCTTTTTAGTTTGATTTAGCATCATTTGTTTATACTTACTTTTGTTTCTCTTATTGTTGAAGATAAGTCCTCAAATACACTACTGAGGTCAATATCTTGGCATGTTTAGGCCTATGTTTTCATCTCTGTTTATGATTTTTAGATCTTGCATATAAGTCGTTAGTTGATTTTGAGTTAATTTTTGTGTATGGTATGAGATAATGTTCTCGTTTCATTCGTTTGCACATAGCTGCCCAGTTTTTCCAATACCATCTGGTAAAGAGAGTTTCCTTACTCCAATATACAGTCTTGATTCATTTGTACTAGATCAATTTAACGGTCCATATAAGTGTATGTTTCTTTCTGGCTTCTCAATTCAATTAGTTTGCATTTCTATTTTTATTCCAGTACCATACTGTTTCAGTGACTATAGCTCATAGTGTAGTTTGAAATCTGGCAATGTGATGCCATCTTCGTTTTTGTCATGATAGCATTGTCTAGTCAAGTTTATTTGTAGTTTAATACAATTTCAGTAATGTTTCCTCTATTCCTTTGAGGTGTGCCATTGAAGCTTTGATAGAAATTACAATGAATTTGCATAATGTTTTGAGGGAGATGTCCATTTTAACAATGTTAATACTTCCAATCCACTAGTAGAGAATATCTTTCCATTTCTTTGTGTCTTCTATTTCCTTTAATAATGTCTTATAGTAGTAGTGTTACTTCTTCATTTCCATTTTGATTCCTTTTATAGTTTTCTCTTGCTTAATTGCTCTATTTAGTAATTTGAGTGCTATGTTGAATAAGGAGGAGAAAGTAGATATTGTTTTGTACCAAATCTTAGAGAAGTTTTTCCACTGAGTATGAGTATGATGTTTGCTGTGGGTTTGTCATATATGGCCTTTACTATGTTGAGTTATGTTCCTTCTCTCCCTATTTTCTGGAGGGTTTTTATCATTAACAGATATTGAGTCTTGCTAAATGCTCTCTCTGCATCTATTGCTATGATCATATGATTTTTATGATTCCTTTTGTTGATGTGCTTAATTATGTTTATTGATTTTCAGCTGTTAAGTCATCTTTGCATCCTAGAATAAATACTACTTGGTCAATGTGGATGATTTATTTAATGTATTGTTAAATTTGGCTTGCTAAGATTTTTGTTGAGAATTTTTTTGCATCTGTATTCATCAGGGATATTAATCTGTAGTTAACTATTTTGTGTGATATCTTTGCCTACTTTTCATATCAGAAATGTTGGCCTCATCAAATGTGCTTTGAAGCTTTCCTTCTCCTTAATTTTATGGAACAGTTTGAGAAGGATAGGTACTAGTTCATCTTTGAAATTTTGATAGAAATTGCTAGTTAAATCAACCTTTCTTGGGCTTTTGTTTTTGGGAGACTTTTTGATTACTGTTTCAAATCTTGTAATTGGCCTATTCAGGTTTTCTGTTTCTTCCTGATTCAGTCTCAGAAGGTTATGCTTTTCTAACACTTTGTCCATTTCTTCTGTCCATATTTATTTTTATTTAATTCTATTTATTCTATTTATTTATTATTCTATTTATTTTCAGTTTTGTTCTTTGTGAGTCTAGGAAGAACTTTGTCTATTTTGCTCAGTTTTTTCAAAGAAGTAGTGTTTGGTTTCATTGAGCTTGTGAACTTTTCTATTTCTATTTTATTTATTTCTGCTCTAATTTTAACTATTTCTTTCCTTCTACTGACTTTTGGTTGTGTTCATTCATCTCTTTCTAGTTCCTTAGGGTGAGAGGTAAGATTACATATTTGAATTCTTTAATATTAATGTGTCTTGGGGCCTCCCTGGTGGTGCAAGAGGATAACCACAGCACTATGAAGCTATCTGCAGCCACTGCAGCACAAGTTCAATCCCTGGCCTGCCAGGGAGCTACCCACATGGCACACCAGACCTCTCCTGTCTCCCCTACTGCTCTCCTCAGCAGTTTATTTCAGTCAGTCTGCCTGTTCTGCCCCCCATTCTGTCTCTGGTGAATCCTCGCACCCCATATCTTAGACCTGTACCCCAGTTCTTGTATGCATAAATAAATAAATCTTTAAAAATATTAATGTCATTTGTATTGCTATTTACTTCCCTTTAGTATGCTTTTATTGTGTCTCATTGGTATTGATAGGTTTTGTCTACATTTTTATTTGTACCCAAGTATTGGTATTTTTATAAAATATTCTGTTATTAAACCCTAGTCATTCAGTAGGTTCAATATTGTTCAGTTTCCACACATTAGAGTATTTTTCCCATTTTCTTTTAGTTCTTGATTTCTAGGTTGATATCACTGTGATCAGATGATACTTGACATGATTTTAATTTAAATGAATTTATTGACACTTTTGTGTTCCAATATTTGGTATATCCTGGAGAATGTGCACTTGAGAGGGTTGTGTACTTAGTTTTTCTCTTTTGGGGAGGGTAGGATTCAGTGACCTATAAATTTCTATTAAGCTTATATATGGTCCTAATTTCTTATTTAAGCCTATTGTTTTCTTGTTAATTTTTCAGTCTGATTAATCTGTCCACTGGTGAAAGTTTGATGTTGAAGTCACCTACTACTAGTGTGTGCAGCCAATGTCTATTTTCAGATTTGATAATAGTTGTTTTTATATTTCGATGCACCATAATTTTGAACATATGTTTTGATCTGTTTATTTTCTTCCTAAACTATTGATCCCGGTGTCACTGCATTATTTCCATCTCTGTCTCTTGTTATTTTTTTTTTTAATATGGAAATCTATTTTATTTGACATGAGTGTAGCTATCTCTGCATTTTGGGAGCACATAGCTACATGTGCTTGTAGGATTTTTTTTACCATTTACTTTGAGCCTATGTTTACCTTTGTAGCTATGATGTGTTTCCTAGAGACACAGAAAGTTAGGTTTTGTTTCTGATTCAATCTGCCACTCTGAACCTTTTGTTTGGTAAGTTCAATCCATTTATATTTAGGGTCGTTATTGATATATGAGCGTTTGTTACTTCTATTTTGTCTTTAATTTCCTGGTTCTATCTATTTCCTTGTTAATTTTTTTGTGGATTTTCTTCTCTCTAATTCAGATAGGAAAGTTCCTTTGAACATTCTTATAGGGGAGATCTAGTGTTTGTCTGGGCAGGCCTTTATTTCTCTCTCATATCTGAAGGGAAGTCTTGCAGCATGACTAACAATTTTTATTAAATGTTTATCAAAATTTATAGTTCTTTGAATACTTCATTCCATTCTCTCCTTGTTTGTAGGTTTTCCTTAGAGAAGTCTGATTCAAGCCTGATAGAAACACCTTTACAGATTATCTGCTTTTTATACTCCTGGCCACTGTCAATATTCTTTCCTTGCTTTGAACCTTTGGTAATATCACAACTATGTGTTAGGAGGTAGGTCTCCTCACATCTTGATAATTAGGTGTTCTTTTAGCTTTGTTGCTATATATATTTCCTTCTGCAGATTTTGGACATTTCCTCTATAATGTCTTTGAGTAAGTTCTCTGTTTCTTTCTTTCTCTCTTCCCTGTTTGGGATACCCATTGCTTTTATGTTGCCTTCCTTAATGGAGTCTGCTATTTTTCAAGGTGTTTCTTTATTTTTTCTTTGTGGTTTTCTTTTGTCTTCCACCTGGGTCCTTTGTGCACTATTATCTTCAAGAGCACTGAGTTGAGATCATCCATTTGATATAGTCTGATTCCATAGCTTTCTGCCAAATTTTTATCTCCTCTTTTGATCTTTCTATATCATGCAGTGCCCTTATTTTCTTATTTACATTTTCAATTTTTTACTTTCTGTTCATTAGTTACATTTCTCATGGTTTTTATTTGTTTTCTAAATTTTGTGTATATTTAAATATCTTTTCAGATTTCTCTAGTATCACTTTGACTTGTTTTTCTGCATTTCCTTCATTTCTGTGAGTTTTTATCATGGTAATTTTGAACTTTATCAGTTAGGAGGATAAAATATCCATATAGTTGTGGTTGGATTATGTTGGTGATACTGTGGTTTTATATGACTTAGAGGTTTGGCCTTTCCCAGCTTCTCTAGATGTGTGATCTGATCTTGCAACTACTGAGTAAGGTGTGGGGTGAGGGGCTTGATGGCTTGTAGGGTCAAGCCTCTGATGTTAATACTTTGGGGGGGGGTGAGGAATGGGTGTAGGGTCATGTTTGTGGTACTGTCAGTAGCCCTCCTCTCTGGGGTTTCAGACCTGAAACTGCTATTTTCATGCATTCTCAGTGAGCCTCACAAGAACAATAACTGCAGACGGATGAGGCAGGGGAACTACAGCCAAGTGTACTGTCCTTGTTCCTTTCACTGAGGGCCCAACTCCTTAACATGTATTATCCTTTGATCAGTGATATGTACATTATATCATTCAGCTCTTCCCTCCTTGCAGGTACTGGCTAAGTACAGTGGCTTACACAGCACCCTCTCACCTCCAACTGTAGCCTCCAGTCTTCTCTCTTCATCTCTCTCCTGTTTACTGAAGCGTGAACCTGCTCCCTATCCCTCCTGGCACAGTTTGTCTAGTCTGTAAAGTCCAAAGGTATTCCAGATTCACTCCAAGACTTGGGACTCTCCTGGTGTAATAATACTCCTTTGGTTAACCTAGATGATCCTCCAAGGAGTGAAGCAAGGAACCCCCTCTGATACCATTTTTTATTTACCCTATCTTATTTAATGATTATAGGTAGGTAAATCAGATTTTTTGGTATAAATGTGTTATACATATAAAACTTTGACATCAATTTCCTTTTTTAAATTAATAATTTATATATATATTTTACATCATTGTTCATTTTTAAACAATGTTTGCTTTTTTCCCCCCCTCAGGTGTAGTCCCTGTAGGATTTCCTCCACCAGTTTTCTTAATTTCTTAAAAATGAGTGTTATAAATCATTTCCCAGAATCCTATAATTTAATTTAGGATCTCTTGCAGTGTTGGAGTTTTTGTGTTCCTATCAATAGTTAAGTATTCATCCTCATCTCCTCCCTGTATCCCTACCTCCTGAGTATCCTAAATCTTTTGATATTGTTTCCTGAAATGCTTTGATATAAACCATATAATTTTTTTTAAAGATTTATTTATTTATTTATTTGTTTGTTTATTTATTTATTTATACAAGCACTGGGTACAGTCAGAAGTGCGGGAGGGTGAGAGAATTCCCCAGAGCCAGAGTGGGGAACAGAACAGGCAGACAGATGAAGTACACTGCTGAGGGGAGCAGCGGGCAACAGGAGAGGTCTGGGTGCCATGTGGGACCCTCGCCTGGCGGCCAGGGATCAAACCTGTGCTGCAGAGGCTGCGGGCAGCTTCGCAATCCAGCACTCAGCCACTGCACCACCCAGGAGGCCCTAAACCATACAATGTTACAGCTAGTTGTGTATGGTATATCCTGATGCTTGATTTATCAGATAAATCTATCAGTCAGTTTTTTTTTTTTTAAGATTTATTTATTCATACATACAAGAACCTGGGTACAGGTCAGATGTGCGGGAGGGTGAGAGGATTCACCAGAGACAGAGTGGGGAACAGAACAGGCAGACTGAGTGAAATACACTGCTGAGGGGAGCAGCGGGCGAGACAGGAGAGATCTGCCACGCCAGGTGGGTTTCACGCTGGCTGGCCAGGAACGAACACACGCTGCTGAGGCTGCGCTCAACTGCCTGTGCCACCAGGGAAGGCCCTATCAGTGAGTTTTATATACTTTAAGCTCAAGTAGTTGACTGACTGGTTAAGTGCCTTGCCCAGTACTTCAAGCATTGTACCTTAAAAATGCTTGTTTGAAAAACAGGAGTGGGATATAATTCTATGATTTGACAATTCCTGTTTTGTTGAAATTCCTTTTTAAATTTTCGAGAAGTAACTTACCTATGTTAAAATAATTGGTGCAAAAGTTTAGTTATGACAATAGGTCTTTTGGCTTTGTATCTCTAGTAGCATCGATTATCTTCCCAGAGGTGTTCTAAGTTACCTCCCTATGCTGTTGGGGGAGGTCATTAAGAGGATGTGACCACCACTCATAAGCTGGACACAGGCTGCTGAAGTGTCCACACCACTTCCTCTCTTCATAAAATGTGCGTTCTCTTTGGCTTCCCACCTCCCAGAAGCTGCCAGAAAGATAAAGCCTTGTGATAGTAGTGTGGTCTTGAGAGTCTCTGGGTGGTATATGTCACTGGATTCAGTTAAGACCTCCATATAAATAAGACTTGATGGGCAGGAACTGAAAACTACTAGTCTTGCTGCCAGCATCCAAGACAAGCCTTGTAAGTGAGTTCCCTTGCTCATTAAAGCTGACCTACCAATCAGGAGTGGCTGTCTCTTTCTTCAGTCCCTCCCTGCCCTCTGTGTATGAGGACCAATTTCATATTACACCCTCCTGAAGTTCCAATCAAAATGTTCATCACTCCCTGGTGACATTCATCTTATTCCACAATGCCTTGGTTGGCAATTAGTCCCCTTTTTCTCCAGATGGGGTATGTGTGCATATCAGAGAAAATTATTTTTGAGTTGAAAGCCTGGTTTATTTTTTAGCTGCTGTGAAATAATTAAAAATGAATGGATACGGTTGAATTGTAGGAAGCATATTTATTATTTGGAGTAGTTATAAAAAATTCCTTGAAATTAAAAATCATACTTTGAACAGGTCGATTAGTCAGATTTAATTTTTCTTTCACTCCCTTATATTGGTGTAAATATTTTCATCTGTTATGCATAACCAAAAAGTATATTAAACTGTCAAAACATAAATGATTTCCTTTTGGCCACCATGGCTTGAGGGATTTATTTCAAGTCTGTTGTGCTACTATTTGCCCCTAGGATGTGTAATCTATATTTTAGGAGAATGTGGCTTACTGCAAGACACCTGTATTATTTATGTGTGATTAATATTTGCGTTATGGTGAATGAGGTCTTTTGGCCTTACTTTTCTCTTATAGTGACTTAATCATTTCTCACAAGAATGTAGTCATTGTAATAAAACATTCCACATACTAGTTTGTTTTTCAGCAGTGACAAATGCAATTGTTGTAAAATGTGAATTTTCAGTTATTAAATATGGCATCATGAATGTAATTTACTGGGCTACATCTACAAGATGCTGCTATATGGCACTGCTGAAGCAGAAACCAAGCCAGTCCTTGTTTGTATGAATTTAAATATGAACACTGGTGAACAGCATCTTTAAATCACAATGCTTAGGCCACCAGACCTAATTTTGTGTTTCCAGAAATAAATTGTAAACTGTAGAAGTAGTTGGTTATATGGATGCCTATTAAAATGGTCTCACTGTAATTTGCAAAGTTGCAACAAATTTTGAAGATCCTTGATCCTCCCTGACCGATAATATCATATGACAAATTAGGACATATTTCTAAGTTTCTTTCTGGGGGTCACAAGACATGTCATTTTTCATAACTTTCCTTCAGAAAAAGCAAAAGAATGAGGAATTGTAAGTTCTAAAATCTACAAGACTAAAATTCAATTAGCTATTAATGTTAACTGCCAGGATAGTTTTCCTTCACAACAGCATAGTAAAGCATATTGTTTTTAGCAGTTATCAGTTTTGGTGGCATATTGATTATTGATTATACAGGAATTTATCTGAAATGTCAACAATGTCTTTTAATTGTGATTTGGTAACTTTGGCAAATGGAAAGAAACAAGCTATGAACATAAAATGTAATGATATATTGTTAGACAGCTTCCCTTTATCACGGAAGAAATGTGTGTGTGGTTGTGTAATGCTATACTAATTCAAATTTGGAAAGGTGCAAATTATTATGAAATTTAGTATCTTTTTAAAGCTATGTGCCTTTCCCATAATTAGAACTAGGGCCTGATTTAGGCTTAAAATTGCAAATGGTAAATATTTTTGAAAAAAATCTGTCAGTATTTCAAAGAAGGGATTACATATGTGCTTACTAAAGGTTTGATAGAAGAATCTTCCATGTTATTATTGGCACTGTGACATATTACATACCTTTCAGGTATACATTAAAATTGTAAAAGTGCTCAAACTTACTGAGCTTCCAGAGGAAGACATCAGGTGTATTAAGAATGATGATAATTATACTAAATTCAGCCAGGATATGGTGGACAAGGGCTTTAAAACTTCAGAAACATCAATTAAAGCCCAAGTTGTGTGCAATAAGCATCAAAAATTGATAAAAACTCAAATTTAGGTTTTTAGATTTAGTGTTTAAATCAATCAACTGCAAACAAGATTTAATTAAAGAATATTATTTCAAAGTGTAATTACCTACTGGGATTAGAATGAACCTCTATTGCCCATAATGTTCTCCTACTGTGATCCCACACTGAAAAATGTTGAGTTTTAGATTAATATGCATCTTGTAAGTACAAGTCCTAATCTCAATCTTAAAGGACATTTAAAACACACTTGGAACCTTCTATGCAATCAAGCCCAGTGTGACTACTCTGTCCACCATGCTAAATTTGTGATTACATTTTTTATGTGCATGATTTAAATCGCTTTAGCAGCAGTCCAGGGAGCATTTTACCCTGCATATTAATTACACAAAGGCTTTGTCATGTGAGGGTCTCAGTGGTCATGGTCTGTAATCCAGCTCATTTGAACTGTGAGTACAGTTTTTGAGCATGCTGTGCACATCAAGCCCAGCTTTAAAGCTAGAATAGACTGAGATGGTTAACAGGTATGGTTCCTGCTTAAGGAATGAATGCCATTTATTTAGTGACATCTGCAAACTAATTGCTTAAAAATCTGAAAGTGAATATGTGTGCTCCGAAGGTTGTTATTAATGCATAAGAAACGAGACTCCATGTCACGGCATTCCAGTTCCTATTGTCTCAAGCTAGTATTATCCAAACAATCATATGATTCCTTTATAAAATTCTTCGTATTTTAGGAAGTGGCTCTTTCCCTCTATATATTTCACTAATTTTATCACCAACAGTAAATTTGCATGTTTGGATCCATTTAAACATTGTTCTGATTTAAAGAGGAATTAATTGAATATTTTCAATACATTTGGGAATACCTTCAAACATCAATAAGCAGAGAATCAAAGTGAAAGATAACTAAAACCCATAGCATCTCATCTGGAGAATTTCTGAATATTCATCACTTTCAAATATATTGCTTTACTATAAGTTTGTTCCTAAAAGAACATAAAATTAATAGTCTTTGTTCCATGTTTTAAGAGTTTAGCCATATCATTAAGTTGAAGACAAAATGGAAGTTCATGTCTGATATAATACTAGTTTTGGATGTTATGGAAGTCAGCACTGGTTTGTAAGCATTAAGGAGACTCAGAATTTATAGAATGAAAGCCCCATATAGAAACAGATTTTAAAAATCAAAATCAATAAGGGACATGGTACGTTCATATGAATTCTATAAAAAGGAACTTAGAATTCACAACAACTGATGGTTAGGTAGGTAATTTAATAAGATAGTTCTACTTTAATCTTGGTCCAAAGAAGTGCAGTGATAGAATTATATAAAAGATTCTACACTAAAAGAATGGTAAATGTTTCAAGATCCCTTTGCTGGGAAACTCCATTGAATTTCTGTCAATTAATGACATAGCAAGCAATCATTTAATTAACACGTATTCATATACTGTCTCCTACACTGGAAGAGCAAGCAAAGTAAAATTTTTTATGCTATAAGTTAGCTTGAAAATATAAAATGGACTGGATTAAATCAGACAAACTGAAATTCTTTTTTTTTTTTTTTTTTTTTTAATAGAGGCATGTTTTATTTATTTATTTGTTTGTTTGTTTGTTTATACATGCACTGGGTACAGTCAGAAGCGCGGGAGGGTGAGAGAATTCACCAGAGCCAGAGCGGGGAGCAGAGCATGCAGAAGGACCGAAGTACACTGCTGAGGGGAGCAGCGGGCGGCAGGAGAGGTCTGCGCGCCATGTGGGACCCTCCTCCGGTGGCCGGGGAGCAGCCGGGGATCGAACCGGCGCCGCAGAGGCCGCGGGGCAGCTTCGCAACCCAGCGCTCAACCGCTGCGCCACAGGGGAGGCCCACAAACTGAAATTCTTTATAGAGCTCAAGTGGAGATAAAAAAAGAATTTTAAGTGTAGAAATTTTAAGTGTAGAAAAGGCATGTCATATCTATCATGAACACCAATGTTTGAAAAAGGAAATAATCATACCATAGAAAGAATGACTGCCTCCTTTAAAAAATGGCTTTGCAATTATTTATGCATATCTTTTTCTGTTCAAAACAATCTGCATTTTATTTATTTGTCTCAAAATATAAGTTGCTACTAAACTTTTTGCAAATCTTGCAGGTACTCCTGGAAAAGTTCTAGTCACTCAACATTCAAAATAGGTATTTTTCAAAAGCTTGTTCCATTTACAAGGCAATATAAATGATGCTGAGGAGAGAAAGATTGCTAAACTATGACCTGTGCCCTAGGGACTCAGAATTTATAAGATACAATGACCAAAAAAAAAAAAAAAAGCACAACAGGAACTTCATAGAAATGAAGAATATTTTTTCATTTTTATTATGTCAATTATCACCAATAAATTATTTCCTATATTCACTGAAATAATTATTTTTTAATGAAAACAGGAAATTTGCCATTATTTATAAGAATATGCATTCTATAAACTTTTTTTTGTTTAATCAGGTTAAAGTTCATGATTTGAATGAGGTAGATTCATTCTGAACCAAGATAGAAAGTTTTAAAATGAGTTTTTTCATGCAAGAATTGTTTTTTTTTTTATATATATATAAAACATTAGGTTATAATATGCAAATGGTATGTAAAGTTGCAGAATATTTTTGTGGAATTGGCTCAAATTCATCCTATGGATTGAGTTGTGTATTTAAAGACTTTTGATGTGGTATTTGAAGAGTCAAATGCTACATTGACTTACACTTATGCATCATTGTATTATAAAAAGATTCAAGAGAAATTTGGCTATGCCATTTAGCAGGTCTGACAGCCTTTGTAGGAGTGTGAACACTCAAGAGGCCATGTAAAAATGCAGTGTCTACGTGGGAACATTTGTGCTTTCATACTGTTGGTTTGGGTTACAAAAGATTAGGAGGTTTTTTTTTTTTTTTTTTAAAGGAACAGCTTCGAGTCTATGAATTGTAAATATCTTAATATTAATTTCCATTTTGGCCTGAACTTTGGAATGCAGTCTTAGCAAAAATATATAGGTAATTGCTTCAATTGTCTGTTTATCTTACTATCATTAGGGTGAGACTTGCTTCTGTGCTTCATTTCCCGTTTGGCCACATAGATGCCAAAAATTATGAATATTTGGAAACATCCTCAGTAATTGAGTTTTTCACTTTTCTTCAGGATGTTTGGCATCATATAGTCATCTTCCTCATTGAATTTTGTACCCTTTACAATGATTTCCTAACAGAGCAAACAGTCTCATACAAGGCATATTTTAAGAACCTATTACTTACATCAGTTTGAATACTAAATCCTGATGTCATTCGATTTACATTTTATCAAAGAAACATAGTGTTCTCTTAAAATAATCTTAGTCTTCTAGTAACTGCCCAACACTATTCATAATACAGTATAATTCTTCCCAGACAAATTCACTGGAAATTATGCTTTTGTGATCATATATTTAAACTTACCAATTCCTTAAGAAATATCTTTTCTCTCATAGAACTGACCTAAAAGTCTAGTAATTTGAAGTTATAATGACCTTTCAGAGTTGATGACTTTTCTTTAATGTAGTTTCTCCTGTTACTTAATAGAGTTGTGCATTAATAAAAATCTATAGATTAAAGCTGTGTGATTATTTTTCTAATGAAAGCCTCCCTAAATATCTGGCATTTTGGACCAAATTTTAATGTTTCCAATTTTGAAATCTCAGCATAAAACTGTTGAAGTGGGTCCCCTGTGATAAATTATAAAGGTAAACTTTAATGAACATTGAATAGGATCACCTTTGCTACTTGGGGTAATAGAATAAAATAAAGCAAGCAAACACATTTTTCTTACTGCCACATGCCTCTCCTTAATAATAACTTTTGTCTCTTCTGCAGAAATAGATGCTGTGTAAGTCTCATTAAATTACCTGACTGATGGAATAAATACACAGTCCATAGCTCGGCAGTCCATAGTAAACTGAGCAAGGGTCTTGATATCTCAGAGTTCTGCTTATTTACACATGCCTTGGACTCTTCTCACAGATATGTAAATTATTCTGGTTAAAACTAAATGCTAAAGTCTACACCATTAGTCTTCCACTTCATGATCTCCACATGGGGCTGTTAGAGGGATAATGTACCATACAATACACGGTTTACTTTTAATTAATAGAAAAAAAATGTGAAATGAATATTAAATGTAGCTTAATGTGAAAGAAAGCCCAAAGCAGTTTGGTTATTTATTTATTTAAAAAATACTCAACCCTGCTTCATCATTAGAAAATAAGTAATGCATTAAAGGACTGGAATCCTTGCTGGAGCCTTCCGAAGAGAAAGGGAACGTGGAGAGGCCATAACAATCCAGCTCATGTCACCAGGTCTGACACAAAGAGTGCCTGTTTTAGGGAGAGGTTCAGGACTTCTGCTTGGTGCCTTTTGAATCCTCACAGAGTTTTTCTACCTGAGTTTCTGTATTCCCTGCTAAGATTGCCCCCCATTTTATACCATATGAATTGTAGAATCTGGTATTAAATCTTAGACTAAAAAAGCTCATCAAATAGAGCATTTAATTAAAACACAAGATTTGTTTGTCTGTGTTATAATTCAATGTGTCAAAATTAATGCCTCTGTTTTTAATAAATAGAATTACCAATTTGCAAACAGTTTATCACACAGTTCCCAGCCACAGAATGGAATTTTAATTATATAACATTATTTATGGCAATGAAATGATCGTGTTTCATAATATTTGCCAACAGCACAAGGTAGGATTTAAAAAGGAAAGCTCTATTAAATAATCACTTCCTCTAGTAGATTCCCTTTTGTCTCATTTGGCTCACCTAGGATAAGGTAAAGACCTTGGGAAAAGACAAAGAACATGAATGATTCTGGCAAGGCTTTAGGAGATAACAAAGTCCTCACTGAAGGCACTTATTTGCAAGATTAAAGGGTTTGAAGTAAAGCCTGAAATTAGTAACTTTTCATCTCCTTTTGCCCAGACAGCCAGTGTTTTGTAATAAAATAAAGACCTTGTACTTTCAAACCTTCATGCCAGACAGACTGTGAAACTGAATGCTACTCAATTTTAAATTATTCATACATTCTTAATTGTGATGTTATCCTTATAAATGATAGTAATGGTACCGTTTAAAACCTAAAAACCAGCAGGCACCTGCCAGTGAAACGGGTTCATTTAAAGCACAGTCATTGAATCTTTAATATGAGAGGCTATTCGAGAAGACTCAGCTAGGAGAAAGTCAGTAAGACATTTGATTTTACAGTTAGGAATTAGGTAGCTTGACGTGATTAGCAGAAGAAAAGTGAAATGCCACTGCTTAATTTACAGAGAATTTACAGACCATTTGGAAAAATCACCCTGGGCATAGAGAGTATCTACAGAAAATTCTACTAATTCGTCTTGTAAGATCATTAGCTATAAACAATTGTTTTCAAATTATTTAACATGAATAAAGATACACTGTTAGGCAAAGAAGACATGGACATTTGAATAGAGACTTCCTTTTTATTTTAGAAAATATAAAATATGTGTATGTGTCTGTATCTAATTATATCTGTGTGTGAATGTGAGTGCTCAAAAAGAAATATTTAAGAAAGATTCATGTAATAGTTCAACTACTTCTTGTGAGCATTAAGAGAGCATAGTTAAGAGTCTATAAAAACTAGGGTCTTTACAAGACATATATACCAAAATCATTTTACTTTCTCCAACATTTAAAAAAAAATGATGTTGCTTTGAATTCATTTTCAGAATCCTTTTAGTGATATCAACACTTGTCATGGTGTTGGGAGAAGAAATGTCTCTCTGAAATGTGGCCATATTCTTTTGGAACATACTTGTTAAAAAAAATAGAAACTTTTTGAGGTTGTGTCATTTTTAGATGGACATTTTTACATGCATCAATTTCTGTAACCTTTTGAGTGATTTTTTTTTTGCTTTTTTTTTTCTGTTTGTCATTTCACATTAAAAGTCTTTAATGGCAAAAAAAAAAAAAAAAAAGATTTTAGCTCTTAAATATTTTATTCAAATACCAGTTCTCAGACAGACTAAATAAGTGAGGAGATAAATAACAGATTCCTATGCATCCAACTTTGAGTCCAAAACATGAATGACTCTGCTCTAATGATAACTCTTTGAGGTATCATTAAATGATTCTGGCCTGCATATCATTAAAGGCTTAGAACAGCCAGCGCTAGTGATCCACACAGGCATGCCTTGAAATCTGTTGTTTATTCCTAAAGCCTTTTCTTGTGTCCACGAGGAAAGATACTTTTATGTCTACAAGTGTAAAAGTTGATTAATATGCAATGTTAACAATACTTTTCACAAACCTCCAAGTTTGTTGCTGTTTAGTTGTTTGTTTGCTTGTGTTTATTATGTGGCCTCATTGAAATTAACTGCTTTTTCTACATGTATGTATTCTGAAAAATAATATTTATTTTAAATTAGGATAATAAATACAGTGGTCAGATAGGAAGCCTGGTAATATTATAACAGTATCCTTCACTTCAAACTTAAAAGTTTAGTTTTTGAGGAAAAATAGTAGTTTACATAGTTTAAACATGGGCACTTGACTAGACTGTTGGGACTAAAGTACAGGATCCACAGCTAACTTATCACATGTGTTCTGGGATTTAAGGAGAAATAAAGCAGATCACACAATTAAAGCATTTGGATAAGCGATTGATCCTTCATAACTTTTTATTGATTTATTTTATTAGTTGTGAACTATTTTGAAGGTCAGTTTGGAGAGAAACTAGCTTTGTACATTGTTCTACATAGCTGCACCAGCAAATAACAGGGTGATTGTTATTTTGAGTAAACTGAATACAATGAGAGTAAATAAAATATCAACTTTATTCAATTGGATCCTTAAGTCCCTTGGTGAATAATTCTTACCTTACTCCTTGAAGAAATTACCAGGAGGTCCCATGACTTCTCGTTCATCTTTAAGTATTAAAAAATTGACTTATTTCCTTAAATTCAATATTCAGCTGAAATTCTCTAATCAAAAAGAACCATTTCCTAAAAATAATAAAAATATTTCAGTCTACCTTAATCTTAAATTCTTTCAAAGCCTCTGATTCATCATACAGACATGGATTAGCACCTGCAGTGGAAGGGCATAGTATTTTGATCTTTCCACACCAAGCAGGAATGCCCCAGCTCCCAAGTTGTTAACGTAAGTTTTAGGTTCTGTCAAGGTCTAAAGGGAGGACCTGGAAGAAGTGGTGGAGGGATGGCAACTTCAACCAGACGCCTTTTACTAATGGTTTATTTCTCTGTAGAGTGTTCTCATTTGTATACTTGAAGAACTTCATGTTGTTTTTTAAGAACTAGTTAATAATGTTACCTCTTTTCTTGCAATTTTCCTTGATTCTTCTAGTCAAATTATCTGTCCTGTCTTTTGTGTTCCCATAGTACTTTGTATATTTTTTTATTAGGACATTTGCCATTTGACACTACAGGTAAATATTTATAGGCTTTACCTTGATCAGCTGTGGCCCACATGCAGGAAAGGCTGTGTGTACAGCTTCTCATTCTTTGCATCTTGGCAATAACACAGTTTCTGGAATGTAGATCATATAGCTAAATTCAGCTTTTAATGTGGATTGATATTAACTTTATTTTTTAAATTTATTTATTTATGCATACAAGAACTGGGGTACAGGCCAAGGTAAAGAGGGTGAAAGGACCCACCAGAGACAGAGTGGGGAGAAGAACAGGCAGATCAACTGATATATACTGCTGAGGGGAGCAAAGGGCAAGGCAGGGGAGGTCTGCTGAACCATGTTGGTTAGCTCCCTGGCCAGGGATTGAACTCATACAGCAGTGGCTGGTGATAGCTTGATAGCACTGAGTCTTTAGTTCCTGTGCCACCAGGGAGGCCCGATATTAGCTTTATAGAGTAAAAATTCACACTTAGATAACAGTTGACCTCAATCATTCTGTCAGTATGTAAATCTAAGTGTGTTAAGGTAAGATTTTAGCGTAACAAATAATTGTGACATCTTCCTAATGCTTGGAATTTTTTTTTCACAGAAAGCTTAAAATTTTTATTTTGTTCATTGTGAGAATACAATTTTATATTAAGTAACTCCTTTTAGGATATATAAATAGGAATTTATTTTTCCTGGATAGTTCTGATATTAGCCTAAAATTTAAAATTTTGTGTATAATGACAATTTTTATAAAAAGGTAAGAATATTGAAAAATTTGAAAACTAAACAAAAGATTCATAGTGTAACTCTCATAGGAATGGAAAAATATGCTAAATTTGACAGTTTGTAATGCTTTCTGGACAGTGAGCTGAGCAAGATTCTTTGGCCACATCTGGCCATTGTACCTGTAACTGACTTATGACATCTGCCATGATGCAGAAAAATGCAATGTCTATTCCATCCATATTCTAATATAACCACTAAGAACATGGTAGGAATTGCTTTCCAACCATTTTAACCTATGACTTTTATTTATGTAAGTATAGTTATAGTGCTAAATAACAATTCAGGAGTACATTTATATATGTGGTTTGAAATACAAATATTACCAACTTTTTATAATGTATTTTATTTATTTATATATATTTCACATCATTGTTCATTTTTGTACAATGTTTGCTTTCTCCTCCTCTCAGGTGAAATCCCCATAGAATTCCCACCACCAATTTTTAAGTTGTCTTGTTGGCTCTTTGATAGTGAGGTGCTCCTTAGTCACCTTGAATATGGTTGTTAAATCTGTGGTCTCAAAAACTATGATGCACATACTTCTTGAGTATGCAGATGATCCTTTGGGATTAGTGTAGAATTTCTGTGTATGCTTAACTCAGTCATTAAAATTGTGAGATATTTTGTGCCCATTTCATTATACACACACACAAATACATATATATAATATATATATATATATAGCAGAATCATTAATCACAAGTGTACTTTGCATATAAACTCATATAGGCATAGGCATAGGCATATGTAATAATGGAATTTTGGAGGTGCTTACTATTATAATGCACCATCTCAAAATATGGAAGCCACAGTTTCATTTAGCTTATATAACAATTGAATTATCATCCAGCATGTCTCTACTTGTCTATTAGTCTGTGTCATCTGTGTTTGTTTAAACATGACTCTTGCAAACAATATAGCTGTATAAGAACATAGATAATGTCATACATTTCTGTAAACAATATTAATTATTGATTATACTATCTATTTTGCTCTATAAGCTCTTTAGGATAAGGAATAAATGGTTAGAGAAGTCTAAGCATTGCCCCCAAATAAATGGTCCTATAAAATTAGAGATAATGCAAGAAAGAATGGCTATTGAAGAATTTAAACATTAGCCAAAATTGACAACATCTGTGTACCCCAAGCGACTGTAAACTACAAAAGGGCAGGGTCCTTATTTCTCTTGTTCACCTTAGGATGACATAATATGGAGTTAATAAATATACATAAATTGCATGAATGAATGTTAATGATTAAAAAGAACTTAAGCGAAATAAGCCAGAAAGAAAAAAAAAATACCGGATCGTCTCACTCATAGCAGGAATCTAGAAAACTTAAATAAGGGACCAGGAAAAAGAATAACTATAAGAAAGAAAATATCGAAATCAACAAACAACTATGAACCAGAGACAATCTATGGGGGGTGGGGGGCGGGTAAAGGAGGGCTTGGGGTCAAAATAAGGGTGTTGTAATTGTATGGGGAATATAAAAATAAAATTTAAATTAAAAAAATAAAAAAAAAGAACTGAAGGAGGGCCTCCCTGGTGGCACAGCGGGTTAAGCACAGTGCTCTGCAGCGTGGGTTCGATTCCTGGCCGGCCAGGGCGCAACCCTAATGGCGTGGCAGACCTCTCCTGCCTCGTCCTCTGCTTTCCTCAGCAGTGTCTTCGGTGCATCTGCCTCTTCCCTCCCCAGTCTGTCTCTGGTGAATCCTTTCACCCTTCCATGCCTCTGGCCTGTACCCCAGTTCTTGTATAAATTAATAAATCTTTAAAAAAATAAAAAGAACTTAAGAAGGAACAAAGATGGAATATATGATTAGAACTCTACTTGACTTCAAAAAATCAATTGTGTATATCCCACAAACAGCAAAAGACTCTTGATATTTTCCTTTCTTTCATATTTATTATAAGCCAGCACTTTGATGGCTGAAATATTAAAATAGAAATGCAGTGTCCCAAGCTAGGTAGGTGGGAGCATGAGTGCATCATATTCTCATTAGAAAATCTTCATAGTCTGTATTCCATTTAGGTGGTATATAGGTATATATACGTATGTTTGTGTGTGTGTGTGTGTGCATATATATATATATATATATATATATATACACACCTATGACTTTGCCTCAGTGATTTTTTTTTCACTAAGGCTGCATTTGTATTCAGTAAAATTCTCCATTTTAAAGGTAGTTTGATATATTTTAGTAATTGTATAAAATCATGTAAACACCACCACAATGAAGATACAGAACATTTATTAGAGTAATATTTTATTTTAAATGGAAAATCAGTCACCTGAAGCTTACATGGAAGATCAGGATCATGGAGTGATTAGAATTTATGCATGGTGGAGGCTGGTGGAAAAATTGAGCAAGTGGACATGTTTTGACTTGTAGAAAATGCAGGAGTGAAATATGACAATGTTCTACATGTATTTGAAGGACCATATTTGTGAAAAGGGGTTAAATGATTTCTAATTGTCTTTCAGGAGCACAAGGATCAATATATGAAGATTTCTGACAGAATTTAGCTTAATTATGGGGGAGATGTTTTAGGAATTGATATCTTAAAAAGTAATGAATTCCCTATAGTTGCCAGTATTTAACCAATAGTTAAATGTGTCAGGAATTTTATTGCAAAATTTATTAAATTGGGTGGAGGTTAGAGAGGATAACTTCTAAACTGACTTTTGAGAATTATTTGTTGAATGAATGAATGAGATCACTGTGGGTGAGTTTTAGAAGGTGAAATACAGGAGAAGTGGGATTTAAGTTGAAACATGGAAGCCTAGGGAGTTTCAATTACCTACAAAGAAAGGTAGGTGAAGTAAAATTCAGGAAAAAAAAGTATTAGAAAGGCAGAGGTATGCAACAACACATTTCTAATCAGGTTGAATTGATCTAAATAATCACTTGAATTTTATGGATCACAGACCACTGAAATAGGAAGCAAAAGAGTACTCTTTATATTACTTTTCTTATCCTTTATTTCTAAAATGGATTTAGAAGTAAGAGAAGAAAGATTTTTATCTATGTGCACAAAATCCCTGTTCTGTTAAGCAGGACTAATGATATTAAATTTACAAATAGCATACACTACAAACAAATATATATTTTTCATTTAAAAACAATATAAGGCTTGCTTTTCTTTCAGGCAGAAAATGGGCCTTTTTCCCTCATTGTTCAACTGACAAAGAATTGGCAGATTTTCCTCTATAATTTGCTATTATCCTAAAACTCAAAAGCAAACCCAAATGCCATCACTGGTTATAAGCTGTGATGTGTTTGAAAATGGAAATTTGACCACTTCAAATAGCAAAATCTTCATTTCCATTAGAGTTTTATGAACTGTCTGATTGTAGATCAGGATAAAACGTACACTATTCTGTAGCCTGCTACGATGCACCAGGCAAGATGATGAAAACAAAGACAATTATTTGTACTAGAAATAGCATATTTCATTAAGCATTTCATGCATGAATATAGCCACATTGGTGCACATTGCCTTACAGAGAGCTCTTCTATTTTAGTTCAGAAGATTTGCCTCGAGATGCCTTTCATATATATGTTTATAATTTCATATTTAAAATAACGTATTTTTAAACCACCAATAGTCAATAAACCAATCAGTCAGTTAATTTGGTGATAATTTCCCTATCAACTCACGAAGGATTACCCATCAAAAAAATCAAAGTTGCCCTTCATTACTTTAGTAAAAGAAAATAAGAATATAGCTTAAATACATTATTTTTATAGAATTAAACACAGGTAAAAAGAAAAGTTTAGTAGATATTTTAAAATTGAGAAAGATGATAAAATATTTTGTTACAAAAATCTAAATGTGGTTTTGAAAAATAATCAAATTAAGAGCCTTGCTCAAAAAAAAAAAAAACAATGAAATTGTAAGTACAATTTTATGGGTCTGTATATTCACATTAGTAACCAATCTAGATGAATCTAGTTTTTTTCCTTAACTGAGATAAAAATGATGTGAGTAGAAAGTCAAAAGATTTAGACTTTTGTTCTTTTTGAGACAAGTGACAAAATATTACTGAGTGGAATAGATTTGTTTGCCCATACTGTTGGCATAAACTCAAAGTGAGTTTACTGAAACATTTCTCCTTTTGTAATTTAGAAATAAAGGCTTTAAACATCAAGATCTTTCTTTCTCTAAATTCCAGGTCTTCATATCCATTTGTTTTGGATGTAGGAACAGCTGCTTGGTGAGCCTTGTCTGAGAATAGGTTATCTGAATGTTGATCATCCAGACTTGCTAGTGGTTTATAGTATTATTGTAGGTTAAAAAATCTTCTCTCTATTATTTGTGATGCTCTTTCCTGGGCAGTGGAACTATACCATGCCCATTTGGGGCATATTTGAAGGTTGAATCTACTACTCTTACAGCGACTTATGCACTCATTGTTCCAAATATTGTCATCTTCATTCATTTTTAATCATTCATAAAACAAACATATGTTAAGTATCCACTAAGTTTACAGCATTAACATAAATCCAAAGTATACAAAGATCACTTGAATAGATTTCAGTCCAACTCTCCATATACTCCCATTCCAGCAGGAGAGACAGATTCATAAACAAACAAAAGTATGTTAAATTGATTTGTGGTGATGTAGATGAGGTACTGTGAGAGCCTAAAGAACAAATATTGAAATTCTTTCAGAAAAGTCAGGGAAATATCTAAGGAGAGGTGAGGATTGAGCTGAATTTTGAAAGTTGAGTAGCATTTCTCCAGGTGGTTAAGGTGGAAAAGGATATTCATAGAAAAAATTTCTGTATATATATATAAAAGGCAGAAGCTGAGGAAGAGCCTAGCATGGGAGAAGGCCTGCGTATGACCAAGTATAGTTGTTACCACATGGTGTGGTGTGCATCGTAGACATTGAAGCTCTAAAAGTAGATAGATATCCTGATACCATTCCATGCAAATGGAAGTGACCCTGGAAGATTTTAAAGAGAAATCCACTATCAGACTTGCACTATACAGAGATCCATTGGCAGCAGTGTTGAGGTATCTAATGGGCAGGTTGTAGAAGCACAGAAACCAGTTAGAAGTCATGAGAGTGCTTTTATTTATAAAATCTATTCCTGGTTGTTTAGTATTGCAGTGATTGTTAATCTAGCCCAATTTACTTTTACACTTCACCACTGTATATGTGCCTGTTAATGATAGTGGTCACTATCCAAATTTTTATGTCATCTTTCCCAGTCTTGCTTTGTATAGCAAAATTAAGTTTGTCAGGTGATTCAAAGACTAAATAGAACTGTGATTTTTTTTGTCTAAGTTTTTCCCCAGCAAATTTCTTTTGTTATTTATGGAATTATACTATGCAAATGTGTATATACTAACATGCTTTTTAAAATAACCACATATCCATGCATCCATATCTAATTTAATAAATAAAGTTTACCAATGCTTTTAAAGCTATGTGTGTGTCCTCCCCATCGTATTCTCCCCCTACTTCATTTTGTACACCTCTTCCTTTGAAGCTCGATAAGAGCTTTGAAGTCATAATTTCTTTGTTTAAGCTCTTCCCCAACTCCTGTGCCAACCTAAGACAGGATTAAGATTTACAGAGACTATTCTGTGTCTGATTGACACACATGAGAATATTCCCCAGTTGGTATTATAGCACAGAGTTGGTGAGGTGAAAGCACATTTTATGTTAGCACAGACTCAAAAATACTTGGAGCACTGGAATGCACATATGTTATCTTTGAACTGATGCCAAATCATAAAAGAATGTAAAGAAATATGAAACTACTATATAGAATGGGATATTGTCAATAAGTTCATACATCTTTGGTGTCAGTCATTTATGTTTTCCTTGAAACAATTTAGACTACTTACTATTCAAGATTCTGAATATACTTTTCTAGGTCAATAATAACTCTCTTATAGGTCTTCTTTGAGTTGGACAGTTTACATATAACAGTTCCTATAAAGTCCTTTAAATAGTGCCCAACATAGAAGTACTCCACAAATATTAGCTCACTGTGTTGTTTTTGCTGTTATTTTTATTATTATTGCTAGCTGTAGTCCTCCAGTGATATCCTATTATTCTACTGAAAGAAATACATTTGTGTTATGTCTTGTACAATTTAGGAAAATCTTGCTACATTACTGCTAAAACACTTCCTTCAGTATTAGGATATTTTGATATAAGTGAGGATTTGGTGACCCTGGAAAAAATTTTTGTGCAAACTTTCCATTTCTGTCATTGTTACTATCCAATTTTAGAGTTTACTTCTAATATTTAAAGCATTAAAGTAGCAGTAACAGACATCACTGTTACTCCTCAATATTTCTTTCCTTCCTGTACCTGCTGAGCCATCCAGGTTAAGTTAGGGCCACATGACAGATTCTGGTCAATGAAATCTGTCAGTTCTGACTGGAGAGAATGAAAAGCACCTGAGTAATTCTCAAGTCTATTCCTTCAGTAGTTATGGTGGAAATTGTTGAGAGGGCGAGGCAGCAAGATAGAAATACCTTGGGTTTTGTGTTGACACACAGAGGACCGCTGCCCAGGAGGATGACCTAACAGACAGTGCACTTTGCTTGAACTAGAAATAAATTACAGGTGTTAAATCACTGAGATCTTGAGGTTGTTTGTTACTTAGCCAATCTTGACTAATACAAAATACTACTTTATTTTTCACACACAACTAATGCTGGCATTCTTGTCTCAAAGAAAAAGAGCACATTACTCATTTTAATAGACTGTCACTGCTCTTATATTAAAAGGATGGGAGTTGGGAGATATTTATTGTTGTTGGAGTTCGCTTTTATTCAGTATTCTAATCGTTGTTTGTAGATATTTAACTACATATAATAATTTCATCATAGCTTTGCCAATTTAACACATAATACTGTTCTTCACATAATAATTTATTGCAGGGATTAATGTTGGCTACAACTATACCTAAACAAACAAATGGCATATTTAGATGATGATGATTTTGCTATTACTTATAAAAATGGGACCACAAACTCAACAAGGTTAGTTTGTGGAGGGCAAATTGCTATGGTAAATTCTTTATACAAGAGTGAAAAGCATAATAAATGCTGACTAAACAGAGTTTATGTCAGGCAGCTTAGACTAAGTTATGTTGTAGTAACAAACAAACCACCTCAAAATAACTGACTTAAAACTTTCCTAGTCATTATATTATGTATCTGCTCTGGATTGGCTATGGCATTGCTTTGAGTCATCTTCATTCCCAGATATGGGTTGAAGGAGCAGCTATTACTCGATATGTTGCAGGTCTTGTGGCAGGAGGAAATAAGAGTATTAGATTCACATGATTACTTGTCTTAAAACTGTGACACTTGTCATAGCCCACAGAACCAACCAAATTATATGGCTAATGCTGATTGATTTTAATGTGACAGGGGCAGATAATTCTCCCACAAAAAGGGGCAACAAGTATATTCAAGAAATACAATTGAGGGCCTCCCTGGTGGTGCAAGGGGTTAAGATACAAGCTATGAGGCTGTTCGCAGCCACTGCAGCATGAGTCGATCCCCAGCCAGGGAGCTACCCATGTGGAACAGCAGACCTCTCCTGACTCTGCTGCTGCTTCCCTCAGCAGAGTATTTCCGTCAATCTGCCTATTCTACTCCCCACTCTGCCTCTGGTGAATCCTCTCACCCCTCACACATCTGGCCTGTACCCCAGATCTTTTATGCATAAATAAATAAATCTTTTAAAAAAGAAAGAAATATAATTGAGCCCAAGGTTAAGCATGCATTTGTGAGACTTGGGGTAGGATCAGAAAGGTAAGCCTTTGGCATTTCCAAGAGCACATGGTCAGTGTTGGCAATACTTAAAGCAAATTGCATAGTTGAAAAGCAACGATGAATATAATCAAGGAGTCTGAGAATATAATCTCTATCCCACTCTGAAATCAGAAAAAAAAGTTTAGAAAAGTTGAACTGAATAAAAAGGTATTAGATAAATATTTACAGAATTAAGACCAGAAAATCTGAGATAGATTTCCAACTTAAACTTGGAACTTAAAAAAACATTTTATAAATTTTGTCTTATATAAAATTTCAAAGATATTCACAAATAGAATAACAATGAACTCATATAATGATCATTCATATTCAGTAATTTTCAGCATGGCCAATTTCATTTCATTGCTCTCATTTACAAATCTTGGACAGATTACTTTGGATCAGTTACTAGACAACATTGTCAATAGACTGGGATAGATTGTATTTTCAAAAAAAGTCACAATATTATGTTCTGTTTAACAATTTGGTGGAAAGGATGTGGTAGAAGTAACTTCTGATCTAGGTCATGGAACAGATATATCTTCTCCTAAATCCTTGAGAGCTCTGAGCAGGCTCTATCTTCCATGAAGTCACCAAAATTAGTGATGTAAACCTTTAATGCAGTTAAATTTCTTTGGAAAAATGTTGTTTCAAATCCTTTGCCCATTTTGTAATCAAATTACCTGATTTTTGCTATTGAGTGGTTCCTAATATATTTTGAGTATTAATCTATATCAATTACATAGTTTGCAAATATTATGCCAGAAATATATTATTACATTCTGTAGATTGCCTTTTCATCTTATGGATTGTTTCTTATACTGTGCAGAAAGATTTTGGCTTGATGTAGTCCCACAGGTTGATTTTGTTTGGTGTCATATAAAAATAAAAATAATTGTCAAGATCAGTGTCAAGGAGCTTTTACATTTTTCTTTTTCATGAAATAGACATGACCTCATGTCTTATTTGCTTAATCCATTTCAAGTCTTTTATTTTTTTTCCTGTGATATGAGATAAGGGTCCAATTTCATTCCTTTGCATGTGAATGTCCAATTTTGCCACTGTCATTTTTTGAAGAGACTGTCTTTATCAAATTGAGCATTTTTGGTCCATTCTCAGATATTATTTGGCCACATGCATGGATTTACTTCTGGGTTCCATTGTTCAGTGTGTTTTTTATGCCAGCAATATACTGTTTTGATTTCTGTTGCTTTGTAATAAAGTTTCAAATCAGGAAGTGTGATTATTCCAGTTTTGTTTATTCTCAAGATTATGTATATGATACCATATAAATGATTATATTAAATATCCTATATGAATTGGATAGCAGGGATCTTCAGTGCTATTTATATGGCAGAATCACCTGGAAGCTCTTAAAAATTGCTGTTGTCTAGATTCCACCACAGATCACAGAAACATAAAATTTCTGTAAAATATACTATTAGAATTTTGTAAAGTATTGCAAATACCTTACAAATCTATAGGTGTCTTAGGGTGGTATGGAAAATTTAACAATATTAACTATTCTGACCCATGAACATTGAATATGTTTTCACTTATTTGTGTGTTTTCTAGTTTCCCTCATCAGTGTCATTAGTTTTCATGAATAGATCTTTCATCTCCTTGGTTAACTTTATTCCTAAGTATTGTATTTTTTTCTGATGCTAATCTAAATACTGTCTTTTCTTTACAGTTTTTTTTCCAGATTACTCATTGTTAGTGTACAGACAATATTGCTCTGTAGTTTTCTCATAGTGTCTTTATCTGACATTGGTGTCAGGGTAATAATAGCTTTATAAAATGGGTTTGGAGTGTTCCCTCCTTTTGAACTTGTTTAAAGAGTTTGAGAGAATTGCCATTATTTTTTTTTTCTTTTTTCTTTAAATTAATTTCTGTTTTTTGTTTTTGTTTTTTAAGATTTATTTATTTATTTATTTATTTATTTATTTATTTATTTATTTATTTATTTATTTATACAAGCACTGGTTACAATCAGAAGCGCGGGAGGGTGAGAGAATTCACCAGAGCCAGAGCGGGGAGCAGAGCAGGCAGAAGGACCGAAGTACACTGCTGAGGGGAGCAGCAGGCGACGGAGAGGTCTGCGCACCATGTGGGACCCTCCTCCGGTGGCCGGGGAGCAGCCGGGGATCAAACCGGTCATGCGGAGGCTTTGGATAGCTTCGCAACCCAGCGCTCAACCGCTGCGCCACCGGGGAGGCCCAGTTGCCATTATTTCTTTAAATGTTTGGCAGAATAACCCATGAAGCCATTTGATTCTGGACTTCTTGTTTTTGTTGTTGGCAGATTTATGATTAAATGTCTTTTTTAATTCAAGATTACCTATTTCTTCATGATACAGACTTGGTAGGTTCTGTTTCTAGTATTTTATCCATTTGTTTTTACATTGTACAATTTGTTGGTGTACACTTGTTTGTAGCAGTTTTTCATGATCCCTTGTATTTTATTGTATTAGTTGCATTATCTCCTCTTTCATCTCTAATTTTATTTGAGTCTTCGTTTTTCGTGGTAAATCTTATCAATCTTGGCAAAGGCCTATCAATTTTGTTTATCTTAAAAAAAACTTTTAGTTTCATTGATCTTTTCTATTATTTCTCTTTTCTCTATTTCATTTATTTTTTCTCTGATCTTTGATCTTTGTTGTCTTCTTCTTTCTGCTAACTTTTAGACCAAGTTTGTTCTCCTTCTAGCTGCTTGAGGCATAAAGATTGGCCTTAAAAACACACATACACGGGCCTCCCCGGTGGCACAGCAGTTGAGCGCTGGGTTGCGAAGCTGCCCGCGGCCTCTGAGGCACCGGTTCAATCCCCGGCTGCTCCCGGGCCACCGGAGGAGGGTCCCACATGGCGCACAGACCTCTCCTGCCGCCCGCTGCTCCCCTCAGCAGTGTACTTCGGTCCTTCTGCCTGCTCTGCTACCTGCTCTGGCTCTGGTGAATGCTCTCACCCTCCTGCACTTCTGACTGTACCCAGTGCTTGTATAAACAAAACAAACAAACAAACAAATAAATAAAACATGCCTCTAAAAAAAAAAAAAAAAAAAAAACCACATACACACATGCATAGACATATATGTGTCTCCGTGTGTGTGTATATATGTATGATATATGCTTTTATACTGTAAACTTTAATTTTTAGAACTGTTTTTGTTGCTTCCCATAAATTGATATGCTGTATTTCAATTTTCATTTGTTTCAAAGTATTTCTGATTTCCCCCTTGAATTCTTTTCACCATTTTGTTGTTCAAGAATGTGTTCATTCCACATTTTTATATTTTCTAGTTTTGCTCCTGTTACTGATTTCTATTTTCAGTCCATTGTGGGATAAAGACATTCTTGGTGTGATTTCAATCTTTTAAAATTTGGTAGCCCTTGTTTTGTGACAGAATATATATCTATCTTGGAAAATATCCCTATGCTTTCATCTTGAAAAAAATGTAGAATCTGATGGTGCTGGCCAGAATATTGTATATATGTATGTTTAGTCCATTTGATCTAATAGATTCATCAAGCCCAACATTTCCTTATCAATTTCCTTTCTGGATCATCTTTCAATTTTTGAAATTCGATATTGAAATCCTCTGTTGCTATTGTACTATTACCTATTACTTTTTTCAGATAGGTTTCTTCAGATATTTGCTTAACATAATTAGGTATTCTGATAGTGAGTGCACATATATTTTCAATTATCATGTGCTTATGATGAATTGGTCTATTTCAATTATCATGGTTTATGATGAATTATCTTTGTCTATTGTTATATTTTTTGACTTGAAGTCTTTTTGTCTAATACAATTATACCTGCCCAGCTCTTTATACACTTTCATTTATAAGGAATATTTTTTTCCATTTCTTTGCTTTGAACTTGTGTGTTCTCAAGTTCATTTGTTATTGTGTATGTATATATATACATATACACACACACATACACACCCACACACACACACCCCTCACACACACACACACACAGAGAATGAGAGAGAAAGAGAACTGGGGTGTATTCCAGAGGTGCAGGTGGTGAGAGGAATCACCAGAGACAGAGTGGGGAGCAGAACAGGCAGATTTACTGAAATACACTGCAAAGGGGAGCAGCAGGCAAGACAGGAGAGGTCTGTTCAACAATATGTGGGTTAATTTCTGGCCTGGCATTGAACTCAGACCTCAGTGGTGATGTGCTGAAATAACCCCTTGGCCACTAGGGAGGCCCAAACCTGAATATATTTTTATATTCATTACAACATTCTCTGCTTTTGTTTGGAATATGTAATCCATTTATATTAACTTGTTAAATATTTTCTATTTTGTTGTTCCATATTTTCTTCCCTTGCTGTCTTCCTTTGTGAATTGATGATTTTCCAGAATGGTATAATTTTTTTTTTTTAAGATTTATTTTTATTTATTTATTTATACAAGCACTGGGTACAATCAGAAACACGGGAAGGTGAGAGAATTCACCAGAGCCAGAGCGGGGAGCAGAGCAGGCAGAAGGACCGAAGTACACTGCTGAGGGGAGCAGCAGATGGCAGGAGAGATCTGCGCGCCATGTGGGACCCTCCTCCGGGGACCAGGGAGCAGCCGGGGATCGAACCGGCCCTGCAGAGGCTGCGGGCAGCTTTGCAACCCAGCGCTCAACCGCTGCGCCACCGGGGAGGCCCCAGAATGGTATAATTTGATTTCCTTCTCTTTATCTTGTGTGTATTTACTATATAGGTTTTTGTTTTAGGAATACCATGAGGGAAATTTGCAACAGCTCATAAATATATCTATTTTAAGCAGATAACACCTTACCTTCAGTCTCATAGAAAAACTTTACCCTCTTACTCTACCAACGCTCACATTTAAAGTTTTTCATGCTCAATTTATATATATTTTTTATAGTGAGTATTCCTTAACAAATTATTGTAGCTACAGTCATTTTTAATATTTCATCATTTAACCTTTTACTGGAGGAAAGTGGTTAAGACACCCTAATATTGCACTATTCCAGTATGATAAATCTAACCATATACTTACCTTTACCAGTGTCTTATATAACTTCATATATTTTTATAATCTATTTTAATAACTTTTCATTTCAGCTTTAAAAACCTTCAGCATTTCATATAAGGCAAGTCTATTAGTGATAAACTCCCTCTAGATTTGTTAGTTTGGGAATGTCATTAGCTTGCTTTCACCTCTGAAATCTTTGCTGAGCAAAATATTCTTGTTTGGAATTTTTTGTTCTTTCAACACTTTAAATATATCACCCTACTTTGTCTTGTCTGTGCATTTTTTGCTGATAAATTCCTTGATAGCCTTATAAGGGTTAAGTTTATGACAAATGATTTTCTTACTCCTTTTAACATTTTCTTTTTCTTTTTTCTTTTAGTTTTACCATAACACAGAGAAGTTTATGTTGGATTGAAGATTTTTGTGACTGATTAGCTTCATGAAATTAGATATCCAAATCGTTCCTTATCTTTGGGAATTTCTCAGTCATTATTTCTCTTTTTGTTTTTTTTAAAGATTTATTTATTTATTTTTATTTATACAATAGCTGGGGTACAGGCCAGAGGTGCTGGAGGGTGAGAGAATTCACCAGAGACAGAGCAGGGAAAAGAACAGGCAGACAGACCAAAAACGCTGCTGACAGGAGCAGTAGGCGTGACAGGAGAGGTCTGCCGTGCAATGTGGGTAGCTCCCTGGCTGACTGGGAATCAAACTCACGCTGCAGAAGCTGTGGACAGCTTCACAGCACTGCACTGAATTGCCTGCACCACTGGGGAGGCCCTTTTGTTTGTTTTTTATTTATTTGTTTTTGAGCTAATATTGCTTTATACCACTGTATATGATTCAAAGGAATAGGTTCACACCTCTTCAGATGTGCATCACTGCATCATTTACCCCACAGCCATTATTTAAAAAGCTTTCTACTATTTCTTCTTCTCATCTCCTACTGGGATACCAGTGATGCATATATGTTTTCTCTTTTTCTTTTTTATTTTATAGAGGCATGTTTATTTATTTATTTATTTGTTTGTTTGTTTTGTTTATACATGCACTGGGTACAGTCAGAAGCGCAGGAGGGTGAGAGAATTCACCAGAGCCAGAGCTGGGAGCAGAGCAGGCAGAAGGATCGAAGTACACTGCTGAGGGGAGCAGCGGGTGGCAGGAGAGGTCTGCGCTCCATGTGGGACCCTCCTCCGGTGGCCCGGGAGCAGCCGGGGATCGAACTGGCGCTGCAGAGGCTGCGGGCAGCTTCGCAACCCAGCGCTCAACCGCTGCGCCACCGGGGAGGCCCCATATATGTTTTCTCTTAATAGTATGCCACAAGTCCTACAGACTTTATTTGTTCCTTTCCATTCTTTTAAAAATTTTTTTCTCCTCTGACTGATCAGTGTTTGAGTTAACTGATTCTTCTGCTTTGTCAAATCTGATGTTGCACCTTTCTGTTGATTTGTTCAACTCACTCGCTGTAGTCTTTAGCTCCAGAAATACTGTTTGAGTCTCTTTTATTTAGTGCCTTGATTGTTTCTATTTATTTGTTAATTTTTTATTGAGCTAATATTTGTTTCAAACAGTATTTGTAATTTAGTAGTATAGGTTCACACCTCTTCAGATATCCGCTACCACACCACACTTACCACTGAGGCACCCATAGTCCTCTACCATAATCACTGGGCCCTCTCTCCACTTTGCTCTTCACCTTACCCCTCTTCCTCTGGTAATCTCAATTTCACAGTAAGATTTCTAGTGTATGTTTTGTTTTTGTTTTGTCTGATCATTTGTTTTGTTTCTCTATATTCCATATAAGAATGAAACCATCTAGTAATTGTTTTTCTCCTTTGGCTTGTTTCATTTAGCATAACCAATCACCTTCAGTTCTATCCATGTTGTGGCAAATGGCAAAAGTTCATCTTTTTTTATAGTTGAGTGCTATTTCATTGCATGTATGTGAGAGTGTGTGTGTGTGTGTTGACAAATTACATGAACTATACTTCTGAAATATATTCCAAATCTATCCAGTGTTTTTCATTTCTTGTACCTCTAATACCTCTTTCCTGCTTCAAGCCACCATCTTCTGTTACCTTGAATACTATAATAATCAACTAAAGTGTCACCTGTTTACACAGTGATTCTTCAATTCTCCTTACTAAAGTCTGAGAGAGTTTTTAAAACCCTACACTATACACATATTTCCAGGCGTAAGAACTTTCAGGAACTTCTAATGGAACTAAACTTATTTTTGTCTTTTGACCTTTTTACTCTTTCTTTTACTTGAAATGTTCTTCCCATAGATTTTATCTGGGCTAGCTCCTTTGTGTCATTCAGATCTTCATATAAATATCACATCCTCAGAGAGATCTTAAATCCTCAGACTAAATTTGCATTTGCTATCACATTGCACTCATAATTTTCTGCCAAATACTTATAACTACCTGAGAATCTTCCTGTTTATTTACTTGTTGGTTTTCTTCCACTTGTTATATACACTCCATGTTAGCTATATCATGCTCTACTTCTCTTCCCCTATGTCTGAGAATGCATATCTATTGTTATCACATAGTATGGACTCAATATGTATTTGAAAATTAATCTAGACTTAAAAGCAGCAATGTATAAAAATTAAAAAAATATATAAAATAATTTAGGAAGAAATATAGCCTATCTGTGTTAACTACCATCTGGGAACCACATTCAAAATCTAAAAACTAAAAATAAAGAATGGAAAGCAGTCACTAAGTTCTGTTTACTTAAGTCACTGTGAAGTGATAAGAAACTGGGGGGATAAAAGCATCAAGAGAAGGAGCCCATCAACAAGAAAACTGCCAGAGAAAAGTCAGTGTGGTTTAAAGTTCTCAACTAACATAGACATTTACCAAATAACTGGCCCTGTGTGTGAAGGACATAGACAACTAGCCACACCTGTAAGTCACAAGTAGCACTGAATAGAAATACAAGAAATTAACCACTGTCACTGAAGACAAGTTCATTCACAGTAATCCTGTTGTTCTGCAGTAACAATGGAAAGTGACAGTGTGACATCATAAGAAGCACACCCTAGGAGGAGAAAGCTCACATCGTACAAAAATAGTGATGTAAAATAATAAAAAGTTCACTGTGATAATCTCAAGAAGAAATCAAAACAAGTGGAATGCATTTAAATAGAAAACAAATCACAACAGTAGAAAATAATCACCATTATTTGTATGTGGGATGATTAGATTATACGTTTTGGTTGGTGACTTTATGGACCAAATTCTCTTCACCCAAATGGGGGTAACAGACAATTAAATAAATATTTTCAGGAGTGTATAAAGAAAGCAGAAAAGCAAAAACATCTCACCAGTTAATGTGGCCAACTGGTTTCATTGAAATTCCTGAAATTTACTGTTCATCCATACAAATACTCAGATAAGTATTTCAGAGTTGCTTAAGAATTCTGTTTTGTTTATGTATTCTATGTTTTTAAAGCTATTGTAGTATACATTAAATAATTAGGGTCTATCTTTAAGTAATATGTACTCTATTCCTCTCACAATGATCTGTTGAGGTTGTCATGATTAAGCCTTGCTACCATTCCTTAGCAAAGTGATCCACTCTTGAGACAAAAATTTCAATAGATAGGGTCAGGAAAACAAAAAATCAAAATTCTTTAATAATCTTCAAATACAAGATTAAGTTTTAAACCTTTAATATGAATAAACAGTGTAGTCCTCATAGCAATTAGCTGGTTCTTGATTGCCAAGGCCTCATTAACATGGTACAGCATGAAATGGACAGAGGGGCATATGCATGTAGGGAACTCAGTTCAGAGAATCTGAAGAGAGGAAAGGATTATACTTAATAATGGATATATTTTTGAACTCCTAAGGAATGTTTTGTTGCCTTGTGACTGCAGAGCACTGTGGGATTTTACTGTGCTATGTTTCCCTAGGGTCTTATCATTAGATAGTTACCTAATTAGCACACAGCCCATTTTTTCCTATGTTCTATTTGCACTGCAGATGCTTTCATTTCATACATCATTCACAACCTGCAGCAATTACAAAGTGGTAAATGACCTTATGTGATAATTACACTAATAGATCTGTATTGTTTCATTTGGAGAAGAGTGATTGGAGAAATGAGGTGTCTGACATGTAAAAAGAGTGGTTGCAATTATGCTCTTTCTTTAAATCTGAAACACAATACAAACAAAAAGAAAACTTGGTCATAAAAGTTGCATCATTTACCCAATCTGATAATGGTTAGGTAGAGATTTCTCTTTAGAATGAACATAAACTTCCTGCTAAAATCTCAGTGTTGTGCTTTTTCTTAGATTAACAGTATTTGGATTTATCAATTAAAACTGACATTTTAATAAATCAATAATATCCTACATTGTTAAAATCAGGAAAAGAGAGGATGATTACTTTCCTCTAAAACAGCTCAAAAACCAGTCTTGTGGTGATAGTTGTAAAAATCCATGAATAAGCTATCATTCTAATCTTTAAACCAGTAGCATTTTCAAAGGAAATATATAAGCATAAAATAGGAATGCCAGTACAGTAGAAAAAGGGGGGAAAACATGTTCCATACTGGTTTCTCCCCCAACTCCCTTCCTCCCAAACAATGAGGCATCTTAGGACGTTGTATTGTGATGATTTCTAGAAAGGATTTGTATCATATGAACACATCAATAAGATAATATAAATTTTTATAGCAGATTGTGTGTGTGTCTATATATGTGTGTGTATATATATATAATTCATTTGTTAATTTGACTTCATCTCATTGTTCATATTATTCACAGAATAATCTCTACCCATCACTCTATCTGATGCTGATATAGTGAAAAGACTTTGAGGATTACTCTATAAAAATTAAGTTTTGTCAATTCAGCATAGAACTATTTACTGCATAAGACTAATCTTCAGAAAATATGAATTGCCTTTGCTGATGAAATCCACAAAATATTGGTGAACTGTTAATTTTACTTTGTACTGAATAGAAGCTTAAAGCTCAGTAAAGTGCCATAGCTTTTGGTCTGTAACTTATAATGGTCAACAGGTAAAACAGTAATTCAAATAATGAATATGATAAGAGTGAAGAAAACACTAGCTTATTGTTAGAAATGCTGTGTTCTAGTCTTTGTATATTATAGCTTTGTAACGTTTGAAATAATTTGATAAAAAATCAAGGAAAAGGGCTTATAGTTGTATTGGCAATGTTATTCCCCCTAATTTTCTGATATGTCTATGATTTGCTCATTAGGAATGCTATGTTATTGGCTTATACCTCAATGCGGAGGTTATGTGTCCAACAGAGGCAAAAATATTGGGGTGGGTCTCAGTCTGCTGATAATATCGGGGTGGGACCACTCTGTGGTTCTTATTATGATTGCCAGGTCTTTCAACAAAGGACATTAGGAAACTTTAAAATTATTGAGGTTTCTTATGAAACTTCTAGATAACACAACAAACCTGAATGCCTGGCACAGTTACAGGTGGAGAGAGGAAGTCCTGAGCAGGCATGCGACCTGGGGTTCTGCTTTTATTGGAATGGAGAGAGAAGGGGTCAAAGGTTTCCTGGGTTCTTCATTAGAAAATTTATAATGTAAGAGAATTTAAGAGTGGGAAGAAAGAAAGAAAAGAAACCCACACAAATGGGTCCCAAATGATTGTCTTAAATCAACTAGGATCTGTAAAACAAAGAATCCTCTGGAAGAAAGGAAGTCAGCTCTATCTGGTCCTGTGGCTACTCATCAAAGTTTAAGTTAGACATTTGCATTGCAAAAAGAAAAAAACAACTCTCAGGGTTTGTATTGCACAGGGATCATAAGTTTCACAACAGATTATTTTTGGGGTGGTGAATAAAGGAAGGAGATGAAGCATGGTAGGGAGAAGGGCTGGAAGGAAAGAAAGATGTGAGAGAGGGAGGTGGGGAGGGAAAGAAAGAAGAAAGAGAGAAAAGAAATAAAACATAGCCTTTAAAAATATGAAAAATGATGTAAAAATATATAAAATAAAATTTAAAAAAAAAAAAGGGGCCTCCCTGCTGGTGCAGGCGGTTGAGCGCCGCACTGTGAAGGTGCCCGCAGCCTCTGCAGTGTGGGCTCGATCCCAGCTGGCCGGCAAGAATCCCACATGGCGAAGCAGACCCCTCCTGTCTCGCCCGCTTCTCCCCTCAGCAGTGTATTTCGTCAGTCTGCCTGTTCTCTTTCCCGCTCTGTCTCTGGTGAATCCTCTCACCCTCCCGTGCATCTGGCCTGTATCCCAGTTCTTATATAAATAAATAAATAAATCTATCTTAAAAAAATTTAAAAAATTAAAAAAATGTATACGCTATTTGTAAATGCATTCATATTTCAAAATTGTAAAAATATGAAAACATTGACATGTGATTTAGCTAGAAGAGATTAAAAATGCGTTTTCTGGCATCATATACACTCACACTTGCAAGTTCCATCTCTGGCAATGACTGCCCTGATGGCATTGAACTCTCATTTTTCTGCTTGGACTTACAGTTTCTTCGCCTAAAGATGACTGAGTCCATAGGTTTAAGACAGGCAGGACCTATAGTTTCAGATAAATGGTTTCTATATTCATGAAGGGGAAGATTTCCTTACATTTTGGAGCAAAATCTGGAGCTCCTATAGGTGCAACAACAACAAATCTAAGAGCCACCAATCAAATATTTTTTATTAATTAATGACACGTAAATTTTGCTTGTTTTCTTTACTGCCCAGTTTTGCTCCATGCCATTTCTATTATGCTTGTAATAGGACACCGTTAAGGTCAGGTTTGTTTTCAGGCTGCCTGGCAATTTTTCACTCCCCCTCACCAGTAGCTCTTCTCTCAGACATTTTCTTCGAGTCTTTCTCACTTAGTCACCCAGTGCTTTGGTGACCCTCACTCCTACAGGGTAGATTTAAACTTTGCTTCCTTTGTAATCGCCAGGCTGTTTTTAGATTCTGTTTTGGTAACATCATGAGAGTCACTCCTTTTTGCCCCCTGAAGTAGTTGTGGTCTGATGGAATCAAATATCACTTTATTTCACTCTCTTCTCATCATTACTGTTGTGATTTCATTTTATTATTTTTTTTTAAACCGCACATTGTTTTCACTGCTCAAAGTTTGGCATTCTGAGTTCTGAATAATATTTCAAACAGGATGAAATGAGGTAGTGGGCCCCACTTGCCAAAATGAAGTGTTTTCCCCTTCTAATCAGTGCAGTTAAATAAGACAGACTTTGTTTAATATCTTATAAAGCATTCCTAAGTACACATTTTACATGTAGCTGAGTAAGTAAACAATTGGAGCACTGTAAGTTGCTTCACAGCATAAAACTGAATAACATACTGAGGCAACTTCAAGGAACACAATTCTCTGTTAGAGAGTGAACACGGTGCTCTTCATTAGAAATGCTTTCTTGATATGTCACATTTGTGGAACAAAGTCTTAATTTAGGCACTTTTATTTGATATTCCCTTTTGCTTGATATAATTGAGTTAATCAGCTACAATAACTTAATCTTCTATTAGCCTTGTTAATCAACCCTTTTTAAAATCCACCTTAAATTTTTAATGGTGATTTTTCCCCCCTGTATGTTAATGGTAGGGTGGGCTAGAGGGAGTGAAGGAAAATGACAAACTGAAGAAAATCTTAATAAAGGCAGTCTTGATAATCAAATTTATTTAGTACCCATGAGCTTATTTCTAGTGCAGGGAAAAGCAGCACAGGAATATGTAGTAATTCATATACTGACTTTAAGGGTCAGACGATTTCCTTCAATATCCTTGTTACTATCTACTACATTTGTGTTCTTGAGCAAGTTATTAAACTTCTCTAAGCCTCATATTTATCATCTCTAAAATGGGATAATAATAATTCCCGCTTCTCAAAATTGAGAACTTTGCAGATTATTTTCTTTTAGCATTTGCATAAATCTATAAACACTTAATTATTCTTTATCATTGCTGCTGCTCTTACGTAACCTTTAAGTACATATGATCAAAAATTACAAAATTATTACATTAATTTAACCAAATCCAGTTATCAGGCATGCATTTCACTAAAAGGGAAAAGGATTAATTAACAGGAAATACATTGATTTATGTGCTTGTTTCTTTACTTTATCCTACTACTATTAAATTTTGACGATAAATTTTAAAGAATAAATGATCTAGCATACTTTGCTAATTGATGAACTTACCAAATGAATGTAATGTAGTATCAAAAAGAACAAATTTTTATAATTGAAAGTTCACAAAATCATTGATTTTGATAAAAGTTTTATCTTCTTTTTTTAAAGCTTATTTTAGTTTGTTCACTTGAAAAATAATCCCTGTTAATTTTTTGTTCTATATGAAATCTCAAGAGTAAAATGGAGTAGCATAGTTTTTCTCTCCTGGGGTGCAAGAGTTTATTCCTTCTGGTACAACAAAATCAACTGACAAAATGGAATTTCTTTGCAAAATATATGAAACAGATGAAATTGCATGGACAGTGGAGCTTCACTTTATTTATTTATTTATATTTTTAAAAGATTTATTTATTTATACAAGCACTGGGTACAGTCAGAAGCGTGGGAGGGTGAGAGAATTCACCAGAGCCAGAGCAGGGAGCAGAACAGGCAGAAGGACCGAAGCACACTGCTGAGGGGAGCAGCGGACAGCAGGAGAGGTCTGCGCGCCATGTGGGACCATCGCAGGGCGACGGGGGATGGAACCGGTGCTGCAGAGGCTGCGGGCAGCTTCACAACCCAGTGCTCAACGGCTGTGCCACTGGGGAGGCCCTGGAGCTTCACTTTAAATATAGTAACTGAAATATTTTATCATGAAGGAGTAGTTGTTAGATGCTACCTAAAGAATTAGGTATAAGACTAACTATGAGAAGAAGATAACATGATTAGCAACAATGGACTTTAAAAATTTGTTTCTGCAGCTTTGGAAAAGTTTGCTCACCAAGTCCAACCATATATATATATGCTGTTGGACTATATATAGATGCATATATATATATATGCTGTTGGACTATATATAGATGCATATATATATGCTGTTGGAATATAAGAGAATGCTGATTTAATTCTAATGATGCAATAACAGGTTCCATAAAATAGGAGGATGGTCATAACTTTATATGACTTAGCATAGTTTTATTTTATTTTTGATGCAGATCAAATATTTGAATTTAATATTCCATGCTCAGTATCACTAAACCTTTATGTCATCACTAGTTTGAGAAACTCCATAACCAGATCTGTCTCCTCAAGAGACAAAAGCCAACTTTGTAGTTATAGACAAGACACAAACGTGAAGCCAGCTCATATTTTCCTATAGCATTTCTTTCTAGTTAAGTCTGCAAACTAATTTGGATTAAACTAAAACAGACTTTTGCTCCAAGCATTTTGGAAGTTTAAAGAGTTTGGCTAATTTTGGTTGTCTTTTCAAAATATTTCTTATATGGCTTCTTCATGTCTGCATCCTGGAATGGGACCAATATGTGCTAAAATCTTGTAAGAAGTTGCTCTTTTCTTTAGCTTCTGAAAGGCAGCAAATACATGGAGGTTCTCAGGATTTCTGTCTGTTCTTATCAAATGTGATGCTGGACAAAGTTCATTGCCACTACTATTCAAAATCATTGAGGAAGAAATGTAGAATATGAATTTAAAATATATGATAATTTTCCCAATATACTAAAACTTTTTATGTACTTGCATCATTTTTTAAAGAAAATAAGAACAGAAAAGTATGCTTCTAATCTTTTCTCATTTTTGCTTCTCCCTCTGTCATATTCATTTTGACTTTATTTCTTGCCATTGAACCTGAAAGGAAGCTATTTTAATTTCTAGTTTGGATTTTGTGCTATCATTGGTACATGATACTACATAAGAAATCTACTCTCCTAAAAAATCTTTGCCACTGATGCCACATACAAATACCGTATGGACTAGCTCTCAGAGCCAAAGCAGGAAAAATCGCCAAAGGGTAAAAATAGTTCTTGATATGATGATATGCTGCTAAAAGCCACATGGTGTTTGGGTGCAGCATTTCACAGTCAAACAATCATAATTTCATGCCTAAAATGTGCATGTTATTTCAGGAAAATACAAAATCTGAGCATTGCACATTTGCTACAGAATGACCAGTGAGTGTTGCTATAATGATTTGTTTTTCTTTTACAAATGAATATTTCTTGCTGAGCCTTTTCATGCCATATTGCCTGGGGTGGCAATGGGAGTAAGGACAGACTGAGGTGAGAGGAGGAAATATTGAGTGTATCTAATCTTTCCTGTTGTAGTCCTATAATTCTACAAGCTAGGTAGGGTATCAAACTAACCTTGTTTCCTCTTTTCTTTTTCCTCTGGAATGTTAGTTACTATAGTCTTCATCTCAGAAGCAATCTTTGTGGGGTTCTACCTGATGCTAGGGGCAACTTTTCAGATGGAAGGTTTATATTCTGTCCCTAAGGGTCCTACAGTTCCTATGTAACCTTTAATAAACATTTATGGCAGTAAAACTCTCCCTCCCTTAAAGTCATAATGGATTTGAAAGGATTCAGTTGATCTCTGGCTATGATCTTTGCAATGTAGACACAATAGCATAATGAAAATACCACCATTATCCTCATCGTATTTTATTTAAGCTATGTTATGTTTCATTCTCTGGCTGCAGGGTGGGGGAAGGACAATAAGGTACAAAGAGAAATAGATGGGCAAAAGGGAAAATGAATTGGATTATGTTTTTGTTTTATTTCATTTTGTTTTGGTAACAAAATATTGCTTACTCAAAGAGAAAAAGGAAGCCCTGATGTTATTAAACAAAAGTTGAAGATTTGTGGTATCTTTCAAACTAGAAAAATATTTAAGGACTTGGAAACAAAAGAGCCAGTTGAAAGGTCATGATACTTGAGAGGATGGGTGATTAATTCAACAATCAACCATGGGTGAATAGAAAAAAGTCTGATTCCTCACCATAATAATAACTGACAGTATTATATAAAACTCACTATGTGCCTGGTGCATTAAGAAAATTAACTCACTTAATTTTCCACAAAAAATCTTTATAGGTATTATTACTGTATCCATTTTATAGATAATGAAACTGAGGAAGAGAGAAGTTCTTTCACCATAAATGGCAGGTCTGTAGAACACTGACCAACTGGTAAGCTGGGTAGCTCTGAGAATAGCTACAAACTGAGGCTGAAGGTGCAGGGATATAACCTGTAAATATCAAGTCAAGATGGAACTAGGACTAGTGAAAAAAAAAGATGTATTGCTTTAATAAAAGAAAACTATGTTAATGGAACTTATAATAAAATGGTTTAATATAATTAAGTAATGTTACTCTGAGTGCTTGTCAATTAACTCACTGTTTTCTGTGTTTGGGCAACAAACTATCTTAGAGTTGGAGGGGATTAAAAATCTTCTGGTCCAATGAAATGCAACCTTTATCTGTATAAAACTCACCTGAAAAACAACATTTACATGCTGGGCACACTCTGAGATGAAACAAATGAACAACTAAGGGCTAAAGAGGTTAGCTCGAAGCTTCAAAGTTAATTAGTACAAGAACAAGGGCTCTGACTCAGTTGCTGTGGTTTCCAGCTCAAACTATTGAACATATGTCAGGTGAAGGATAGGGGAAGATGGTGTCTCCAAGATATACTGCTCAAATGGATGCTGGATATTTTTATTGATAATCTATTATGTCTCAAGTATTATGCTGCACAGAGCAGATGTAATTCAAATCTTTGTATTTCCTATAAAAAGCAAAGGAGAGAAACTGAGATTGTAGGGCAATATAGTTGTAACAAAATAGGACATTCTAGGACTGTGGAGAACATGTGCCAAATCTAGATTCACAGAATTGGTTAAAGTTTCCTAGATAGCTTCTGAAAAAATGCGTAAAAATTGTGCAAATGTGGAATGGAGGAAGATGAATCCAGCCAGACCTGAAAAAGAGAGAGCTTTGTGTACAGGAACAAGTAAACAAAGTGTTTGACATGAATGCAATGTCTAAAGAGGAGTGGAAAAGATAAGGTTAACAGGGTAGCCAGGGATAGGGACTATCAAGGAGCTTTCCATTCAGTATTAAGGAGCATGAACTTTATCTCAGAGACCTTAAAGAACTTTTAACAGGGTAGCAAATTCATCAAATTTAAATTGTACGAAGATCACCTAGTTTGTAGTGTGAATAGACTCGTGATCAACAAACTAATGAAAGAGTATATGGTAATAATCCAAGTAAAAAGGAAAGTGATTTATTTTGGAAGGCCCATGTACATAGAAAGGAATGATTTAATTTGGTATATAAGAGGCAGATTAATATTGTGCTGATTAAATATAGATGGTAAGGGAATAAGGCCTGAAAATGAAAACAAAGCTAAGTGTATTGGATAGAATTGTGTCCCCTATACCACTTCCCTATTCATGGGTTGAAAGTCCTAACAACATATGTGGTTATAATTACCTTCGTGGAGGTAATTAAGATGAAATGATGTCATTAGGATAGGGCCCTAAGCTGATAGAACTGGCATCCATAAAAGAAGGAATAGAAGAACTCCGTCTCTTCTTACTTGCACAGAAGAAAAGTCATATTGAGGGCACAGAGAGAAGGTAGTTATCTCTAAAATAGCCCTTGCTATAAAATAAATGGTTGGCACATCGACCTGAGATTTTTAGCTTCCACAACTGTAAGAAAATAGTTTGTTTAAACTGTCTATTCTATGGTATTTTGTTGTGATAGTTCCAACTGACTATTATACTTAAAGTATGATAGTACATAGTAGTACATAGTACATAGTAGTGATATCTGCCAGTTGTGGAAGCATGGGGAAGTGAGATTTAGCAGTGATTTTCTCAGAGGAGGAATCTTTCACAGAAAACATTAGAGATTTGAGACAAAAATCCTGAAAGTGTAGTGTCACAGAAGTCAAGAGTAAAGAACTTGTAGGAGGGAGTGACCAACAGTGTCAAATGTGGTGGAAAGGACAAGAAAATTAAAGACTAAGGAGTTCATTAGTTTTATCAACTTGAAGCTTGATGAGAATGATTTAAATGGTGGGTTACAACTGCTGAGGAAGTTTCAGGAGGCTGAGTGTGTTGTCAAGATGATGCCCTACTCCAGCATCCTGCCTCAGGAATATAATGGTTCTAGGTATTGCCTTTTTTAATTTACCACCATTGAAGCAGAGGCCATTTTTCCTACTGGTTGCTGAGAGCCAATGACTGAGCACATGAGGGTGTAATGTAGGTCCATTAATGGCAGAACAGTCATTCCCTGTCTGTGCAATTTTGTTTTGAAGTCTCCATAATGGCATGGCTGAAACAATTTTAGAACTATGATAGTCTGAGATTCTTCATAACCAGTCCTTATTCCTTCTTTTTCTCTCCTTCACTGTAGCATCAAATTCTGAAAGCTCTTCTGACTCTTTGGATCCTTCCTTTCTCATTTTTCAGGTATTCCCTCCTAGAAATGTCCTCTGTACATTTAATATTGTCTTGGTATCTGCTCCTCTGAAAAAGCAATATGACACCAAGGGATCAATAAGGTGAAAACTTAAGATATTATCATGCCCAAGATTTTCCAGAAGCGTTATTGTAAGGAAAGAGTGGCCATTAAATGGGTAAAGCAGTTTCTCTGAGGTGTCCCAAAGGTTGGAATCTAGAGACTAGTCAAGAAAGTAACCTAAGAAAAAGGGGAGACCTTCAGTTTTCACACATACAAGAAGGAAAAAGGGATAAAGTTACAGTGGATTTTATAGGTTGAATAGCATGATGTTAAGGCAAGCTTCATGTTGTGGTTTCTTTGTATTCTGTGAATTAGGAGATAGGATCTTACCTGAGAGCAAGGGAATTGGTTAGAAAGAAACCTGGAATAGTCACAGTGGTCTCTACAGTATGAAACATTAGAGAGAACAAACTAAGAAAACACAACAGGACTTCAGGGCAGATTCAAGGGCCAAAGTGTATTATTGGTGGACTACTTTTATCTTTTCTCAGGAATTGTGTTATAGACCGAGAGAAAGTGAAGAGTTGAATTTTAATTTTAATTTTCCTGCATACAGACAATGCTTCTGACTATATACATACCTATGCCCCAATCCCCACATCACTAGATTCTACTGCTTGGGCAAATGAAATGAAAGTACGTTTCTAATATTTTGAGCTGGAGGGTCAGTTGTTTCAAGATTGCTGGCTTTTTAGGACCTTGAGAGAGAGTCCCATTGTAAGAACAGAAATGACTCCTTGCCTTCGGTATGAATGGTGTCATCTGAGTTCTAGTTCTTGACTAATACAATTTCAAATGCTAAAAAAAAAAAAAGTCTCAGCTCACCCATCCTTTCGGTACATCTCCTGAAACATTTGATATTATCCTGATGGACATGTGCCCACCATGTAATCCCACCAAATAGTGGAAATAATGGAAAACCTAAATAAATAGTGGAAAACTTAAAAAGAACCCATAGGGATCGTATTTCAGGTTCCTTGCAGCCTGAAATTTCCTTGTTATGTTTGTAATTATAACCTCATAGCATAGCAGCTTTGTAGTTCTAGAGAAAGAAATGGAGAAGAGAATATCTTAAATTATCCTATAGCAAAGAAAAGCAATCTTTAACAACAAAGGATGTTAAAAAAAATCAGAGATTACTATGAGTTTTTTTCTTAGGAGATATTTAAAGGTGGGAATATTGATGTGATATTGATATTGGACATAGCTGTATTACCTGTGGAAAAATTGCTTATCAGTTTTTTCATTGTATGTTTTATAGTCTGTTGATAAATTTATTAGTAGACTGAGATATAAATAAAGAAACGAAGAATACAATTGCATTTCTTATTGTTAATTCTTGTTGTTAATTTAATACCGTTTCCATTATTTGAAGGTACAAAGAACTTTCTTAAAATGCAAAAACTTTGACCTGACCCACAATGAAAAAGAGAGTAGAGGAAGTGTTCCAAAATGAAATAATATAGAAAACATTACTGATGAGGAGATAAATCAATCCTAAACATGCTTATTGCAGTCTTTGTTTTTTTTTTCTTTTTTTTTAAGATTTATTTATTTATACATACTGGGGTACAGTCCAGAGGTGTGGGGGGTGAGAGGATTCACCAGAGACAGTGTAGGGAACAGAACAGGCAGATTGAAATACACTGCTGAGGGGAGCAGCAGGTGAGACAGGAGAGGTCTGCTGTGCCATGTGGGTAACACCCTGGCTGGGGATCGAACTCGTGCTGTGGTGACTGTGGATAGCTTCGTAGGTTGTGTCTTAACCACTTGTACCACCAGGGAGGCCCACTTATTACATTCTAAGAGACAGAAAATTGAAAAAAAAAAAAACAACAAACAGCTATCCTGTATTAATGAACTTTTAATAACCACAATTAATTAATCTCTATACTTTAATCTTTGGAGAAAATGTATCTTTGTCAGTACTGAGGATTTAAGAAAAATTATGTTATATGTGATTCTCATAAAAATGCTATAGAAAAAATATACTATTGTTTCTTTGATAATAATTTTCAGACTTTCTTTCCTTGAAAATGAAGAAAGATGCCTTTTGCTGCCTCCCATTTTTAAATAAAGAGGTGTACATCTTTTTTAATTTTTGATTTTAGCAAATTCTTATCTAGTCACTAGCAAGATATGTGGAACTATAATTTGGCAGCATTTCCCATAAATAATTGACTTGTGCATATATGTGTGTATAATGTTAAGAAAATGAGATAATTTAAATTTTCAAGGTAAAAAGCTATTTTATCATAATTATATAAGCTATCAATATCTATAATACTTCACAAGTTACTGTTCAAAGATATTAATGTATTTGGGATACTGTAAAATTGTTAGTGGGCAGGGTGAGGGGCACCCCACGACCCCTAAACCTGCATGCTCTAAATGGGTTCTGCCATCTGCCGTATCAAGATAAAATATACTCTAGTGTGTAAGACCTTCAAGAGAAAATGACTTTAATACAATTAGTGTGCAGTAGAAAGAACAGAAGGAATAACCTAGTTTCCAGCTTCACACCCAAACTTACCCATCCCCTCAGTGTTGAACCAAAGCAGGGCCACTGAGTCCCAAAAGCTTGCCATTATCTAAGGTGCCTTCTGGTGAGGACCCATAGGAAAGGGGCAGAAGGGGCCTGGCAAGGGGCTCTGAAGGAGCAAATCAAAATACAAGTCAAGGTAAAGGCTGCCATTGTCAGCCTCCTCACATGTCTCTCAGTCTCTCACCCACATCTCTGCCTCTTTCAAGTATCTCCTTCCATGTCCCCCAAGTCCCTGGTACAAGTCGAAGATGGAGAAGCAAGCACAGTTTCTTTACATGTCTCTCTGTCCGCGTGCCTCCTTCAGGTCCTCACTTTTTTTTTTTTTAAGAATTATTTATTTATGCATACGAGAACTGGGTATAGGCCAGAGGTGCGGTGGGTGGGTGAGAGGATTCACCAGACAGATTGGGGAACAGAACAGATGGATTGACTTAAATATACTGCTGAGGGGAGCAGTGGGCAAGTCAAGAGAGTTCTGCTGCACCATGTGGATCACCTCCTTGACTGGGGATTGAACGCATGCTGCAATGACTGCCTGAGGATAGCTTCTTAGTGCTGAGTCTTAATCCCTTGTACCACCAGGGAGGCCCCTCTGGTGAGTTTGAATAGCAAACAGAGAGTTTAGAAACTCATATGGTCTCCCTAGTGGAGCAAGGATTAAAAACAATGCTATCAAGCTGTTGGCAGTCACTGCAGCACAAGTTCAATCCCCAGCCTGCCAGAGAGAAACCCACATGGCATAACAGATCTCTCTTGCCCGCTGCTCCCCTCAGCAGTGTATCTCAGTCAATCCACTTGTTCTGTTCCCCACTCTGTTTCTGGTGAATCCCCTCACCCCCCGCACTTCTGGCTTACACCCCAGTTCTTGTATGCATAAATAAATAAATCTTTTTTTTTTTAAAGAAAGCTTAGAAGCTCATAAGCTAGTTTTTATATACATGCACTAAGTTTATATAACTTATTTTACTTTTATTGGCTTCATTTTGATTCCTGTGATTCTTGACATATCTAATGTTGTTTATTATAAGTATATTCAACATTTTTATATCTTCCTTTAATGCATGAACTAATTTAGTTTGCCATCAAATTTAATTTAGTTATGAGTAAATGACATGAGCATTGCACTAACAAATGCGCACATCATGGTGCATTTACAGGGGGAGATCTTGCCATTCTGTCCCTACATGCTAGGGAGGTTTTAATATCTTTGTTTTCTTTATAATGACTTTACCCTATGACAAAAACAAAAAAAAAAGGATTGACCCTTGGCTGCAGAGCAACGTATTTCATAGTGATTTGTGGATAAATAAGTCACTGCATTGGACTCTGTGCCCGGTGATTTTTATCTCCTTTCAGAAACCACATTTACTAGGACTTTTTTTGAAACTCAGTCAAACTTCATGAGAAATAGACTACGAAATCATTCTCACAAGTCAGATTCATACTATTTTTAAATAGGGCTTGAGAGTGGCAGGACTGCCTCAGCAGCGGAAGCGCCTGGGGCCCTAGCAGCTGAATGCCCCAGGCAATCTAGAAAGACAAAACTGCTCTCTGAACTGGGAGTGCACCTCCCTAGATTTGCTTGTGGGAGGTTTTTTTTTTTCCTTTTTCTGCTTTTGAATGAAGATGGAGTAACAGTCTTGCTATGACATTATAAAAAAAAAAAAGTCAGGCAAGACTTAACATGTGAGGTGTATATTCTCTTCTCAGTATGTGCCTGTAACTCCCACTGACAGTGATGGCAGTTATGCAGATGCATGTAGAAGAAAATAGACTCTTTTTAACATTAAACATCCGATTTGGGTCTCCCCAGAGAGTCTTGGTAACCGAGTGGCTGTGAATGATGCATTCTCGCAGAACGCTTGAGCCATAAATCAATCCTGAATCATACTTTTCCTAGAGTTCTTTGCTACTCTTCTGAAATCCTAGTGTATCACACATGCATTGAGTCTATTTAAAACTGAACCTAAATACATTTACCAAAATAAGATTCAAATAATTAAATGTGATTTTTATAATCGCTTTTCTCTGAAGATTCAGAGTCTAATCTGGCTCTGGTTAATTGTTTTAATTTGACTTATAATACAGTGTCAGTTTATTTAGGTGGAATTAGTTTTCTATTTCTCTCCTTTTTGTGAGTGCTGCCTGTTTACTTAACAATATTTGGCTTTGCCTAATGATATGTACAGAAGACAGTGCTAAGTGGAACATCAGCTGTTTACATCAGCTCTAACAATTAATGCATGTTAATTTTTAATTACACTGATTGTACTAGAGGCAGAATGTATGTTTCTTCACAGAACAGATGTACTAGTCAGCTTGGCTGGTGAACATGCAGATCGATCAGATGTTGATGCTGCCAGCAATTCAGCAAAATCTGCTAAGAGTGTCGGCTTCTAATGTACTTACAAGTTTACGGCTCAGAGTCCTGGTGGAGGCAATGCAGCTCAATGCTATATCCTCTAATGTTTACAGAAATCACAATATGTCTGTTTTGTGGTTAGCATTCTACAGTGTGTGATTAGAAGACTGAATAGGTATGAGAGGAGTCAAAGGTTTCTTCACTTGTGAACTACTGTCTCCATTCTTACTTGAGGGAGGATTTTTCAAGATTTTATTTTGCTATTAGAAGAAAATTTTATTTAATTCATGACTCATGTGCTAATATTAGGTGCCTAACAGATGATCACCATCACTATAAGGAGAAAGTACACAGATTATGTAGTTAATACTCTACTAAGCACTGATACAACAGCTAGATGGAAATCATATAGAAAGATCGCAGACAGCTGACAGACCTTCAGTCAATTGACAATCAAGAAGTATTTATTGAGTATTTGAAAATGTTGAACATTTCACTAAGAGCTATAATTTCCCTAATCATGAGGGATTACAAAAATCTAAAAGTCCTTCCCTTAGGGAACTCAGATCCTTATTGGAGAAATAACACTTATAAACACAAAATAATTCAGGAACGGTATATGCTGTAGTTCACAATGTATAGTTGGTAATGAAAAGAATGAATGGAATATTCTATGACAGTTAAACTAGAACTGACCTGGAGTTACTTACCTCTAAAATATACTTTGATTGAATATATAGGTATTAAATAGTACTTTTTAAATTAGTGTTGCCAATTCTTCTTTATTACTCCACAAACTAAAACAGGTCTTCTTTTCCTTTGGCACATTCTGAACTGTAGGTTGTGAAGACATCCCTATGAAAATTCCTTGGGTCTTTTTTACTTATGGGGAAAAATATGTGACAGCCTAATTTAATCATTTGACCCACTGATATCACTCTGAGGTATAGGGTTGTGTGTGTGTGTTTGTGTGTGAGAGAGAGACACACATACACACAGAGAGAGAGAGAGAGAGAGAGAGAGAGAGAGAGATGAATGAATGAATTAATTAATATGTGTTGAAAAATGCATATAGAAATACAAAGGACTAAAAATAGCTATGGCTGTCTTATATAAGAACAAAGCTGGGGAATGTATAATACCAAATATCAAAATGTATGGGCCTCCCTGGTGGTGCAGGGGTTAAGCACCGCACTATGAAGCAATCCGCAGCCTCTGCAGCACGAGTTCAATGCACAGCCAGCCAGGGAGCAACCCACATGGTGCAGCAGACCTCTCCTGACTCACCCGCTGCTCCCCTCAGTCAATCTACCTGTTCTGTTCCCCACTCTATCTCTGGTGAATCCTCTCACCCCCCATACCTCTGGCCTGTACCCCAGTTCTTGTATGCATAAATAAATAAATCTTTAAAAAAACCACGAATATCAAATGTAAAACTTCAGATTAAGATAGTGTAGTATTAACACAGATATGAATAAACACATCAGTGCAACTAAAAATTTTAAGGTAGAGCTTATGTGGGCCTCCCTGGTGGCGCAGCGGTTGAGCGCTGGGTTGCGAGGCTGCCCGTGGCCTCTGCAGCGCCGGTTCGATCCCTGGCTGCTCCCCGGCCACCAGAGGAGGGTCCCACATGGCGTGCAGACCTCTCCTGCCGCCCGCTGCTCCCCTCAGCAGTGTACTTCGATCCTTCTGCCTGCTCTGCTCCCTGCTCTGGCTCTGGTGAATTCTCTCACCCTCCCTCACTTCTGACTATACCCAGTGCTTGTATAAATAAATAAATCTTTAAAAAATATAATAAAGTAGAGCTTATGCCATGTCAGTTGGTAAGGGGGAGACATGGTCTCTTTAATAAAAATGGACTAATTTCATATCCATATAGATAAAAATGTAGTTTAAGGTACTCTGTACCATACACAAACAGTAATAGAGTTTCTAGATGTAACTATGAAATGTAACACTATTAATAATACTGGTTGTTTTGGGTTGTTTCCATAGCTTACCTATTGTAAATATTGCTGCAATAAACATAGGAGTGCGGGTGTCCTTTTGAATTAATGTTTTTGTGTCCTTTGGGTAGATACCTAGGAGTGGCACTGCTTGATCATATGGAAGCTCCATTTTTAGTAGCTTGAGGAATCTCCACACGGCTTTCTATAATGGTTGGACCAGTTTGCATTCCCACCAGCATTTGCATTTTGCATTCCTCACCTACATTTGTTGTTGCTTGTTTTTTTGATATGTGCCATTCTCACTGATATAAGATGGTATCTCATTGTGGTTTTGATTTGCATTTCCCTGATTATGAGTGGCGTTGAACATTTTTTCTTATGTCAATACAGTGAACTCTAAATCCACTCCAAAAGAACTGACTTCAGTTGCAAGAGAGTGTTAAGAAGTAAGGTCTAAGAACTTTCTTAAAAACAGTGGACGTGTTGGTGAGAGGCTATTAATAGGGGATTGAAACATATGTGGGGAATACGGGCTAAACTCTAGGACAGTTAGTTTGCTGGAGAGAAGTGGGGAAAGAGACATCTGGAACAAATCTGTAGCCTTAAGAACCATGCTATCAAGGTTTCCCAGTTTGATAAGATTAGGCTGTGATGGAATTTATACCCTGGGTTAATGTGAAAACAATAAAGTAAGAACCAATAGTTAGTGGGACTTAACATCTGAATGTGATCAGAAAAAGAAAGAAAGTCCTGCCAAATACAGTGTCATCCCTGAGTGAGTGTATACTGAAGACTGTACCACCCTGAAGAGCAACAGCAGAGATTCTTCATTGGGAGGGGCAGAAGGATGAATATACTTAACTAAAATAACCTAGCCAGTCACCAAATAAGAACCAATAACAACTCCTGGAGGGGAAGGGGAATTACTCAGAGCTGCTATAATATTATCTAAAATGTCTGACTTTCAACCAAAAAAATGTGAGAGAAAAACATGGAAGCATGATCCAAACACCAGAATAAAAGCAAGCAATAGAAATTCTTGGGAGAATTCACAGAAATTGGATAAAATAGAGAAATACATTAAAGTAGCTATTACAAGTATTTTCAAAGGACTAAAGGAAATTATTAGTAATGATATAAAAGAGAATTATGAGGAAAGTGTTGCATTATATAGAAAAAATAAATACAAAGAGAATTTTTTTAAAAAAGAAATTCTGTAGCTGGAAAATACAACTGAAATGAAAAATTCATCAAAGAACTCAAATAGATTGGATGACAGAAAAACAAAAGAATTAGAAAAGTGGAAGATAGATTAATAGACTGTACAATCTAAAGAACAGAGAAAAAATGAAGAAAAATAAACAGAATCTTAGAGAAACATGGGACACTCTCAATACTCTAACATATATGCAAATTGCAAGTACCAGAAAGAGAAATACAAAAACTTAAAACTTTCCCTTATTGAAAAATATTATGCATGAGGGTGTATAATGACCTCCAAGAAGAATAGCATAAAGACCTCTACTAATAGAGTCAAAAATAGTAAAAAGATTGAAAACTACAGACAGGCAGAAAATCTTAAAAGGAGAAACAGAAAAAAGATACCTTAGTTAGAAGCCAACCCCAATAAGATTAGGAGCTGATTTGTTGTCAGAAACCATGGAGTTCAGAAAGTAGTAGAATAACATATTTTAAATGTTTTAAAAACACACTGTCAACTAAAACCCTCTATGTGGCAAAAATCCTCTACTACCTTCAAAATGAAGATAAATTAAAGACATTCTCTTATTAAGAAAAAAAAGATACAAGAGATTTTCTTGCTGGATGATTCACCATACAAAAAAATACTGTAGTAAATTTATAGGCTAAAAGTAAGTGACTAGTGACTCCAGACAGTAATTCAAACCAATATTAAAAAATAAACAACAAAGAACTCCAGCAAAGATATATTTATAATTATAAAAAATAGTACACATGTATATTACTCCTTTTTTTCTAATTGATTTTAAAAGCATTGTATAAATCCATGCATTATATTTGAATTTATAACTTGAGAGGTTAATACACAAAAACTCTTAATAAATATTTAATTATCTTTCTGCCTTTATAAATGCAAAATAATTTAAAATCCATCATTAAATTTATAACAATTATAATGTGTAGGAAAAAATGCCACAAAAAAGGGGGAAAAGACAATAATGCTACATAGAAATATATGTGCAATAATTTCAGTGGAATTAACTCTAATCCGAAAAATTTTTATGAGTTAATATATATGTGGTAAAGTTTAAAATTAACTATAAAGTAATAATTCATCAAATAGAGTGAAGAATTTAAGGAAATTAAAGAATTTAAAGAAAATTTAATTCCCTTAAATTCTTAAATTTAAGAATTTAAGGAAATTAAAATACTCCTTTAGAAAATATTCACTTAATGCAAAAGAAAGCAGTAAGGAGAAAAAGAGGGGGAAACAATATTATAGAGGTAGAAACAAAATGGAAAATGGGAATTTTAAATTCAATAATATTAGTAGAAACATTAAATATGAATTGATTTAAATAATAAGTAGGATATTGCTATATAAGATTAAAAAACAAGATTCAACCATATTCTATCTATAAGACACAGTTTAGAATCAAAAGTATAAATAGTATATTAAAAAGTGTAGTATGGAAAAATATATATCATGCAAATGACCACAGGAACATTGGAATGGCATATTAATAACAGACAAACTAGACTTTAAAACAAAAACATGGCTAGACATAATAGAAGACATTTATGATGACTTGAGGGTCAATTTATCAGGAAGATATAATATTTATACACACATATATTCCTAACAACAGAGCACAAAAATACATAAAATAAAAATGGACAGAAATGAGGGGAAAATATGTAATTTAATGTCAATAGTCTGAGGTTTAATAACCCACTAGCCAAAATGGATAGACCAAAGTAGGTAGAATAGCAAAAAACACACACACAATAAAAAGAACAAACAAAACTTAAAACAACCTAAGATATAAACAACCTACAGCTAAGAGACATCTATAGAACAATCCATCCAACTACAGTAGAAGATATATTCTCTCCAGTGCACTGGGTATATTCTTTAGGATGGAAAATATACTAGATGGAAAAAAAGACCCTTAGCAAACTGAAAATAAAAGAGAAATAATATAAAGTGTGTTCTCTGTCTACAATGGAATGAAACTATATGCTAAAAGAAAAATTTGAGCAACTCACATATACATAGAGATCAAACAATACTGCCCTATAAACCCAATGGTTCAAAGAAAAAAATCAAAAGGAAATTAGAAAATATTTTGAGATGAGTGAAAATAAGGGCATCACATGCCGATATATATGGCATGTAGCTTAAGAAGTGAATGGAGGTAAATATCTAACTGGAAATAAAATTAAAAAGTCTCAAATCAATAAACTTGCCTTCTACCTTAAAATACTAGAAAAGGAGAAAACTAAGCCTAAGCAGGAAAATAAAAAGAAATTAAGATTAGTGGGGAAATAAATATTTTTTTTAAAAGTAGAGAAAATCAATGAAACCAAATCTTTTTTAAAGATTAAAACATGGTCAAACCATTAGCTAGACTGATGAAAATGAGTAGAAAACTCTATTACTAGAATCAGAAGTGAAAGCAGGCATATTACTTATGGCCTTATTAAAAAAAGCGATTATAGCTAATAATATTTGATAACTAATACATTTGATAACTAGATAAAATAGCCATATTCCTAAAAACACACAAGCTTCTGAAACTGACACAAAACCAGAAAATTTGAACATGTATTCCAAGTAAAGAGATAGATAGTAGCATAATCAAAAAATTTATCATAATGAGAACCTCAGGCCCAGATGACTTCAAAGTGAATTCTACCATTTAAGATTTAATTCCAGTTCTTCATAAATTTTTCACAAAATACAGGAGGAAAGCACTTTTGCCATCCCTTTTTGTGAGACCAATAATACACTGATACCAAAATCAGACAAATACTTTATAAGAACAAAAAACTTCAGACCAATATCTCTTATGAATATAGATACAAAATTCTCAGCAAAATATGAGGAAAACAAAGCAGGAACATATAAAAAGGATTATATACCATGACCAAGTGGGATTTATCTCTGGAATGCAAACTTGGCTTAACATCTGAAAATCTATGAATGTAATAATGCACCATATCAATAGATTAATAAAAACAAAAAACACATGTTCATCTAAATAGACACAATGCAAAAATAATTTAGAGAAAGCATTTGACAAAAATCTAACGATCTTTCATCATAAAAACATTTAACTAACAAGGGAAAAAAAAGAAATTCATTTACCTTATAAAGGGCAGATGCAAAAACCTTTATGTATAATGATAAAATACAGCATGCTTTCCTGCTAAGATTAATAAAAAGAGAAATGCATATTCTATCACTTATCAACATTGTACTGTAGTTTTTATCTAGGGTAATTAGTTATGGAAGAAAATAAAAAGAATATAGTTTGAAAATAAGAAACTATTGCTATTCATCGATTATATAATCTTGTTTATAGATAATCCTAGAGAATCCGCTAAAAATCTATTAGTTTTTTAATGAGTTCAGCAAATTTGCAGGATACAAGATGAACATATATAAAATCAATTGTATTTCTGTGCACTTACAATGAATAATATGAAAATGAAATTAAGAAGTTTTTCATTTAAAAGAATGTCAAGGGCCTCCCTGGTGGTACAAGGGGTTAAGCACAGCACTATGAAACAATCCATATCCTCTGCACATGAGTTCGATCCCCAGCCAGCCAGGGAGCAACCCACATGGCACGGTAGGCCTCTCCTGTCTCGCCCGCTGCTCCCCTCAACAGTGTATTTCAGTCAGTCAGCCTGTTATGTTCCCCACTCTGTCTCTGGTGAATCCTCTCAACCCCTGCCCCTCTGGCCTGTACCCCAGTTCTTGTATGCATAAATAAATAAATCTTTAAAAAAAAACAACATAAAAATAATAAAATGCATATGACATACCTAGCAAAAAATATGCAGTATTTATATCCTGGAAACTGCAATACATCATTGAAAGAAATAAAAGAACACTTTAGTAAATGAAAATATACCCCACGTTCATGGACTAGACCACTTAATATTGTTTAGATGGGAATACTACCCAAATTGATCTACAGGTTCCATGCAATCCCAACAGAATCCAGGCTGGCTTCTTTTCAGGTCTTGATCTGATCCAATATTCATATGAAATTTTAAGGGGCATAGAAAAGTCAAAACAACCTTGAAAAAGAAGTATGAAGTTGGAGAAATTTTAATTCCCATTTCAAAAATTACTATAAAGCAACAGTAATAAATGTAATGTGATACTGGTATAAGGATAGACATACAGATTAATGGAATAAATTTCAGACTAGAAAAAAATCCATGTATTTGTATTTAACTGATTTTTAACAAGTGGATCAAGATCATTTAATGAGGAAAGAATTGTGTTTCAACAAATGGTACTGGGAAAATAGATATGTATATGTAAAAGAATGAAATATACCATATACAAAAAAATCCTCCCAATTTTTCAAAGACCTAAATGCTAGAGTCAAATCTGTTAAACGTTTAGAAGAAATATAAGGGTAACACTGAAAATAAAATTATTGATTATAAAAAACGGGGTTATTTCTGGGCTCTCTATTCTGTTACATTGTCTGTATATCGATTTTTATGTCAGTAATTAAAACCAAGCTTTGTAGTGTAGTTAGAAATCAGAACTGTGATGACTCTGATAAAATGGTAGTTTGGAGTAGTTAGGGCTTAGAGAAGTTGAGTAGATATTGGAGGAATTGAGTACAAATATGCAACTACTAAGATAAAAAAGAAATAATATGTATGTGACCTAGCAGAGGTGTTAGCTGATGTAAATGTAGCCATATTGCAATATGTAAATGAATCAAGTGAATGTGTGGTACACTTTCAATTTATACAATATTATAATCAATTATATATGAATAAATATAAATACAAAAATAAAATGAATTTCATAATATAAAAGGTCCTAATTATAAACAAATATTTCAACTTAAATGCAAGAAAGTATATGTGAATTTTGCCTCTTTATTTTTAAGAAAATAACATACATCTGAAGAATTCTGAGCCTACATCTCAAAATCATATAGTGTTGTAAAAGAATGTTACCTCAATAAAAAAGGTACAATTTTTTAAAAAGTATTAAAAAATACCAAAAATGCACAGAAGTTATGTCTTACTTGATCTGCTTCAATATCCTCATAAATATGCTCCCTACTTCAGTCTTCATTCTCAACTTCTACTGTTTGTTCTCTTTGGGGGATGGGGGAATGATCCTTTAAAATTGTTAGTTATACTGCATAAAATCTCCCAGTGGCATCTTGCATCATGGCCTACAGTATGCTACTTTGCTGACCTCATCTACTACAGGCCTTTGGCCTCTGTGCAATTCTTCATATACACTTAGCAGGGCCCTGCCAAAATTGCTGTTTCTCTGATTGGAAGGCCCTTCCCTATGTGTTTCACTCTCTTGCTTCCTTCTAGGGTCTAATTAAATGACCGTTTCAGAGAGGCCTTCCTTCACTGCTTTATATAAATGAGATGCTCCATATTCCTCAACATTTTTGACATTTGCTTGCTTATCCTATACACATAATAGAAAGCACTGTGCATTTATGCTATTTTTTAAAAAAGATTTATTTTTATTAATTTATGCATACAAGAACTGGGGTCTAGGTCAGAGGTGTGGGAGGTGAGTGGATTCATCGAAAACAGAGTGGGGAGCAGAACAGGCGGATCTACTGAAATATACTCCTAAAAGAGCATTGGGCGAAATAGGAGAGGTCTCCTGTGCCATGTGAGTTAGCTCAGTGGCTGAGGATCTGATTCATGTAGCAGTGACTGGTGATTGCTTGATAGCGCTGCGATGTTAACCCCTGCACCACCAGGGAGGCCCCATTTACACTATTTTTTTTTTTTTTGTTCTGTCTCCTATCCTGTGAATAGATTGTGCACATTGCTGGATTGTAGAAGAGAATCTGTACAGTATTGCTAATGATGAATAGATAAAGGAAAATAATAGTTTTGACTATATGAAACAAAAAATTTTGAAAAGCAACCTAAGCAAATACAAAAGAGCAACTTTTAGTTGGGTAAATTACTTTAATCCTCTATGATAAAGAGGGTCATTTAATACATAAACAACTCTTACATATCTCTTAAGAAAAGACCAAAACTATACATGTAAATAGACAATTAAGAGAAAAAGTTATTATAATGATAAAAATTATATATGATAATGTGTGTAAACTCAATGGGAATTAGAGACACCATTTCTCACCAGTAAGATAAGAGAACATTAAAAAATAAGACAATCTGAATGGTTGCCAAGGATTTAAGAGAATAGGAACATTTAGTCATTTGGTGTCAGGACATCTTGGTAAACTTGGTGGGAAGGAAATACTTATTAACATTCCAAATGTTTATATGTTGTATCTTTAAAAATCTTTGTAACTGTAAAACTCACAGGAGGATGTGTTATTTGCATGATGTAGTCCATTTAGTTCTTTGAAATAGTAGATGCATGGAACCAACCTAAATGTTCTAAAAATAAATACATCCTGCAGACAACATACTGGTATATTTATTCATGTCTATGTTCAAATATCCCCTTTTGCTTTCTTGAACACCCTGCCTAATATATGTTCTAGATTTTGTTTTGTTTATCAATGTGAAGAACACTCAAATATTTATTAATATAAATCTGTCAATGTTGTCTGAAAGAGTAGTTGTAATATGCTATCCAGAGACAAAAGCAAATTGTAGAATAATATTTTTACATTTATAATTTAGAAAAATCTGCATGTATAAATACGTTTAATTTCTCTAAAAATACCTGCAACAATATAAACCAATCTATGAACAATGATCCTTCAGGGAGATAGATGGGGACTTAGCCTTTGTGCTTTCTATCATGCTCAACTCATGGCACATGAATGCAGTGAGAGTGCAGAGAGCATGCACAAAGGCATGCCCATGTGAAATGTTGCTTCTCAGTGTGTTCCCAGTTAGAGGTATGGGATATTTGGGGTTCAAACACAGAGGAGTTCTGCTATACATAGGGGAGAGGAGCTCCCTAAATTTTCTTTTTTTCCCTACAGCCAGTCAGTACCCCCATCACCACAAATGCAATATTTTTAATAAGAATATGAAATAAGAATATATATATTTAATAAGAATATATATAATGAGAATATGAAATAAGAATAAATAAGGGCTGTGATTAATTTAGGGAACTGATATTATAATCCACCTTTCCTCTATAACGTTATTTTGGACTTTTTGAGATGAAACTTATTTTGTGTCTATATATGTGTATATATATATATATATATTTTTTTTTTTAACAAGCCCCAGAAAAATTTCATTTCCTAACTTTCCATGATCAAGCATAAGGGGGTGATTTATTTATTTTTTTATTGTTTAATGCAGTCAATATTTATTTATATCCATTTACATATTTGCTCTTTCCATTATTAATCATTTTTGAATTTAAATTTTATTTTTATATTCCCCATACAATTGCAACCCCCTTATTTTGACCCCAATCTCTCCTTTCCGAGCCCCCAACCCCCCATAGAGTGTCTCTGGTTCATAGTTGTTTGTTGATTTTGATTTTAACTTTCTTTATATATTTTTAGGACAGCTTTATGATTGCATACTTTAATGAGAAATTTTCATCATTCTTCATAGATACTCATTACATGTCCTCCTAATTTCTTACTAGAATTGAACTAGATCTTTGAAATAACCTTTAGGTGAAGAGCTGCATTTGAAATCTGTAACTCAAATGAGTTGGAAAAAGATAAGAACTCTACCACATCTGTTGCTATTACTACAACCGCTACTAATACTACTAATAGCCATTATTATTAGTAGCATTTACTGAGTGCTCAGTCTATTTTAGAAATTGTTCTACGGTGGCTTATATAGATAGATTTAACATGTGTGTAAAGTATTTAGAATTTTTCTTGGTGTATATTGAATGGTCATAAATATTAACTATTCTATTATAGATATTAAGTGGGAAATATTACAACTGAATATAGGAGACAACATGAAGCATCAGGAGTTTAAATAACTTGCCCAAGGTCACACAGCTAATAAAACACATCACCAATGGGGTCTGACCCCTTAGTTCATTTTTTTAACTTTGATTCCATACTTCTTTTCAGTGAAATAAATTTAACATGTTACATTTTGTCACATGTGATTCATATAATCACATTCTTAAATTAGGTGGGGGCACAGAAACACTGAAAAAAATTAGTTCATTTCCTGTGTCATACCAGAAACTTCCAGAGTCAGAAAATTAGCCAGACTAAACCTTAGAAAAATTATTTCAACCCAAACTTTAAAAACATTTTTTGTGTATAAGAAAGCACACTTTAAGTATAACAGAGTGATGTTGCATAATAATCTATGATTGAAATGGAAAGAACTAAAATTTTTTTTAGTCTGTTGGATTGTAATTACCCAATTGGAATATTAATTTCATTTGTCTTCCTTTAAAGGATGTTTCATCTTTTGTTTTACTCCTTGGTGGTACATCCAATTACAGAAAACAGAATGTGCCTATAAAAAAAAAAGTCATTTCCCAGCATTGAAGAGCAAATGCACATTTACTTCTAATTGATGTCATTGAAACTGAGCACCAGGAAAATCAAAAGAGCAAAGTGGCAATGTTAATATGTTTTTTGTAATTAACTGTATTTCACAACAGAGAAAATATGTTTCAGGGTTTAGGTTGCTTCTCCAGAACTGAGACAAGTAAATGGGAAGATACTTTGTAATGAGTTAGTTGTACATGTCAGTTCTGTTCCATCTTATTTTGTCAAGTATACAGAGGTGGTGTAAAGCTCATATATTTACTGGACATTGTTCCACTGAAAATGCTGAAGTCTACATACCATTTGCCCATCTGAACTGCAATGACATTATTTACAATGGACAACTTTTACCTTTGGTGTGTTCCTACAATAACAGAATACTTGGTATAATACTCAATGTACCTATTGCAGTCAAATATCAAAGGAGAGGGAGAGAAAAAAGAGGCCATATTAGCATTTTGCAATAAGTTGTTAAAAATCCTTTTAGGGGGGGAAACTTCTCTGGTAGAATCAGATTAGAAGAGACAGTGCTGTGTTTTGCAGTCAGGTCTGTGTTTTTATTCTACTGGATAATAGAGAATACAATGAGTTATTAAACCTATATTCCAAGAGATGCCATAAGCTCTCTTACTAATTCCAGTGGCAAGATGTAAAAGAGACATTATTTGATTAATATATTTATTGATATTGTACAATTTTTCAAACTGGAGAGACTATCATTTCTATTCAAATGTCAGAACTCAGTTTAGATGACTACAATATTGTAGGCAGCATCTAAAGTATTATAGTCAAGAGTCAAATATATGCCTTCTTCACTCCATCAGGTCTGGTCAGGGTGTTAACATTGGTCAAGAAAATATCACATAGACCTTCTTCACAGCCTGTTTGATGTGGTGCTTGTTTGCCTTGACATCCACAATGAAATAAATGTGTTGCTCTCTTCTATCTTCTTCATGGCTGATTCAGTGTTCATGGCTGATTTAGGGAGAGCTTGATGGTGGCATATTGTCCAAGCTTATTTCTCCTGAGAGTGCTCTTCTGAGGATATTTGGGTTGCCTTTGAAGTCTTAGTGCCATTGGATTTCTCAGGATCATTGGAAGGTGGGTGGGTGATAGGTGGATATTTTAGTAATTGTGGATAGCTTGCAGCCCTGCTTTGTTGTTCTTTAGTTTCTTCAGTGTTTTTGCTTTGGCTTCAACTTTGGGAGGGACAGGAGCTTCCTTCTTTGCTTTTGGTGCCATCTTCATGAAAAGGGTTCAGATGTTGCCATTTTGAAGGAAATAGCCTATCTCTGATGTTTTATTAAGTGCCCAGATTACCAAATAAGACTCCTAGAGAATTCTCTTGAATTTGCCACACTTTAAAATTACATTGTGTGATTTATTAGCCAAATTGAGCATTAGGAATTAGTTCTTTATGTCTCAGGATTGTGTATATAACCATTTCAACTCTATGTATCTCTTCTTTTTGATAAGTGTACACAATATCGTATATACGAAGTTTTCCATATTTTGCAAATATGTCCATTATTTACTCTGTACAGCAACTAGTGCGTTTCTTTTTTTTTAAGATTTATTTATTTATGCATATAAGAACTGGGGTACAGACCAGAGGTGCAGGTGATGAGAGGATTCACCAGTGGGAAACAGAACAGGAAGATCTACTGAAATACACTGCTGAGGGGAACAGCGGGCGAATCAGGAGAGGTCTGCTACGCCCTGTGGGGAGCTCCCTGGCCAGCCAGGATTGAACTCATGCTGCAGAGGTTGTGGACAGCTTCACTGTCTTATGCTTAGCCCCTTGTGCCACCAGGGAGGCCCAGTATTACATTTTTTAATACTTGTTTTCTGATGATGTTGCTGAAGAGCAGAAGGAAGAGGAGGAGGAGAAACACGAGGAAGTGGAATAGGGAGGTGGAACAGATTAAATGTGGCCAAATATTTACAACAAAAGATGCTTGCTTCAGTTATGCTCTTTTTAGATTGAGTGAGAGAAGCCATAATTGAATTTGTGGTATGCAGATCATGAGTGCATTTGGTAACTAAGAATCCATTTTTTTTAATTAATATTTTTTAGATTTATCCCTTAGAGGTATCTCAGGATCTTGTTTCTGAAATTGAGTGTTTTTGATAACCCTCTAAACATTGTGACATTTAAAATACAGGAAATATATCTTCTTCATATTACCCAATGGACAAAAATGTGAGAGATTAGGACAGTAGCAAATCTTCCTTCTGAATATCAGTCTATTTTTCTGTACTTGTGATGGTTATGATTGTTCAACCTATTATCCACTTAATTGCTTTGCCATCAATCCTTATTTTTTCAATCTTATCAATTGTTCCAATATCCATTGGATAGGTCAGATTTATACTATCATGAAAAAAAAAAAAACCCTAAAGTCTTAGTGACTGAGTCAGTTTTTTACTACAAATTACTGTCAGTTTAGTTGCTTAAAACAACATGTACTTATTATCTCATAGCTTTAATGAATCACAAGTATGGACATACTTTACCAGTATTTTTCTCAGGCTCTCACAGGCTGCAAACAAGGTATTTGACAGACTGCACTACTCACTAGAGGTTGGAGTCCTTATCCAAACTTATGTGGTAGTTAGCAGAATTCACTTCCTGAGACTGTAACAATGAACGATCAGCATTTTGCTAGAATATCCTAAGGGATATTCCCAGGGACTAGATGTTTCCTGTTAAAGTGTCCTTTTCTTGAGCATTTCATAGCATAGCAGCTTTCATCTTCAATGCCAGAGAGTCATCTCCCTGAAGGCTGTTTATAATAGAGTCTTCTATAATGTAACCTAGTATTGAATGTAACATTCCATCACCTTTGCCAGATAGCTTAACCTATTCAAAGGATTGACTGTCATCTCATCTTTGCCATATTCTAATGGTAAGAAGCAAGTTACAAGTTCTGCCTGCAGGCAAGGGAAAGGAATAATACAAAGGCATGACTTATTAAAAGTTACTTAAGATGTCCTTGCCACAATGGTTTAACAAAATCAAGGGTTTATTTCTTAGGCATGAAAACTCTGCTACAGCTTTGAGTAACTATTCAGGGCAGCTTTCTGCCACATGGAGACTTGATCATCCAAGCTGCCTCAATCCTGTGACACTTTCATCTCAACTCAAGATGATGATCACTGTGGTAAGGGACCAAAGTGTTGAAGAGTCTCACAGTGAAGAGTTATTGTTATCATGTTTACTTACAGCCAATTGACCCAAACTAGCCACAAGTCCCCTCCAATCCTCTGTGTTATCTTCCCAAATGTTTGAGAAGAAAGAGGACTGAATATCATCAAGAAATCATGATATTTTATCATATTTATCCTAGGAAATTCACCTTAAAATTGTATTTATACCCTCCCCCACCATCTCTATTATGGACTGAATTGTGTGCCCCCAAATAATACAAATATTAAAAGCCCTGACCCTTAGTGTGACCTACATTTTTTTTATTTTGCATGCATTAGATTTATTTTTCTTATTTATTTTTAATATTTTTTCATTAAGGTGACATTGGTTTATAACAAGTTATTCAGAAATATAGGATCCTACCTCTTCAGATGTGTGTCACCACAACCTCCTCCACAGTCCACTGTGTCTCCTCCCTTCCCTCTTGCTCCTCTCCCTCCCTCTCAGTCTCCTTAGACTTACAGTCACATTTCTAAGGTTTCTTATTGGTTTGGTGTTGTCTGATTTTTTGTTTTGTTTATTTATGTACCACTTATGAGCAAAATCACCTGGTACTTGGTATTTGTCTTTTTCCTTCTTATTTTGCTTAGCATAATTCTCCAGTTCCACCCATGTTGTTGCAGATGGCAAGACATCATCTTTTTATAGCTGATTAGCTCATTGTGTGTGTATGTATGTGTGTGTATACATATATACACACACATCTCTACATCTTCTCAATGTACTCATATGTTCTTGGCACTAGGGTTGCTTCTATAACTTGGCTATTGTAAATAGTGCTGCAGTGACCATAGGAGCAATGTGACTGTATTTGGAGAGAGGGTTTTTGAAGATGTAATTGCGGTTAGGTAAGGTCTTTAGGGCAGAGCCCAAATCCAGTGATTGGTGTCCTGACAAGAACAGAAAGAGACTCTAGGGATATACATGCACAAGACATAAACACACAGTCAGAAAGTGGCCATCAAAAGAAAGAAACCTGCTGACAACTTGATCTTGGATTTTCAGCCTCTAGCTATAAAAAATTTCTGTTGTTTAAACCACCCAGTCTGTAGTATTTTGTTATGGCAGTCCTAACAAAGTTATACAATGTGAAAGAAAAAGAAATATAATCAACCCAATATTTAAACTTTATAACCTTATTTTTCCTTTTTGCTTATCAATTTGGTAACCACTCTGTGAATTATATATTTGGGTTTTTTTTTGTTTTGTTTTGTTTTTTTTTTTACTTTCTATTTGACATATCAGGAGACCCTCAAGAGGAAATGCAACTTTCCCAGTTACCTAGTTAACTAGTGAATCAAGCTCAGTAGCGTTTACTTAATTATCTGTGGTAATCCAAAATTTTAATAATGAATTGCCTCAGGCAAACTGGTTATTTAAGAAGACTACAAACATTGGCATTTTGCCATAGAAGGATGTGTGAACTAAGCTTGCTCCTTAGGCTTATTAAGATTTGCCCATGAAAACTTCAATTTAATTGGAAATTCCCATGCAGCATTTATTTTAGTAACTAAAGCTTGGAGTTTAACTATGTTTTCAAATTTCCTCTGGTCTTGGAAAACAATATTGGAGGTAACTATTTGTAGCAACAAGATTTTCTATTAGGGTATGCATGTTAATAGCCAGGTCTTAAGCAATGGAATATGCAGGGATCTCAGTTTAGGCAGCTTTTGATAGAATTGTAGGTTTGAACAGGGGAGTGAATTCTTCTGCAAAAGAGGAGATAATTGTATAAATAATAAGGAAATGCCCCTCACTCCCTTTAAAGGTTTGGCCTTGTTAAGTGCATTCTTCCACAATGTGGGCAATCACTAGTTTCTGTGGTACATTTAACGTAATTAATGTATGCATTTGTATTTGCAAGGATCTTTCCTCTTTGTTCACAATACAAACCTACTTCATATGGTTTTCCTTACTGGCTCCCCGCATCCATCCTTAAAATATACTTTAGTTCATTGACTATTCAAAGCATCTAATTTGCTGAAATGCATAGATCTCATTCATTCATCATAGATAATACTTTTCCCTTTTTCCTAGTGTCTAAAAGAATTTAATCTAGTTTTCTAAAGTCTTTGTTTTAACATACATATTTAATGTCACTTGGCTACAATTTCATGAGATTTCCTTGTACCCTGATAGCTTAACTCTTCTGGTCCATACCTCTGCATCCCAATCTGATTTCCTATAGCATTTGAGTTGTTGTCTGTTTTAATTATGATAGAAGCTCATTTTAATCCCCCCCCATCACCACATTGAGCCATTCCAGGACACTTTGGTGTCCTTTTGAAGATTCAGTCAGCTTTATCCCCTAACATAACATCATCATGGTCCCCAGTCCAGCTTCATTTGGGGGTGCTCATCAACGCATCCAGTTCTTTCTTCAGTCTGAGCTGATGACACTTTGGGGATAGCACCTCAGCTATCCCCAAAGTGCTCCAGAAAGTGGTCAGTCACTCTTTCCTAGCTAAGTCTATGAGAATTTATGTGCTAGAGGCTATGCTTTAGGTCATCAGACTGCTGCAGTGTTAATAAAAACATGCAAAACTGCACACGCAGTCTTTTTTTTTTCTTAAATAAGCGCCCATTAAAAATAACTATATGATAATTAATGAGGAAGGAAGGTAGTACACTGTAGATGGTTTGTCAATATTGTAGTTAGGTCATTCATCTGTGGAGCAGTGATATTCACCTACTTTCTCCTTTGTTTCAGAGGCAGAGTTAATATTTCACTTCTTATTTTAGACACTCTCTCAAGCATTATTTTAAACAGGCAAACAGGGACCACTTCCAAGATAAAGAAAGTCGCCATTCTTTGATGATGAATTCATAATGAAGGGAATCCTCATTCCAAATGGACTTTTGCAAGGCACCATTCCCTTGAAACTAATGTTCCTAAGTATATGGGGAGAACCTGCTAATGAATGTTAAATGGAGTTGTAACATACTTAGAGACATGGGTGATGTTTATGTGACACTAGTTTACTTTCAAACACTCCCTATTGACCTTTACAAAAATAATATGATTGCAATTTGAGAAAAATATTTACAATAGGTGGAAATAGTTCTGAAGTGCTTATTCCCACACCACTGTTTGTGAAATGTCTTAATTCTTTGATCTGTGTATTTTATAAGCTTCTTTAGGCAGAAAAGGACAAGATTGTAAGTTCAACAAGACAATTTCTTATATGAAGCAGGCAGTATATGTAGCCCTTAAATGGCAGGAAGCAAGTAAAACAGATGAGTAAAAAAAAAAAAATACTTTATCCTGTGATGGTGCCTACATTGAAAGTACTGACTACATTGGAAGAAAGCTTCGAATATGTACATTCAAAGATCACCTATCATTGAAGTGAAAAAATGTGTAAATAATAATATCCTACCTTATATTACAAGTACTATTTAAAATATAGTTTTATTTGTTGATGAATGTCCTCTTTTGCAGCTGATCTCTCTCTATTCAGGCCTGAAGTAGATATAAGTTGTGGGGGAAATATTTTAAATCAAAGCTGTAAAATAAGCATAGTTAGAGAGCTAACATGAGGATTTTTACTTCATTTACATTCATTACATATTATGAGTTTAATTACCTTCCTCAAATAATACCAGTATGAAGGAAAGATGCTGAAGAAGGCGTACTTCTATGATGATTTTATTGATTGTGACTGATGGATGGCATCAACATTTCATAGTGAAGAATCATGGTTTTGTTACATCAGGAAAATTAAATTGGGAGAGTTATTTTCTTTCCCAGTGATAGTGGCAGTTAGAATATTTCACCTGTAATGAGATGTGTGCGTTATGTGCCATCGTGAACCACGGCTCAGCCATTAAATATATGTAAATGAAGAGAAACACAAGAGAGCCGGGGCATAATAACGTGCAGAACAGAGAAATGGATCCTGGAAAGTGATTAATTTATTTGATGATGCCTCAAGTGAGGAATTTTAGGTCACAAATGAAGTGACAGAATGACAAATTACCATTTTAAAGAATTTACTGGGCATCATTACTGAACAATTGTCAGGTAGTTTATGGTGGCTGAGAAGATGGTATAAATATAGATCTTTTCCTTATCTGAGATGAATTATTAATCACCTTTTTAAAAATCTTTGTGAGTGATGGTTGGCTGTCTGATTGGAAATAATGTGTTCTACAATTTTAACTAAATTCTAATATGATATGTAACAGGAATCTTTACAATTAAAGTCTCAGTGGAGAGTGGTAGGAGGTTTACAGTCAATTGCAGTTTTAATGTGATAGAAGAGGATGAATCCACTAGCATATTTCAATAGATTTCCTTAGGTATATTATCCCTGCTGTGATGTTATTCAAATGTTTACAGTTTATTTTCATTTGAAAAATGACATTCAGATACTTAAATTGTTTTCCTTGGTTTATTAGTTAATGAAAATGAAATTCTAGTAATTACTATAGTTTTGCAGCCTGCCACATTATTTAAAGTGAAGTGACTGGCTTTGTCAGCAGCATTATAAATGTCATCTTCCTGTGTTTTGTTCAATTTTTGTTTGCTTTATCTATGTCATGTCCCTTCCCTGTCTACATGTCACTACGTCTAATACCAGTAACAACTGGAGTATGGATGGAAAAGTCAGAATTCACAGTAAAGACACTTTCTCAAGTTTCTTTTTGTATTTTGACAATTCGAACACACATTAATCTATTTTATTTGAAACACCAACAATGCCAAATGTATAAACAAAATTCTTCAATATGAGGTACACTGAAAAATCTAAACACATTTTTAAAATGTCTGTTTGTGTCAGACTACTTAAATCCGTTTACACATCTACTCATATGTGATTAGTCTTGTAGATCAAGTGAGCATTTATTACAAACCTCCTTATTTTTTTTTATCAGAATTAAACACAGGTGGTGTTTTTTACACAGTAGATGCTAGTTATCTAACAGAGTAGATATGCCTATAAGAACTATATTTACAAGTTTGTTTTTAAAGCAAGCAAATAGCATTTGCTGTTTTACTTTTTAGATGGAAAGACCCTAAGTGACTAATCTTTCACCTGAAAGAGATTTTGCTCCTTTTTTCTATTATGTGCACCTCCTCATGTTAATCTTGATTCATTCTGAGAGTATATGAAAAATTTAAATAAGTATTCCCTATGTTACCCATGACATCTTACATTGCTGAACTGGCAAGAAATTTAAATTTTGAATGTACATGCTACTTTTAAACTCATTTTACTTTTACTTTTTTCCCTCAAAGTGGGTGGTAGGATTTTACAGAATAGTTATGTCGTTTGGGAAAAAAAAAAAAAAAGGATGGAAACAAAAAGAATTGCTTGCTTTTAACTTCAGGGTCTAGTCTCTATGGAATGCTGAGTTTAGAAAAGGTCTTGGTGGTGGTCTTCTGTGTGATCTTCTGGTGGTCTTCTCCTTTCCCACAAGGGATACTTAGGTTTTCCCTGATGTGCATAATGGCACATTTTAAGTCAAGCCACTCCACCATTTCTCCATTAGATGTGACCCTCACATTTCACTTTTCCTTTATTCTTGCTTGCCACAGAAAATACAAGCATACAAACAAATAGATGAGGCCATGCCCCTCTGAGAAAAATTCAAACCCTCTATGATGTCCTATAAAAATTAAACTTGTTTAACCTGCACAGTTCAGGGCGATCAAGAGTGTATCCAAGGAGACAATGATGCTTTATGTGAACTGAGCCTCCTCCCACATTTTAAATATCTTTCATCTCCTGCCAGCTTACATCAGCTGTCAGAGGGAGTTGCAAAATGAAATGAAGATGTATTTGGTGCCAAAACACTGGGAGACCAAAAGATTCCTGAGTGAAATAGTGAAGAATTGATTTTAAATGAACTTACAAATATGGGAAAAGGGATGTTTTATGCAGTTGCAAAACAATGACTTTTGGCTCCTGGCATGGTTTAACAATATGATAGATGAAGAAGAGGACTACTTGATTAATTGAAATGTCACTGTATGGTCACTGTGTGCCAATTGTATAGCCACATACACAAAAAGTGTTGGTCATACCCTTAGAAATCTTATAAACTAATAGTCAGTTGGGCCACAAAATGTCCAGACATTTCTTTCATTTCCACAAATTTAGGTTTCTGAGGAGTTTTATCACAATAAAATGAAGGTGGTGTCCATTTTCTTTCTGTCAGAGTTGGTTTATTTTAGATGCAGTGCTTCTCTGCCTTCCTTCCCCCCTCCAAATTCCAGTGGTGCTCTTACTATAAAAGGAAATAAAGCCGCATACCTCTAGACACCTTCTACTGACTGCCTATTCTCTCAAAACCTTGTGAAAATATTTTTCAAACACATTGAAGGTGAACAGCCTTGTAGCCTCTACCTAGATTTACCATTGATCTTATACTATACTCATTTAATCACATTTGAGCATCCATCATCAATCCATCTTGTAATTTTTAATGAATTTCCAAATAAATTATAGATACTATTACATTTCCCGTAAACATTTAAGTGTGCTTATTAACTAGAAGTTAATATTTATCTTCAATTTTTTCTATTGAAAAAATTTTACATGCAATGTAATATAAACTTATAAATTTGTACATCTATAGAACCCAGGTCAAGATCTAGAACATTACTGTTAACCTGGACAGAGTGCCCTTATCACTTCCCCAACCAACATTCCACATTCATCCAAACAGAGAGAATTGCTGTTCTGATTTTTTTCCAACAAAAATTAGTTTTGTCTGGGAACTTTATAGAAAATGGAATCATTGGTATTAGTATGTACTAATACTTTGTGTATGCTTCTCTTATTCTGCAAACTATTTATTGACATTCACTCATTTTGTTACATTTAACGGTGGTTTATTACTTTTTTTGTGACTGAGTAGTATTGAAATTTCTGAATATGCTACAGTTTATCTATTGTTCTATTAATGAACAGTCTGGTTGCTTTTAGTTTGTAGATATTATGACTAAAGTTGATAACAACAAATGGACATTCCTTTTATGGACCTGTTTTTAGTATTTCTTTTGGATAAATACCTATAAATGGAATTGATGACTCACAAAAAGTATAAATAATAAACATTTTACAAGCTATTGTGCCATTTCATATTCTATCAATAATAAATTAAATTTCTGCATTTTTCTCCTCCTTGACAACATCTAGTGTCATCAGTCTGTATTTCAGGATCCCTTCATTTTCATTTTTACTTTTCTGAGTTCTCCCTCATCTTTTATACAGGGTATTTTAAAATTGGTCTTCAAACAGTTCTGATATATTTCTCACAGAAATATAAAGCAAAGAAAAAACTGACCAAATGTCTCCCTCCAGTTACCAAAATTACTTCTCTATTCTTCTCAAGAAATAAGCTTCTCCGCTTTGTCAATCAATCTGTTTCCAGTTTATCACTGAAAACTTCCTGATGGCTAGATTTTAGAGTTCCTTAGCTTTTGGTTTGGAGTCTTCTTATATTCTAATTTCTTATCTCATTTCTAGAGAATGTTTTATATCGGATTAATACAAGGAAAAACGACAGGTATTACATTGGAAAAAGTAAAAACCATTATTGTATAGACTATGGAAAATAATGCAAATATTACAATAAAAATTTTATGTATTAATGTATATACAACATATATAATATAAATCACATCAATGACCACTAAACAAAAGAAAGCTGATATAGTTTTGTTAGCATCAGTCAGAACAGACATAGGCAAAAAGCTTTATGAAGTATTTAAGATTAAGTTAGAAAAATAAATAAACACAATCAAAACAGAGAGAAGACATAAACAGGCATGTAATAAAAGGAAACATGAATGCTTAATAAACATGAAAAGATGCTCAACACTATAGACACATATTCTAGTGAAAACTTGCATAATACACTGAGAGATACATAAAGAATTCTCTTAAAATTAATTGATTCTAACAGTAAAACACAAAAGTAATTTTTGACTGAAAACTTAAAAAACATTTGAATGCAGAAATCAAAATGTCTGCATATAGTAAAAGAAAACCATGCTGGTAGAGCAATATGCTCCTTCATGGAACACTCCTACAAAGATATGATTTAGTAAGTCAGAATATTGCATTCATAATTATTATAGTCCTATTAAGTTAAAAACTATGCAAAGATAAGCCATATTTCTTTATGGATGCAGGCATATATGGTTATATATATATTTTAAAGTGATTTGTTAATAATAACTTCAGATTAATGATCATCTCAGCTAATGCCATTTTATTATAAAAGCATTACTCTAATGTACTGTTACTGTTATATTTTTCAGGCCAGGTGGCTATCACATGAATGTCAAATTCAATATTATTTTTTATATTTCATATGAACATTATATACTTTATTATAAATTAATTATCCATAATAAATTATTTTCAAAACTAAATTAAAGCTTTGTGAGTAAAGACAGAATGTAGAAAAATATCTGATATTGTTTTCTGTAAAATGAACATAAACATAGTCTACATATGTTTTGAAGCTGCAGTTGGTGAGGAGGGCAGTTGTCTAATGAGCAGAAGCAGGTTGCAAGCCAGAAACAGTTGAAAAGACAAAGAACTAGTAACATGCCTCTGCTACTTTTCAAGGTTCACATGGTGGCTCTGCTCTATCTGCTCATTCCTAGCAGGTCCCTTTCAGGCAATCGGGTGGAGGAGAAAACTCTACCTCTCCCATAGAGCTGGCAGTGAGTGTTACTCACTGGTTCATTGGCTGTTCCTTGAACATTAGGTGATTTTAAATACATGAAAAATTGTAATTCACTTTGAACTGTAAGAACAATGGAAGCCATTAACAAAACAGAAAATCCTACTGAAAGCAATGTATTTCTTAAATTTGTAGTCAAATCTTTGAATACTTTGAGAAGTTCTCAGCTGTTAATCTCAAGTATTGCCTCCCCAACAGTCTCAGTTTTTTTCCTCAGTTGTTATTATTAGACATATGTTGGATATCTATTAGACATACAATGGGCTTCCTCTTACTCAAGTTGTTACCTATATTTTTAATTTTGTTTTGATGTTAAATAATTTCTTCAGTTATATCTTCCAGTTAATTAACTCTTTCTTCAACTGTGTCTAATCTGATGTCTCTTTATCTTATATCCTAGGATAACCTGCACAATCTTGATTTTTGGAAGGTTTCTCTGAAGTTGTAGAGATATTTCAGTCTTTCTACTTTATTTTCAAAGCTAATCTATTTTATTTCACATTCCCCACCTTCTTGTGTGTAAGTTAAGATATAAACTTTGTCAGAATATTTGCCTTTATCCAGGAATTGCATAAATGAAGTTTTGAGTTTTTTTATAAATGTCATTTCCTTTTGGCATATTAAAGCAATTAGAGGAGATGAATTTCAACACTGCCTAAGCTCCATATTATGAGCAGTTAAACTCTCTAGGGTGCTTTTAAGATGGAGTAGTATTATCGACTAAAATCTGACTCCACCAAATTCATATGTTAAAGTCCCAATGTTAGTGTATTTAGACATGGGTCTTTATTAAAATAATAATGATTTAGTGAGGTGCAAGGATAAATCCCTAATTTAATAGAACTAATGTCTTTATGAGAGAGGAAAAGATACCAGATATTTCTCTTCCCTCTTATGCACAAAGAAGAGGTGATGTTAATATACAGCAAGATGTGTGAGTACACAATAGCAAAGTCTCTTTTTTTGGTTTATATATTCCTTGATGTTGTACTTTCCAGTGTCAAGAAATGTGAGAAATAAGTTTCCATTGTTTAAGTCTTACAGACTGAGTTATTTTGTTATGACAGGCCTAGCATACTAGTATAAAGCATAAAGAGGGAAATATTTTAGCAGTTCCTGAATAAGGGAAGACAATCTGCATATATAATTATTTAAAAACAGAGGAAAGAGAAAATATTAGAAAACACACTAGAATGGCTCTTCCAATTTAATATCTTTATCTAGGAACTAATTGAAAGATGCCCTTTGAAACGTCTCTGAAACAGAGAAGTCATAGTAAGGTCAAATGAGGAAGTCTACACCTAATAACTTCGATAACTACACAGGATGTTACAAAACATTTGGAAAGATTTTAGACAGTGTGAATGAGACATTCAGCTAAATATTATTGAAGGAGCTCCAAATTATCAAGATATTTTATGAGGCATCAAGTTTCTTAGATAAGGACAGGTTTACAAGCCAAAGTATGGGTGTGGCTTCTTAAACTGGACAAATTAAGGAAATTGATTCTTGTCTTGAGCCTCCAAAAAAAGAAGGCAGTTCTGTTGACCCATTGATTGCACCCATTTAGTGCAATCCATGTCAGAATTCTCATTTACAAACACAGTACAAAGATAGATGCATGTTGCTTAAACCAGCAATTTTGTGGTAGTTATGAAAACTATAGCTTATAGCATTATTGTATTGTTAATATGTTAATAATATGTGATTTAAATACTTAAATAATAAAATATTAAAGGCATTCTCCTAAAAGTATAAAAAATAAGAACTACCCTTACATTTTCACCTTCTTATGGAGTATTTGTTTATTGCTCTGAGGCAAACTGAATTTAAAATAAATGAAGGAAAATATGATTATATAACTAAATAATTTCAGATGTTAAAACAAGACCTCATTAGGAATATTTAAAAGATAGCAAACTAAAATAATTTTAACGTAATAGCATTAATGTCTATACTACATATGCTGAGAGTAGAAAACGTTCTGAAATTAACATTGTTATGATGGTTTGACACTTCCTCTAAAATATAGACAATAAAGAAAAATATACATCAATATCATATCTGAAATAGAATGCTAATTAACTGTAATGACATATTATTTAAATAATTAAAAGTGACCAACTGTGTTCATTCCAGGAATATGAGGAATATTACATTAGAAAATCTATTAATATGATATAACATATTATAGAACACATTATTCTTACCAGAAATGCCAATGTGGTATTTTGGATTTTTCATAAACTCTATTTTCTAAGAACACTGAATTCTAATTGGATGGCCTATAAGTTTTTCTCATTATATTCATCTTCTCCCCATACTGTACATTACTTATATCATATACAAAAATTAATTCAAAATTGATTAAAAACTTGGATGTAAGATCAGCAACCATAAAATACATAGACGGAAATATAGGCAAAATACTCCGTAACATTGACTTCAGTGTCGTCTGTTATATATTATGTTCTATACAATTATGTATATTTATTATGTCACATACAATTATATATATTAGTATAATAAATAAATGTATATTATTAGTAGTACATATAATATTATAGCTATATATGTAAGTCTACCAACAAAAATATATATTCAGTATACGCACATTCATTGCTTAGAATGGACTAATTCAAATAGATTAATCAATTGATCTGGAATGGGTCTTGGGAATTCATGAAGTTTCTGATATTTAATATACAGCCCAGATTACTCTCATCATCAGTCAAAATAAAATATTAAGCCAAATTAATCAATTAATTTAATAGGATTAACTTCCAATTATATATAGCTGAGACTGATCTGAGAGAAGTTTCAAAATATGGAGGAATGTGGAAATAGGTAAATTTAGATCACATGTGATAGTTTGGGAGACAGCCTGGGGCAACATAAGCAAACTAGGCTCTTTAGAACATAAAGAAAATGATATGTTGAAGTAACAAATGGTAAAGAATAAGTAGATATGCAGCAAAAAAATGTTTTACACATTTTAGTTTTTTTCTTAGAATATCATTTAGGTATCCTTTTATTTCCTTCCACATCTCCTGTCGGTAGTGTCCAGATTTCAAACCAGTATGACAGAATTCATCAATTAGTCTCAGTTGTGGCTGAAACAATTTACTATGTGACATCCTGTTCTTACCTACAATTATAAAATCATCCTTTGTATAGAACATTCTAAAGTGAAAGAGTTATCAATATTTGAAAGAGTCAAGTTTGAAAGTTGATACCACCCATAACTTTATTTTTACCATACAATTTATTTTAACTATTCTTCTTTCTCTCTCTAAAATTTTTGAGAATATGTATACATTACCAGTTCTTTAGGATTCAGCATATTTATGATCTTAATCACAAGTGTCATAAAATGACATGATGTGTAACAGTATTTCCCTGTCATTTCTCTGATAGGCAGTGAAGTTATTTGAGTTTAATGTCTCCTTAAATTTTACATTTCCCCAAGGGTTGTAATAGCTGATTGGAAGACATTGTGAGGCAAGATGACTAAATTAGAAAGAGTGTAACAAAATGTCATAATATCAAGCAGAAATTTTCAAATTTGGACTTTGTACAAAAGCAAAATAGGATCAAAAAGAAACTATCTTACGACCTGTCGACAACCTGTTAGATGAGCTTAATCCTTCTCTGAATGAAATGTAAAGCTGTGTTCAGTTTGGATTTCTATATTGTTTCTATATTGAGCAAAACATAATCATATTTTGAACCATTTTTTGTTGTCTATGTTTATGCCAGTTTATTTTACGTAATTGAAAATGTTCTATACATTTCACCAATAAAATTCTTCATACTTTACCCTAAGGCAGTAGGAAAGTATGCAAATATGATTTTACAAATATTCTTTGTATCAATGGTTATAATAAATACAAAGATATCATAAATATATAGTTCATCCTTTCTACTAGTTTACTATAACAACTTTTATATGTAATTTCATTTTTGCATTTTACTTTATTTTGCATTAAAAATATTCCCCCACACATAATATTTTGGTTCTCCCAAAGAGTAGGCAATTAATTATAGTGGTGATGACTTCAGTTCTAGGTCTTTGTTAAATTTTTAGTTGTAATATTATCTCCTACTTCAACACTTAGGAACCTCTTGTGTACTGCTCCCTCTTTTACTATTAATGTAGGAATAAAACTAGTATCAACTTTTTGTACTTACTAAACATTTAGGCACATTTAATAATTTAAAAAGGAGAATTGTGAATATTTAGATCAGAAAATTTTTTAATTAAGTAGAAATTGCTGTGTAACCTATTTTATGTTCAATTTTTCTAAGGATTTCATATATGCTTGAAAAGAATGTGGGCTTTCTGCTTCTTTGATATAAGGCTGAGGATAAGTCAGTGATGTCATTTGAATCCTCTATAGATTATGAATTTGGTCTAGAAGGTCTTGTGAAAGATGTATACAGACAATTTATTTATCAATGCTATAGGTGCTCTAGAAAATATGGTTTGAGGAAAAAACTAAAGGGGAAAGAGTGAGGGAAAAGGAAACTGATAGGAAAAATGAATCAATGCTAATAACTGTTACCAAGATTATTTCTTCATGACAAGAGAAACAACTCATAGATAAGTCCTCTCTGTACATAGTATTCTTCTGGACCAACCATGCTTTAGAGAAGCTTACAAGAGAATATGTGTTATGGATTTAATTATGTTCTTTAAATTTGTATGTTGAAGTCCAAATGCCCAATGAAAGTATATTTACAGAGAGTGAGTCTTCAAGGAAATAATTAATATTAAATGAGGTTATAAGGGTGGGACTCTAATAAAGTCCCTTATAAGGATTAATGTTCCTATTAAAAAAGTAAGAAGAGTGTGTGTGTGTGTGTGTGTGTGTGTGTGTGTGTTCATAGAAGAAATGTCATGTGAGCACATGGATGGAAGGTAATTGTGAACAAAGGACAGAGGCTTCAAGAGAACAAGCATATAAAGACCTTGATCATAGACTTCCAGCCTTCAGGACTGTGAGAAATTAAACTTCTTCTGTTTAAGTCACCAATCTCTGGTGTTCTGTTTTAACAGCCCTAGCTGACTACAGAGCAAGGAAGGGGAATTTATCTTCCCATTGCAATTTATTGAAGGCAGTAAACTAAACCACCTCTTCCTGAAAGCACCTCAGGAAGGCCAACCTCCAAATATACCTATGTCTTTAATCTGAATTAAAGTTCATTCCACTAGGTCTTCATTTTCTCATACTTAAAGATTGCCTTATCCCTTGGAGAGCATTTCAAGATGCCATACCTCAGTATCTTTGTATTTTCCAAGTCTGGAAATGACTTTAGAGCAGGAAATTCTAGGTGTGCATCGGATGACTTAGATATGCAGATAACCAAAGCTGGTGACTGGCACTTCAAGCATAAGTGAATATTTAGCAATGCATATGGTAGCATTATAGGAATTAAATATCAGGATATCCTAATGATATATGTCCTAGATAATGGGGCCATTGGGGAAGATAATACCTGTATTCAGAAGACCACCTCACCTAGAAGTCTAATGCATACATTTTGTTCTCATTTCTCTTTATTTTCCTTTCACTTAAATGAATTACTTGACACTTAGATTTATACAATGAACTCTTGGGATTACTATTTCAACTTTTTTTAAAAATGAGAAAACTTAGGTTCATAGAAGTTATTTTATTTACTTATTTTGACAATTTTAGGGAGTTAGTTTTAACTAACTTGTTTAGACTTGAAATTTGATTCTTGCAAAACCCAAGGAACTTCACATTATTTTATGCTTATGTTCTCTGATGATGTATCAGTAAGGTATGAGAAGCTGTAAGGTTTCAAATGGCACCCAAGTTGAGCTACTTACTTTTGTTTCCCAACCCTGTTATATAATATAAAAAAGCTTGTACAGAATAAGTATAAAAGCTAAAGTTGTAATGTTGACTTCAAAGTCAGCATATAAATCCAATAACTTTCTTACACTGAATTACAACACATCAGTTACTGGAGAGAGAAAGAGCAGCTGAAACTCGGATTTAGTGTAGCATTGCATTAGCTGGCATTGGGTAACCATGTTAATAAACTTGTCTTAGAAAATGTCTTTTGTAATTTATTTTTATGAAAGAGCATATAAAATTCTAGTACGTTTTAATTAAGAAAAATATGTTATTCAAAAACTACAGGAATTAGGAGGAATAAAAGTTCTATAAAGAAAAATAATCGTTGCATGGAATCAAGAAATATATGGCAATATATGGCAATTTAAAGCCTCAAAGTTAACTGTGAGACTACAATACAATTTGTTGATCTGATCTTTAAAATGTTAGAAATCTACAACATAAAATACATGTTAAGTGTTTGAAAATAAAACAGGAGAAAAATTGCAAAAAAAGATGCTTGGATTTTGTTCTTAATGCCACTGCAACTAGAAGCAAATACTACTGTTTCTTGGTTTGATGCTGAGTAGGTGATATAGCTGGCAGTTCATCCAGAATCGTTCATATGTAATCAGTAGACAGGATGCCTTATGTGACAGCTCTTCATTTAGTTTAATTTACTGTAACTCACATGTATTAATATCCTAGTAAGCTCCCGAGTGGCCCATTTCTGACAGTATGTGTGTCTCATTTTCTCTGTATGGGATTCCCTTGTGAAATATTTGGGAACTCTATCATGGAAAGCATCAGGAAGGGAGGAAGGATGCTGCTTGGAAGTGTCCTTTTTTATGTGGTAGACTAGGTAATCTATTACTCAAAAAGTGATAAAAACATATAGTTGGAAAAACTGTTTCAGCTTTTATTCTAAATTTTATAATAGCATTTTATATTAAAAAAAATCATTGAATACCTTTTGCTTTTCTTACTGTATTTTATTCCTAGGCTCCATAAATATTTATTAAGTTCATATTATGTGTAAACCACAGTGGTACATGTTTTAGAGATCCAAAACAGATTGTAAGATATTTTATTTTCACTATAGGAATAGATAACACTAAGAACAACTATAAATTCTTGATAAACTGTAACAAACTCTATTATTTATTCACATTAGGATGGCTCATAAATTTTCATTCAATGCAATATATTGTGTTGCACTAATATTGTTATTCATTTCTGATGATCAATTTATATTAAATTTGCTCAGTAGGTCCCTCTTATATCTGATTTTTTTGATTTTTTTTTTTTCTGGCTTTGAGTGTTCTTTGTATTTGTCCCCATATTTAAATAAAATGTAAAAAAGACAGTGTAAAATGTTTCCAGCTTATTTATTACTTTACATTCCAGCCTTAGAGTAAAGTTTTTTTCAAAAAACATTTCATTCTAGTGAAAAATGGTATATAGAAACCAAGATTTGGCTGTTAGGTGTGCTCACTGATACCTTTGGTATTGCTTCTAGGCTCCCTTAGTGGGCAGAGAAAGGTATTATGACATATATAATTATCATTCTCATATCCATCCATTAATTTTTTTCTCTTTCTTTAAGACCATGAGTTTATACTAAGATTTCAATTTACTGAAAGTGAGAAACTGAATTTTCATTATTGTCAGTGCTTTCTCATCTGTGCAAATCTAGAACACACAGAAAGTAATGTCAAAATTATGAACTCATATTACCTCAAAAACGAATTTAACAAATGTGTATTCTGTCTTTGTTGAGAACAAAAATCTTAAACATTAAGTTCCATCATTTTTTTCCAAAAATAAACATTCAAGTAAAACCCTTCTCTATCAAAACATAGAATACTTTTATACCCCAGAGAGCACTCTCAGGCACTTTTCCCATTATTCTCTCATTCTAAGCAACTTTACCAACTTTTAAAAAATAAATATACCACAATCTGTTTATTCATTATCCTGTTGTTGAGCATTTTATTTATTTCCAGTTATTGGCTATGATGAATAGTGCTTCTACACTATTTTTTTTCCAACTTATTCACACCATTGTTGGACACCTCCAATCCCTTACTCCACCCTGCTGACTCAACAACTACAAAACAGATCTGAATACATAAAGGAGTCAGCAAAGGAAAAGACCAAATGCATAAAAATGAAGTGAAACAAAACCACAGCACCGCATTCAGGAAAGTAAAATGGATTAAACCTCTAATATACTGCTAAATATAGTAAAGTAATAATAAGTTAGGAGACTACAAGTGGAAAAATAGGCAGACAAAAAATATAATGTAGGGCAATATAAGACTGCAAGAGTATAACATCACAAGGTGGGAACAAAATTCCACATCAAAACACAAAATGACGGAAGATTATATCAATCATGTAAAGAATATAGAATTGTTGGATACAGAAATTCAAAGAGATAAAAGAAAACTCAGAAAGGCAAGTCAAAGTTAAGTAATATTTAAAAACTCAGAAAATATACTGAGTTACAATAAAATTCAGAAAAACAAATTTATGTACTCAAATAAAATCAATGAAGAGTAGGTAGAAGCTGAAGTTTTAAATAAAAAATTACAGATATTCAGGAGGTAAAGCACTGAATAAATGAGTACAAAACTCTAGAGAAATCTATGATAGTAGAATAAATCAAATGGTTTAAATCAATGACCTCAAAGATAGAAATGTACTAAGGACCTAGGTGGAAGAAGAGAACAAAATAAGATACAAATATTACCTCATTTGAAAATAAATAAATTATAAAAGATGAAGAGGCAATTTGAAAACTATCTGACAATATTAAGAAAATCAATTTAGGAATAATGGGTGTTCAAGAAGAAGAGAAAAAGGGGAATAGAGAGCCTATTCAATGAAATGATTGAGAAAAGATTCTCACATCTGTGTAAAAAATTATATATAACAGTTTATTCTTCCAATCCATGAGCAGGGGATGTCTTTCCATTTCTTTGTGTCTTCTTCTATTTCTTTTAACAGTGTTTTATAGTTTTCTTTGTATAGGTCCTTTACCTCTTTTGTTAGATTTATTCCCAAGTATTTGATTTTTTTGTTTCGATAATAAAAGGGATGGTTTTTTTGATTTCTTGTTCTTCAGTTTTATTGTTTGTGTATAGGAAGGCTACTGACTTTTGCATGTTGATTTTGTATCCTGCCACTTTACTGAACTGATTGATGAGTTGAATTAGTTTTTCTGTGGAGTTTTTGGGGTTCTCAATGTATATTATCATATCATCTGCAAATAGTGATAGTTTGACTTCTTCTTTTCCTATTTGAATTCCTTGTATGTCTTTCTCTTGTCTTATTGTTCTGGCTAGGACTTCCAGTATTATATTGAAAAGCAGTGGTGAGAGTGGACACCCTTGTCTTGTTCCAGATCTTAATGGAAATTCTTTCAACTTTTCACCATTGAGAATGATATTGGCTGTTGGCTTGTCATATATGGCCTTTATAAACACATGCAATTTGCAGCAACATGGATGGCGCTGGAAGGGATCGTGCTCAGCGAAATAAGCCTGAAAGAAAAAGAAAAATACCGGATGGTCTCACTCATAGCAGGAATCTAGAAAACTTAAATAAGGGACCAGGAAAATGAATAACTATAAGAAAGTGAAAATCAAAATCAACAAAAACTATGAACCAGAGACACTCTATGGGGGGTGGGGGGTGGGGAGGGGTGGGATTGGGGTCAAAATAAGGGGATTGCAATTGTATGGGGAATATAAAAATAAAATTTATTTAAATAAATAAATATGTACATTTATTTATAAAAAATAAATAAAATTATATATAACAGTCTATGAAGCCAAGAGGTCATCAGTTACATAAATACAGTGGGCCGTATAGTCAGATAGCGTGCCATTCACTTTGCTGTATCACAGCACACAGTAGTGAAACTAGTAAGAATTAAGAAAAATAAAAAATATAGAAGGCATCCAGGGGCTAAAAGCACATAGCTTATAAAGATTACATCAGGCTTCTATCAAACTTCTGAGAAGAAACTCCACAGTCAAGGGGAGAATGGAATGATGTTTTCAAAATATCAAAGATATATATAGCCAGCTAAGACTACTCTATTCTGCAAAATTCTATCTCAGACACAAGGGGAAAATAAAGCCCTTTCCAATTAAACAAAAGCTAAAAGAGTTTATAAACACTAGATATCTCCTGTAAGAAATGTTGAAAAGAGTACTCCTATCTAAATCAAATCAAAGAAAATCTACAAACAATTAACTGAGGAGAAAAATAGTAAGAACCATGAAACTAATGGCAAATGGAAGTTGCAAATCCCTATTTATCATGTATCAGTAATCACTTTAAATGTAAATGGACTGAATTATCAACCAAAAGGTACAGAGTGACTGATTGGTTCAGAAAACAAAACTCAATTTTATGTTGTCTCCAAGAAACCCATCTAAACCATAAAGAGATTCAATATAATTCCTATCAAAGTTTCAATGGAATTTGTCAAAGAAATAAAGCAATCATTACTGAAATTTATCTGGAAACACAAAGGAAGCATGAAAATCCACAGCTATCTTGATTAAAAAAAAAAAAGAGGAGGACAGGAGTTTTTCATTCCCTCAGATATCAAATCATGCTATAAGATTATATAATCAAAACTATATTAATGGAATAAAAATAGACACACAAACCAATGGAATAGAATTTAGAACCCAGGAATAAGGTCACATTTACATGGATCGTTAATGTATGAGAAAAGAGCCAAAAGGATACAATGGAGAAAGGAAAGGCATTGGGAAAACTGGACAATCATAAGGAGAAAAATGAAACTATGTCACTTTTTTAAAATCACACACAAGTATTAACACGAAATGGATTAGCACCTGGATGTAAGACTGTAACCCATAAAATACATAGAAGATGACAAAAGCAAAACTCTCCATGACATCTTTGAGAATTTGATCCCACCCAAAGGGAAGTAAAAACAAAAATACAAATGGGACTACATCAAACTTAAAAGCTTCTGTACAGCCAAAAAAGTGGTCATTAAAACAGAAGACACCTTACTGAATGGAAGAAAATATTTGCCCACCATGTATCTGACAAAGGGCTGATATCCAAGATCTATGTAGAACTCATACAACTCAACAAAAGGCAAACCATTAATACCCAATCAGAAAAGCTGGCAGAAAAATTCAAGACCGTTCTCCAAAGAAGATGTAAAAATGGCTTATGGGCACAAGAAAAAATGTTCTTCATCACTTATTGTCAGGGAAATGCAAATGAAAAACAACAGTGAGATATCACTTCACTTCTGTGAAAATGGCCATATCAGAAGAAAAAATAAGAAACAACAAATGCTGATGAGGGTGTGGAGAAAAAGGAACCCTCATGCTGATGGTGATAATGTAGACTGTATACTAATATGAATGTAGTATATTCATACTACTTAATTTTAATAATTAAATCTTTATTATAATTTTTATTTTCATTACTTATTATTTTCAATACAGTGATCCTAAATTTCCTAATGAAGTTATGTTTTTCTATAGTTCTCTTGGTATTTTCAATTCTACTTCCATGTATAGTTTGCTGTTATGGTATTCAGTATGTAATTTTTATACTTGTTTTAAAGCAATATGATGCTTTTTCTGCTTATTTTCTTTTTGACTTCTAGTTTGTCATTATTTATAACATGAATTATCATTGCTCACATTTGTTTTACTTAACTTTTTTGAAAATGTATTATTTTTTGAGGACAAGTACTTTGTAAATATTTGTAACAGTTTCCCATTTTGAAAATTCATGAGAATTTCGTAAGTGGCTTAGCTACTGGCTGAAAACTCAACATTAACATAAGTGGATTTTGCATAAGAGAAGGTAATGTAAATTATTTGCTCAAAAATTTTTCCTTTTAAAATATTAGCTGTCTTTAATTTTCAGATATGCTGGAGTCAAGTCAGTCTGTGAAATTTTCTTAATACTTCTATTCATAAGTTAGTAACATAAGGGTTGCATCATCATACATCACATTATAATAAATTACCTTTATTTTTAATATATTGATGTGTTTAACATCAATAAGTCATTGTAAATGTAATTTTAAAATAAACAGGGATATAGATGCTTTGTAGTAGATATGAATGCAGTGATTTTTTTATAAGATTCTGAAATTGTAAGAAAATTTATTTGTTATTTTACCTTAAATATTGATTTAATATACTTTGGCACATTTTCCTTAAGTTTCAATATCCAGTGACAAATCAGAATTTTAAAACTTATAGTAGATATTAAATTGACTAAATATTAGAATAGGCCACCAATATATATATAGTCTTTATGTATCATCTTTTTTTGTATATAGTAAACAATGAAATAATGTATGATAGGTAGTTTAGCATATTTCTTTTAGATTATTTGTATATATTTATATAAATTAACATCAAAATTTCTGAAACATAGTTTTTATTAGGAGTTTTGTATTTGTTTTGAATTGACAATTAGGTAAGGATGTACTGTTTTTAACCTATAAAATATAGCACTCCAACAATAATAAACAGATGATATAGGTAATTTGGTATTCATTAAAATAATTAGATCAGCTTTGTTCATAGACATCTGGTGTTTAACATTATCATAATTATTAGAAAGGTATGACCAACCATAGGGAATGTCCCACTATACTTGAGTCTAATAGTTAATCAAACCACAAAAAAAAAAAATCCCACAAAAACCTTTGTCCTTGTCATGGAATTTTTTTTAAAGAATAGCCATAAACAGTCAGAAAAGTCCAGAAAATAGTCAAAAGATGCATATTCTGAGTAAATTTTTATTAGATGCAAGTGGTAAACTTTAATTAGTATTGAAACATAATGGATTGATTATATAACATAGAGAACCTGAATTCCAGATCTGTCTTTGCCAGGAATGCATTCTTGGAACAATTATTTTAACTGAAACAAATATTTTAACTCAATCTGTAAAATAGAATTGATGCTATTTTTTCTCTCCACAGATTTATTGTGAGAACCAAGTCACAGTTTCTTAAAGCACTTTGTAAAATTCCAATATGTAAAAGTTGTTTTTATTTATGGTTACACCATTTTTACATATTTATTTTTATTTTTACATTTTTGCGTGATTTAATATCTTCTACTCTATTTTGCTTTATCTCATTTTCATAAGAGTATGAAGGAATATTCAAAGGCATGCCATTTTGTAATTACATTATTTAAAAAAAGGTGTGATGTAAAAATACAACAAAGAGAAAGTAAGCAAAACAGCTGTCCTAGGCCATTAGTTCTCATTGTATCAGTCAACTCAGCTCTATCATCTATTCCTGTTAGAAGAATAGTGAGCAAACTCTCAGTAAGTGAACAAGGTCCTAATTCCACACAGTGGTGTCTTCCCAGACCCCAATTTCCACCAGCCTTTCATTACAACTCTAGTTATACCACGAACAGGACTTACTTAATGGCGGCGGGGTGGGGCGGGAGGGGGCGGAGGAGATGATACCACTTGGAGCTAGAGGCTGAGATGAGTGGCCATGTTGGACTTAAAATGCCAAATAAATGTGTACCTGCTCTCTTTATTCAGCTTTTGTACTTCATCAGGTAGTGCGGCCTGGCTCTACTGAGAGATGGGGCAACTGCCTCTTGATCTGTTCATGGTTATGCTTAGGTGATATGCTTTGAACTTTTGCTTTCTCCTCCTCTATTGTTTAACCCTAAGTGAAGTCTTATATGTGTTTTCTGCCAGGAGGTTCCTTGAATTATTCAATCTCCTGATAGCTCTACTCTTGGGCCTGGACAGTCTGCTTGGGGACCTATTTGCTCAGCTGGGTGGGTGCTATTAAAGTGATGGATGATTTCAGAGTTTCATTAGGAATATTTTGAAGCCCTTCTCTTCCTTACTCTTTCTCTGTCTATCCCATTGGCCCTCTCATCAGTTAAAAATCTTTCAAGACACTAGACTTCGGATGCTTTGTTTTTTTTCTTATGTGCATGTGTGGCCCAAACCTTAGGATGGACAATGTAGGTTGGTTTTTTTTTGTTTGTTTCTTTGTATTCTCTCAACAACTGGGGGTAAAGAAGAAAGGCATGCCATTTTAGTTTTGCCCAGTCTCAGTTTTGGTTCCCAGAGGTTTTACCCGGGATCATTATGTCCTCATCAACAAAATATAATTCATTTCTGTGGTAGATTGAAAAATATAGTCACAGTATTTTGCCATTTCTCATCAAAATTAGAGCTCTCTGCTCTAATTCCCTTCAATCTGGTCTTGTCCTTGACCAATATAATGTGTAAACAACAGTGTGTAAATGAACTAACCTAGTTCTTAAGTGTTCTTGCAATATTTGCTTTCACTCTCTTGAAATACTAAGTATAGCCTCCATGTAAAAAAGCCATTCTAACCTAAAGGAGAATGGGAAGTCAGAGGAAGGAAAAATAAGCAAAAAACAAATTCCAGATTAGTGAGGTGACCTTGAACATTTCATTCCAGATGTTCCTATAGTGAATGCAAATCCAACAAAAGTATTATACAACCCATCCCAAGATTTGTGAGGAAGAATAAAGTATTAATGTTTGAAGTCACTACATTTTGATGTGTTCTGTTACACAATAAATGATAAAATGTTGTGGGAATATCTTGCTATTTTTCCCCATCTGTTTGTAATTTTGACCACATTCTCACTAAAGCACAACCTTTTTGTTTTCTACTATAAAATTTTTACAGTGTTCAGTTCATTGTTAGCTCTCAGTTAAGTAATGCAAATTAATAATGATTGAATAGTAATCATCAGTAGTTGTCCAATTTAGTGTATATATTTTCAACTTGAATCCTGCTGATAAAATAACTATTTCTATTTCCCTCTTCAAGAGAAATAAGGGTCTTTATAGGTAGGTAGATTGTTTTCTCCAAGTAAAAGATTTTCCTTTGTGTTCCCTCACATATGGTGCTCTAGTCTCAATCCTGTTAGAAATCGTACCCTACTTTCACTTTACTAGACTACTCAGTGAAACTAAGGCATTTCTTAGTGTCTAATTATTATGTTAGCTTTTGAAAATAAATGTATTAGAATTCTAGTGTTAGTAGGTATAATTGTAAAGGAATATTCCTCTGCTAAAGTTTTGAAACTAATCCCTAACAAATAGAGTAATTACCTCTGTATAAATGGGTCCATTTATACATGGGTCTTTTGCTAAATATCCATTCTTATTTAAATACTAGAAAATGGTTTCTTATCATCCATGTTTAAATTTGTCAACCATGAAGTAAAAGAATACTTTCAGTATATAAAAAGAATAACTACATTACACAAATAAGCTTAAATAAATAAAAGCACTATTAAATTTCCTTACAGATATGATATACTCCAGATGGAAGAGTTTACTTGACTATGATATACTTGAGTATATCATACAGAGATGATATACTCCAGATGAAACAGCCTACTTGACTAGAGGGATTAGTAACTGTTCAACTGTTTGTACTGGATAATGAAATCAGGAGGAAAGAGAATATTGTGTGGTGTTTCAAGATGGATTAATTTCACTAATATCTTAGTAAATCATCTTAGTTTTAACCAAAAGTTGAAAATGGATGCTAACTTTGTTTCCTTGCTTTGATATCATTTTGAAGCTGAGTTTTAGTAAGTATTTCTGTAACATATTACTAAAAATACTTTAGCAAGCTTCTCCTATCTGATCTTTTTTATTGAGTACATAGTTTTGTCTTTTCCAGAAGGAATGTAGTTGGAATCATAGACTTTTTATTACATTTAACAATGTACATTTAAGGTTTATCCATGTCTTTTTATCGTTTCATAGCTCATATATTTTTAGCAATAATTAATATTCTGAATCTACCACACTTTATCTATCAGCCTACACAAGGACATCCTGGTTACTTCTATATTTTGCTAATTATGGATAAAAATCTATGTTTGGGGTTTAATGTGAACATAGTTTTCAATTCTTTTGGGTAAAATACAGGTAGTATAAATGTTGTATTATGTAGTAAGCATCTCTTGCCAATGTACCTGTACCACTATTGCATTCCAAACAGCAATGAATGAGTTTCTGATGTTCTGCTTCCTTGTTAACATTTGGAATTGTCAGTGTTTTGAATTTTGACCATTTTAATATGCAAATAGTGTTACCTCATTGCTGTTTTATTTTGCATTTTCCTGGCGACATATGCTATATGGAACTTACTTCCATATACTTATTCTTCATGTGCAGTTTCTTTGATGAGGCATCTGTTAAAATCTTTGGGCAATTTTTTTTGAAAGATTTATTTATTTATACAAGCACTGGGTACAGTCAGAAGCACGGGAGGGTGAGAGAATTCACCAGAGCCATAGAGGGGAACAGAACAGGCAGACTTACAAAATACACTGCTGAGGGGAGCAGCGGGCGTGACAGGAGAGGTCTGTCGCACCATGTGGGACCCTTGCCAAAGGCCAGGGATCAAACTGGCACTGCAGAGGCTGTGGGCAGCTTCGCAGTCCAGCGCTCAACCGCTGTGCCACCAGGGGAGGCCCTTTGGGCAATATTTTAATTGATTTTTTTAGTGAGGTTTAAAATTTCTTTATTTTTAAGTAAGAGTCCTTTATCAAATGAATATTTGCAATTTTTTTTCTTCCAATTTGTGTCCTGTATTCTCATTATAACTAGATCTTACCCAGAACTGAAATTTTAATTGTAATGAATTTTGCTTATCAGTTATTTGCATCATGGATTTTATCTAAATGTCTTCTTCATATACAACTTCATGCAGGTTTTCTCTTATCCTCTAGGAGTTCTATAATTTTCTGTTTTACATTTAGGTGTATGATCTACTTTTGGTTAAGGTTTGCATTATGATTCATTTTTTTTTTTTGCTTAGGCATGTCTAAAGTTCCAGGACTTTTTGTTGAACTTTGCTTTTATTCAACATTTTTCTCCATTGTATTGTCATTGCCCTTTCATCAAAGATAAGTTGTGTATATTTATTTGAGCCTATTTCTGTACTCTTTATTCTGTTTCCTTGACCTAGTTTTCTATTTAGCCAATCCAATCCAGTACTGTCTAGATTACAGTAGCTTTATAGACATTTAGATATAGGCTAGCATCAGCCTTCTGCTTTGTTCTCGCTAATTATGGATAAAAATCTATGTTTGGGGTTTAATGTGGACATAGTTTTCATATTGTGTGGTCAGGCCTTTGATACTATATTGAATATTTTGATATTTAACCCCTCCATGTAAATACTTTCTTTTCATGTTGTCTTAGGATAGATTCTCTTTCATCACCTACTCCAGAAAATTCCTGACTTTGATATAGCAAATTTTCCTTACATGTAGTACACATTCTGCATGATTATAGCTAGTACTCTTTAAACTTTGAGCTTTTGCTCAATTCTTCACATTTTCTGGTTTGTATCGATCTCATTCATAACACTTTCATTTGAATAAAGTTCTAAAGAAGGCCTTCAAATTTTTTAAGTTTCCCTGTTCTTTTCCTCTCTCAAACCCCCCCTTTATTTATTTATTTTTTAAAGATTTATTTATTTATTTATACAAGCACTGGGTACAGTCAGAAGCACGAGAGGGTGAGAGAATTCACCAGAGCAGGGAACAGAATAGGCAGGCTGAAGTACTGCTGAGGGGAGCAGCGGGCGGCAGGAGAGGTCTGCGCGCCATGTGGGACTCTTATCGGTGGCTGGGGATGGAACCAGCGCTGCAGAGGCTGTGGGCAGCTTCGCAACCCAGCACTCAACCGCTGTGCCACGGGGGGAGGCCCTCAAAGCCCCTTTTCTTATCTTCTTTTCTCTCAATATTCTTTGAGTATGAGGACCTCAGTGAACAAGGCCTTCACACTTTTTAAATAACATCAAAATGTGTAAATATCATGGACATATGGAAGAATATTGGAAGAGGAAAATAACTGAAATTATTAGATATCACAAATGAAAAGCAAGTACTTCCTTTTATTTTGAAATTTAAAGTGTTTTGTATATTCTCAGAATTCTAGTCACTATATTGCAATATGTAGTATGTAATAGTTGAGAAATTCAGATTTCATAGGTTTCAGGAAAATTTTTGTTAGGTTAACTCTGTCAGCATGTGTACTATGGGCAGAGTCAGTGAATCTCAGCTTCATCAAACTAAAGGCTGTCAGTTCTTCATGTAGAGATTGTATTTAGAAATTTTTTGCCTTATAAGCTGACAGAGTACAACTTGATTGGCCTTCAGGCCTGGGATCTTGGGTCAGGCCTTTGATAAAGTTCAGTGGCTAAGAAAGAGGTCACTGATTACTATTTATAATTTGTTTTCTGATAATTTTGTCATGCACATGTACTCAGAGGCCATGGGTTGCAGTTCATAAATTGAAATAAATGAATAAAAATATGTAAAACTAATTCTGTCAATTTACAAAGCACTAAGATATTTGTTATATTCATTTAAATTAGTATGACTTTATACATTAACTATAAAGCAAAGGTGAACAATGACAAAATAAAATCCTGTGTGTGTCCCTTTTTGAATTTTCAGATATAAGTATTTATAAATATGACATTGATGAAGAATTACAAGCCGACAAAAAACATGAAGGGTAATCCTTTTCATATGAATGTGATACAAAATTCTTCATTTGTATTTCATTTGTTCCTTAATATTTAAGCAATTACTTTACCTTATGGGCATGATGAAATGTTCCATTTAAATATATCTTATATTTAAGTCCTGGACTTGTCACTGACAACAATTCATCTCTTATTATTTATCAGATTGCTTTATTGGTAAATTCCTTTATTTATTCCCAATTAAAATTTACTCTTTCAACGTGTGAATTATGTCTTATATGCACTAATATGATACCCAAAACAATTGTGTTTACCTCTAAAGTATTACCATACTATAATTTTTTCAAATATAACAGATTAATGAGTTCATTGTTCCCACAGTGGGTCTATGTATAATTTGATATTGCCTCCTACATCATGATTTTCAAGTATGAACATTTTGTTACCTCACTAAATTTTATATGTGAGATCATAGTAACTAATATTTATTATGTGCTTATATTATATGCCAGATACTGTGTTCTTTTAATCTCCTTCCTTTTATTTTTCCACCACCATTCCTGATACCCTTTCAACCCTTTCCCATCTTCTCTCATTCTTAACCTTAGAAGCCTCATTTCTTTTATTTATATTCAATAACTTTTGTGATTATTTTGCTGTCAAATCATTGCTATATAAGTTGAATATTTGTCTTTGTCATTCTGATTTGCTTTAATATACAGTATTTTCTTATTTATTTATTTATTATATTTGTTTGTTTTTTGTTTATACATGCACTGGGTACAGTCAGAAGCGCGGGAGGGTGAGAGAATTCACCAGAGCCAGAGTGGGGAGCAGAGCAGGCAGAAGGACTGAAGTACACTGCTGAGGGGAGCAGCAGGTGGCAGGAGAGGTCTGCGCACCATGTGGGATCCTCCTCAGGTGGCCGGGGAGCAGCCGGGGATCGAACCGGCGTCGCAGAGGCCGCGGGCAGCTTCGCAACCCAGCGCTCAACCGCTGCGCCACCGGGGAGGCCCATACAGTATTTTCTTGAACTTCTTCCATTTTATTATAAAATGGCAGCATTTAACTTTTCCTTAGACTGAATAATATTCTATTGTGAGGATATACCAAATCTTAATCCAGTCCTCTATCAGTGTGAAGTTAGGTTGTTTCTATTTCTTGATACTGTAAATAATGCTGCAAAATGTTATAGGTCATATAATTTTTTGAGTTGATGATGTCTTTGAATAGATGTCTAAGAGTGTGATTGCTGAGTCATATGGAATTTCCAATTTTACAGTTTTTTCCTTGAATTCTGACATTGTTTACTTTTAATTATTATGTTCATTGAGTTAATTTTGGTTAATATTGACTTCTAACATTGTATATGTGTTATGGGTATAGGATTATACCTTTATAAATTTGCATTATTGCAACACACCCACTGCCCTAGCCCTATTAGTCATCTTCCATAGTACACTGAGCTCCTTCACCCCATTGTTCCCAGTCAGATTTCAACCATTTGTTTTGGTTAATGTTCTTTTTTTTTTTCTTTTTATATTCCACATAAATTAAAATTATCACAAAATATGACTGAGAAATGGAATGCAATATATTGGTGAGTGTTGTCTTCCTGATGGATTGATCCTTTAATCATTTTATAATGGCACATATGTTAAAGTATACTGTAAAGTTATAGTAATCAAAACAGTATGTCATCGTACATATATTATATATCCTTTTATCACATTGGTGGAAATGCGGACTGGTCTAGTTCCTATGAAAAATAGTATGGAGTTTTCTCAAATAGTATAAATGGATCTACCACATGATCCAGCAATTCCATTCCTAAATATATAATTGGAAAATACAAAAACACTAATTTGAATGGATTCATGCACTTATTCATTGTAGCAATAGCCACATTATGAACCAACCAAAGTGGCCAATAGTGGAGAAGTGTATTAAGAATATGTAGTATATATATTAACGCAGTGAAACATTACTCAGCTATAAAAAAAGAGATGAACTTTTTCCATTTGTGACAACATGGATGGAACGGAAAAGATTATACTAAGTCAAAAAAGTCAAAAGGAGAAAGTCAAATACCAGATGATTTCACTCATAAGTGGAAAACATACATGTCTGTTCAGCAGATATATGTTAAGTGAGATTTGCCATAATAGAGAACAGAATGTTAATATGTCCTATGTATAGTATATATTTTAGATATCATTTGGAAATTAATGTTAGCTGTATCTCCAAACATCATTTCTCCTTCAAGGATGTGCCATATTTCCAGTGGACCTTAGGACTAACTACTGAGCCTCTTAGGGATCTATAAACTGTACCGTGATGGTGTCTGCTAGGTTTATACACTTAGACTCAGTCAAGGATGTGACATGTGCCAAAAAAAAATTGACAAATTTGTTATTTTCATGAAAACTGTATAGACCCATGCAGACATCCATAGCTGTACCTAAAATGGGGCCAAGAAGACCTGTTTGCTTGAGACTAGTATTATGCATTAGAAATGGATTGTGGAAATCTCCCACAAATATGGGTAAGGAACTGCATGCAGCAGTCATTTATCAGGATAGATACCTTTGATCCAGGAGGAACTGAATTATCATTCATCAAAATTCAGGTCATAATCTGCTGAAACATTGCTTACATAGGCTATGTGGTGATATGAGATGTCCCCAAGTTAGCATAATCAGTTTGTTTTCCTAGACAGACAGCTAGATTAAGCAAGTAAGCAAAAGCTGGTGAATATTATTAATCTCTTTCAACCTCTGTAAAAAGCTTTCCAAGTTAGATACCCATTTCACCAAGACAATATTATAGTGATAGTGCTAAGGGTGATGTTTTCAGCGTAAGTCATTGATCAGAAGTTTTGTTTAGGTTTTGTTAATGCACAAGCACCGTAGTCTCTCCATCCACAGACCAGTATAAAACAAAATCCAGGTAAGATTCAAGGTGTAGCTTAAGGAGAAATCTTCAGGAGTGTTTAGCTTAGACAAGTTGCTCACAGTCTTAGGAAAAACCACTGTGTAATTTTCTCTGGATTTTCACTTTTTTACACTAATGATCGTTGTCATCATCTCATCATCATTATCATACCATTAATTATAAAAGCTTATAATTGAAAATTAGGGCTATATCAAGGTCTGCTTTTATAACAAGCTTTAAATTATAATACATTTGATCCAATAGAGTTTATAAAGGAAACGTACAGTTATAAATAAAGCTGCTTTGGGCCTCCCTGATGGCACAGGCAGTTGAGCGCAGCTCTTTGAAGCTGTCCACATCCTCTGCAGAGCCGGTTTGAATCCTGCCAACCTCAGAGCAACCCACATGGCGAGCAGACCTCTCCTGTCTCACCTGCTGCTCCCCTCAGCAGTGTACTTCAGTCACTCTGCCTGTTGTTTCCCGCTCTGTCTCTGGTGAATCCTCTTTCCCTCCCGCGCATAAGGCCTGTACCCCGGCTCTTATATAAATGAAAAATAAATCTTTAAAAATAACTAACGAATGAACTAACTAAATAAATAAAACTGCTTTGATGAGCATAGTCTCTGTTTATTTTCCTCTAGAACCTGAGATGACATGGGTAGATGATATTATTTACAAGCATGAATACAGGAAGATAGGGTACCTCAAAAATGAAAAAAGGCTCTGTAGACTCAAGTGTCCCTTACATGCATTCCATCAATACTATAATATGACAGTTTTGTGATATGTTCTGTTCTGTGCATTTTGGGGCATTCTTCTCTTTTAACTTTTCCCAATACTTCTAAAAAGTGTTGAACTTTTTGTTATCATCTAGAATCCTTTCCTAAACATTTAATAAAAACTAAATTGGCAGTAAATGTGGTTTTAGAGGTATTGGTCATTAAAGTGTTCTCTGTGTTCCCATCAGATCGTTCTCACTCCCTTGTTCCTTAGATATATTAATATTTCTGCTAATATGTTTAGCTTGCCAAATTGTATCATTCTTTATATCCACATAAGTTGATAAACTATAACACCTTTGAGCTCTATTCATGATGGTCTGCATTCTATCATATAATTCTTTAAAATTTGTTTAATCGAATTGGGTTAAATTTAATTAAATTGATGGGTTGTGTTTTCCTATGAAACCATCCACATATTTTTTTCATTTTCCTTCTAACCAATGACAGATATTTGAGAGATGGACAGGTTTAAAGGCACAGTCTTTTGAAATGGAGCAGAACAAAGTTAAATGATCCACAAGGAGATCAATGCCTAGAATTAAACCCTGGAAGCATAGTAGTCAAACCAACAAGCTCCCCATCTTGAGGGCTGTATTGAAGCTGAAAATATATTTTCTCCTATTTTGCTGTGGTTTAGCTTGAGAGAACTGCATGTATTTTCAGACTTATAAGAATCACATACTATTAAAATATATTAAGTTACTTATGGAAATGTTATTCATCTATTAAATGGAGAAGGTAAAGATAATATTAATGATATTTAATCTACTTTAGGGTCAGAAAACAATTGAAAAAATTAAGGAGAATATCAAAAACAAGATCTAAGACTTAAATCTAGTATCATATCCTTTGAGAATGATTCCTTGACTTCCTAAGATGCCTCTAACTATTCAGTACTCTTAACCACCTGTGTCTTCTTTCTACACGATGCTCAGCTTTCTTCATTGTAGGCTGCCCTTTTATTTTGAGTCCCCCTAACTAGACTAGCGGGTTCTTTTGGGCAAGCACAAAGCTAATTACTTTCCATGTTCTTATACTAGCATAAATCTGATCTATAATATGAGTTTAATGAATGAAGGCTTACTAAAGAAATGAAGAGTACAAACTCTTTGGGTTCTATCTTTATCATTTTAAGTATCTATACAGAGTACTTATGGAATGTGTCTTTTTTCTTGACTAACTTTATGCTTTATGTTAGTAGTGAGAAGTCATTAACACAAAAACATTTAATTAACTAGTTTAAATATTATCAAGTATATATTTTGCATTAAAAATTATGTAAGGTAATATAAATTATAAATAAACCTTTCTTACTCTGCCCAACTCATGGTAGATAATCACTATTCCCAGATTCTTGTTTGTATTCTGGAAATGTTAATACATAAATATAAATATATATGTATAAATATTATATCCATATTCATATTTGCATGAATGCATCAACATTCAGATACCTGTTTTGCCTATACTTTTGTACAAATAAGATTATATAGTTGTATGTTGGTAAAATTTTCAGCTTACGTAAATACACCTCATTCTTTTTATTAGCAGTATATTCTGTTTTATGCATGTATCATGATATAGTTTATTAAACCCCTCCTACTAGATACTGGGCTGTGTTAATTGTACTTCATTCCAAACAATACTGCAATGAATGTTCTTGCATGTAAAACTTTGTGCAGTGAAGAATTTTTCTGGTTAAAATAATACAGATTTGGGGGAGATATTTTGAGTTGACCTCAGGAAAGATTTCTACAATTTATACTGTCATCAAGAAGGGAATGTCTATTTCTTCACACTCTCACTAACCTTTTATTTAATTCATAATTGAGTACTTTTATATGTTGTGATTAGCATTCATTTACATGAGTGAACAAGTATATCTGCAAGTATGTAGATTTTTATTCTGAAGCCCTTTGATTCTGTGTGGTCTTCTACCTCAGATGCTGTTATATCAGTTTTTGTCTGTTCTTAAACACTCCTCGTTTTTGCCTCCCATTTTGCCCCATTTCTATTCATCTGTAGATCTATTTTATTTTTGAAATTCTAGATTTCATACCCTATTTACCTTTTAATAATAACTAACTATTCAACATCTGACTTGAAAACATATATTTATGATTGTACAGTATCCCTTGTCCTGTTTTTTCATTTATACCCATTCTGCAAGAAAGTATCTAAGACTCATATAGACTTAGCATTTCTTTTTTGTTTGTTTATTAATAATTAACCTAATTACAGCAGTTTTTCCTAAGAGTTTTGGTTTCCAATACACTCCTGTTTAGAATTAATACTCTCTACCTGTTCAATAATTATAGTAGACAACATTTTAAAGTTGAGAAAAGATCAAAAGTTGAGTTATATGAAGAATATTAAATTTAAAATATGGAATTCTCCCCAAATTTGCATGTCAACCTTATGCAGGGGTCATACTAACTCTGGATCTTCTAATTTTAATGTAATGTGCAGCCAAATTCAGTACTATGGTTAATTTTTCTCATCATAAGTTTGTCTATACAGGTTTGATTTGTGTGTACATGTGAGTACATGTATGTGCACTTAGTATTTAGGTTAGCTTATTTTACTCCTATCTAATTGCTTTACCTGTTCTGGAATGACATTTGATGAAAAGTGCTGAAATAATTTGAATTTTTGTGTGTACTCTAAATATTCAGATTATTTTATCAATTTCATGTTGTCATAAAGTAATAAAGATAAGCAGGTGGTAACCTTTAATTATACTAGGACTTTGACAAATTTTTAACCTTTATTACTATAGTATCATTTGCTATTAGGTGACTCTGCTTAAAAGTTTACAGTCTAGTCTTTATCGTCCTATTTTTTTAATGTAATTTAAAATTTTATATCATAAAACATTGATGTTCATATATTAGCTTTCTTTAAGCTATAGTTGAAAGGAAATAGCTGGTACATTTTGCATGAGTTTCTCTGTCTCTGTCTCTTCTTAAAGAAGTCAGGAGGAACAGAGGCAAGAGGAGAAAGGTCATTGACCTCTTGACCAAGCTTTTCTGTCTGGTGAGGTTGTACCGCATTGCCCTCGTGCAGTTTACAGCAAAAGCAGAGTAGAGGTCTGCGATGGAGGGACTGACACAGTTAGGATCAAAGGCCTAATTGTCTGTTTTCTTGAAGTTAGGGTTATTGGCAGCTGCCATTATACCATCCATGCTGCTGTCACCCAGCACAGCCAACCAGCATGCACTAATTGCAGTGGCCTTTTCATCAAGTAAGATCATCCCACTAAACACAAAGAGCTGTCTTTCCATTAGCACAGACAGTAGCCAGCTAGATCAGCTGGGCTCCTTGAGTATGATTGGGCTGTCATATTGTTATGATTTGTTCAAGTTTAGAGCATTTAGCAGATACCCTTTGCACCTCTCTTTGTACCTGAATACTATAACCTGACTGCCCCTATCATTTAAGAGGGTACTATAGCTTTTCAAAGTTCAGCAGCGCACAATTGCAGGCAGGCAACTGGTTTCTGACAAGAGATCAATACTGTCCTTCCAAACGCTGGAGTCAAGCTGCTGGGTCTGTCAGAGGGATGTGTGCTGTAATTGGATCATGGATGCTGCGAGTCATCTGAGTTTCCCTTCAGCACTGTCACAGCTGTCAGATGTCATCCCTTTGTACAGCTGTCACTGCGGGAGGGTTGGGGCTCTTTTGCTGTTCTAACCCAATGCAAATGTCCACTTAGCAGATGAATATTGAAGATATTAGACACTTCTTTATGCCTTTATGCAAAATAAAGATCTGTGTCATCTGTGAATTTCATGGAAATAAGTTGCAATTTATTCACTGTGAGAAAAGTGAAGTGAAGCCTGTAAAAATGAGAAATTATTTGGTTCAGGCTATTAAAAAAAGGAATATTTTACAGAATAAACAACAATGTGCCCATATTTTCTTTAGATGGAAAAACTAATACTGTGCAATATTTAGAATGGTCACCTTCTATTTAGGTGATATTTAAAAATATATATTTTTTCTTCATTCATATTCTTAGAAAAAGGACAAATCTTAAATAGATTTATGTCCTTTTAAATCATTATAATGTTTTGAAAAATATAAAACAGTATCTGCTTTAAAGTGGCAATACAATAAGAGTTAAGGAACAGAATTAGGTCAGGGATTCTCAAGAAAGTTTTTAAAACAAGATGAACAGTTTCAATAAAAATGACTGTGATGTTTTAGTCATAAAGTCCTTTTTTTTCCTAAATTATTATAAATGCAATAGAAAGACATTTTCATAGTTGGAAAAATAATTATATAATCAATGAATGTCTTAAATTAATTTCAGTCAATATGTTTTTGTTTAAGTTAAAAATGGCATTCAAATCCAAATCCATATTATTTTATTGTACTTATGCTTAGAGTATACATATATATGTGTCTATACACATATATGTATAAATGTGAGTGACTAACTTCTGGAATTATACAATGAGTCACATATAATTTGCAACATTTAGTAAAAACGAAAATATGGCTTTTGCAATTTTATTCTTAATTCAAGAACTTTCATAATATTGAGAGAGATCTGTGAATTTTCCTAGAGTAGACCAGAATAAAGTGTTTGTGTGTGTGTGTGTGTGTAACATTTTCTTTCTGTCTCCCTGAGCTGATGTCAGAACCATTTTTGGATGGCCAAGAGGGTAATTTTTGATGTGGGTGACTGACTTCCTTTTTTCTTGAGGTCCAGACCACACACCACCTTCTCTGTCAAACGGGCAGCTTGTGCCTGCCCCAGTGACAGAGTAGCATGAACCTTATTTTCCAATATCTAACCTAAGCATCTTGTTATTCACCATGGGACTGACTGGGGCAGTCCCTTAAATATCCAAACTTTTTGCCTCCTTGTGGCATTATGAGGTGACCTCACCTCATTTGTGGTGTAAAACTTTTTTGCAGCCTAAAATTAGTGACTGCCAAACTCAAAACATAAGATATTTGGTCCACAGTGTGGATATAGGGCAATGAAAAGGGAGGGAACAAACAAGAAGCAAAAATGCCCAATATTTTCATTTAGAAGATATATTTGAAATTATTGGGATAAGAAATAATACACTTCTTCTTACCTCAGTAGCATTTTTATCTCAGAGTGGTTTTATTTTTATCAAAGAGGGATTAAAAAAAATCTGTAAAAATTAAAATGTCTTACTCCTATAAAGCTAATTACTTAGCAATCAAATTTTAGTTGACTGTCACTCATATAGTAAAATGCTCTTCAATAGTTACTTGGGCAGAAAATAAAGGAATGAATGAAGAAAAAAATTTGGACAGTTTCTTAAGGTTATTCTTTTGTGATGATAACTGTGAACTTTATATGCAACTCCAGTGACTCAAGTAGGCACACTTTTTTCTTAAACATGGTTTATGGCTAATTACATCAGAGATCCAAAACAGTCTTTTTTACATTTGCATTAATAAGTATGTCACGTGACCGTGATGAAGTAGAAGTATACATCAAAGGTAGATTAAAGGTTGGTTAAGCATCAAACCATGTTCCATATGTAAATTTATAGCAATGATGTGCCGTAGAAAGATAGCTTACCCTCTATTTCTCTTCTACTAAATAAAATTAAAAATTCACAACTCTGGTTTATGGGATTTTAAATGAATTTGATCTCTCTTTTGGGCAGGGCAAATAAGTGTTTTGTGATGTATTATTTTATATAAAAAAAAAAGACCATCGTTCTGGCTCATTTAATTTTGCGAGTGAATGATCTAAGATTAACTACAGACTAGTCAGTGCAGTTTAAAAGCTGAAAGCAATTTTCAGCCATAGATGGTAATGCCACATTCAGTCCACAACCGAATGACTCTAAATGACTAAGCTTCGAGGTCTTTGTATATGACCACAGGGCCTGATAAAGCCATAGGAACACAGTAAAAGCACAAAAATAGTTCCAATTTATTTGGTGCCATCCCCTTAATGAGATTAATACAGACGTGTTCATGTGCCTAATTGGTGATTTTGTTTTAACTAGTAATGAAAGATTAAAACTTCAGGCAACAGGCTGCTTGCTGGAAAGAGGATATGAAGAGAAAAAACTTTTTAATTATAAAAGGAAGCCAGTGAATTACACGATTGCAAAGTTAATAATTCTTTTTTTAAAAATGAACTGATTAAAATGTGTACCCTGGATTGTCCTTGCCATTTATGAGAAAAGGTGATTTTTAGGAAGCAGTACCACATACTACTTTATTTACCAATGAAACTTTTGGCATCCCAAAACAAAAAGGTCTGATACTTTTGGTGAAAAAGTGTTAGCACTGAAAAAACCATTGGCTCACAGGACACTGTGGTATTTAGAGAATGCAGTATTTTAGGCAAATTTATTTTTGACAGGTTACTAGGAGGGATGGCCGGTGGCTGGCTGTCCTGCTAAAGCCCTCAGGACCCCAGCAAGCCAGAGTCTTTGGAAGAACTTCACCTATGACTTGTAACCGGGTTCTTCCCCTAGTTATAACCATCTAAATGTGAACATTATTGAGCATGCTGCCAAAATACAAACATTCAGCCTAAGTCATTAAAATTTAATTAAAGGGGGCAGCTGAGCCCAGTTTGAGTTTTGAATCGGAAAAATCTTGTTTTAAAAAACCTGGAAAACAAAACCACCCAACCGAACCTATCAACATCTGTCTCTCCTTGCCCAGTGAATTATGTTTAAGTAACATTGCAGGCTTTATCAGAGTTCAGTTTGCTCACAATCCTCATAGTGAAACATATTTTGATTATTACTCCTCTATCATAATCATAAATGAACCGTTGTTTTCTGTCATTTTTGCTGGTTGTGTTGCACAACCTGTGCCATATACTTCTGTGCTAGCATGTTCCTATTTTCTTTCAGAACAAATAGTAAAATAAAGAAATAATGTCCCTAGACTGCCAGTTAAATAAAACATTACCTGGGTTATTGTTTTTCCCCAAAATCATGCCCAATGCTAAGGTGTCTTTCTGATTAGGGAAAAAGTCCTGAAATGCAAGAATTTGGTCTTTGATGCTCTATTCTGAACCACTTTAAAAGGACTCTGGGTAGTGATGCCGTGCAGTGTAAGATGCTACCTTCTCAGAGAATGAAGACAGAAATATATTTTACATTTCTTGTCAGATTGAACTTTAAGACATCCTGACTGCTTTCTCTATAATTTAAACATCACAGCCAAAATGGCAACATGCTTTGTTCAGTTCCAGTTGTGTGGAGTTTTAGTGCTTCATTGATTCAGAGGAAGGCTGAAGCTGGCACGGGGAGCAGGGCGACGGAATCACACTCTCACTGCAGCATGTCAAGCCATTATATCTGGGACCAGAATGTCACTGTGGTCTCAATGGTTCGTCAGCTGAAGGATATGGTTAACAAATGTAAAACCAAACTTCAGAGGAGCTGGTTTTCTGTGCTAAGTGATCTGTATTCCCTCTGAATTTACTTTCCCCTAACCCCGTGAAATTAACAGTACTTTCTGACATTCGACCCCCTGACCTCACACATAATAAGAATTTAAAAAGCACCATGCATGAGTGTGTCTCTGTAATGCAAAACTGGAAAAAATGACCATGTCACAGTTTTATTATACAAAACCTTCTCAATCTCCATTGCATGCTTCATATATGAGTGCTCAGTTTAAAGTTATTATAAAGAAAAACACAATTTTAAGAGTAATAATTCACTGTTCGTGACTTTTATAGACAATAAATTGTAGCAAATACATATTGCTACCAAAAAGCTTTGTACTCCATTAATGCAGATATTTACCAAGATAAGTGTTAAAAATGGTTCCCTAGAAGACTCTGCTGGTTCAAAGGAAGGGGCTTCCAGGGAGCTGGTTGCCAAGGGTGCAAGTGCATGCACGATGCACAGGTCTCAAGGTTTAAGAGGCAGAAGCAGGAAAGTGTTATGTGGAAATGATTTTGTGTTATCAGGCTCAGGGGATGACAGCATACAAGAGTAAGAACAAGGTGCGATGTGGCTTTTTCTTCACTGTGAAGTAAAGATTGGCAGCTGGAAGTAAGGCTTACAGACAGACCTGCACACAGGACCTCTTCACCTAGGACTCATAATCACTACTCAAAGGAAAACGCATTTACCAGGGAAAAGCGGCTGTAGCCATCAGAAGTGTGCTTAAAACACCACTTAAATATCACTTTATACGCTATTACTTGCAAACTGTGGCTTCGTATTAAATTATACTTGCATAGGCTTTTGCTTAGGTGCTGATAATGCTTTTGAGGTTGCATTGGTGAAGAAGAATTTAGGCTGCTTTACAAGAGACGTGACCAGAATATTCCATGCAGCTGACAGTGACAGGGTGAAAAATTGCAGAACTGTACTTTCTTTCCCCATATAGATTGTAATTTTAATTGTCATTGTGGCCCTTCTGTTTTAATTATGGGACTTCTTTGATATATATGAGGACATCGTATTGAATGAAAATATGGTGCTATAATAGTCTCTTTATAATTAATGACCACATGTAGATCTTGGTGCATAAAAGGGAAGGAATAAATGAACAATTTATTTAACTAGGTTTTGGATTTCTTTCTGTCTTCCAGTGAATATAAAATGATCCCAGAGCTTCAGAAAATGTTTGATGTAAGGACTGCACAGAATATCTAATAAATATCTTTAGGCTAGATTACAAAACATATGATGTTTGAAGATGTTCTACCCACAAATAGTAAAATCGATCTATTTCCTGTATTACTCTTTTAACATTTTATCTTAAACAAAAGATATTTTAATTTATTTGCAATTTTTTCTCTGTATTGTAGTTCCTTCTCAAACAGATTTTGCTTGTGATATAACTAATTTTTACAGGTAAAATAAGGCTTTTCAAGCTTGATTTATCCAACTGAAAAAAAAAAAAAACCTCAACTTTTGCTTTCAAAATATAATTGAACTGTGCCTGCATTTTTCCTCTGAAGGAAGAATGCATGAAGAATATTTTTTCTCAGTTACTACTACTAAACAGAAGCCGTTTTTCTACAAATCAAAAATAAATAGCCTATTCATAGGCAACTAGAGCCGCTGAAAACTGTGAAGAGGAAATGGAAAATGCAGCAGAGGCTTAACATTGTTCTCAAACTATCACAGAACAAGCTTACCATATAGAATGCTCTGACATAAATATGCTAGGCTCATATACATTTCAAGAGAGCCAGACCTCTATGGATTTCTGGATAGCAGACCTATTTGTCCAGGGTCTGTCACTGTAAAACAGGAAAATGCCCCCTGACAAGCTTCTGCTAATTTTATTGTGGCACTGAGTCCTGTGCATACATCCTCTCCAGTATGACTGCAGTTCAATTGCAGAGCACGATGAAATTGGATCGGCAGAGACAGGGACTACCCTGGGGTCAGCTGTGACCATGCCACTTCCATGTGATGTCTAGTTGGGGTGATGGTGTGTAAATAAACGTAGAGAATTGCAAATCTTGTCATGGCCACACAGAACAGCTCAAGCATTTAAAGATGGTTGCCCGCAAACCTAACTGGAAGGTGGTTGCTCTGTGTGGTGGCTGAGGAAATACTCAGTTCCTTGCTGGAGTCTTCATCTTGACATATCTAAAAGTACTGACCCAGCATTATATTCCTGAAGGGATTAATCACTAAATTGTTTTTCATCCTGGTAAAAAGCAAAAAACAAACGAATCATTTTTGAATACTGTGCTTTTAAAGCTATTGTGCTGATACCAGACACTTTTTATTTATATTATCCTACTTTGATTAATTTGTTTTTTTTAAAACAAGGTGAAGCATCTTAATATCCCACTGTTTATTGAATTTGGCACATTAAAGTTCTATGAGTTCTTGTCATTATTATGAACTTTCCTAATGTTAGAAAATAAAATATTATAGAATTCACATTTTCCGCTTATGAATCTAATTTTATTTAAATACTACTTACAGTACTCATTAAAATATACTTAGGTTTTCCTACCTTCAACCAATAAGATGTATTTTTTACCAGTTTTGCATTTGCACATATCTGTTTTTCTGTTACTTTTCCCACATGACAATTACCTTTCATTACAAATTTATAAAATCATTTACATTTTAGCAGTTTAAATGTTTCTGCTGACATTTTGTAACTATTACCCTCTTCTAGAATGGCATATGTTCAGGCAGTTAATAAAAAATTAAATGGAATAGCACTAGACAAGGTGAAGCTTTGTATCAGAGTATTCTCCACATTTCTGAAAATACCATCTTTGTGTTGCAAACTGTGAAGTGAGGTTAGGGCTGTGCCAATATGTGTATTTGTCACAACTGTCACAGAGACCGCGAACTAGCCAATCACACAGTCCTTAATTAGACAGTTATATTTTGCTTTTTAGAAATTGTGCTCATGTAAAATGGTGTCTAAGATTCAAGAAAGGTGGTAGGAGATAAGAGGGCAAAGAATGCTAGCAGAAAAACACTTTAATTTTTTTGAAGAAAAAATTTAAACTGCTGCATGATTTCTTCAATACAGAAATGAAATACACAATATAAAAGAAATTATATATTTAGCAAGAGAGAATGATATTGTTAGGATTATTAAAATAGCAATAGGTTGAAACCAACTTTATCATGGTATCGTGTTTTCAAACGGGTTTTTGAAATTATTAATGAAAAAAATCTACATAATGAAGATTCAAATAGAGAAGATATAGGTGCTTAAAACATCTATATATAGGTTCATGCTTATCACAATGACTTCATTTGAAATTTATGTTTTAATTATTTATTACTGAGGTAAATTATGTATTTTTGTCAGAGATCATTTATGCTTTTTTTTAGTTTTAAAATCAGATCTATAGAGTATAATTCTATATATATTTTTTTAGGAAAATGAATTCAGGGTTTTCATCCTCAAAGTAAAATGTATCTTATACCTTGCCACATTTTAAAATGTGATTTTAACTTTTGTATTTATATAAAATTATAGAGTTTCATAGAGAATGAAGCAGACAAACATATATCAGTAAAATCATGCCTCTCTACTTATTTATTTTATCTTCATGTTTATTTTATTTTTCTGTGAAAATGCACACTAAATATCTTTTTATTGATGTGATTTCCATCTCTTTGTGAAATGAAATTACATTTATCCTTAAATAATAAATTTCCAAATACATGGTAATATTTGTCAGTTATTTTCCTTTAGATAAAAATATGATGAATTTGATAATCTTGTTTATAAGTAAAAGTTAGAATGATTTAAAAATATTATAAAACTCATTAGAACCTTTTCTTTCATATGATATCTGAGATCTTAACGTTTTTAAGCTAATTAAAATCAGAGTAGAGACATTTTGGACTCCTGGAACGTGAGGGCAGGAAGTTCTAAACATTGCAATTAATGAAAGCTATGCAACATCATAAAGATTCCTTAAGGAATTAATAATAAACTCTAATTCAGATAGAGAAATTTGACTTATTTATTTTTCAAAGTGGAAATTTCACATACTTTATGAGTAGAAGAAGAAAGCTAATTTGGGGTAACTTGCATGGTTCATCCCATTTTAAATTTTTATTCAATAGGCATATCATAGAAGTTTTAACAGTCATAGCAGATTAACCTTGCCTGTGCTTTTGTGGGCTAGTCATCTGATGAATTTACATGCAGCTGGATGAAAATGCTATTTGGAAAGAGATTGAGAGTTTATTTGATTAAATCCCTTTCTCCACTACCTTGACCTCTTTCTTGTGAAATAATCAGAACTGTTTAGCAAGAATATTCAGGCATTAATAATGAATTGCTTTTGAGCTGGTTTCTTTTGCATACAACAAACCCATTGGTGTCTCTGCTCTTTCTTTTTTCTTTTTTTTAATAGTGCATCATTTAATGCACCATTCTTAGAAATGGTAATAAACATATCTTTTAAGAGTTTTGTTTTATAATTTGTAGGCCACTTTTCTATTTGTAGTACTAATTGCTGTGTTTTCACCTTCTTGTCTCCCAAAGACCTCTCCACAGTCTGTATGAAGATGGGATGTGTTAGGCAGGGCCAATTGCTTCAATGTGATTGGATGACAGTTACATGATTTATCCTCACCAAATATAAGATTGCTTTCTGAGTTTTCAGAATACTAGACTCTTAAATACTGTGCCATTCGTGATTCCATTGTCTGTGTATTTACACACTTTTTCTTCATGGAGACTTGGTTTCTAACTGCTTAATCAGTTAAGTTATTTTTGTTAGTAATTATTAGACCATATTTTATAGAATTTTTGATTTTTAAGAGATTTTAGAGAGCAAATGGTACAGCCATTTTTCAGAGAAGAAGATTATCTGCAAAACAATTTATTTCACATCACATACAGCTTCTTATGGACAGATTTGGGTTGATTCCAAATCCACCCTGGGTTAGGAAAAAAGAATTCAAGGTGTGGCAATTGAAAGACAAGATATTCACATGGAAAAAATTAGGCAAAATTTCTTAAAGTAATACACAAATAAATTAGTAATTAATACAAGCTACACATGAATGAAGCAGAGACTTCTTACCCTTCAAATTGAGAGGCAGAATTTAATCCTCCACAGCTCCCTGGAGTACTACTGCATGAACCCCAGGCTTTATTTGGAACAAAATATTGGTCAGTGTTTGGAAGCTAAAATTTTTACAAGCAGAACTCAACTGAAATAATGCAAGCAAGTGAAAATCTTTAAAAGTACAATGCTATCACTCCTGGCATTTAAATACTCTTGACAGTTGAAGTTTTTGGCAGGTGGCAGATTTGCTGTATACATACCCTACTGTTCTGACACCCATTATAATGCTACAGTATCTTGTTTTCATACTAGATTAAACTTCATTATGATTTGTTTCTTAATAACATGCACTTCACTGTAATATGTAAAATGCTTGGCTTTCATGAACAACTCTATGGAAAAGCTGTACAGTATCTAATTTGCATTTAGCAATTATATTACATTACAATATACTAAGCTGCAGAAAATCTAATCTAACACTATAATTTAAAATAATTTCCAGTGCTTTACAAGTAGGATATAAGTCAGATTACAATAACACATTGTAGTACTTCTCTGTTGAGTAAAACAGAAATGATTCATTATATTTTTTACCTCGAAAGTATTCAAGAGACTTAGTTCTTTGATAATGAGAATAACATTGTATTGAAAAGAAAAGATCATTTAGATTGTCCATAGGTAAGTAAAATTTATCTTTCTTGACCATAAATTAATCATGTTTTGATCTAATATCATGAATAGGCTTACCTTAAGAAGAGATTTTATTAGATTCAAATCACCTGAAAGCAATCCTGACATAAATACTATTCAATTTTTAAAATATTTATATTTTTAATTATGAGTAATACATATTTACATTTTTTACATTAAGAACAAAAATATTTAGAATAGATAAATTTTATAGTATCATCTAAATATTCCTATCTAGAACCCTCTTTTATATATTTGATATTTAGGATCCTATAAAGGTCCAGAGTTGATGCTTAATTTTATCTTACAGATTTGAAGGTAGGGATTTTAATATTGATACATATATTACTGAAAATTACAAAATTTTGAACACTTATGATATACAAATTCACTCTAGAGTACATGTCAGAGAATGTACTCTCCTTGCCACCAAGTATTTTATAATTTGTGTTAGGAATGATTTTTTGCATATCAATTATAAGAATAAAGTCAGTGGCATAAATGAATTAAAACCATAGTACTTAAGGAAAGAAGTCATATATAATAGAGGATCAGAAAATGCTTCATGAGAAAGTTTTATTTTAGATGAGGTTGAAGTTCAACTCAATTAAACCCAGGAAGTATTTATTATCAACTATTATATGAGCTGTACTCTGAAAGAGTTTATAATCTAGTTTCAAAAAGACACATGGAAAGAAAAAGAAAACTTTCTACCTGTGCTATGAGTAAAAGTCTCATGAGAGAAGTCACATTTTACCAAGTTCTTAATTACATGTGAGATAAATTAGGGTGGAAAGGGGGCATTCAGGATGAATGAAAAACATAAGAAAAGAAAAAGTATGAAGATGTGAAGTGCACATATCTTCTATTAAGAGAAGACTTGCTCACAAAGGAAGGCGGTTCAGTGTTGTAGCTGATCTGACAGCAATGGGAACAGTGCTTGGCTCACCTTCATGGCTGGCCAGCAGTGACAAAAAGTTGTCCTAAATTGTTTTCTTCTCTTTCTTTTCAGTTTTTTTTTCTTCTCTATTTTTCTCTTCTTCTTTCAGCAAGGCAACGTTGGCAGTTTTGTGAAAAAATTAGAATGGGAGAGGAGAGAAATTGAGACATTTCACCTCAAATTGAGGCAAAGACAATTGTTAGAGATAGGCTAAGAGTAATCTTAATTTTTGAAACAATGTTATGTTGCTGACAATGTTTACCTTTAAGAATTTCCAGTGCATTTCCTACTTGGCTTCCATTTAATAAGACAATACAAAGTAGAGATCATAAGTGAGAAATTTCGATGGTAATCTTTGTGGCTAAGAAGATAAACATTTATTCATTCCCAAATTATACAAATTAATTGTGGATAAATTAAATTCCAAGTTTATTGTTCACTTTCATTTCTGCTTTAATTGTAGACAAAACTTTACTGAGTAGGAAGTAGATTCCTTTTTTAAGATCTGTCTTGACTTTTCGGTTGTATCTATGTAATAACAAGCAAATCAGATGACAAGTAACAAATGTTATAAATTTTCTGTATGTCAATGAGGATCAAGCATAACAAATACAACTAATTTTACCCATTTATATTGTAAAAAAGTACTGTTTATTTTTTCAGTTTGATTTTTTGTCTCTTTGGCAAATAGGCTTTTCTTTATTTAGATTCTAAAATCATTTCAGATGTGCCAAAATTTTTAAATGTTTAGAAAGAATGATATTCATTCTAAATATACTTCATGTTTATACCACAGGCAAATATTTCTAACCTAAAGGAAAAGTATTTTTATTACTCAGGAAATCAATGAAGCATATCTTTATCTTGGGAACAGATAAAAGTGTCTCTATGATAGTCTTATTGGAAGATATGTTTTAATTACTAATTTTTTCCCAGCATCATTTCATGTGAAAAAATGTTAACATCCTTTCTATGGGTAGTCTACAAGAATACAATCCTGGGAGGATGTTTCCCCAGAAATTAGGGTAAAAGAAAAATATGAGAGAAATAAAACAAAAATATGTAAATCACCAATGTCAATTTACTTTCTATTTCTAAATACTTAATGCTGAATCAAATTTGAACTTAAGACTAAATTCTAGTGAAAGAAAAAATGTAGAAATGCCTACATAAACAACAGCTTAAAGTTGGTGATCTGACTAATGCTGGATATAACAAGCACTGTGCTCAAAATATTTAGATAGCTAGAAGAGTGTCCTATCTTATTATGTACAGTAAAATGAGATTAGCATAACATTTTGATATTTTGCTTTATCTAGAACCTCAACTCTGACTATATCTCAGAAATTTAATTGATTAATTTAGAAAAAGGAATTAAAATCTATTTCCTTAACTAATAAACATTCTAAAATCATTCAACCTGCTTGGTCAGCAAAGTCTTAACATCTAACCCAAATCCTTCCAATAAAAGTTCAAAGTTCAAATTACTTTCCATAATTTGTGAAAAAAAAAAGAAGTGTGCAACATAGCAGGTAACCCTCCTGTAGATAGAGGTTTGGGGACTGGAATCAACACCAGAATTAAGGGGCATATTCCAAAAGTGGCATGGACCTTAGAAAGATGTCACAGAAGCAAGTAATTTATTTGCTTATTGAGGATATATTGGTTTACAACACTGTGTATGATTAAAAGTATAGGTTCACACTTCATGTCTATGTGACCACACCACGCTCTCCACGGATGGCATAGTCCTCCACCATAACCCATTGTGTCCTCTCTCCACTTTGCTCTCTACTTTCACCCTACCCCTTTGGTAGCTTCAATTTTAGAGTCAGATTTTCAGGGTTTGCCTTTGGTTTGTTGCTATCTGGGTATTTGTTTTATTTTTCTATATTCCACATATGAGTGAAAACATCCAATCTCCTCCTGACTTATTTTGCTTGGCATAATTGCCTTCAGTTCCACCAATGCGGTCACCACTAACAATTTTATCTTTTTATAGCTGACTCCTATTCCATTGTGTGTGTGTGTGTGTGTGTGTGTGTCTATTGCATCTTCTCAATCTGTCATTGGGCACTTAAGTTGCTTCCATAACTTGGCTGTTGTGAATAGTGCTTCAATGAACATAGGAATGTATATAGCCTCCTCAAATTAGTGTTTTTGTATTCTTCAGGTAGATGTCTAAGAGTGGAATTGCTGGATCATATAGAAGGTCTATTTTTAATGTTTTGAGAAATCTCCTTATGATTTGCCATAAAGCCTAGACCAATGTACTTTCATACCAACAGTGTATGCGGGTTCAAACTTCTAATTTCATTGTTTTAGAGTTCATTCATCATCTTTCTAGGAAGTCCTCATTGTACAAAGAAAAAATATATTGTTGGGCTTCTACTGATCAGTATATTTTCATTCTTTGTTTTTAAAAGATTTTATTTATTTTTGCATAGAAGAACTGGGGTGTAGGCTAGAGGTACAGGGGGTGAGAGGATTCACCAGAGACAGAATGGGGAGAAGAACAGGCAGATTTACTGAATTATAGTGCTAAGGGGAGCGGTGGGCAAAACAGGATGGTCTGCTGACCACATAGGTTAGCTTCCTAGCTGGGATTAAACTTAGTCAGCAGTGGTGGTAGCACAGAGACTTAACCCTTAGGCCGTGATGGAGGCCCTGATGAATACAGTTTCTAAGTCTAGTATGGCAAGCTTTCTTTGGAACTTGAAGAAATGCATACTTAGTCTGTTATTTGTTCTCATTTCTTTTTTTAAATCCAGTGACTTTGATCCTAATTTTTTTTTAAGATATATTTATTTATTTATACATGCACTGGGTACAGTCAGAAGTGCGGGAGGGTGAGAGAATTCATGAGAGCCAGAGCAGGAGCAGAGCAGGCAGAAGGACCAAAGTACACTGCTGAGGGGAGCAGAGGGCGGCAGGAGAGGTCTGTGCGCCCTGTGGGACCCTCCTCCGGTGGCTGAGGAGCAGCCAGGGATCGAACTGGCGCTGCAGAGGCTGCGGGCAGATTTGCAACCCAGCGCTCAACCGCTGCCCCACTGGGGAGGCCCTATTTGTTCTCATTTCTATTGAGTCTTTTGGCAGTGTTAAATTTCTGTACGACTGGCTTGTCATAATTCTTGAAGTGCCTATCTCAGTTTTTTTGTTTTCTTTAAGATAATCTCACCCCATAATGATCTACTGATGTTGGTCATTGGTTGATCAAGAGAATTGGTCAAGGAAAGAAGGGACCCAAGATGATTTTGAATGATTTTGGAAGGGCAGTGGTACTTCTAATGAAGACATGGTATATAATAAAATATTCTATTTCATTTTTAACATGTGTGGCCAAATGTTTGCTAACCTTCATGAAAATAGTTTGGAACAGTGGTAGGAAGAAATCTGCATTTCAGCAGAATAAAAATTGGTGGATGGTGAGATGTGCCAAAGAGATGCTAGATGAAAATCTCAAAATATGATATTTGGAGGAAGAAAAGAAAAGACTTCCTAGGGAAAAGAAATTACGCCTGAGTTTGAAGGCTCTTAGAAGGTGAAGAGTGAGTAAATTCAAATAAAAGTGAAAGTATCACTTTCTTCAGTGAAGAAAGAGATTGAAGGCAAGAGGGAAAAGTTAAAATGATGTGGAATGAGGTCCTCACAGCAAATTAACTCTAGCTTCTCATGAAATTGTAGCCAAAGCAATTTAAGCACAAATTAAGTGGCTATTGTCTTGACTAAATTGGTGGTGGTTTCAGAGTTGTAATGGTAAAAATGATATAATCTCAAAAAAATGTGAAATGGACCCTGAGAAATAGTAAGAACCTGGGTATGTCTTAGAGGAATTATTTTACATTTAGACTTCTGAAATACCTTATCTATTAGAGTTATTTTTTCTAATTATTTCCTCCATTTTTGGATGCTTAATTTTATAATAAAATTTTAAACATGCATTATGATTAATATTTTTGAACCCATCCTGTGACATATTTGTAAAAATTTTCCTTCTTATGAACTGGAAACTTCCAATCTATTGCTCTAGTGCTCATCTATCAGAAAACAAATTAAAAAAATAAAAGCAAAAACACCACCTTCTTCCTCTTTAAGAGTCTTTGTCCAAAGCGATCTCATCTTTTGCTTTTCAGACTCCAGATTAAAAACTCGCCTTTGTTAAATATTTTCTATTATCATTGAATTTCTTTCATCATTAATGAAAATAAAATACACATTTCTTCCCCTAGAACTGCATATAGATTTAGAAATAACTCTAAGCTCACATAACAATATGAGTTATTATAAATAAATATGCATTTATTTTTTTAAAAGATTTATTTATCCATACAAGAACTGGGCTAGAGGCCAGAGGTGCAGTGGGTGAGAGGGTTCAACCACTGCAGAACAGAACAGGCAGACTGACTGAAATGCACTGCTGAGGGGAGCAGTGGATGAGTCAGTAGAGGTCTGCTGCGCCATGTGGGTCACTCCGGGATCAAACTCATGCTGCAGAAGCTGCAGATAGCTTCATAGTGCTGTGCTTAAACCCTTGTGCCACCAGGGAAACCCAACATGCATTTCTTAACATACATTTTTTAGAAGTGAATATTTGCAATGAAGTAATATCGTTTTGATGAACTTGGAAAATAACCCTCAGGGCGTGTGAATAAGAGAATGCATTTAAGTATTCTTTTGTAATATTAGCATTTATATTATTGCAACTGGCTTAGACATGTTGGTAAAACTGCACAGCTATCTACTAGTTAAGCCAATAAAATGTCTATAGTCAGTATTCAGTCCATTTTCTACATTCAAGTTATTCTAAATATTAATGACAATTGCAACAGAGAGAATTGCATTAGTTTCTGTCAGGATCATAGACTGCAAGAGAAAATTTACTATCACTTGTCATAGACTAGGCCAATTCAGAATCCAGATATCTTCTGCCTTGACAAGGGTTTTCCTTAGGCCATACTGCCACTCTGTAGTAGGAATCCTCAGAACAGATTTATTAATCCTTCAAGAGCTTCCACACTGGTATATTCTACATTGATTACCTAAAATGTTTAGAACATATTGAAAAAAATTAATGGTTACTAGAGTGAACTACCTTTTTTTTTCTCCTTCCCAAGGAAGGAAGGAGAGTGATCAGAGAACCCAATCTTTTATGCTTCCCCCTTCAAAAAAATCAAAATAATATTCCCAGAAACTTTAAGCTAATATTAGAAAAATGTTAGGATTGTTGTGTTTTATTTCTGTTTCATAAATAGAAACTTAATCTGATTTTTTTTCTCTTCTTGAGAACATTGGGAATTTAATGCATACTTAAGTATCTATGATTAATTCTATATTATTTGTTTTATGAAAACTCTAGTCATTAAGTTAATATACATTGTTTTGCATTTTCATATTTTATTCTATATTTCCCCACCTTTCTTATGAATTGTATTTTAAATCTCTCACTCGAAGTTAAAATTCTTAAATTTCACAATGCAATTCACTTTACTTTTTCTTTTATTTCTGAAATGTGTTAGTGATATTATTTTTTTTCCAATTATAGATTGATACAGCTTAAAATGAACTAAGATACAGTCAAAGTGTGCTAAGGGCAGCTTTAAGTTTTTCATGTATATAATGCCTTTACTTTTCAGAACAACCCTATGTAATACAGTTCCTGTCATTATTCCATTTTTACAAATGGGAAATTGTAGCACAAAGAGGATGTCATATAATCAATTTCAAAGAATTGGTCGATGGTAAAGACACAAATTTTCAGTAGTATAACACTCAATGTCCATTCTCTTAACTATAAACATGACTGGATTTCCATATGATATAAGTTTTTGGGACCATGATAAAACTTCTTTCTCAAACTAGGTCAATTATTCTGTCTTTGTAAAATCATTCTTACCAAAGCAGTTATAGATTACAAGATTTTGATAAATCAGAGAAAGTTCATCAACTTTGGAGTCAGGTAAAATGGGTTTGAAAGACTAATTTTATTAGCTTTTTTGTCTGACTGATTTTGAATATTTATCCTACTTTCTCTGATCCCATTTTTCTTCATTATTATGCAGATTAAAACAGATTCTTGTTCCAAGTCACTAGCACAAAACCTGGTTAACAGATTTCCTCCTTTTTTTTTCCTACAAAAAGAAGAAAATACCCTATTTCCTTTTTTCTCTTTTATTTCATATAGGTGAAACCTGCAGTAGTAAACTATTAATAACCTTTGCTCTAAGCTGAAAAATAACTGGGCATTTTGAATGATTTGCAATATATAAGCATTTAAGCATGTTTTTTTTTCTGTTAGTGAATTAATTAGTTTGTGTCACAATAGAAGCACTCTACCCACTCAATTCCAGAGTGTTTCAGAGACTGCCTTTTGAGAAATGAGGAGTTTCTTGTACAGATTTCACATGTGTTGTATAAAACTCCCACCTTGGTAGAGAGGTTTCGCTATGAATCAAGCCAATCACATATAATTACAGCATGATTTATTGGAGGAAATTCACACTACAATAAAATATGCATACAATTCAATTCAATTGTCAGTAAAAAGAAAGGGGGTGGGTAGAGGTGGCGGGAGTTAAAAACCACTAAAATGAGGTTCTGGAAATCAGTTCACTAGCGAAAGCATGAGGGCCCAGAACTTCCCAACAACTTATCTGGGAAAGGAGTGCTGTATTTCAGGTAGAGCCTTAGGCTGCCATGAGAAAATCTGGGGAAGGCTTCGAGATTCCACAAGCATGGAGAACAAAATGTCCTAGATTGACTTAGTTCAACATCTACATGTATATTGCTTCAGAGGTATAATCATTAATATGGGAGATTTGGCCTCTCAGCCTGCTAGGCTTTTACCCATCTTTGCAGTATCTGTTTATCAATCTCTTAAACAAGAAGTTGATTCTATTTTAAATTAAGTCTTCCCATTTCAATGACACCCATTTCATGATCAGTCAGAATCATCATAATCTCAATAAATATAATAAGCAGAACTACAAGAAACACCACCTTATCACTAACAACCACTCCTTGCCCAGTAATTTTGTGAAAGTTTGTTCTTTCTTTGTGGGAAGTATAAGTTGTTGGGTCAAGTTCCATATGCCTTGTGAAATATTCAATAAACTCATATATCACTGGAGATTATGTGTATTTATAAAGCACTCTTGTGAATATTTCATTTGAACCTAGATTTTTTCCTTAACATATTTGTCATTATAGATACATCAATATTGCCTTGATTCATAGCGAAACCTCTCTACCTTAGAAACTTGAGAATGAAGAAAAGTCCTTTTGGACACTAAGAATTGTTAATATATGTGATCAATTTGGAGAAGTATAGTATCATCTCTTTATCTGTATTTTGCTTCTTGTGTCAATTTGAGGTACTAAGGCAATATATAGTATAATATTCTGAATGTTATTAACAAAATGCTCAATATAAGAATGGTACTTGCTATCTCATTAATATGAGGAAAAGTTCAGGTAAAGTTGAACTTACTGACAGTAATAACTGATAAATATAAAGAACAAGTCAGTTAAATGTGAATAATATTTATTTAAAACTTTCTAAAATATTTGTTAAGAATAAAATTTGTTTAAAATAGAACATTGCTTTGCTAAACATTTGAATATTGCCCAAAAGTTTCAAGTACCTGTATAGATTGTGGAAGTATTTTAATTGTATGACAGGGACCAGTTCAGTTATGTTGAACACAAGTGATTATCAAAAAGAGAAATATTAGTGAGACACAGAAAAAGGGCATATTTTACATTTGCCTCATACAGTGTTCTTGTTTTTCTTTTTATCACTTACATAAGCTTCAAAAAAAAAAAAAAAACCAACAACCCACAAATCACTTAAATGTTTCAAATAATATATACAATTATCAGGAGAAAACAGCATATGCAAGTTCAGTAGACTTAGAGATTTTTTTTTTTTTTTGACAAATGTACCATAGTAATTCAATACTTAGGGCCAACAATACAACAGATTTTAACGGTTTAATGGCATTTCAGTTACTATTACCATGTAAAAGTTTGCTTTGTCTAAAACAAATCCCCAAAATAGTACCTCTGAAATCTAAAGTTTACTACCATTTATGATATATGAAAATGAGTTGTTTTTATTCAGTACCTTTCTCCCCATATTTTATTTTACATTTCATTCACCCAGTTTCACTGTCTTGGTGATGATTATCTATGTAATATATGTTAGAAATTTTCACTTGAAGGACCATGTATCTTTAAATGTCTTCTTTTTATTCGTCCTAGTTCTAACACATGTAATTTCCCCTTTAATTTGACATCATTTAACGGCACATTACACGTCAATGATGTGATCTGTGAATATTTACAATGTTCATGTCATTTTTATTTTCTAATCCAATTTAAGTAGCTCTGCTTTTTATGACATCATGAATTCTTCAGTCTTTTTGGTCTTTTTGGGACTAATTATTCCATTAGTTCCTTTGAACTAGCTCTGTGTTGTCAGTCATTTCTTCCCTTTTGATCATAAGACCTTTGCTGCCCTCCTTTGCATGTACAATCAGTCTCAGGCCTATGCTGCCAAGCTCAGAAGCAAGTACAGGCCTCATGGTTGCAAAGTTCTATCATAATCATTCTATCCTAAGGGTACTATACAGGTAAATCTTCCTATTTTAAACCATGGCTTTGAAAGTCCTTAACTACCAAAACAAATTTGTATACATTAAAAATGGTATTTATAATAATAAGTTGTTTTTATAAAATACTTTCACTTACTAAAACTGATTTAAAGAAAATAATACCTATGGTTAAGAATAATTTTAAAAACCCAGACTAAGTTTCACTTGTAGCAGTATTACATGATACATCGTCTATGTTTATTGTTTAATGTTGGTGTTGGCATAATTACAAAATGTCTTAGATTGAACTTTTGGAAAAAACTACTGTTTTCTTGTACTTTCCATATCCATTTGCCTGTTAACTTATACACAATATTATAGATGTCATTAATTTTAAACAGTATAAAGGCAGGAGAAAATTTGCAGTGATTAAAGAATAACTTTGGCTTTAACCCTCTGTTTAGTAGGAACTTTTAACATTTCCTCTGTGATGCTAAGGAGCTCTGCTGTCTGTTGCTGCCCTCTGTAGTGATGAAGAAGAGAGCACAATATCAGTTTTGTTAAATGCAATAGAAACTTCACTCTAAAAAGTTTTTCTTCAAAATGTAAAGTAAAGTTTCCTTTACTTTCATATATTCTCTCAAAGTAAAAAGCCACTGAGAGTATTTTTGCATTTAAGGCATTCTTCCATAAGTAGTAGTCACTGAGAATATAACAAACTGCCTTTTTAGGAATCATTTTTTAATATAACAATATGATTAATTAAGTCTGGTAGAAAGTACCACCAAGTCATCTGGATATCAAGTAAAATGAAAACAATCAATTTTTATGAGTAAATTTATGATTAAGATTCAGAATAGATGGCAATGACTAAGAATGGCCTAGAATTTCTGCCTTTTTTAAGTCAAACAATTTCAAGATAGCCATTCTCCATGAGACAGTTTCCTATCTGTCTAATGTGGATGGTTGTTGTAAAGCTAAACTATTAAGAAATGTGGTTTGTAAACTATGGAATCCTATGCCATCAGAAATCATTTTTATTTCCTTAGCTAGATTTACTCTGATTTAACTCTGACATAGTTAAAGTTCGTTCCTCCCTTCTTATTCTAGTAACCATTGATCACACAGTGTCCTCAGAAGCTAGTGTTAGAGAGGATTAGTTCAAGTGAGAGAAAGTTGCTTAATTCAGGAAGAACTTAATAGTAACTGGGTAGTGTCTAGGAACAGAGGCAACAACAATGTACCCTCTTGACAAGAAGACCAACAGAAGGTAGCTAGGACTTAAGACCCTAACTATGTGGGATGAGGTTTAGAGCAATACATTCTTAGTAGAAAGACTGAGTCTTAGGTCCTGTTTTAAAGATAAAGTTGCTTTTCCTGGGGTTAGTGTCAGAGTAAGGTGGTACTATGGAATACATTCAGATACATGGATACATTCAGATATCATTTGAATACCTGCTCTGTCATTTACTAACTTGGTGGTTGTACCATAATCAGGCTCTTTACCTCTAAGCCTATTTCATCCTTTGTAAAATTGGGAATAATAGTAAAATTAATATTTGTAAAACTCCTGATATATTGGTTATTATCAAATAGTAAGTATTTAATAAATGTTAATTGATTCTAAATCTAGCTGGGATGAGAGCAGGAATTGGATAAGGCAGCCTGCAACTAGCATCGATGACTTTATTTAAAAGGACCAACAAAAACCATGAAGACCTTTTCTGAATCCAAATTCACGTAACAGTTGTGATTATTTTTTCTATAGATTTCACGTGGAGATATTTAGGAAATGGACATATGAAGGAACCCAGGATTTGTACCATACTTACTAATTTGTTGTCACATTCATGTTTATATTGGTTTTATTCCCATTTCTCAAAGACACTATTTCTGAAGGGTAAATTCTTCCTAAGGCTAACTCTGACTCCAGAATATGTGTCTAACATTTGTAGAGATAGTCCACATGATTATATGCTCCCTGTTAAGAACCAATTTGCTTAAAGGATGGAAGGGTATGATTATTTTTGACTATTATTTTTTCTTTTAGTGTCTTCATCCCTGCAAATTTTTATTGAGATCATTTAACTATTTTAGTATATATGGATGGGATGTTTGGAAAAAAAAATAAATGATAATCTAATGGACCATCTACTTTTTATATTTTTTAATTTTAAAAATAAGAGACCTAAATAGCTAAACTTTCATAAGTAGAAGTAGAAAATGATCAGTTTCCTTCATTGTTTAAAATGAACTTGGAATCTGATATAAGTAAACATGTGGAAATGAAGTCAGAATATCTGGGTTTGAATACCATATCTGCTACTTCCTAGCTTTGTGAACTTGTGCAGATTCCTATCCCTTCTTATGCTTCATCTTTCTCTATTTTAAATGGGCCAAATTACAGTACTCACAACACTTTGTTGTGAGAAGTAAAGAAGTTAACAATAAAGCATTTATCTTTATGTGTGGGTTTATAGGCCCCAAACCTTTAGAGACACTTACTATAAAACAAATAGTAAGTAAGCTTTAAATTAGCTGTCTGGTTAGTTGTCTTTCTTAGAATAATTACAATAAGGATATTTATTATACAAAGTTCACAAAATGATAACATTAATTAGAAACCTGAAGTTTCTCAAAAAAATTGAGTCACAGTTGTGGGCAACACTTACCATCTCTTTGAATTCAGGGTTGCTTAGCTGTCAGGTTGCTCTTTAGATAAAGCATTCAGTGGTGTCTCAGTTTTCTAGCTCATTTCAAAAATATATGTTTCCAAGTTCTATGCATATTCTATTATTGGTGATTGAATGCTTATAAAAAGTTCGGGTAATTGTTGGTAGGCTGCCTCCTTGGCAATGTCTCTGATTTTTTAGTGCCCTCTTTTGTAGTATGCAATTTAATCAATGTTTTAACTATGAGTCAAAAGTACATATTTTATGAATTCTCCTTAAAGGTTTACGATTTTTTCTTTTACTACTAATATACAAAATGACCATTTTATGCCTCTAATGATTGTGTCTCAATAGCCCAATACAATTACTAATAGAGAACTACGTGATCTGAAATGAGCTCTAATATAATTATTTCTATCCCTGGGTTGTGGGTAATTCAATCTTCAGTACTGATATACTCAGTTAAACATGGTAGATTTACATACCTACAGTCATAGGTATATACCTAAAGAGGCCAACTGGTATCATGAATAATAATCATTTCATTTTGCTATTTATCTAGTGAAAATCTGGGTTCTGAAAGTCTTATATGATTTTCTCAGGTGCTCAATATTAATGAAGGAGAAGAAATTTACATAAATTACTTAGACTTAAAGGTAATTGAAGCAGACTGCAAAGTAGATGTACACTTCAAAGTTTGTATCTTAAAATTGAATTTTTTTCCAAATGAATTTACTGAAAAACTTTTTCTCAAAAAATTCTGATAAACAACTAATGTGTGTTTTTTACTGTGCTGAGATTTTGTAGTATATTATATACTCAGTAGGTAAAAATAATAATAAATACTACATAAATGATTGGAAAAGAAAAAATGTGATATGTTTTGACCCTGTTTAAAGAGTTATTCTGTAGTTCCAGTTTAAAAGTCTCTCCACTTATTTTTATACCACTCTATAATTTCAAGAGTTAGAATATTAAACTGGCTCTGCTGAAGGAAAATTTTGGGCTGACTGCTATGATTATACATTTGTATAGCACCAAGTTTGCTAAAGCAAACAGAAAGAATCATGAAGGCTATTAATTGAGCTTTTGCTACCAAAAGGCATCTATTCAGTAAGTATAGCCCATATACTTACAGATCCAGTTGACTTAGAATACTTTTTCCACCCTTCTATGGTGGGTGAAATGTCTCTAATTAGAGGTAATCCCTTAGATTTAGGCACTATGATAATTGTTGCTTGGAATGGTACACTGACACTGTACCTTTGTTTTAGGAACATATATGATCTTGCCATACATGAAGCTTAAATGTACTATGAAAGGAAATAAATAGTAAACTAGAATGGGAAAACTCTAGTTAATGGATTATTGTGCAAACAGTAATTTTGGGTGGCATGAACAAAGATGGATTATGGACTTTGTTAAAAAAAATTATTCCAATTTGCTCGCCATCAAGCCCAAGTATTTATTCTTTTTTTTCATTTATTTAATTTTACTTCATATATTTTTACATCATTTTTCATTTTTGCACAATGTATGCATTTTCATCTTGGTTATAGTCCCCATGCAATTCCCACCCCCCCTTGTTTTGATCCTACTCCCTTCTCCCCTGCCCCCCACTATAGTGTCTCTGGTTTATAGTTGCTTGTTGATTTTTACTTTATTATAATTAGTCTTTTTCCTGGTCCCTTATTTAGGTTTTCTAAATTACTGCTATGAGTGAGACCATCCAGTATTTTCATTTTTCTCTCTGGCTTATTTTGCTGAGTATGACCCCTTCCAGCTCCATCCATGTTGTTGCAAATTACATGAGTTTATCTTTTTTGATAGCTGAGTAATATTCCATGGTGTATATGTTCCACATCTTCTTGATCCAGTCATCTATTTGGGGGCATTTGGATTGTTTCCATAGCTTAGCTATTGTAAATAATGCTGCTATAAACATAGGGGTGCAGATGCCTTTTGAATGAATGTTTCTATGTCCTTTGGGTAAATACCTAGGAGTGGAATTGCTGGATCATATGGAAGCTTCATCTTTAGCAGATTGAGGAACCTCCACAATGATCTCCATAGTGATTGGACCAGTTTTCACTCCCATCAGCAGTGCAGGAGAGCTCCTTTTTCTCCACATCCTCGCCAACATTTGTTGTTGCTAGTTTTTTTTAATATGTGCCATTCTCACTGGTGTAAGATGGTATCTCATTGTAGTTTTGATTTGCATTTCCCTGATTACAAGTGATGGTGAACATTTTTTTCATATGCCTGTTGGCCATTTGCATTTCCTCCCTGGAGAAGTTTCTTTTTACTTCTTCTGCCCATCTTTTGACTAGGTTATTTACTTTGTTTTTGTTGAGTCTCGTCAGCTCTTTGTAGATTTGTGTGATCAGTCCTTTATCACTAATGTTGTGTACAAAAATTTTCTCCCAATTGGTGGGGTGTCTCTTTGTTTTGGTTACTGTCTCTTTTGCTGTACAGAAGCTCTTTAATTTGATGTAGTCCCAGCTGTTTATCTTTGCCTTCACTATCACTGCTTTGGGTGATGTGTCTTTAAAGATGTTACTGAGGTGTATGTCATGTAGTGTTTCGCCTGTATTTCCTTCTATATATTTTATGGTTTCAGGTCTTATGTCTAGTTCTTTAGGGATTATGCAATAAATATTTTAAAGGCAGAACTGGGAATTATACTGGTAAAGGTTCAAGTATTTATCACCCAAACTATATGACCTTGAGCAAGTCAATTTTTGAGAATTCCTTGAAAACATTCTACTGATTACTGTCCTGGGCCGAGCAGATCAAAGAACTCCAAGGTAGATTTTAAAAAAGTCTGCGTTTTTATGTTTTTATCTCAACATGACTCTGACCATCTGAAAGAAGAAAGCATAAATGCGATGTTGATAGAACTTAAAGGAGGATAAATTCCTACTGATTTTATGTTTTCAATTAATAAAGTTACAATTTTTATAATATGTCCTCTATCCATCTATTCATCCATCCATCCACCTATCATCTATTTATCATCTCTCTTTCTAACAGCTACCTGTCATTTTTCTATCTATACCTAGCTGCCTTAAAATAATTTTCTTGAGTAAAAGAATGTAGATTATGAATACATTGCAAAAAAGAGTGAGGGAATTATTCTTTTATATATATTTAGGTGTGTACCTAGTCCCAATTACTCCAAATTTTTTTCCTGTTCAACTCTTGTTCATTTTCTTGTAACTTTTTTCTACCTAACCAAATATATACTAATGCATCAGAAATGTCTTTCAGTGATGAAGCTACATTTTCAAGTTGTGTGGGGTTGGTCTATATGTGTAAAAGACTAAAGGGAAATAGAAAGCTCTCCACTTAAAATTAGCATTCAAAACAGAGAGTAATTAGGTTTAGAAGAAAACTCAGTTAAAGTTGTTATGTGACTACACTATTAGAATTAAGAGGTAACTGAGATTTCCCAAGTGATAGCAGATAATTTGCCATTTAGCCTGTAATGAGGTTTGGAAAAAAAGATACTCAACAAGATATCAGCAGTAACTAGAAAGGCATTTCTTAGAAGGTCCACCCAGTGTGCATTTATTTCTTTATCCTTATAAAAGAGACAGATTGTCTAATGCAATGTGCTCTCAGTAGTCATTAGTGCTCCCCAAAAGATTTCTATTGACCCTAACCATCTCTACTCTCTATTCTCTCCCCTCCTCGGGCTTTTCCTAGTTTTCTGAGGAGATATTCCATTAAAAGCCATCTGGGTCAGATATAGTAGTATAATACAGAGAAATAGAAATCATAGTCTTCTATGTTTTAATAACTACATTTTTACTTTAAATATCCAAAGAAATAGGATGCTATCCTTAAATGCACATGCAAATTATGTGCAAATGATATGCTAATACATGTGTGGCCCGCCTAACTATTATATATAACTGAATGCAGCCCTTGGGAAAATCTTATTGGAGATCATTGGTCTAATGAAAATTGCTGCTGCACGCTAATTATACTGACATGTGTGCTGTTGTATTGCCCCTTAGCGGTGAGGGGGATGACAAAGGTTAGCTGAAGTTAGCTGACTGACTGACAGAATTATGTCTGTGATCACAGAAGTAAATAGCAAAATATATTCTCTAAAACCCAATCTTTATGACTTGACATCAAAATTAGAATGCAATATTGGATGAATACTGACAATGGGGAAAAAAGATGAGAAAAGACACAAACTACCACTTGATTACATCAGTTTAGTCTGCCTTTGCCAGAGCAACATTTTCATGAGTTTTCCATGTCTTCCCAGTTGACTAACTCCTTGGAAATATGCCAATTATAGACATGCATTCCATATATATATATACATATATATGCATGTCTAAATATATATATATATTTAGAGAAATATATATTTTTATATAGAGAGAAATATATATATATTTAGAGAAATAATTTTACATTTACATTCCTCAAATAGGTCACATACTACAAGGATTTAATAATTCCTTTGAAAGAGTCAAATGCAAGCTACTATGTTCAGTCTTTGACCTTGGGCAAGTCTCTTAACATCAGTGAGTCTTAAGTTACTAAACTACAAAAATAGAATAATAGTACATCCCTCCCTCGGTAGCCAAAAGTTTACCTGATATAGTATTTTGCAGAATTTGGCATATGAAAGATAAATGCTTATGGACTTGTTATCACATTTGAGTCAATGATTATTAATTATTATATATATATATATATATATATATATATATATATATATATATATGGGCCTCCCTGGTGGTGCAAAGGGTTAATTTGTAACCTATGAAGCTGTCCGCAGCCAATGCAGCAGGAGTTCGATCCCCGGCCAGGGAGCTACCCACATGGCGCACCAGACCTCTCCTGTCTCTCCCGCTGCTCCCCTCAACAGTGTATTTCAGTCAATCTGCCTGTTCTGTTCCCCACTCTGTCTCTGGTGAATCCTCTCACCCTCCACACCTCTGGCCTATACCCCAGTTCTTGTAATCATAAATAAATAAATCTTTAAAAAATATTTATATATAAATCTCTAGTATCTGTAATTTATGATATTTATATCTCTTAATTAAGAAGATATTCACTATTTGAGAGATGCTCTATTTTCATTTAGCTACAAGCTAAGAAAAAAGCAAAAAATTATTTTCAATTATGATATAGAATATTAAATATATGTATAATGTGTGATTGTATTTAGGAGCTCTAATACCACCATTTGAGACTTATGACTAAGAGATGAAGAGATTGAATTGTGGGGGTAGAGTGAAAGAATTACCTTAATTATTCATTAACCTAATTAGCTTAATTAATTTAAGCAGTTTCCCTGCTTGAAAGAAGTACTTTCCTGAACTTGTTCAGAAATCACATCTACCTTCATTAAAGCCAAAATTGGCATAAAATGTTTAGTGGTTAGCTTATAAAGTTCAGGAGTCAAAGGACTTGTTTATGGTGTTGGTCAGAAAATAGCTCCTGAAGAGCTGTTTTCTATAATTTATAGATTCTTCCTGGGCCTATTCTCTTGTTAAAAGGTATTATTTTGCCATTTCTAGAACTATTCCTAATTGGAGATTTCAGAATGATCAAGAGCTTAGAGTTTTTGGCTAAAACCAAGTTCATGAAGGTTATTGGGGGTAAATCCACTGGAGTACTACTGTAGAAGATATAATTAATTTTAAGTTTTAAAAGGGAACAATTTAGATCTTGTTGCTTTAAATAACTATAGATGCCTAGCTTTTACTCAGTATCAATTAGAAAACTGAATATCCCTTTGTCCATGATCATTTAGAAATAGTGGGTAAAGGAATATAAAGAGATAGCCAGTTCTTTCACATTACACATAATGTAAAAGAAAGGCATTAAATACAAACATATGCCAGTTTCTTGATCCATGGAAGTGCTGTTTTATGTATAATTATTTATTAGTAGTAGTAGATGCTTCAGACTTACCTTCAGCATTGAGCATTTTTCTTACCATACAAGCAACATTAAGGTCAGTGTTTAATATGTGTTCTTTTATTATTAGGATATTCACAGCAAACATGATTTTTTGGCATTACCCTTTTATTGAATTTGTTCCATTTGACATCTTCAGGATTAAAAATAGGCTTGTATCATGATGGACACCAAATTGTGCTTTAAATCTAATGTCAGATTTTCTCCCATATCGATGACTTAATTACTAAAATGAAGTCCTTGTCCAGTTCTTAATAACTTAATTATTTGGAAGCAAACTGATTTATCCTTTTTATCTCAACAAACTCCTTACCTCCTGTGTTAAACAGAAGGAGGAAGTATGTTATGAAATAAAATTGAAGGTTTAAATATGTTTGATCGCAGTTTTCTCCTAGTATAAAATGTGTGAAATCAACAGATTCAACACTTTTGGCTTCAGGAAATGCTTGACTCTCTGAAAGGCGTATAATTGAGTGTACCTGTGGTACAGGGCTATGTCTAATCAGTCGACTGTGTAGCTGGGTAGAGTCAAGTGCCATTCATCTGCCTCCCCTGAGATTTGTGGAAACAAGGGGGAACAAGAGTAAGACAAAGATATATAACCATGTTGACCACCAAGTTAATGGTTAACAACTTAATTATTCAAGTTCAGCTACTATTCAGAAACAAACCTGTGTGATTTAGGCACATTTTATAATTTACAGTAGAAATAGCATAATGTTAAGGACACTGCTGCTAGAATTAGAATCTACATTAAGTGTGTTTAATTTAATTTTTCTAATTATATTTCTAATAGCTTAAATATCTGCACTGATAAAATGGTTAACCACCTGCATTTAAATGCCACCTGATGCGTTTATTTTGGAACAGTAACAGATTGGTTTAATTTGAGCTCAAGTTCCTCTGAAAATTCTTCTATTAATGGATCCTAAATTAATCTTTGTGCGTGATCTGCAAATGATGTTATAAGGCAACAATCATTGTGAGAATTGCCATTACATGGCAATATCCCAGATTTTTTTTTTTTTCAGTTCAAACTTGGATCAGTGGATAGTTAAATTAAAAATAGAAATTTGCACTGGCATTTTCATTTTCCTATGGAGCATCAATGTTCGAATAGCACCTGGTTTAAAAAAAAATCAATTCAATGAAATGTTTGCATAGCTCTAGGTGAGTAAGGTTAGGTGAATATGCACTATACCTACAATACCAAGTGAGCAAATATATGCAGAATGCCCCCGTTTCCATATGTTTCATATATTTGAAACTGATGATTTTATGTAACAAACTAATTCATTGCCTATGCTGTATGAAGTATAACCTGTACAAAATCTGATGAATGATATGGATCCTCTCTTAAAAAAATCCATAAAGAAGGCATTAACATTTTATCAAGACAGGCAATTAAAAATATTCTATTTCCTTTTATTTAGAAATGAAACTAAGTTTAGCAAAGCTCAGAGAAGTGAAAAGATCAAAACAACCATCTTTTCCATCTTTAGACACATGATTATATTTGAAAATATGAAGTCTTAAGATACACAAGTAAAATTTTCTGAAGCTTTGATTCTAATGATAACACTCTCTCACTGAACCGGCGCATAGACTATGCTGAATATGCTGTTATTCAAGGAAGCATGCAATAATGTGACCACAGGGAATAATGTGGTAGTTCCATAGAACTTCCAATGCTAGCTGAAAGTTTGGTTTCAATTAGCCATAGTGAGAATAATAGTGATGATTGTTATTGTAAAGTCTGTTATCATCTCTTTAGTTGAATAGATACAAAAGAAAGTTGAGCTGGGAATCTTGAGTTGAGGTGATGGTGCTAATTCTAACACTGATATGTGTCACCTATATTAAGTCACTTAACCAACATATGTCATGGTTTCTGGATCTAAAAATGTGATTAAAAATGATGACATTTAAACATAAAATTTTTGTAGTGAGTACAATGCAAAGGGGGCAAAATATGAGCTTTGGAGTATCCACAAGTCCTGGGTTAATATGTACAATCTACCACTTATCTAACTTTGTCCAAGAAAAGTCTCTCCTATCCCTCACTTTCCTTCTGAGTACATTTAAAGTAATTAAGTTGATCAGAGTTTGAGATTATGTTTAAAGGGTAATAGCCCTTGACTCATAGTAGGTACTTAAATGTTTGTTCATTTTGCTTCAGAACTACTTCTTTTTCTTGATTGTGGATGTGGCAGAAGGGACAGAGTCCATACCAGTAGCTGGTGATGATATGATTAGAAAAGTATGTATGGGTTTGTAGCAGCTACTCATTGTAGAACTGTCACAGCAGCTTTTCTCCCACACACAGCAGAGAGAATTGACTGTGCCCTTCTGAAGTTGAAATGTGCAATGTAGTAACTCTGCCTATGTCAGACAGATTTGTGAGTTCACGAAGAAATGGCAGAATTCTGAAATAATAGCTCTACTCTGGAAAAATCATAGGATTTTTTCCTGGCTTGCTTGTTCTCTCCACAACCATGGTCTCAAAAAATGGTCAAGCACCATGTATTAACTGATAATTGCCTAACAAATATAAAATGGCTGAAGGTTCACTTTTCCTGGATAGCTTAGAGTCCTGTCCCCTCTTTTGCAGGGACTGTGACTTCTGAAATACACAATTATGGGAAAACATGTTGTAGATTGACATTGGAAATAGAAATGGCATGCATGACTCCTGTTTGGACAGGGATGACTGTTGGGGAGGAAGTCAACCTTGAATGACCCTGAAGAGCAGGATAATGAAGCATGAATTGACAGGTGATGGGATAAATCTCAAACATTTGAAGGGCCTGTATAATAAAATGAGTGAAATAGGTTGACTGGATCAAGGGCCATTATGGAAAACTATGTCATTACTGTACTATTTGTTTCTGTGATAAATGAAGAACTCTATTTCCTTGACTGTGGTTTAAGATCTTTTCTATTCCTAATTTCTTCCAAATCTACTTTGGGAAAAAAAAAAGAGATTCATTTGTAAAGTTTTATTATATTTGTCTCTTACTCCAAATTGTGTATGTCAGTTTGTGCTGCCCAAGATAAATATGGTGGTAGTGATGGTCTTCTTTTCTTTCCAGGTAATGGTCAGTTTTGAGACCACCAGAAATATCCAGTACATATCAAAATATGTTTACAAAAATTACTTAAAAGGAATTGATAGGGTAAAAAAAATATGCCTATTTTGAATCAGGTCATTCTTGATATTAAGGAGAAATGATGTTTCTTCATTCTTTGCAATATTTTCAGTTTCAACCAGGAACGTGCTGTGGTTGAGGACTTGCCAATAGAGTAGTATTTGTTCTATGTAAAAGTTAGTGTCTCTTCTGTGAAGTTGTTTTTGATGCCTCAAAGTCTTGCCACCACTGAATGATTGGACAAGAGCAGTAGTGAGACAGAGATGTCAGAGTGGTTGAAGTGCTTACAAGAACAAATGGGAGTGGACTGGGCATAAGGAATGCACTGCTCCTCACTTTGCTCTCCAGCAGGGGTATTGCCTGATGTCAGGAATTGGCTACCTGTTGAGGATTCAAGATCGATGAGCAAAAATAACTTGTTTGCAGGTAGTTTGTCTACATGAGAAGTGACCTATTGGCTCTTTTTAATTGCGAGAAAATAAAAATGATCATTCAAATCCAACTGGCATTTTAGCACACTTTTAACACACTAAAAAGATGAATGTGTCTGCCATTGGGGAAAGCACAGTAAATGGAATAATGAAATTCATTATACATGGGTGTTTTGGTGGTGGTTGGTGTGGGTGTGATGTGGTAACATACATCTGAGTAGGTGTGAGCCTATATACCATAGAGTAAACCAATATTACTTCAATAATAAATATTACTGTTGAAAAAGAGGCAATCACTGTCCCTCTAACCTGTACTTCATATTTTATTGATTGTTCTTAGGTGATAAAGATTTGAATCTTTAATGACTGTTCACTCTGGTACCAGCCATTGGTCAAATGGGTCACCATGTGCAACTACTTCTACTTCACGAGAATCCCCCAGACTTGGCTGCTTATTTTAATTACCATTCCTACTTCAGAATTTTATCAACTTTCTTTAGTAATAGTACTTTGATATGCCTTGCTGCTTTGGTTTCTGCCTGAATGGCATCCTTCACTTGGCTTCTGGTTTTCTGTCTAAAGAACCCTATTGCCTGGACATAATGCTGTTTGTTCCAAATATTGGGGAGGAAAGGGAGAGTAAGGCCCGGAAACAAACAGTTTATGAGAGTGGAATAAAATTGGAGATGAGGCAGGATATAAATATTTCTCCAAGGTGCTCTGAACCACATCAACTCTTGTAATCATAGCTAAGAAAGTGGTCAGATATATCAATTGCGTCCCTGAAAATGTACATTTTTAAATTCATTGAAAGGAAAAATTTTCTGATATAATTCTTTTTAGTAAAATTACATTTTTTTTCAAATTAAGTAACTTCATTATATTTTCTTGGCACAGAGGATAATAGAGATTTGGGTGCAAGCAAACTTGTCCACTTAAAGCACTTGACTAGCAACAGAGACTCAGTTTCTGATCTCTCTTTTACTGACCTCACCAACCTCATTTAATGTTACTCTCCAATTACACTGAATTTGTTGCTATTTCCTGTTGAAGTCACAGTGCTCACTTTCCTTCAGTTTTCATACAATTTATTTCCTGTTTAAATATTCTCACATAATCTAACTTTAGCCAGCTACTTCCCACCTCCCCAGTACATCAGCACTTATATGAAATTTCTCACCACCCTTCAGACCTTAGCCTCAATGACACTTCCTACTGAAGCCTTTCTGTCCTTTAATTGAAGTTAAATCCTCTATCCATTGAATTCCATTTCACCCTGTCCTTTCATTGGAGGTATCCTATTAAATGATATGTTTAATAATATATTATCTTCCCAACATGACCATGAGTTCTCTTTGAGCAAAGCTCTTGTCTCTCTTGCTCACCTCTCCATCCTTAGCACCTAATCAAGCGCTCAGAACTGTCACAGCAGCTTTGCTGTGTATGGTATGACTTGTGGGATGACACTCCCAAATGAGATTTGTTATTTATCTATCGGAGTTATATATCCAAAATCTTACCGGTTGTGCTGTTAAGCAATGGAATAGGGCACCAGTATTCATTTACAATAGTTTGTTAAAACAATAATTAACCAAATGAATGAATGAATGAGTGAACTGGTCAGAAAAATGCATATGTCCTTCTAAAATATTTCTTTATAAGATGTGAAAGCCTTAATAATTTTAATTTAATAGCTATTAATTTTCTATCATCCTGGGAAAAAGAAATATAAAATGATAAGAAACTAGGCAGTATCCAGGATGAGAACCCTGGGGAAAAAGCAAAAAAACAAACAGAACCCTCAGGAAAGTAAAGAGTAAAAAGGGAGGAAAGAGAGAGAGCAAAAGAGTAAACTACCTCCCTCTCTTCATTATTTTGCTCCCACTAACAGCAAGTGAAGTTTTCTTTCCTTTCACTTCTCAGGGAAACCTATTTTGAAGCCTTCTGTAAAAAAGATCCTTAAAAAACAAAGGAGATATATGCAAGTTCAAGAAAATGAAATCAGTGTTTAATTACTAAATATTCTACCTCTAAAATTAAAGCAAAAAGCTTAAATAATTCAGTTTGATTTGGACTCATTAGTCTGATTTCCTAGTATTTAGCCTTAATTATGTGATACATGAGCCCTAATTATGTGGTACATATACAGTACGCTCTCTAAAGTTAAAGATCAGAACGGATACTGACTTAAATGATAAAATATGTTAAATTATTAATGATAATTAATCTTACAAAATAGGCATAATTAGTTTAAGTACTTTAGATATTATTCTTAATAGCATTACAAATAATATGACACAGTTTGATCATTTTAAAAATAATTTTATTGGAACGAAAGGCTAAGCAAGCAATGTATTTTACTAAGGAAGGCCAAGGGATTGCTTGGTGCTGTCAAAATACATCTAACTGTCCTTGTTGAAAAGGTGAGTTTGCCTTAACCCATGAAATGCTGTTTCTTAAACAAAACAAGGATATTGCTTTAAAAAAAATCAGATATTTTAGAAGTCAGTGAGGACAACAAGGTACTTCATGAAAAAAGAAATGTAAAATAGGACGTTAAAAATGACCGTAACACTCAGCCTCAGCATCCAATTGATTTCTCTATTTTGAGCTAGTTGCATCATTTCGAGTAAATCTATGCAGATAATCTACTTAAAGTATAACAGATTTTATTTATTTTTCAACAGATGATCTTACATCCTAGACTGCTCTAGGACTGATTATGACAGTGTCAACAAAACATATATATTAAATATTAATTTTATTAATCATATAACACATATTAATTAATTATATTAATTATATAACATATATTAATATTTTATTATTGAGGTAAATTGATTAACAGTGTTAACCAATTTACCTCAATAATAAAAAAAAATTAAAAGAAACTTTCATTTGAAGTGTTCAAAGAAGCAAATTTTGGACTTGTTGGTTCCTGTAGTTTTGTTTCATCAAATTTTATTATGATCTATATGTTTATATGTTGTGAATGATTTTATACAAAATAACCTTGTGAAACTCATTGCATATTTCATATTGTTTGGAATATTATATATTACATCATAAAATGTGATCTTTATGAGATCTCTAATGAGAAATTCCTATTTGAACCACCAAATAAGAATGTGCTTTTGAGCCTGAAAGAAAATCTTACGAAAATTGTAAACTGCATAACTACCAAGTCTGCCTATTTATTTTGATGGAAAAAAGGGCAAAAATCAAAAATTCCCTGAGATACATCAATTATGGGCAAATATTTGGTATACATGTAAACTTTTAGATTATTGCCAGTCTTTAATATTTTTTTGCTTGAAATAATTTTCCAAATTTAAAATATGCTGTTGTTTTGTAATTTTATGTCATCTTAGACAAAATTTGAAAAAACACTGAAGATCAGGGAAACATAAATAATAGCTAATTTAAATCATTCTTTAATAATTTCCCACTGACTTTCCTGCTTTTGGAGAACAAAATCATGTCTAATTCATTTATCTCTTTAGACCTAGGAGAACGTCTGCCATTTGACAGAAGTAATCAAATGTTTTTTTAATTAATGAAAATTATAATTCTACATCTCTATAAAATTCCTATAATTTCTTATTGATTGCTAGTAATAATGTATGATCAAGTCTTTTAATGTTGCATGTTCTTTTTTACTCTGTAAATCTATACCACTGCCCAAATTTGCTGTAACAAAGCATACTCTACGTCACTTGATAATTTTACTTCTTCCTGCAATGATCCTTGCATCGTTCTTTGTCCAAGAATGTTTTCCCCATCTTGTTAGTTTTAATCTAAGTACCATTTCTCTCTGAAAGCATTTTTAACTGTCTGAAGTGATAACTACCCTCACCTTGAAAATTCTAATATAACTAGTCTCAAAACTTTGCTTTTGTCAACTGCATCTTAATTATCCATTAATACATCTATTTGTCCTGAAAGTCTATGATCTGTTTGAGGATAATTAAGCAGTCTTTTTCATCTTTGTGTCTGCCATATCATGAGTGTTCAATATTTTTTTTTATTTTTTATTATTTATTTATTTATTTTTTTTGTGGGACCCTCGCCGGCAGCCAGGGAATGAACCGGCGCTGCAGAGGCTGCGGGCAGCCTTGCAGCCCAGTGCTCAACCACTGCGCTACCAGGGGAGGCCCTCAATATTTTTTTTAACTAAATATATGCAAATTTAAAAACAACAATTAACTATCAGTCCAATAGTTTTCATTTAGTAGCTTGAATTATAAAAACAGTCCATATGATTGATATTGTTTTCACTAACTTTGCTAATGTCTGGTGGTGGTTTTTATAATTAAAGATGATTTATAAATTGCATTTGTGGTTCTCTTCCTAAAGTTAGACATAATTGGTACGATTAACATTTTTTATTTTTCTGAAACTTGTAAGCATTTTTAGGGATTGAAAATTTGTCAACATAAAGCTAAGTATACACACATGCATACATATATAATATATATATAATTAAGCTAGAAAGCAATACATTCAGCTGTATAACATTTAGAATTTGCAAATAGAGTGAAGAATTCAACATTAAGCTGGTGTTATACAATGCATATAATTAGAATGTCTGGTAATTCTGTTTGTTACTTCTTTAAAGTTTGTTCTATGACTGTGGGGATAGGTTGGCAGAGTCCCAAATGTGAAGAAATGTGATATTTGAGGTAAACGTCATATAACTAAAGAATAATTTTGCATGAATTTTAATAATGAGTAACTGTTTTCGGTTAAGAATTAATTGCAAGAGGTATAAGTACTTGGAGTGCCGGCTTTGTAAGTTACGTTCAATTGAAACATTTATTTTCAATCAATTGGCACAATGGCACTTTTAAACAGGAGACTCCTTTTTTTCTATTTATTTTTACTATCCAATCATTTCTTTGACATGTATTCATTGTTTTCTACATATTTTCCTTACCAGGTTACCTGGAATTAAATTGATAAAAGTTTCAAAATCAAACCATCAAAAGAAACTCCTGGGTTTTTCATTTATTTTCTGTTTCTTGCCTCCAGAAATACTACAAAGCAACCACAATTACATAATTGCATCTTGTTAAAGTTATAGCAATGCATAGTTTTCAAATCAGAATGCTTATTGGAGTTAGTTACCCTTAATGAGAAAATTCGTGATAATCGGACATTTAAACTGATTAGCTGCATAGCTACAGATCCTTTTTATATTTATAATCATATTTCAAATGTATTGAATTGCTATAATACTTGATAATAAATTCAACATGATAATATGCTCATGGAAAGTAGTGATATTGATTTTACACCAAGCTTCTGCCTTCTTTGTCCAGTTTAATAAGTATAACATCAAAATTTCAGTATAAATATAATCATTTTTAATAGATATTTTCACCATGGTTCTCTCTTCCCTGATCCTCCCACTTGATTATCAAATAGTTAATAACATACCAAAGTAAACTTGTATGAAGAAAATATTTAAGGTCAGTTCTTTATTCCATTTTACTAATTTATCTTGTTTGTTAGATATCAGGCACATATGCACTTAGTTCAAAACTGATTACAAGAAAATGTTTAGAGATAGTTTCAATATTTTAATATTTTTCTTTTCCTTTTCTTGCTTAATTATATTTTTAATGACTCATTTAATGAATGTAAATGCCATGCTCATTTTTGAGATCTTAGGAAAGTAAAACATAGTTTTTTCCTGTAATATTTACATTACTCATTCTTTCATCCAAACTTTTATAATTTATATAACTCATTAGTCCAAGACGCATAGGGAGAAAGGGGGCAGGGAGAGAGAACAGGGAGAGGGAGAGGGTGGAAGGGGGGAGGGAGAGAGAGGGGGAGAGAGAGGAGAAAATGAAAGGAAAGAGAGAAAAGAGAAAAAGGGAAGGAGAATTTCACTGTCCAGAAAATCTAGCTACCATTAGGCGAGTAGACAAGTTTGAAACTATTCCCAAAATACGGCTGAGATGAGTGAAAGTTATATATTCTATGGAAAATGCAGAACAAAACCATCAATCTACCATTGGCTAGTTCAGAGGTAATTCAGAACATCCAGGAAAAATTAGGGTGAGTATATAACTTGCCAAGTTTCAGTTAGTCGTTAATCAGCTTCCACTCTGCTAAGCTGGATAGAGAACACCAACAAGTCTATTATACTCTGTTTTGTGCTTTGGTTGATGATTATCTTTTGAATCTTAAGCTCTAAGATACACCAGAGAGGAAAAAAAAACCTGCTTTTGACTATTGTGATCAGGTAATATTTGAGTTAAACTTGACAGGCACATTTTATGTGATAACATGTTACATTTAAAAAAAAAAAGACAGAATAGCATTTTTTCCCTCCACATCTTAAATACTCTTTGTTAAGAGAACTCAAATTTGTAGCTCAAGGAGGCAAAGTAGGTAAATAGGTCAGGATAGCTGACCTATTTGAAACCTATAATAATGATTTTTGAATGTTAGGAAATAATGTTTTACAGAAGGAGGTTTACATGATTGAAATTTAATATTAAATTTAAGTCAATAATTTAGGTGGATTTTAGTGAGGGCCATCTGAAGGACAGGCTAAAATAAGCATACTAAAGAAGTTGAGACCCTGGTATAGGAATGAATTAGGGATCAAGTGAAATGAAAAGAGTCAAATGTTCTTAAAGATGGATAACCTAGATATTTTCCTTTTATTTATTTAATGTGCTTCACAAGTGTCTATTGTCTGTTAGACACTGTTTTGAACCCTTATAAATATTAATCAATTTAATTTCTAAAGCATAGTCCTTAACATTTGGATAGAATGGGAAACAATTTAAAATGATTGCATATTTGTGTTAATTCAATGAAAATTTAATGGAAATAAAATTTGGAACTATTTTTCCCCTGGTTAAGCTAGAGTTTGCATATTTCATGAAATAATGCATGTTGAATAATTTTATGAATAACACAATCTTGAAAAAATGCCTAAGATACTATTATTCCAATTGTTCAAAATTTACCACAAACTTAAAAAAATCATTGTTGAGTAAGTTTGGCATCAGAAAGTAGATTATCAGAATTACATGACAGCTGATTAATAGATGCCACTTGCATCTAAGCAAGTGGAAAAAATGTTTGCATGATAGCAGAGCTCTATTACCATTATTTGGAAACTGTTATGTGACTATTTTCCATGGACTTCTTAGCGTTTTTTTGAGATGGAAAATCCATGGAATGCTTCATGTTCCCTTCTGCATTAAGAAGTCTTTCATAAGAAACTCATTGTGCCAGAGTGATAATTTTGCATATTTTAATAGTTCCCATGAATCATGAAATGGCTTTCAACCCACACATCATTTAACCCTTGTCAGCTTGTACACAAAATCCCAGAAGATGTACTTTGGATAAATAAAGAAGTGCCAACCTTAAAAATTATTCTAGATTAAAGAAAAAATTAATTTTTGGATTTGAACTCACTCTTACATTTCAAATAAAAATTTGTTAATTTTACTTATTAAATATCTTGAAATGTTTCTTTCCTTTCCCCAATGTCATCCAAACTTAGTATCTCTCTTGGCTATTGAAATAGCCTTTGAATGTGTCACCCTGACATAATTCTCTCCCTTATTCAATCAGTTTCACATTGTTAATCAGTCATGATGTTAAAATATGGTTGTATACCACTTAATTTTTTTAGTTATTTCCTAATGCCTAAATTATAATGTAAACTCATCTTTTGTTGTTGTAATACACAATGTTCATCTCCCAGCTTTAATAAACTCTCTGAAGTATACTTGATAAAGAGTGTCAAGACAGGACCAAGCAGTTTTATCCTAAAGAGGAGGTGGCATAAGTTGACCGGAAGAGCAAATGAACTGAAGAAGAGAGGCAAGCATACATTCATTCCTTCATCCATTAGCACATATTTAGGCAGCGTTTAGTGGTTACTAAGTACTGTGCACACAAAGACCAATGAAGCCTAGATTTTTGCCTTTGAGTAATTTTTCATCTCCAATGAGAGATATTTAAACTGCTACACATCCATTCTTGCATGGGTTAAGAGGTGTCATCTGAACAGAATCTTGAAAATCAATGAGAAATCAAGAAAAGAAAGGAAGAGTTTTCAATCAGAATAAGCCATGTGCCAAAGTTACAGAGACTAGCAAGATCATATCACATTTTTAAAATGACAATAAATTTAAATTAGGCAGTCAGGAGTGTGGTGTCTCAATTCTGACAAGATGAACAGAGGATGTATCATAAAAGTCCTGAATTGTCATTGTGAAATGACTGTCTTTCAAGCAGTGGTGCATATTTGCTTTATTTGAGGTTGGAGTACATAGACACAAAAATGAAAAGTATACAGAAAGTAGAAATTAATGCCAAATTAATAGCACATTTAAAGTTTGATAAACAGGTGTGGCATGATTGACTCTGCATTTGGAAAGATTTTCTGATCTACAAAAAGACAAAGAAAACATCAATTTAGAAGATATTGCTACAATCCAAATAAGATGTATAAAGATCCTGGTGGAATGGAGAAAAGTGAACGTATTTGGAGATACTTAAAAGATGGAATTGATAATATTTGGTGAATATTTCAACAAGGGAGTTAAATGAATTAGAAAATACAGACAAGATTAGTAGGACAAAAAAAATGAAAGAAAATTATTTTCTTTGCAGTGTTGTGCACAGAGCTATTTTAGGTAAAAGGCAGAGGAAAAGGACTAAGACCAGCCATACATTTATATATTCTTATTAAATGTTTATATGAGTGACTCAGATCCACTTAAAGTTATGATGTAATAAAGTAATTATTACAATCATGATCTTATAAATAAGAACAAAACCTACAATGGAGATACATCATTCAGTTTTCAGAAATTTCAATATAAAGTACACTTTCTGATTGAATGGAGCAGTTGTACAACATATAATCTCTTTACTTTTCTGTATATGATTACAAGATTGCTTTGAAGTTGGGAATCTGTATACTAACATAAATATTAGCACCAAATACCCCTAGGTTGCAATAATCACCAATAGTCCTACTGCTGTCTAAAATCTGTGGACAGAAGAGTAAATTAAGGTAAAGCAGTAACAAAACGAAAGACCAAAAAGAGAAAAAAAGGCACATGACATTAAGATCTAATGAGACATTGATAAATTTGCTAAGTTTGATTTAAAACTTCAAACTAATTTATAAAGGACACATTTTTCATTATTCTAACCTAAAATCCTGAATATAATTGAAGTTTTATGATTCAGCTTTGATGGAATAATTTCCAGGTTTCCTTTTTCTAGTTCTGCATGTTTCTTTAACTTTAATTATCCTTCTGTTTAGAACTTTAATTGCTTAAATTTACAACGCAGATAACTTTAGTTCAACTAAAAGAGCATGGTGTTTAGGTATTCACATTTTCTATTCCACTTTTCTTTTATCTTTTATTGTCAATATGTTTGCTGTTAACTAGAGAGTCAAATAATCAGCTCCTCTGTGCCCTATGTTGAAAACAAACTAGGAGAACATTATGGTTGTTATTTTAAAGAGAAGATAAGATCCCTAATGAATTCTAGAAGGCAGGAAGGTTGATTTGTGAGGAACGTGGATATGCGTGAGAGATATACATAATGAATCCAATGAGGAAATTTTAATCATGCCTCAGGGCACAGGATGCCTGTGAACCAATCATTCCATAAAGACTTTTTTGTTGCCCCATGCTTTTGGCCTCTTAGTGAGGTTATTCTTTTGGCAAATGATCTATCTTAATATAACACAAGGGACCTTTGTATGGACAGGGCATCGTCAGAGTTCTCTTGTTCTATAATAATGTAAGGAAAAGAATGTGCAATATCAAACACTATGGTCCACAAAAAAATAGCATTCATTTGTTACATAAATGTAAAAGTATAGTTAAAAGCAATAACTTGAAAGGACACTGGAATTATAGAAACTCAGCATCTTTGGAAGAATGTCTTCAGATTATATGTTCACATCACCAGTGAGGACATTAAAGGCAGCTAATAAGTATTCAGTTCTCAGTATGTGCTAAACATTGTACTAAGTGATTATTATGGCTTATCTCACATACTGAAGAGCCTAGTATAGTTATTGATGATGTTTCCTTAGTGAGAGAACCAAGGCTTACATATGTTAAATATTTACTCATAATCAAACTTCTTGATTCAGAATTTCAACTCAAGTCCTGTGATGTTTGACATAATACTGACAACCACCATTCAATATGTAATGATGTAAATTGTGGTTCCTCAGGAAGTACTTAGTGTTATGTGATAGAGCATTTTCTTTACTATTACATGAAATTAGATCTATTCATATATATGTGTCTTTATGTTGAAGGAAATTTTGAAATTGTGTCTATTTCATATTTTCTACATATCTAAATTGTATTTGAATCATGGATTATTATATTAAAGTTCAGTGGTCTCTAGGAGAGATATGGATGTGCCTCATAGGGTCAGTGATACCTTAAAATGATATCTTATACTTTATAACATAAAACTTGTGATATTTTGCTGGAAAGAGAGAACATTGCTTTTTTCACATTTTAAAACTATATATGATCCCCAAAATGGAACTTTTAGTCAGATGTTTTGACTCTGGAAAAAAAAGAAATCTAAAAATAACACTTTAGCAAACAAAAGATAAAAGATGAGAATATTCTTTAAATTTCAATAGGAACAAAGACAGCTCTAAGTGTATAAAGGCTGAGGTTAAATAGCGACAAGGAGCAATGATTTTAAAAATCTTTCCTAAGAGTTTTACCTCTATGCGATTTTGACTCACTAAACAATATCAAACTCAGTTGCAATATTATATTCCAGACTTATCTCTGTCAAATAAAAGTTTTCATAGTCTCTTCCAAGGGATCAATCAAATCTGTTGTAAAATTTGGTATATATTTACCCTAATTACTATTTTTATTATAGCTACACACCATTTCAATTTAAAACTAAACTTATTTGTTTTGATAGGTGTATATGTGTTTAATCTTACAAGAGATCGACAGTCCCTATTCCAAAGTATTTGAATAATTTTGCATTTCTGGCGGAAATGTCTGAGAGTTTCAGTTACTCCATAGTTACTCTACAACTTCATCAACATTTGGTATTTTCAGTTTTTGTAATTTGAGCTCTTCTCCTGTGTTTGTAGTAGAATCTTATTGTATTTTTAATGTGAACTTCCCTAATTATGAATGATGCTGACATTGTTTCCTGCATATATCATCCATTGGTATATAATCATTTGTGAAACAGCTGTTCAAAGCATTTCCCCACTTTGAATTAGATTGTCTTTTCATAATTGATTTATAAACATTCTCTGCATTTTAGATAGATGTTCTTATACTTTTATATATCATGAATATTTTCCAGACTGTGACTTCCCTTTTCATTTCATTTAATGGTGAGCAGAAGGTTTTCACTTTGTTATGCACAATTTATCAATATTTTCCTTTTATGGTTCTTACTTTTTGTATCCTATCTAAGAAATCATTGTTTCATCCAATTTTACAAAAATTTCTACCATCTTTTCTTCTAGAAATTTTATACTTATAACTTTCATTCTTTGGCCTATGTTCTATTTAAAGTTACATTTTCTGTTGTATGTTAAATATTGAGGTTCTTTGGTATATCTATTCTTTCCAAAGCTATTTGTTGAAAATACTTTACTTTCTCCATAATTGCACTGTGTTTTTGTCAAAAGTATGATAACTAAGGGTATTTAGCTTTATTGCCACATATGCCCATTCTAACAACAACACCTATCTTGATTGCTGTAGCATTCTAGTATAAGTCTTCCAATAGTTTTCAACATAGTTTTTGGTTCTTCTAGGCTGTTTGCATCTCTATATAAATTTTAACATTAGCTTAAGACAATCTATAAAAGAAGTCTTGGGGCTTTATTCAGGATTTAATTGGCTCTGCAGATCAGTTTGGAGACAATTGATAACTTTGCAATCTCAAGTCAACCTGGTATATTTTTCCTTTTATTTATGTCTTTAATTTCTCTTAACCTGAAAACTTTTGAGTTATATAAAAGAAAGTTATTTTTTAAATTTTTCACTCAACTAGAGAGAGAATGTTTATTTCCAATTATAAACTTGAAGGAGCTTGAATCTCTCTATTTCAACTACAAGACAGAATGAAGTCTGTGTTGGCAGACTTGACTTCTTCAGCATTAAAAAAACTATACCATTAATTTTCATATTAAGCTTCTCACCAGCTTAGCAAGAGGAAAGCTCTATTCTAGGCAAATCAGTCAAGATATAGCACTCTTTTGCCCCAGCATTTAGTCCAAGGTTATGGTCACTCCCATGAGTTGCAGGTCACCAACATTTCTAACCACTTTCTAAATCCCATGTGGTGGAAGTGCAGTTGTAGGCAAGAGCAGCAGAGAAATCTGGGGATTATATGTCCATCTAGCCCTCTCTTATAGGGAAAAAACTCGACCCCACAAGTGACAGACTGAGAATATGGAGTCCTGATTGTCATCACGAAGGCTTGCTCATAGGGCAATGGGTTTCACATTGAGAAGAGTAAGCTCAGATGGTCCAAGGCTACTAAGCCCACCCAGTGCCCCACTGGTAAAGCAGGGTTGTCACTCTAAGAAATGCAGACTGCTATCCCAACCCCAGTTCTGGATCAATGATGTGGAATGTCTACCCAAGACATAGGCAGAATGTAAGAATTGAGAACTCCAAGACTCTACCTAAAGGAACTGACTGTATTTGGAGTAGGGTGTAAAGTTCTGTCAAAAGCAATGGTATTTTATTGGAAAGCAATTAAGCTGAGGCTGGTGGATATATAAAAGCAAAAAAGAAAACAGTAAACCAGCTAGAGGTTTAACAGGGGATAAAAACAAACAAAAGCGACAGATAAAAAGTGCCGTGAGGGTAATGAGGCACACAAAAATTATATTGTAATGTTCATGGCAACATTATTAATAAGAGACAAAAAGTAGAAACAATCCAAGTATCCAACAACTGATAATGGATAAGTGTGGCATACATATACAAGGGGATTTTGCTTGGAAACAAAGGGAATGAAATACTGATAGATGCTGCAACATGAATAAACCTAGAAAGCTTTATTGTAATTAAAAGAAGTCAGTTACATAAGACCACACATTATATAATTCTATTTATATGCAATGCCCCTAAATGAGAAAATCTGTAGAGACAAAGTAGATCAGTGGCTGCTTTGGTCTGCTAAGGTTATGTGTGGAGTGATAGGAAGTGACTACTAATGAGTGTGGGGTTTCTTGGGTGATGAATTTAAAGCTGTTTGTTGTGATAATTTTACAACTCTGTAAATATACCAAAATCACTAACTGGATGTACACTTTATTTTTTTAAGATTTATTTTTATTTATTTATGCATACAAGAGCGGGGGGGGTAGGCCAGAGATATGGGGGAAAGAGAGGATTCACCAGATGTAGAGTGGGGAGCAGAACAGGCGGATTGACTAAAATACACTGCTGAGGGGAGCAGTAGATGAGATAGGAGAGGTCTGTTGTGCTATATGGGTTAGTTCCCTGGCTGGGGATCGAACTTGTGCTGCTGTGGCTGCCATTATCTTCATAGTGCTGAAACTTAACCCCTTGTGCCACCAGGGAGGCCTTGTATGTAAACTTTAAATGAGGGAATTGTATGTGCATGATATCTCAAAAAAAGGTTTTATTTATTTATTTATTTATTAAATTTTATTTATTTATACTGGGTACAGTCAGAAGCGTGGGAGGGTGAGAGAATTCACCAGAGTCAGAGCAGGGAGCACAACAGACAGACTGACGAAATACACCGCAGGTGGCAGGAGAGGTCTGTGCGCCATGTGGGACCCTCGCCCGGTGGTCGGGTATCAAACCGGCGCTGCAGAGGCTGCGGGCAGCTTCACAACCCAGCGCTCAACTGCTGCACCACCGGAGAGGCCCTCAAAAAAAGATTTTTAAAAAAGGTATTGTGGCAATATAATAGAAATGGAGTTTTCAGAAGGAAAGACAAAAATTTCCCTTGTATTGATCAGTTACAGGCTGAATGTTTGTGATCTCATCTTGATAACTAACGCGGAATGTGATGGTGTGTAGAAGTGGGGTTTGGGAAGGTAATTAGATAATGAGGGCAGAGCCCTCATGAAAAGGCATAGTGCTCAGAAAGAAGCCACAGAGGTAGCTTGCTCTGGGGATATCAGCCAGCGTTATGAGGACATATGAAGTCAGCAGTCAGCAACCCAGGATAGGGCTTTTGCCAGAACCCATCCTGCTGACACTATGATCTCAGACTTCAGCTTCTAACTGAGAAAAATAAGTTTCTGTGTTTGATAAGCCACTTAGTTTATGGCATTTTGCCATAGCAGTCTAGCTGATTAAAACAAAGCAGTTTTTTTTTTTTTAAGAAAATATTTCCTAAATTACACTCTTGGTAAAATAGGGCAACTCTAATAAAACCAAGAAGAAAATATGGTGATCTATTTAAGAGAGGTTTCCCTAGATTAGCACTTAGCCTAAAGGAGAAGAGAGGCTTACACATCCATTTGTCGTGGACATATACAAGCTCAAAATCTCACATACTTACAAACAACCTTAAATTCTCAAAATTATGGTTTATGTATTTTGGTTGAGAAAGGAGTAGATTATCAGTGACTGAGGTAGCATTTAGAAAATTGAATATATTTTCTTATGATGACAGAAAATACTGGACAAATATTTATATGAAAAGAATCTAATGATTCAAATAAATAATACACCTTTCATTTAATAGGAAGTCACCCCAAATGCTATCATAATTTTTCTTTCAAGTGTCATTTTTATATTTTCTTTTCATTTCCATCTACCTTCTAAAATTTTATTCAGAAAACATGAAGCAAACTATGATCTGCCCTCCCTGTATTATCATGCATGCAGAACAGGAACATTGATATATCTTTAATTAAAATATTAACATCCTTATACTATGCCATGCCTCATCTGCCCTCATTGACTATCTATTGTCTCAGAGCAGTGGTGTGCAAACTGAAAGTCATGTAACACTGAGTGATGCAAAGTGACCCATGAGCATTCAAAAATTTTAGAAGCTTCAGTTCCTACCTTCTGTTTAGTAACTTTATTCCTGACTTCAGAATTTTGTTTTTGTTTTTCAGAATTTTCGTATACTTTTTCCTCAGTTCTCTTGTATCACTTTGATTTGCTTTTCTGAGTTTTCTTCTGTCTCTTTGAGTTTCTTATTATTATAGCAATTTTCAGCTCTCTAGCTGATAGATAAAAATCTTTCATGTCTTTGTGGTTGGAATCTGCTTTCCTTGTGATTTCATATTCCCTTGAGATTTTGATTTGGTGAGGATATGGAGAAAAGGGAACCCTCATACACTGTTGGTGGAAATGTAGACTGGCCCAGTCCTTATGGAAATGGTATGGAATTTCTCAAAGTATTATAATAGACCTAGTATGTAATCCAGCAAATCCTCTCCTACATGTCAACCTGAGGAATGCAGAATCATTAATTCAAATGAATATATGCACTCTTATATTCATTACAGCACAGTTTACAATGGTCAAGTTATGGGAACAGTCTAAGTGCCCAAGAAGATATGAATGGATAAAGAAGTGGTATAGATACACAGTGGAATACCACTCAGCTATTAAAAAAAAAAAAAAGGTGCAAACTCTTGACATTTGTGACAGTATGGATGGAACATAAGGGCATTATACTAAGTGAAATAAATCAGAAGGAGAAAGACAAATATGGGATGATTTCCCTCATATGTAGACCATAGAGAAAAAAAGGAACAAAAGAACAGGCAAAACTAAAACAAAACAAACCCTAGAAATATGACCGTAGAATTGAGGCTCTCAGAGGAGAAAGTTGAGGAGTGGTGAGGAAATCAGGAAGGTAGCCCCAAGGACTATTGTGGAAGACTGCTGGTGCTTGAAAGTTGGACAAGGTTTAATAACATACATATAGGGCTTCCCTGGTGGCGCAGCGGTTGAGCGCTGGGTTGCAAAGCTGCCCGCAGCCTCTGCAGCGCCGGTTCAATCCCCGGCTGCTGCCCGGCCACCGGAGGAGGGTCCCACATGGCGAGCAGACCTCTCCTGCCGCCCGCTGCTCCCCTCAGCAGTGTACTTCGGTCCTTCTGCCTGCTCTGTTCCCTGCTCTGGCTCTGGTGAATTCTCTCACCCTCCCATGCTTCTGACTGTACCCAGTGCTTGTATAAATAAATAAAATAAATAAAAATAAATCTTAAAAAAAAAAAGTTCTTTTAAAAAAAAATAACATACATATAAAGAAATGTGAGCCTATATCCCTAAATCATATAGAGTGTGGTAAATCAATGTTGCCTCAATAAAAAAAAACAAAAAAAAAACATACAATTAAAAAAATAGTGTTAGAGCTTAAACTATATATATATATATATATTTTAAAGATTTATTTATTTATGCATAAAAGAGCTGGGGTACAGGCCAGAGATGCGGGGGGAGGGGGTGTGAGGATCCACCAGAGGGTTTCTCCCTGGCCAGCTGGGGCTCGAACTCATGCTGCAGAGGTTGCAGATTGCTTCATAGTGTGGTGCTTAACCCCTTGCACCACCAGGGAGGCACTGAGCTTAATATGTATTTTTTTTATTTTTTTTTTTTAATAGAGGCATGTTTTATTATTTTTATTTGTTTGTTTGTTTGTTTTGTTTATACATGCACTGGGTACAGTCAGAAGTGCGGGAGGGTGAGAGAATTCACCAGAGCCAGAGCGGGGAGCAGAGCAGGCAGAAGGACCGAAGTACACTGCTGAGGGGAGCAGCGGGCGGCAGGAGAGGTCTGCGCACCATGTGGGACCCTCCTCTGGTGGCCGGGAAGCAGCTGGGGATCGAACCGGCGCCGCAGAGGCCGCGGGCAGCTTCGCAACCCAGCACTCAACCGCTGCGCCACCGGGGAGGCCCTGAGCTTAATATATTTTAATCCCATTATTTAAAAGATCTATTTTCATATGCTTTATAATGTACTCATTAAATTATTAGTACAATAGTACTTGCACATAATTCATTATATACATATATCAAAGATTTGTGATCTAAAGTTTCCTTTTACTATTGGTAAGTGTGATAAAAATTTAAAGATTAATGATCTCAAGGAATTATTCATAATTGGAAATAAGAAATAGACATTTGGATGGATAATATTTACAATGATTGTAGGACACTAGAATTTTGTAGGTTTGGGAGTGGAGCAGAGAGGAATGTCAGATGTTCTGCATAACATATACCCAATTGATGAAGAATTTTCCTTACTCCTGAACCACTTTTAAAAATGTCACTGGATAGTAAGTGGGTAAAACAAAGAAACTAAATTTCTTTTCACAAATTAACAAAAGATCTTTCCTTTTCGCATAAAGTTGTGTTGTCACGATTTTTCAGATTGCAGCCCCTATGTAAATTAAGGGATTTCTCTTTAATTTGCCTTTTTTGGAAATCACATCATTTGTAGCAGCCATGTTAGTGGATATTTGAGTTGCCAATACAACACATCTAAATGAGCTTGCATTTATAAATGATTCTGCTTATAGGTGATTCAGGTACAAGCAAATGGATTCTTTATATCTTCTAATGCAGACATGTGGAAATTTATGTCTTTAAATTCACATTATTTTCTCTTTTATATTAAATTAGTTTATTTTTAGTTAAGTATATTGATGAGTTTTATTACTTATAAAGTTTATTTCTAGATAGTATTGTGGAGATATTTGTGTAATGTTTCATATGTGTATATATTCTATGTACATAGAAAACAAATACATATTTTTTTATAAAAATGGGAGTCAGGTAGAATTCAGATTTGTGCCCTATGGGGTAACAATCATGAAATTTGTGAGCTTTCGTTTCTGCCATCAGATTGCCATTCCAACATCAGCCTTTGCAACTTCTTCATTCCAGATGTTCTGTTCACAACATTATACACTGGCAGATGATATTTTTCAAATATGCCATGCACTGTAATGCCCATCTTTATTTTATTCACTTTCTTTTTTTGAAAATTCCTATTCCTAATTTTGTAAGACTGCTCAAATGGCAATACCCTTAAACAGAGTTATTACTCTGTTTCCTGTGTTACCATAGCATTTGCCTTATTTTCAATATAACTCTACTATTTCTATCTTTCCAATTAAACTGTGAGCTTCTAAAGAATAGCAATTATGTCTTTTTCTTTCTTGGAGGGCAGAGGTTGTATTTTGTTCATTTCTATTAGCATGTGGTTGTCTGAATGCTTTTTGATCATTTACTTATTCAAATGGAAAAAATAAGAAAGATAACATCTTAATGTGTGATATTTATTTAGGTTATTTTTCATATTCAACCCCTCACCCCAAAGATGAAAAGAGAAGGGTTCATTATTCTAAACTTTATTTCCCAATGCCACCACTATCATGTTTTAGCACATATTATTGTGTGTGTGTGTGTGTGTGTGTATGTTACTCGAGCCAAAGTTATACAGATTCCTTCATCCATTCCTCCTCTTTACATCCTGAAACAGAATTATAAAACATTAAGAAAAATGCTGTCTTTCTCAGCCTGTATTCTCCTGTAATTTTGATTCCTGTGATCAGAACCACCAGCACCCCATCTTAGCATTCTTATACTCAACCCTGTTACCCACATCAACTGCTGGTCCACTTTCCCATAATACTAAAGCTAGCAAGAAGCTCTTATTTTTAGTTTGACAAACATCTCATGTGTGTAAAGCCATGTTCTTTAATTAATAAAATTAATGAAATGGTGTTTTTTCACAGATATGATTTTCATTAGATAAATCATGGAAAGAAATAGAATTGTTGTAATTAAGCAAATTTCTTTTTTAAGGTACTGCATAAAAGTTTGAAATTCTCCCAGCACATAAAAATTTGTGGAAATTATATTTATTTAATATATAAATGTACTTGCAAGATGCAAACTTCCTAAAATATTCAGTCACACTAGAAATTGATTACAGTACCATACCATATAAAGCTGATCACTATATAAGAAGGGAGCCAATATTATAAAACAAGTAATGGTTAATTTGTATATATTTACTAAGTATCTTAGAATATTCTAAATGTATTACTAATTTGGTTTTAGTAAATACACATAGTTGTAGACTATCAGAAATCCTGTACTAAAATAAGAAGGCAGTTTTATAAGAATAGCCCACTAAATCCTGACTGTGGTCTATGAAAACACACTTCTATATCTAAAAATTCTATGAGTCCTTTTCAGTTATGTTTCTGCCAATAGAAATATGATCTATAGTTTGAACAGATGTGCTCTTGTGAATGGTCCTATAAATTTCCTTTTACAGAATTCTCTGTTCTTACTAGTAAAATAGGAGATTATGCTTTTGTAATAAAAATTCATTCTAAAGATTAAATAAAACTTGTGCTCAAGTGTGTAATAAACTACTCTGTGAATATTTAATATTCAAAAAACTGATAATAATACTCCAAGAAGTTCACAAATTATAAATAATTTCCCAAATCTGAATTTTTTTTTCTTAGAAATTATGTCTTTAGAGGCCAAAATCATATAATAAGATAAATTCTTTTGGCACTGTACCTACCCAGTCCTTCTATTTCTTTTCATACTGAAAATTTTCGTAATTATTTATATGGGTAAAATCCAGTTTCTATTTCAGTGTTTAGTATATGCCAAGAGAATAGCACTTAGAGGATTTGCAGCTGGAAAAGGTAGTAGAAATTCTACAACTCTAATATAACCAGGGTGTTCTATAGGTAGGGAAACTGAGTTCTAAAAATTATAAAGAATTTCTAAGGCCTACACTAAAGTAATAGTACAATCTGGATTTCTGGAGTTATCTCATAATTGCAGGAAGTTGAAACACTATTTCAGTTCTGGTTGGAGCATTTTTGAGGAAAATAAAAATTGGTTTAGCTTTTCTTTTCATCTCTATCCTTCTCTTTTTCTAAACTTCATAATCAATCTTTCCTCTATATGTCTCTGATAAACAAATTATCTATTTTTAGTAAAGCCATATTTGATGTCAGGACTTCCTCAACAGGCAGTCACAATTGTCCTTTGTAGTGGTTGGTAATTTAATTCACCCTTTTATCAGTCAAGTTCAGCAGCTAATATTTGACAGGCAGGGGTTATATACCTGGGTAACTTTTGACACAGACCATTTACTACTCAGAATTGCCAGTCAATGTCTCTGGCATTGGAGTCTGCATCAAGTAGGTTTTTCCTTCGTTTATAGAGTTTTTAAAAATTGAATTTGAATACCTGTATTGAAGACAGACTCACTGGTGTGTTACAGCATCTACATTCCCTGTGACTTGTGTGTGTTTGCATATAATGTTCAGATGTTGCAATATGGAACTGTAACCAGCATGGATATTGCTTTATGTTTATTTTCATTTTGGAGAAGAGGGTGCATGGACATTTTCTTCCCTTGAAGATAATGTCTGGAGATGATGGAAATAGTCATGAAACTAAGTGCATTGATGCTTCAAAGACAAAATCTTCGTGCTTAATGTTTCGAAAAACCTTAAAAACATTACAAATGTTTCTAACTATATGTGATATTCGGACATATTTTTGATCCCTAATTAAAATTACACAGAAAATTGCATGATGTCTAGTAATGTGAACAAATGGGTTAATTTCAAAATATAGTCTCTCTTCCAGCTACTATCTTTAAATTTCTTTTTGAAATGGCTTTTGAATTAAAAAAAAAATGAAATACTTCAAAACATTAAGACAGTTAATTAGTATTTTAGTGTATATCTTTGAGTATGATGAAGTTAATGTTTTGTTATGATGATTTTAACTACAAACAAAACAGTGATATTTTAGTTAATATTAGTAATATATATATAAAAGCTTTATATTTTTTACCATGTATGCAATGAAGGCAGTAAAAGGCCAATTAAATGTCTTTTTAATGAAAGTTTGGAAATATGTAAATTTTAGTTTTATTTAGTATATTAGAAAATAATCACATTTCACCACAATGATTAAAAGGAGTAGGTTTAGAAATAATGGTTAAAAATGTGTTTTTCCTTAAGAAATTTTCCATGAAAATTAAATATGGCTTGCACAATTATAAGTATACAATAATTATATTGTATACCATATTGTATACAATAAGTATACATTAATACAGTATTACTGTGTTGCAAGTTTTGCTACAAATATGCTTCTGCAAATGTGTTAAAAAATAAATGAAACTTTTTCACCAAATATTAACAACTAATGATTAATTCAAATCTAAATCAATACTTCAAAAAATAAGGTAAGGAAAAGATTTGGAATCTTATTGTAAATAATGAAAATTATGAAAAAATAATGTATGATTTAATTATTTTTCATTGACAAGAAAATGTTACCATTGTTTTGAGTGTACATATATAAAATACATTATGAATTTTGATATAATCTTATAAATAAGGACTATACCATTGTGAAGTTATTAGATTTTTAGCGATGATGTTGACTAAATATCATTTTTTCGGTATTCTTACTATATCTTATAATACTTATTTAATTTTATTATTTTATTATTTATGATTAAGCATAATTTTTCAAAGTGTGAAATACATAGATATGCCTTTTTATTTTTCCAGTGGAGCAGGGTTTAATGTTATTTTCCTTTTCTTAAAAAAAAAAAAGGCACTTCTATTGTGTACTGGATCTAAACCAGTGGTTTGATTAATATTAATACAGCCATGGGTTTTTTTTTTTTTTTTTTTTGGTGTATTTCAAAATTTGTATTCTACATCACAACACTAGGAAAAAAAAATCTGTCCCTCTGCCGGACTAGTGTTAGTTTGATGATTATACTAATATTAACTGCTTCACTTGAGTAAGCAAAGAAGAAGTAAAATACCAGTCAGACCAGCTGTTAATTCACAGAGTGTTGTACTATGCTTATTAAAAATACCCAAAAGATGTACCTTTGTGGTTCAGTCTTTTGAATTAGAATCAGAATATTAATCATGCCTCAGGCCTAAATTAAACATTGGAAGGCCCCTTAAGAATTTTCACCAAATTTTCTTGGATTTTCTTTATTGGGTCTTCCTGGACTCTGTTTAGCTCTGTAATTGCTTTGCTCCTTTGTTGATAGGTTAAAGCACAATGTGATTTTCTCCATGTCATAATATTTAAGAGGACGGCTCAATGGTCTACTCCAAGTTGCAATGTGCAGCTGAGACACTGATTTATAACAGAAATAGTATTTACAATAACAAAAAAGTGTGACGAATAATTATGTATCTTAAAATCCATAAGTTATAAAGGGATCTGAATCTATCTTAAGTGACCCAGCCAAATGTAATTGACCTCTTATAAATGCAAATAGGAGAAAAAAATAAGAAAAACCTATGAAGCATGTTCAAAATGTACTATTGTCTGATTGAGAAAATGGCCATTGATACCAATGAATGTGTATCTGACCACTTATATATGCACTCAGTTTCAGGAGTGAAAGTATCTTATCATTAGTAGTATTTGTGTGTCTAGCTGTCTGAGACTGTGTCTAGAAGTGTATCATTTATTCTGGAGTCAAAAATTGTGTTCTAAACACTTGAGACCAAAAAATAGTTATGATCTTGAGTTACTTTTTAATGTTTAACATATCTCTAGTATGACACTCTCAAGGCATAGGGATGAAATGGAAAAATATGTCAATTTGATAAAGCCTATTACTTTTAAAAATAAATTAATACGACTGCCTCATTGATGGGTGTGATGTGGTAACATATCTGAAGAGGAGTGGACATATATATCTCTGAATATATACAGTGTTATAAATCAGTGTTACCTCAATAAAAAAATGATAATAAAGTTCCAATACTCTTGGTATATCACAGGACTTCTCTGCCAGTTTCCAATTGAAATCATAATTGACTACTAATATTTAATAATAGTTATGTTAATTCTGAACCATCTACCACCCACAATTATTGATATTTGTTGAATAGAAAATGTATATTTTTGGAATTTCATTTCAATTTACATACTTATTTAATTTAACAATATGCTTTTAGGTTTTTTTTAATAGAAGTTATGTGATTTACAATGTTTTTGTTTATTAGAAATATAGGATCTCCCCTTCAAGTGTTGTTACCACACTACATAAACCACCCCACCAACATACTGATAGTCCATCCCCACAGTCCATTGTGCTCCCTCATTATCTTACTCTAAGCCCTCCCCCTGCCTCTTTTGGTAGTCAGTTTTCTAGGTTTAGTCCTCAGCTTGTCTTCATTTGACCCTTTGTTTGTTTTTCTATATTCCTCATAAAATGACACCATCGGGCATTTGTCTTTCTTTTTCTGACTTTTATTGCTTTACATAATCCCCTCCAGCTCCATCCATGTTGCTGTAGATGGCAATAGTTTATCTTTTTTGTAGATGTATAGTATTCTACTGGTTATGTATACCACATTTTCCTGATCCACTCATCTGTATTTGGGCACTTTCAATTTAGTGTTTTTGTATTCTTTGGGTAGATGCCTAGGAGAGAAACTGCTGGGTCATATGGCAGATCCAATTTTAATCTTTTTGGAACTCTCCATAGTGTTTTCCATAGAGGCTGGACTAGTCTATATCCCACCACTCTTACATTTAAGAGTGTTCCCTTTTCTACGTTTCTACACATTCTCTCCAGCACTTGATGTTTTTGGTCTTTTTGCTGTGAACCATTTTCACAGGTGTGAGGTGGTATTGCATGTAGTCTTTTTTTTTAAGATTTATTCATTCATTCATTCATTCATTCATTCATTTATACAAGCGTTGGGTACAGTCAGAAGTGTGGGAGGGTGAGAGAATTCAGCAGAGCCAGAGGAGAGAGCAGAGCAGGCAGATTGACAAAGTACACTGCTGAGGGGAGCAGCGGGTGGCAGTAGAGGTCTGTGCACCATGCAGGACCCTTGCCCGGCGGCCAGGGATCGAACCAGCGCTTCAGAGGCTGCGGGCAGCTTCGCAACCCAGCACTCAACTGCTGCGCCACCGGGGAGGCCCTCTCATTGTAGTTTTGATCTGCATTTCCCTGAGCATAAGTGGTGATGAACATTCTTTTTTTCCCATGTACTTGTTGGCACTCTGTATGTCTTCTTTGGAGAAGTATCTATTTAGCTCATTTTTTGCCCATTTTTTGATTGTATTATTGCTTTTCTCTTTGTTGAGTTGTATGGGTTCTTTATATATATTGGATATCAGCCCTTTGTCATAAATATAATATATATAAATATATATAAAATATCTTCAAAACATATATATATAAAATATCTGGAAAACATATATATATGTGTTTTGCAGATATTTTTCACCATTCAGTAGGGTATCTTTTTGTTTTAGCAATGGTTTCTTTCACTGTGCAGCTTTTTAATTTGATGTAATCTACTTGTTTATGTACTTTTAAAAAAAGATTTATTATTTATTTTTATATTCCCTATACAATTGCACCCCCCCTTATTTTAACCCCAATTCCTCCTTTCCCTGCCCCCCCCCATAGTGTGTCCCTGGTTTATAGTTGTTTGTTGATTTTGATTTTTTCTTTCTTATAGTTATTCTTTTTCCTGGTCCCTTATTTAAGTTTTCTACATTCCTAATATGAGTGAGACCATCCGGTATTTTTCTTTTTCTTTCTGGCTTATTTCGCTGAGCATGATCCCTTCCAGCGCCATTCATGTTGCTGCAAATTGCATGAGTTTACCTTTTTTGATTGCTGAGTAATATTCCATTGTATATATGTACCACATCTTCTTGATCTAGTCATCTATTTTTGGGCATTTGGGTTGTTTCCAAAGCTTAGCTATTGTAAATAGTGCTGCTATAAACATAGGGGTGCGGGTGCTCTTTGGAATTAATGTTTGTGTGTCCTTTGGGTAAATACCTAGGAGTGGAATTGCTGGATCATATGAAAGCTCTATCTTTAGTAGGTTAAGGAATCTCCACACAGCTCTCCATAGTGGTTGGACCAGTTTGTGCTCCCACCAGCAGTACAAGAGACTTCCTTTTTCTCCACATCCTCGCCAACATTTTTTGTTGCTAGTTTTTTTAATATGTGCCATTCTCACTGGTGTAAGATGGTATCTCATTGTAGTTTTGATTTGCATTTCCCTGATTACAAGTGATGTTGAACATTTTTTCATATGCCTGTTGGCCATTTGCATTTTCTCTTTGGAGAAGTTTCTTTTTAGCTCTTCTGCCCATAAAATATATAGAAGGAAAAATAGGCGAAACACTATATGACATGCACCTCAAAGACATCTTTACAGACACATCACCCAAAGCAGTGATAGTGAAGGCAAAGATAAACAGTTGGGACTACATCAAATTAAAGCGCTTCTGCACAGCAAAAGAGACAATAACCAAAACAAAGAGAAACCCCACCGACTGGGAGAAAATTTTTGCACACAACACTAATGATAAAGGACTCATCACAAAAATCTACAAAGGGCTGATGAGACTCTACAAAAACAAAGAAAATAATCCAGTCAAAAAAAGATTTATTTATTTATACAAGCACTGTGTACAGTCAGAAGCGTGGGAAGGTGAGAGGATTCACCAGAGCCAGAGCAGGGAACAGAACAGGTAGACTGACTAAATACACTGCTGAGGGAAGCAGTGGGCATGGTGGGAGAGGTCTACGCGCCATGTGGGACCCTCTCTGATGGCCAGGGATTGAACCAGCGCTGCAGAGGCTGCGGGCAGCTTCGCAGCCCAGCGCTCAACCGCTGCGCAACCAGGGGAGGCCCTACTTTTTTTGTAAGTGTTTTTTAAAGATTTATTTATTTATACAAGAACTGGGGTACAGGCCAGAGGTGTGGGAGGGTGAGAGAATTCACCAGACAGAGCGGGGAGCAGAACAGGCAGAAGGACCAAAGACACTGCTGAGGGGAGCAGCCAGTGAGATAGGAGAGGTCTGTAGTGCCATGTGGGGATCTCCCTGGCCTGTGGGAATTGAACCTATGCTGCAGAGGCTGCGGACAGCTTCACAGCAAGGCGCTCAACCTGCTGCACCAGTGGGGAGGCCCTATATACTTTTTTTTTAAGGTTTGCTTATCAATATTTGGGCTGAACTGGTGTCACATGGACTATATCTTTGTAGCATTTGTATATTATATAGCACAAAATAATAAATGTAACTTTTTGTGACAAAAACAAAGGGAAAAATCTTGTCATGCCATAGTATTGACAAGAAAGAAAGAAAATAATTCTATATTTTGGGTGAAGATGGTAACAGCATGCTCATTGGTGTATTAATTGACTTGATTACAAGTGTTAACCAAATATTTGAATTCATTTGACATGGTAGATATCTAATGGTGTTATGTACTATTATAATAAGCACTTTTTGTAGTGATGAATAATCTGAAAAATAAAAATAGCAAGATAGAAGTATTTGTTTCAGATTTGCATAAAGACTGGTAAGTACTTAGGGAATCTAATTCTGTAAATATGGCACCATCAAGACAAAGTTGTAAACAGAATTTCATTGATTTTCTGAACTAGACCTTTTTTCCCTTCTTTGTGAACATGCTTGTTGCTGCTTGGATGATAAAAAAAATGCATTGCAATTTATTCATAGAAATGTGTGGTTTATGAAATAACCTACTTTTAAGAAATTATGCAATTTGGCCAAGTATTTCCATTAGAGATCAAACTGTAACCAACAATGGACATGATAATTAAAGGAAAACAATATACTTTGATAACATTAGTAATGAGAACAATTGCAACATAATGTCAAATAATTAGTTAACTGAAGACTGATGAGACCTATGAGCTTATGGACTTATTTTCTTCTCCTAAGCCATCATATTTAATTTTTTTTTAATTACAGAATGAATCTTTATAATCCAACTCTAACAATTATAACTATTTTATCAATTTTATCTTCTGTTTTTTGTTGAAATGCATTAAAGAATCCTATATCAATGAAAGAGCATATAATTTCATTCAAAAATATAGATGTGTTATTATCAAATAATGATTTTTAAATAGCCCTTTTTTATAGTGGTATTTTAAATAAATTAAAAAAAATATGTTGCTTCACCCTGAACATTCAGTGTGTCTCTCTAACAACTAAAGATATTTTAAACCAAATAAAATTAAAAATATAATTACTTAATATTATCTAGTAAACTGGTTCATTTTAAAATGTTTACCTTTTAAAACATCTAAATCACTTGAAATATATATCAAACTAAAAAGCTTCTGCACAACAAAAGAAACTATCATTAAAATGAAAATACACCCTACTAAATGGAATAAAATATTTGCACATCATACATTTAAGAAGGGATAACATCCAAAATCTACAAAGAACTCATACAGCTCAAAAAATAAACCCATAAATAATTGGCAGAATATCTGAGGAGACACTTATCCAAAGAAGAAATACAAAAGGCAAATAGGCACATGAAAAATGGCTTATTGTCATTTATCCTCAGGGAAATACAAACAAAACCCACAATAAAATACCTTATCACAACTGTTAAGAATGACCCGTATCCAAAATTTCAGAAACATTACATATTGGTTTGGATATAGACAAAAATGAATCTTTGTACACTGTTGGTGGAAATTGTAGACTTGTCCAGTCCCAATGGAAAACTGTATAGAGATTTCCCAAAACTTTAAAAATAAATCTATTATCCAGAAATTCCACTCTTAGGTATCTACCCAAACAATGCAAAAACATTAATTTGAAAGGACATGTGCTCTCTTGTGTTTATTGAAGCAATATTTGCAGTAAGCAGTTATGGAAGCAGCCAAAGTGCCCAAGGACAGATGACTAAATTAAGAAGGCACAGTATTTATACACAGTGATATATTACCCAGCTATCATAAAAGATGAACTCTTGTCATTTGTGATAACAAGGATAAAGCTAGATGGGATTATGTAAATAAGCAAGAGGGAGAAAGAAAAATACTGATATTTTCATCCATATGTGGAATAGAGTGAGACAAAACAAAGGTTCAGATAGCACCAAAATCTAGAAATCTAATTGTAAAATTGAGGCTACCAGAGGGGAGGTGAAGATGAAGAGTAAAATGGGGGAGGGTCCAGTAGACAATGGCAGAAGATTATGGGTGTTTTCGTATCGGATGTAGTATGGTAACATACATCTGAAGACGTATGAACCTGTACACAAATCATATACAGTATTGCAAACCAATGTCATTTCAATTAAAAAAAAATATATAAACACAAATCTTAGTAAAACAAAATAGATATCTTTCATCTTTTTTCTTGTCATTGATATACTTAAAATCCTGAATATTTGTTTGGAAGGATTCCCAAATTCTGGATTTGGTTGATTTACCTGTAATTGCTATAAATTTACGGCACGTTTAGAAGTGTAATTAGACTGACATTTAATTGGTTCTCTACACTTTTCATTTTCTCTCATCAGAAGGCACATGTGTCTAGATACTATATCTTGGAAAAGACTGTCTCTAGGTTGGGACCATGTAATATACAAGATGAGTGTGGATTATATGTTATAGCAAAAGCAAAGAATTTTTGAAGAAGTTGAGGCTTATTGATAGAACTCTGATGTCATCCTAAATAAGCTCCCATGGTTTTATGGGCAATGGATTGTAACATCAAATATGTCTGAATGCTTGAATCTATAATTATATTAAAAATATACTTGGTCAACTCTGGAATTTGCTATGCATTATTTATGGATCAGTTATAAAAAAAGGAACTTTAGCAAGCATTTACCCTATGAACATTTATGATTTGAACTTAAGTATCAAAAAATAGTCAGTGATTGAAAGTTTGTCTTTCTGGAAGTATGCCACACAATCAATGAATAAGAATATTAGAAATAAAGTACCAATATGGAAGAAACCCAGATGGCAACAGAAGATGGCAACAGAAGAGTGGCCTTACTTTGCTTCTGAGTAGAACATATAACAGCTAACCAGAGGGACACTATATCCAGAGAATTTCATGACCTGGCGAATAACTGGAATACCACTTGGACATCAGTCATCAGATCAGACTCCACCAGAATGGACCTGGAGGAGATTCATACTTCAGTGAACTAGAGGTAGGTGAAAACACTTCAAAGTTCTGGTCAAGGCTAGGGACAGAGACTGTGCTGTTGTCACTTATCCAGGAGCCTTGGGGAGGAAAGAGTGAAATGATCTGGAGGAACATACCCTTGACAGAGGGTAAGCACAAGTGGCAGAGCTGAGGTGCTCCTGTATGCCAACTCAGTCCCTGGTAAAAAGAGCAGAAATAGGACTCTGGAACATACACCCCTTTCTCTGTTCCTTGGAACTGGCGCTGATGTTGTGAAGCACAGGAGCAGAATATGAGATGTAGAACCACAGAGAAGGGTGGTATCAGCAGTCTCAAAAATACAAGCCAACCCTCCTTCCAACAGCTTATTTTAAAAGTGACTGGACTGCCCCCAGCTTCTCCTCCACCCTGTGATTCCTCAACTGCAAAAACAGGTTTCAGTACCTACAGAAGCCAGTGAAGGTCAAAAAAATGAAACCACAGTGCCATCTGTGGGGATAAGTAAAAGTAGTTCAACTCTCAGTTATTGTCACATTTGTTTTAAAAACAAGGTTATGCAAAACATGCAGACTAAAAATTGTAGCATATAACGCCTTGAGATCTTATGGAGTATGGCATCCCAAGGGGAGAACAATTCTCCAGAATCTAACCAAAAAGATTATATCTACCTAGCAGATGGAGAGTTCAAAATTACTCAAAAAAGAAAATCAAAGAAAAGAAAATGTGGAAAGATAAGTCAAAGTGATAAAAGAGAACTCAAAATGTTAATTAAAAGAGAAACAAGATTCATTAAAAATAAATGAATGAGCTAGGAAATAAACTTAATAAACAGAAAGTAGAAATTGAAGCTTCAAATAAGAAAATAGTATATTCAGGAAGGAAAAAAAGTTCAATAAATGAAATTAAAAATTTTAGATAAAAATCTATGGAAGCAGAATAGAACAAATGGAGAATCAAATCTGTGACCTATCTTTGAGGTCACAAAGGGCCCAGGTGGATAAAAAGAGAGGAATAAGATGTAAAAAAGGAATATTTTAATTCTTCTTTTCTAATTAGTATACGTTTTCTTTCCTTTCTTGTCTTGTTTTATTAGGTAGTACTTCTAGTATCATGTTTCACATGAGAATTCAAAGACCCAAACTTTCCTTAATGATGGAAAAATCCTCTTCAATCTTCGGAAATGAGATTTTATGTGTATATAAAATATATAATGTTTTCATATAGGAAAAATGTTTCATAAGTGAATGTTGATCCTTTTCTATTGATGTAAAAATACTTAACACCACACTTTCGTGAGAATGATGAAAATTACAGTCAAATAACCCAGACACAGAGAAATAAATCCTGTTCCAGAACAAAGTAGCCTGCACATTAACTAGTTGCAATATCTTGAAATAAGAATCAGCATGTCTGGGTTATCTCTGAGTTAATTTTAAGCATGTGAGAATAAAGAGGAATACTTGGGAGGAAAGAATTCACTGGTATAGGTGTTCTCTCCTGGAATTTGGAATTTATTTTATTGATTTGATTTGAGCGCTCTTATTGGCTGAAGTCTTTTATGCTGTCTTATTAAAGCCTATATTTAACAGAGGTCTAAAACCAATGAGGTTGCAATTCTGATATATTCCTGGCATGCTGTATATTCAGGAAGAAGAGATACTGAAGTGTATCTGTGATGTATGACCCCACTCAGCCACCTCTTAACCATTTCTCAGATAAGACCAAAAAATTTCCAAGAATCCTTGCAAAGATAAGTGGTGGTTGTCCTTTTATGCAGGGGAAATAGTGGAAAACTCCACTTAGTAATGGGGTTATTTGGGTTCTGTGAAAATAATATAGTCACTGAGTGGGAGAGGCCAGATCATAATTCTCAAGCATTAGAGAACAGATGTTTATAATGGCCAAATAAACTACAGAGATGGAATGATAAACATATATCTATGATATTATCTAATTAATAATAGTCTCATTAGGGGCTAAATAAATGGGTAGCTTATTAAGGTTCTGCCTGACAAATATGAGAAATATTGTATCTGAAAAACAAAAACCTAAGATGAATTACATATGAGGATTTAGTTTCTTTTTTTTTTAAGATTTATTTATTTATGCATACAAGAACTGAGGTACAGGCCAGAGGTGTTGTGGGGGGGCGGGCGGTGAGAGGATTCACCAGAGACAGAAGGGGCAGCATAACAGGAAGATTGTCCGAAATACACTGCTGATGGAAGCAGCAGGTGAGGAAGGAGAGGTCTGCTCCATGGGGTCACCTCATGCTGCAGTGGCTGTGGATTGCTTCATAGTGCTATGTCTTAACCCCTTGCACCACCAGGGAGGCCCAGGATTTGGTGTCTTATCCATTTCCCTGTCCTAATTTTGTCTTGTGTTAATTTACTATGGGAAATTAATCTCTGTGAAGAGGTCCATTCCATTTTTATTCCATGACATAATTTCTAGCTATTGGTTCATGCTTTTATTTCCAAAGTCGCATAGAAGGAATCTAATCTCTTTTCTACTGGGCAATTCTTCATATAATTGAAGACAATGTTATGTTCCTCTCCATCTTCAAAGTTTTGATTTCCTTCATCATTTTGGTTGTCAGTTGCAATTCTGTTTGTTAATAACAATGTCTTAAATGTTTGTGTGAGTTGAAGCTCAGAAGTTAGTCAGAGTCATCACTCTCATACCTGTTTACAGTGCTTCTAAATAATACAGACTGAGATTGAAAAAATTCTGTAGGCAGCTTCATGGTAAAGTCAAGCCAAATAAAATGTAATTAAAAAAGTTCTGGGGAAAATGGATAAGCAGTTATTTAATAATGTATGTTTATGACAAACCCTTTCCAGAGTACCTTCCTCAAATCCATATTATTTCTCTACTAGCTAAAAGATACCAGAAACCCCTTTTTTGAAATGAATTTCAGGCATTTGTGCTTGGATTTGATGACTTCAGCAGTGTCAAATTGTATGTGTTCATGGTTCATTTCAAGTTGAGGTAATCAGAGGAAATATGGTGGAGGTTTAGGCTAGAATAAAGTTGAAATGGTTTATTTTACCTAAAGATTGTAGTGTTGCAAGTGACATGTTCAATTTTTACAATGTTTAAAATTCTGGATTTTCAAAGGGCTGACTCAAATACAATTCAGGTAGTTTTGAAAAGTGATCTGGAATCAATACCAGAGGTTGCTATAATTCCTGTTTGTGTCATTCCCTCACCACCTTGATGGTAACAAATCCAAATGTTTTATTAGACCGCCTAGGAGCTACCAATTTAGTATATTCCTAGGTGAGTGTGGGGTATATTTTCCTTCTATGCTGTTATTTTATTCAGGTATTCTTTATAAAAAAGGTGTCATAAATTTTTGCAACTAATATTCCCATCCTGAAGTTTGAGGTACCAAATAAAAGTAACTCAAGTGTTTCTAATTAATATCTGATAAGAGAGTTTTAATGAAGTAATCCATAATCCCTCCCAGAATGCTTAATTTTAAAGCCTAAACTATTCTTAATACAGCAAGTTTGCATTCTCTGAAAACAACGACAATGAAAACACCAGAACCGTTTTGAAGATAAGCATGCTTATCAATGGAGAAACAAGATCTATTTGCCTCCTAGAGATAGTTTACAAATTAAATTTCCATGCATATTAGAGCTTAATAACTTTACACAGAATTTGGTGAACCATATGTGACTAGGTGCATAGAATTTGGTGAACAATACGTGACTAGGATTTCTTTGACTGGAGTTCTTAGAATGGACTTTTGGTGGTCAATGAAATCCTTGAAAGTACATATATAATTTTTTTTCATGAAAATGAACATGTATGTTGATTTGAAGTTTTTTTCCTCAGACTTGTCATAGTTTCAAAGTGGACCACAAAATACAGTCCTCAAAAAATCAAGTTGCTTTGATAGGGCCTCTCCTGGTGGCGCAGCGGTTGAGCGCTGGGTTGTGAAGCTGCCCACAGCCTCTGCAGCGCCGGTTCGATGGCCGGCCGCTGGCAAGGGTCCCACATGGCGCGCAGACCTCTCCTGCCACGTCCACGGCTCCCCTCAGCAGTGTACTTCGGTCCTTCTGCCTGTTCTGCTCCCTGCTCTGGCTCTGGTGAATTCTCTCACCCTCCTGCGCTTCTGACTGTACCCAGTGCTTGTATAAATGAATAAATAAATCTTTAAAAAAAAACAAGTTGCTTTGATAGATAAATATGATGTGTGATATATTCATAAACTGATAACTTTTGCTTTTAAATTTTGGATATTTGCAGGTGATCTTAGAGCTTTCAACTTTCAAGTGGGATGTTCATGAGTTGCAGGAGAGCAACTCTAGATGGAAGTTGCAGTTTAGATTTGGTTGCTTGATCTGGCTAGAACACTGAAGATGTTCGTTCTTTCAAAATTATCTCTGGAGAGGCAAGCACAGTAGGAGATATATATCTCTTCAAAAGAACCAGATTGGGACTCCTAGAGATTAGTGATTTTTGCTGTACAAGGCCAGGTATAAGATCAGGTAGCCTCTGCAGTCCTCCACATCCCCATGGCAATGGATTTCAGAAGTGACCTACAGAGACAACTTCTGTTGAAGAAAGATAGAGCCTTCCTATCCAGAGGTCTCAGTTCTTTAAGAATGAAATAAACTATTTTGTTGAAAAATATTTTCTTTTTAATGTGTATATGCAGCATTTACAATGAAACCAAGACTGAGGCAAAACAAATCTGTTAGATGAATCAGAGAGATTGAATATGACTAGAGAGTAAACTCACAAACTTGCCAGTAAGTGAGACTTACCAAGGACTTGCATATTTATACCTGAATTTAATTGATACAGTTATTAAAACAAAATTCAATTTCTTGAAATATGTTAAGATATATTTTGGGGAGGGGAGGATTAAATCCTGTGTGGTATCATTTAAAAAATAATTTTTATGTGTCCTGAAAGATAATTCTAATTTTTGTGACCCTTATTCCTTTGTGGTTAGAAATTAAGGTTTTTCAGTACAATCAGTTGGACCTTAAACATAGTTTCACCTTTTTTTGGCCAAGAAAATATTTGGCCTATTCAGTACCCTTGTTACTCAACCTATTGTTTTATATGCATATCTTTCCAACTTTAGTATGCATGAGAATCAGAGGAATCATGTTAAAATCCAAATTTTGATTCAAAAGTACTAAAAGGGGCTTGAAATTCTGCGTTTTTAACAAGCTCTCAAGAGAAGCCAATATTTGCTGTTCTCTGGGACCCATATTGAGCACCAGAACTCTGTGTGATACATTAAATATGTTTTTTTCAGATATACAATGTATTTAAAACATTCCAAATTTCATGTAAGGGGGTTATTTTATAGAGTGCATTCATTAAACAGCTTTGAAATAAAAAATAAGTTCTTTAAACCACTCTATGCTGAAGGAAATAGTTTATAATTGAAGTCATATGTAAACATCATGCTAAAAGTAAAATGTTATGGTTTGAACTTTTTAAAAATCAATTTTATCTGATGCAATATTGCAGAGCTGTGTAAAGTATTCTTAGCATCACTGTCATAGTTCCTTTGTAGTGGACATTTTTACATAGTTTATGAGGTTAGAAAACCAGAAATTTTTACAATTTCTCTATCATTTATTTGAACAGTAAGGTATCTTCTGGCAATACAGAATTTTGAGAGTGATTTGAAAATACACACACACACGCAAACACACTGCATTCAAAAATCTTATGTTCTATATAAAATTGAGTAGGATGAGCCTAGTTCAAATCTGCAATCAGCACCTATTTGACCTGCTGAGAACTGGCGGAGTTTTGGAGCACTATGTGGCTTGTTTTCTAATGTACAGTAAATTTCTTTTAAAACGAAGGTGCATGTACTTTTTGACTTTGGCAGAAAGGACAAAACAGGAGCATAATGAAGTATAAATTTTAGTATATTTATAGCTCACTGCAAGGTTTTATTTTCTGTGTTTTTCATAGATTTCCTCTGAACTTGGCTCTGCCAGCAGATTCAGTATGCTTGACCTTCTGACTGGAACAGCTACATCAGGGCCACATTATCAGGCAAGTGTTTTATTTTGTGGAGAAACTTGCAGTGTGAGGGAAGACTAGAATGCTTCTTAATAAAATGCAGCCTTGGCACTAACTTTAGGGGTTTATTTTTAATTTCAGTTTTATTTTTCTTTTAAGAGAAAATTAATGATTAACATTATTAGTGACAATACTAATTTAAAGAAAACCCAATGGCCATAATCTTTCCAACATGTATTATTTGTCCTTAGGGTAGCATTTGAATGTGAAAAATTCTTTTGAATGTGAAGGAACAGGTACTTCTAGCCCTCTGCCTATTCTTGGAATTATTTACAAATTACATAGGTTTAAATTTCGAGACCTAATTGCCATGTGCCAGTGGGGGATATGGCCTAAGTATGGCTTGCTCCAAAGGAGAGACGACAACTGATAATGACATCTCTGCCTCTTCAGTTGTGACCCAGTACTTCACATGTGTCTGGGCTAGTCTAGCTTACTTTCCCTCATGCCAGCACAGCATGGCCACAGTGGGGTAAGGGTGGGATGCTATGTGCGTGGCCTCCTCAGTAGGAGCAAATCCTCCAGGCCCACTGGTGGGCAGAGGCCTGCTGAGAAAGGTGTCAGAGAAAGATCCACTCTGCAGACCCAGGCTGTCACTCAAAGAGCCCCGACTAGGGCACACTGCTCAAGAGGAGGAGTGTGCAGTGGAACAAAACACTCTTCATTCAATGGAATACAGAAATGTTTACATTATATCCATTCAGATTAAGTATTTAAGGCCTCTATTTTCTTCTTTCACCATTTTTTCCTTAATCACCTCATTAATTTTCCAGTTTGGCTGAAACTATTTAACAGACTGGGGCTATATGGCTCATTTATTCTACTTTATTTACTTTTTAAAAAGTAAACTGGATAAAATCCATTAATAAATTTAAGCCTATTTACTATGATTTGAAGAACTGCTAAATAATAGATCTTCCTTTTTTTTTTCACTGAAATTCTATAAAGTAACTCAACTGTGAGAATAAGGTGGTATTTTTCTCCAAATGTTTTCAAAAAATGGCAGACTGTTATCTTCTGAAGTTTAAGTTCAGTCTGCCCAGACCTAGGCTATGGGCTGAAGAACCTGCTCAGGGATACCAGAGGAATATATTATCACTGGTTTTTGTTACTTGTATGAAAAGCATAAATAATTAACAAATCAACATTCTGATTCTTTTCCACCTGGTTGTGTTAGTAACTCTATTTTTAAAAGTGATACATTTCAGTGCCTTGTTTGGGTTTATTTTGTTTGGGTTTTAAACTAAACAGTGTGGAAGGAATGCTAAAATCACTCTATACTTCAAGAGGAATGACAAAGTTACTCTTAAGCACCACTTTGGAAGACATTGTAATTAATAATGGTGCACTTGCACACACACTCACTGAAATATTGCCAAACATGTTAGAATGAGTATAGATACGTCCAATGGGAAGGATGGAGAAGAAATGGATTAAAGCTGAAGAGGGCACAAACTATATGTACTTATTTTGCCCAGGAAAGGAAAACATAAAGGGATTGCTAAGGGTCTAGAGAAGATCTTCAGACCTGCCTGGGGCTGGGTAATCATCTGACCATAATAATCTGCCAATTTAGGCATAGTTACAAAAAGCAATCTGTGTTTACAAAAAGTCAAAACACCAAAAATTTGACTTTTCAAGAACTCAGCTGCATTGGTGTCTGGTAGTAAAGAACATGCAGCAAGGCTGTCAGGAATACTGCAAGGTAGATCTGGGATAGAGTAAGAAAGGAACTTAGGGGGCCTGCCTGGTGATGCAGGCGGTTGAGTGAGGCACTGTGAAGCTGTCCACAGCCTATGCAGTGTGGGTTCGATCCTGGCAGCTGCGGAGATACCCACATGGTGTGGCAGACCTTTCCTGTCTCTCCTGCTACTCCCCTCAGCAGTGTATTTCAGTCATTCTGCTTGTTCTGTTCCCCACTCTGTCTCTGGTGAATGCTCTCACCCCCACACCTCTGGCCTGTACCCCAGCTCTTGTATGCATAAATAAATAAATCTTAAAAAAAAAAAAAGAAAGAAAGAAACTTAGGCCAGTGCCTGGGACTCAGTCAGTGGTCCATAAAAATTAGTTGTATTTGACATACACATGCATCACAAGCAATGTCTGCATGTATATTTCAATCATTATGGAGAGGAAGGAAAAAGATACCAGGGATTACACAAGAAATGTGTGTAAATTTCATTTAGCTAGACATATTTATTGATTTATTTTTAACTGATTCTATGCATGTTGTAGAAAAGTAAGTAGTGATTGTTGTCAGGCATCATATTATTACAGCTCCATTCCTCATAGCATATGAACTTAATAAGGCTGCCTTGTTTTTGATGTCTCAATTTTTATATCTATGTCTTCACAGAAGAATTCAGTAGTGTAAATACTGCTGCTATAACAAGTATCCAGTGAAATAGATTTTAAAGTTTCTCTGAAAAATCTGTGTTAATGACCGGATAATGCTTTGTTATGGCTTTCTGAAAATGTGTGAAATGTTCTGACAGTATGTCGACCAAGTGTCAAATATTGTGAGAGAGACACTAAGAATTAGAATCACTGTGTCACTAAGTGTTAAAGCAAGAAGGGACCTTAGACCCCCTTCATGCCGGATGTGATGGGGCTGAAGCCCGAGAGGATTAAGTGATTTGTTCAAGGTCACAAAAAGAGTGGAAAAAAAAAAAAAAAAAAAAAAACCAAGAAATAGAACCTGGTTCCCCTGGCTCCGAGTCCTGTTCTCTTTTAGATTTGTGGTTTTGCTCATAACTATTTTAATTGTTTTGTTCTTTACAAAACAAAACAATTGGAGAAATGAAACAGGTAGTGTTTTGTTTTGTTTTATTTTTTGAATCGGAGTCGTTTTAAAGATAACCTCATTTCTCATTAGTCAGAGTATATAGCTCTCTATCCCCAATGATTCATTCAAATATTTATTCTACATGTAACTCCTAGTGATATAAATTTCACAAGCAATAAAAAATACTTGTAGTTTTGAATCAATACAGTTATCTCTTACTTTAGAGCTACTTGAAGGAATCATGTTCTTTTCCATTTCTTTCCTCTAATTTCTCTGGCATTCTTGCTTTTCTAGATTTCAAAATACTTGTTTATTTTTGTTGAGGTAACATTGGTTTACAAGTGTGAATGTGATTTGAAGGTACAGGTTCACTCCTTAGAGGTGTATGTAGCCACACTACACTCACTACCAAGATACCTATAGTGCTCCACCTTAGTGCAGTCTTCCTTTTTTAATATACAAGTTGAATCTCATTCCCTACTAGTCCTGAGAAGAAGCAAATAGAAATTATCTTAAAAATAGACACGTAAGGGGCCTCCCTGTTGGTGCAAGGGGTTAAGCACATAAGCACTATGAAGCTATCCCCACCCTCTGCAGCACTTTGATCCCCGGCCCAGGAAGCTACCCACATGGTGCAGCAGAACTCTCCTGTCTTGCCTGCTGCTCCCCTCAGTTGTGCATTTCAGTACATCTGCCTGTTCTGCACCCCACTCTGTCTCTGGCAAATCCTCTTACCCTCGCACCTCTGGCCTATATACCAGCTTTATTTATTTATGCATAGCATACAACAACTGAGGTACAGGCCAGAGGTGTGGGGGGTTAAGAGGATTCACCAGAGACAGAGTGGGGAACAGAACAGGCAGATTGACAAAAGTACACTTCTAAGGGGAGCAGCAGGCAAGTCAGAGAGATCTGCTGTGCCATGTGTGTAGCTTCCTGTCTTGCTAGGAATCAAACTCGTACTGCAGTGGCTGCGGATAGCTTCATAGGTTGCATCTTAAACCTTGCACCACCAGGGAGGCCCCGTAAATAAATAATTAAAAAAAACCAGACACATAAGCATAGGCACATGCATACACTTGCAAACACGCACACATCACATTTAGAGCACTTGACTATTACATGATTTATTAGAACCTATGAAAAGCAGCAAAGTCATTATGAAGAGGGATGTTTATATCAATACAGAACTACTATACCAAACGAGAATAATCACAATAAGAAATCTAATATGAAACTAAAAGCAGTCAAAAGAAAAAAATAACAAAACCAAAAGTCAGTAATTTTTTTTTAATAAAGTCAGGATTTTAAGTCCTTTGTCACTATATTGTTATTGGTCATATCAAAAAATGTACTATAGTGCCTCCCCAGTAGTGCAGTGGGTTGAGCGCAGCACTGTGAAGCTGTCCTCAGCCTCGGCAATGTGGATTTGATTCCCAGCCAGCCAAGGAGATAGCCACATGGCACGGCAGACCCCTCCTGTCTTACCCGCTGCTCCCCTCAGCAGTGTTTTCTGCTCATCTGCCTGTTCTGCTCCCCTCTCTGTCTCTGGTGAATTCTCTCACCCTCCCGTGCCTCTGGCCTGTACCCCAGTTCTTGTATAAATAAATAAATTTAAAAAAAAGTACTGTAACTAATACTATTCAGCATTACATGAAATTGATTGTTTGGGTAAAGGAAAGTCCAGAAATAGAATCAAAACTTAGTGACTTTTTTTTCACTAGAGAAAGCATACTCACATCTTATTGCAAATAATACAGCTAGAGATTATCATCTGCCTCCAGGCTTCTTATGTGACACGTACTTACTTTTTTTTAGTAAACATTTTTAATTATTTTCTATTTCCCTTCAAAGTGCATAAAATAATGTCACATTTTAATAGCACCTCAGAGAAAATGATTTCTGACTAGCGCATGAGAGTTTAAAAAGTCAAATTTACAGGCATGTACATAAAGGGTGATGATGTTATGACTAGGCTCTTTAGCAAATGTTTCATTGGTGCTATGAGAACATCAATTCCAAACAGCTAACTCCCCTCCGAACCCAACCACTTTCACAGGATAATTTCTCAGCTCTCCAATTAGTAAGTCTTGCCTCCTACAAAAAATGTGTGTTTTGGAAGGATAAGATTTCCTCTCTCCCTGTCAGTTTTGCCACAACTTAAGTTCATTCTGTTCCGTTGCTTCCTGTGCAAGATATAATAAGGAGAAATGAGAGAAAGCCAACTCCTGTGAGTTGGCCACTGCTTCATCAAGTAACTCAGCAACTCAACTTACAAGACCTTACTATTCTCATTGAAACTGAGACTATTTATCCACACAAAACTATAAGATAGCTATTATTATCCCCAATGTACAGACTAAGTTACTAAATTCAGAAAGGTTAACTAATTTCTTCACCATGCTTCATATCTAAAGACTTTCATGAAAAATCAGAAATTTGAACAAGAAGAATCAATTATTGGATTCAAATAACTTCTTTTTTGTACATAATTTTACTAGTATCTGTAAAATCATCTGTTACTATGCATTTTAAAGCAACCTGTTAAATCCCTCTACCACTTGTCTCTCTCTGAAAGTGCAGGCATGCATAGGGAGAAGGTTCGAGGAAGGAGAGAAAACATTTGATCAATAATCATAGTGATATTGTCCTGCCTATGTATTTATTTGATAATTTTGGCTGAATAAATTTTGAACAGTGAAGAGAAAGCTACGTTACACTAGCAGATTTTCACATGTAAATCTCTGATAAGATAGCCTTTATTACTGAATAATATGTTTGTTGTTCCTTTTATATAGTAAAGAAAAACAAAGAACATTTTGTTCGTAAATCCTAAAACTATGGTTCTAAAATCCAAGCATATATACTTTTTACGTACTATTATTTTTGAACTGTTACATAAATAGAGATTCAGAATATTAGGATTGAATTTCCTAGAAGGGATTTTTGGGAAACTTAAAACAAAAAAATGCAGTTGACACTTGTTCTGTGTTACCCTAAGGCTATAGTTTTTATCGCAGTCTGAGAACACTGTCTCTTGTCAGCATATGAATTTTCTACTCATGTCGTAGGTAAATTTTATAATCCTTTTAGCTTTTTCAAGTTCAAATGAGGAATGAATTCATTTATAATATTTTAAACAATATCTAAAGAAAATAGAATCAAACAGATTATTAAATATGGTTCAAAGTCAGTCCCCTCTCAGTTCTTTTTAAATTTATTGTAATGCCAACATTAATGTAAATACACTAATTTATACATTTACGGTCATTTTTTTGACATCAAATTCTTCATGATAGATAGAAAATAGGAACAAATGAGTTGAGCATTTATCAATTGCTCTGTGATCATACAAAACAGTGGCTACTTTGTTAGGAAATCATATAAGCAGTGTAGTCCATTATGTATCATCTATGGGTTTTAAAGAATTTTCAAGTCCTTATTCCCTCTTGCCCAGATATTAGACAGCAGTGACAGTTGCTTTAAATTTTTTAAAAAAGTACATTCTGATCATAGGTTCCCAAGAAGGTTAAATATAAATTAGTCATAAAGCCAATGGAACAGACAGGAAATGATTAGGCTGTATGATTATTTCTAAATTTATAGTGTTTTAACACTAGTAGTGTTTAATTAAGGAGAAAGTGAAGCCAATTTTATTTTACATGATTATTTAAGACCTCAAAAATTAATGTTCTTCTCACTCTGTAATGCTGCAGTTCTAAAGCAATGTTGAGGACAACAAAGTCTTATTTGATAGTCTAGCCTTTCAGTGAACAGCTCTTCTTCCTGTCTTTGATGTAGGAATGGTTTATTTAATCAATTATTAATCAAAGTTATGGCATTCTTCTTATATATTTAGGTAAAACTAAAAGATGACTTTACTGAGCTTATTGCTTAAATAAAAGTTTAAATAGACTGTGAAAACACTTGACTTTGACTTGGCAGACATTGTAGCCATTTAAGTTTTAGAGAGCCACTGGTCACAACTGGATGCTTAGATGAAAAAGTGTGTGTGGGTGTGTGTGCGTGCATGTGTGTGTGTGTGTGTGTGTGTGGTTTTCAATGCAATTTTCTGGAAAGTAGATGGTGTGCATAGGCCAAAGCATCCGGAAAGCTCTTGATAACCTTCCTTCTGATAACAAAAGCCAGTACAGATAATTTGATTAGTGTTTTCTTTGCATAGATGTTAAAGTTGACTGGAAACAGCTGAAAGACACAGCACTGTGGTGCAAGTCAGGCAGCTGGACATTTTGAGCATGGAGTATCTTGAGCAGTTGGTAACATTTGGCAGCTTAACATAGGAAAAAAAATGACTGCTAGCAAAATCTCAACTGCTGCTAATTAGCAGCAATGAACTGTGGGTAGGACAGTGCTTTTTAATGTGAGAAGATTTTTACAGTAACCACCACACTGAGGGGGGGGGGGATAGAAAGAAATGCTCCCTAGCTGACCCTTGTGGCACTCCAAGCTGCATATTGCAATAATTCTGTAAATTACTATGCTTTCTTATACAGTAAGTTAGAGTTAATTAGTAATTTAACATTCCTCTACACTATTAAATGTCTTTCTTGTATTATATTATGTTGTTTCATGAGCTTACCTTAACACTAATGGGGTTTTGTTATATTTTCTCAAAACAGTAACAGTAAAATAAAACTGAGCTAGAAAATTAATTAGTTATCTTTTTACCTTTGATTTACCTGTTATTAACAATTAAGTGGTGGTACACAGTTTTAAAATGGTTTTGGAGGTTATGTTGAGATGAATGTACTTCTGGAATATATTAAAATGGGAAAGTGAATAAAAATAAGTAGTGTACATGCTTCAAGAGACTATGCTGTAGATGCAGAATGCAATGCAAATATGGTTTATATTTTCACTTCTAATAGGGAGGGATGCTAACTTGGGAATGACGTAGGCCAAGGGAAGGTAGAAGAGAAAAGCCTATTTATCTATATTCACTAATTTTAAGGGAATCTTTGCTAAAAATAAAGAAAAGACACAAAACAATTCCATTTGCAGGTTCATGTTATAAAATGTGAGGGTCCTAGACTAAGGAATGCATTTTGCCATATAGCCACATAGAAAAGAACGCAAATTTCTGTAGCTTTGTGGTTGATTTGCAAATATCAGGGGATTATTTGGGAATCTGTGACTGGGGGGAAATGATGTTCAAACATTTAAAGAAAAGAATCAATTAATGTATACAACACACATGTATACACTTCAAGTAGAAAACTGTGCTGAGGAATTGTGGCAAATGAAATTATTCTGATTACTTGAACAGAATAAGAAGTCAAAATTATTAGTATTTTTTTTAAAAAGCCCCTAAATATATACCTCTTTATTCTCCTGCAAATCTAATTTCCCTCTTGAATGAAACAGACAAGTAAAGCTAAAATATTACATACTTACTTGCACTTTACAAACTGTTCTTGTGCACTTGAAATTCTACTGTGTTCTATATATTAAAGATAAAGAAAGTGTTTTTATTTGGCATCTCAATGATCAATGTGAACTCGACAGTGGAACAATTTAGTAAAAGCAGACTTCAGAAGAAGAAAAGCTACGGATGTATATGTGGAAAGGCATGAATTCAGTACAAAACATTTCCAAAAGATTTCGTCTCTTGGGGCTCCCTCTAAAAGAGTGTCTGCTACCATTTAAAACCCCATCCTTTGCAGCTGGATTTGAACATTCCATAAAAAATTCATCCGCGCTTTAAGAGATTTCTGCTTTTCTGTCCTCTCTATTGTTAGACAAATTGAAGTGTGCACTCGGAAGGAGAGTGGCAGTGAACTGCGAATTTATTTACTCATTCGATTCTAATATTGAGAGAATCTACTCGCTCCGTTCAAAGGGTAGAGCAACAATGCAAGTGACATCAGGTCACCCAGCACTTCATAGCTACCTGTGAGATAGAATTGTTCTCCTTGCAGATAGGAAGTGACTGAAACCTCTTTTTCTCATCAATGTCTATTATGATTGATGGCTCTATGGTCACATTGAATATGCCCTTTTTAAATAATTCACAATGTCATCACCATAGTACTAGTTTATAACTAGCCTGTTATTTTTACCTTTGTTCATTCACTATCAGAAGGTTAGATAAATTAAGTACAGTGTGGATTTTGGTAGCATTATAACCAACCAGAGTGTTTATACCCCAACAACAACAAAGCATGCTTTTTTTTTTAAACAACACTCTGAATGCCATGCTCTCAATAAATCTTAAAATGAAATTCTGACAAAGCAGATGTACTTGTAACACTTTAACATGAACTACACTTTGTTATTAAGTCATCATAAGACTTTCAATATACAAAGTAATGATAACTACATTGAGACAAATGAAATTTTACTCAAATTTCCTACATATTTGAAAATAAGATCTTATTTTACTTAATGCTTCCATAAAGATGAAATTTACAATGCACTTCCAAATAGCCAATGCACAGGTTGTTAAACCAGCATTTGTACAACAATGCAGTAAAAGCATATATATAAAACATATAATACTTACTATTGGATGTGTACTATATAAGAAACAGTATATTTTACTTTATTCAGTTATTTAATTTTTGAAATTTTGGCACTGACCTTCAAAAGTCCTTATTTTTACATGACACAGTTAATATGATTATTAAGTAGTTTTATTGGGTGGAATAGCACTAAATAATTGCTAAAATGTATTTATATGCAAAATTTAAAAATTGTGTTACACAATGTTAGCACTATCCAAGGCCTACATGTTGCCTTATATAAGCAGCAGAGTCTCTTTAGATTTTAATTTTAATTCTGTGATAGTTATTCAGTTGTAATTCAAACACTTTATTTATGCAAGTTTTCTGAGTATGAAGAGGTAAATTGAACTTTTTTTTTTAAACTTAGATGTTCTATAATTAATTTACTTAAATATAACTTAAAGATGTAAATTGTGTTCTTAATATAATTGTGCTTTTATAAAAATTAACCTGGTATTTTTATATCCAGGATCCTACCACTGCATTCTTATAATTTGTTGATTACTACTGAATTCTGTTTTTCAAAGTATCATTATCAGGTGGAATGAAAGAATAAAAAAGTTGTTTAGTGTGTAACCAAAGTCTAAATGTATTATCATAAGTAAAAGAGATCAAACTGAAAGCTAAAAATTACCATTTGGTGAGAAATCCTATAATTAAGAGTACAGAGCTTCTATTCATGTACTTACCCACTAATTATTTATAGGCCACTACAAAATGGAGAGACCTAGTTCTTATTAGGATGAAGACTACATTTTATCAGGGAAGACAAACAAAAAATAATATAAAAAATGAAATAGGGCTAACTGAGATTGTTACAAATGTTTTGAAGATAATAAAGAAAGTTGATATGCTCTAGAGAGAGTGGGGAAATCAAACCTAAGGATCTTATTTTTGCTGGATGGCCAAGGAAATCCTTCCTATGTAAGTGACACAACATTGAGGCAAATATGAATAGGCACCAGTCAAGCAAAGATAAGGAGCAAGATTATTCTAGATCTTCAATTCCCAGTTCCTACTATGGAAATAAAGTAGAGTGCTCCAAAATGACTGCAATGCTGAGTAAAAGGCTGATACAAGATGAGGTCAGGGAGACAGAAACTGGTCTGGGAAAAAGTGGCATTTAGACAGTAAGATATTTACATGAAATATTTACAATAATAAAGAGCTGGAAACAACCTAAGTACTCATATACACAAGCATGGATAAAGAAGATAGGGTGTATACACACAATGGAATACTACTCAGCTATGAAAGTAAGGTGAAATCTGGCCATTTGCAACATATGAATGGACCTAGAGGGTATTGAAATAAGCCAGATGGGGAAAGACAAACATCTTCTGATTTCGCTCATATGTGGTATATTAAGAAAGCAAACAAATGGGCCTCCCCTGGTGGTGCAGCGGTTGAGCATTGGGCTGCGAAGCTGCCCGCAGCCTCTGCAGCACTGGTTCGATCCCCGGCTGCTGGACGAGGGTCCCACATGGCGCTCAGACCTCTCCTGCTGTGCTCAGCAGTGTATTTCATCAGTCTGCCTGTTCTGTTCCCCACTCTGGCTCTGGTGAATCCTCTCACCCTCCTGCGCTTCTGATTGTACCCAGTGCTTGTATAAATAAATAAATAAATAAATCTTTAAAAAAAAAAAGCAAACAAATGGATGAACTAAATAAAAATAAACTTTAAAAAGGTGAAAGACCCCCCCTCTCATATGCATTTGCCAAGCATTGATTCTTATTTTTATTTTGTGCATTAGTGGCAATTTTCTTGAAGACACATTTAAGAGTGACTGCTCTTCTACACCAAAGGCCATTATGTTGCTTAAAATTCCATGTCAGGAAGGATTCTAACATGCATTCTCTTTGAGACTATTTCATAAACCTTTATGTTGTAAAAGACATTTGGCAATCATGTAACTTGCCCTGTTTTAGCCAGAAGGAGTGCAACTTTGAATGATGAAAATAAAAAAAAAAAGATATTAGAATGATATTCTATTTGCAGTGGAAAGGCATTGGAAGGCATTTAGCTGGAGAGTGACGTCCTTTGGTTTATGTTTTACAAAGAAATTCCTGGCTGTAAAGTTGTGCAAATACTTGAAGATTGGTTGTCATGTATAGTTGTATCCTACGTAATTTCTGGAAACCTCAGTGGCTCTGACTTCATTAGAGGGATAGATTCGATTAGAAGTATATACAGAAATTAATTTAGAATGATGCATAAATGAAAGTTGCATAATGTTGTAATGCAATGTTACTTCAACCAAAATTTAAAAAAGAAAACTTAATCAGAAAGTCTCTAACACGCAACTTAACAACTTGTAAGGACTCAAAGTGATATCTCTACCCTTTCTTTTGAATGCAAAATTTCAAAATTAATAATAGAATACCAACTAATAATTACTGATGTTAATTCCCATTTTTACATTAATTGAATTTGTCCTTGTGAATAAAAAGGAGTAAAAGATCAAAGATAGTTGATTGTTTCATAGGAGAAACTACTTAAGTATATGAATAATATACTTAATATTATACTTAATATAATAGTAAAATACATTAACTGAGATTTTAGAATGTATCAGACACTATTCTATATTTTCAGTGTATATTAGTTCATATAGCCTTACATAAATCTATGGAATGATACTGTTATTATTCCACTTTATAGATGAAAAAAGAGAGCTTGGGAGATTGCACAACTTGCCGAAGTCATTAGTGTTTTTTCTCCAAACCTATCATCTTAACATCCAGGGTTTAAGGAATTGGAGAACTTAATTATAGCTAATATAATTTCTCAACTTATGTGCTAATTGATAATACATGAAGTGAAAATTGGCTTGGGCTTTTCAAAAACACATATTAAAGATAATAAAATGAAAGGCTATTTAGTTGAAAGAAGAATAATCTTTTTGTTAGTTTGAGACTCTCCCTCTTTTAAAAATTAATTAGTATGGTTTTATTGAAATTATTTTATACATGATTGATAGTTTTTCTTTCTATATCAGTTTTCTACCTATCTTTGACCTAAATTATAACCTCAAAGAACATGTGAACATTTCCAAATAAAATCAGTTAAAAACTGAAAAATATTTAATCAAAGAAAATACCCTTTCATTGAAGTAAGATTTTGTTCTTCTTTTCTCTGAGTTAGGAACTCAATTTTAATGTTACAAACTGAAAATCAACACTTTAAATATATTTCAGAATCTATTATTATAAATAAACATGAAAACAATATACTTTCTATCCCAGAGAGGTAGTAGGAAGTTTTTAAATTTCAGGTTCAATTGTGGTTTTGATGGGGTTTTGTAGAGTTGCGGGTCCTTGGGTTCACTCTGGGAAAGGTGTCACCAGAGCTCCCGTTTCAGCAGCACGTGGCAAGTTTCCCAGGTGAGTTTCTCCATGAGACAGAGACATTAGTTATATTTAAAGGGTAGGTTTATTAGGGAAAGGGATAGGTTTAGCTAAGAGAGGCCAGCATGGTTGCAGGTGGGCGGCCTTGAGGAGAGCAGCCTCCACTGAGGGAGGTCAGTGAAGAGAAGCCCCAGAATGGTACAGGATATGGGTAGGCAGGAGGCTGCTGCCCTGAAGAGGGAGAGAGTTGGGGAAAAGAGGCACCTGCATAGTCACAGGTGGGCAGTGGGAGTGCTGCCCTGAGCCTGTGCAGAGACTGTACTGATATAGTCTTTCTCTCTTTGGGAGGGGTCCCTGGAGTGGCCTGCTTGTTGCTGATGTTGGGTAAGGAACAAAACTAGAAAGGGATCAGAGATTCCAGGGTGGGCCCAATCTCCTTATCTTTACCCTCAGGCCTGTGCTCCACTCCCTATAGCATCTGATCCTGCTTGGATCTCCTGCCTTGTGATAAGGCACTGGTGCCTAAGGGTCACGACCTCTACATCTGGGTTAATGGTCATTTTATTCCCCTCGACCCCCACCTCCTTGTGTGAGTCAGGTCTTGGGGCACCTCCTTTCCAGTCTTTCTATTCTTGTCCTCCATCACTTCAGTAGACCATTTTCTTAGGCTTTGTTTTTCTTTAAAACATTCATTTATTAATCACAATAGTTGTGTTACTGTATGTCTACTCTATTCACAGAAATATGCTAGATAGTTGAGGATTTAGAAGCCAACAGTAAACATTGCCCAATGTTAAGGTATTCAGAGAGGAAATAAGGTAATTGTCAACAGTGTTTGTACCAGCATGGACTGAACTTGAACATGTTGAGCAGTCTTCACATGGTAGAATCATTAATCATTTTACTTTAGTGAGACTGAAGTTATAGTTCCTATTTTTCAGAAAAGGTTCAAGTAATATACATGTAAAAATTCAGTCTCTATGTTTCTTCCTGCATGAATATTACATCCTGAATCATAAAAAAATTCACATCCCAATATTATTAATCAATTTCAGTTATGGAAGAAGCTTCACTAGTCCTCATCAGGAGGAAGATCCTACACCAGCCCTGTGTACCCTATGAAGAAAACACTTAGTTCCAGTAGGGTGAAACTCCATAAGTGGTGAAAGAAAATATGTCTATATGACATTCAGGTCTATATGAGGACAGTGCAAAGAATGAACTAAACATACCAACACAAAGAAATTTAAATTAAAAAAACATGAAAAATATATACAATAATATCAAGTTAATAAATGGCTAGCATAAAAGAAGGCACAAGGATAGTAGTTGGTAAAATATGAATAGGATATTCTTCAAAAGAAAATCTTCTGAAGGTGAAGGACAGTTCTAAGAAGCTTATGGAATGAGATGTGGAATGAAGATAGAAAACAGAAAAAGATGACTCTGAGGGAATAGGGAACAGTAGGAATCCTGGGGAAGCAGTATCATTAGAAAGGGAAAACATTTTCATCCTCTCCTTATTGTCCTTTGAAAAAATTAAGAATTTGCATTTACCTTAGGGCATAAACTATGAATTTAGGACCTTTTTATAAAAAGGTTGACAATTTTCTTTTATGAACATAATGGCAAAAATGAAAACAGGTATTTTGATAATTTGAAATATTTAGAGTTTATAAAATTAATAGTTCAGTCAAATTATATATACAAACATCTGATATTTTTAATTATTTTTTGCATTAATACACTGTTAATACTTCCTCATATAATTATCCTCTACTAGGTACTATGGGATTATCTATAACCATAACCTAAAGAATTAAGGAAATTTAAGTGGAATATTTAGAGGTGCATATCACCAATCTTATCACATGTAATACATCACTTTTGAGAAGTTTCAGAGCCAATTCCAGCTAGTTCTCAAATCAAGTCACAACTGGAGATTTGAAGTTTAAGAAATTCATTTGCTATATAATGACTGCAATGACAGCAGTTTCAATAACATCCTACTATCTACAACAGATCTACATATAAGCAGAATTCCAATTAAAGTGGTTTGGAAACTTAGTTAGTGCAGGAAAAAATATCAAAGCCTTGAGCAAATGGATTCATTACACTAAGTAATTTTTTTGTTCTAAAACTAAAGACAACTGTCAATCTGTCATTTCTAAATTCTCTCAGATATAGGATAGCAGAGCATACTGTAGTGTGTTATCACATACTAACACATATCATTGTGTGGATAATAAAGAAAACAAAAATAAAAAAAAAATCATTCCAGATTGTCATTAGACCACACCCTTGCTGGAAATAGAACAAACAAAACAAATAAAATAATGGACCACATAAAGCTTATAATAATATACCTTTAAAAGATGAAGAAATCCAAAAAAGTTAAGTGATTTTTCTGAACTGTTTTATCTCTCAGCTTCCCTTAGCCTGAAATGGAATACTGGAATAAGAACTTATACCTTCTGATCCAAATTTACTAATATTTCTAGTCCTCTTGTCCTAGAAGTCAAAAGACCTGAGTTCCTGGTTAAATTTGTGATTTATTGACACATATTTTAAAAATAATATTTATACATAACATATCCATTAGTTTATAAATAACTTTTCAATGCAATACTATTTTTTGTCCTTTTATGAAAATGCATTTCCCAGATACTAACAATACCTTTTCTATTTTTCATGGGAAGAAGTCAAATTTAAAAGAAATTTAAATTGTCTTTAACTATTCCCTATATTATAATGAAACATAGATATTATTCATAGTTAGATTATATGCAAAGTAATTAAACTAAGTAGGCCCATGACAACTTTTCAAATAAAATTTCTAATTCAAATTAACTTTTTCTCCTGTTACTGTAACACATATTTCCCCAGTTTATAGGCTTTGGAAGTAAATTTGGTGGCATTACAAATTTTCTAAGTTATTTGATTTGTTCCTACTAGATATTTGTTTCTGTTGTTTGACATTAGATATTTCCAAGAAATGTCATGTTTCTCTCACATACTGTGCTGTAATTCTGTACCCACCAACTCTTGCCTAATCTGTTGAGCTATATCTTGTCTGATCCACTACCAACAATGTCAATTTCCTGCTGACCATTGCCTCCACTCTATTGAACACTGTCACTATCACCAATTCACCACCAGCATAGGCATTTCTACATGATCCTGTTATCCAACCTTCTCAAAAGAGGACCACATTCATTCATACTCTACTTTACAAATAGCAATTCAGTTTTGATGAATATACTGTTCTTCCACTGTGACAACAGTGATTTGGAAATGGTGACCAATAGGTATACTCTCTCATTTGTTAACATTATATTTTAGTATTACTAAGTGATACTGATAGTACTCCAATGTTACAGAGACATATCTCTTAATGTTCTTATAAAACTCTGCCATCTATCTGGTCATGTCTTAATGAGGTATTAATTGGATTACAGAACCATTAAAATATGCTGCAGAACATGGAAATAAACTAGATGTAATTTGTCATACTTCTTTATCGATGGACTCAAAATAAGGTGCTTCCGAGTTTTAGAAATGTAATATGACTAAAAGGATAATACTTTTAAAATAGAAAATGAAGGGCTGGAATAACTGACAATTCATTAAGATTTCTTTCTCAAATACCAAGATAAAGACCAAAGGTCTATACTTGGATATATATCTTAGAAGACTTTTCTTCATTCTTCATAAATAATTTTGTGGTGGCTGATAGATGTTCAAACTACTAGTGAAATATTTAGCTACTAGAAGATATTGATTCTGCTGAAAGTCCAGACTTCCCAATACAGAATCCTGTGCTTAAGTGAATTATTTTTCTATACCAAAGATGTAGGGAAACGGGGCACTCAATGTGTCTTTCCCATTTTGATCTTTATTTTTTTAAATTTCATTTGTTTTTGCATAGATGAACTGGGGTACAGGCCAGAGGTTTCAGGGGGTGAGAGGATTCACCAGAGACAGAGTAGGGAACATAACACGCAGATTTACTGAAATACACTGCTAAGGGGAGCAGCGAATGAGACAGGAGAGGTCTGTTGTGCCATATGTAGGTTGGTTCTCTGGCCATATGTAGGTTGGCTCTCTGGTTGAACTCAGGCTGTAGTGGTGACAGCACTGAGATTTCACCTTAGGCCACTATGGAGGCACCATTTTGATCTTTAATACATGAATGTTTTGCATTCCATTGATAATTGAAAAGAGCTGAAGCCTAACTGTTATTTTACTGCTATTCATATTAATAGAAAAAACAACATAGTATAAACAATTAAGAAAGCTAATTAATTTTATCATTGCTTTTGCCTGATGGTCTTGTCTGATCAAAATACAACAAAGAAACTCTGATGTAAGAACTATCTAGGATTGTAGAAGAGTTTTATGGATGTGGCTGGAGTGTGAGAATTCCACATTTATTGTACATGTATTTTAAAGGATTGATCTTCTACAAAAACAAAATCGAAATAAATTACCCTTATCCATATGAAACACATTATGGGCAAGATTGGTTTTCCAAAATCCATGTTAGATGGGATTGTAGTGTCTGAATGGAAGTCTTTACTTTATGAAAATTATAATTATTTTGATTTTTGTCACAATCAGCTTGAAATGTTGCAAAACTCTGCAGGTGCTCGCTCTTATAACAAAACCATAGGAACAGATGGTGCAAGGTAGCAGGCCAGCTCAAGGGATTAAATGTGAGGCTTTTGAAATTTAAAATTAAAGCTAGGTGGTCTTGGGAAAACATGCCTGCCAAACATGGTTGCGTTAAAAAATAAATAAATAAAAAAGTTATCCAAATTCTCTTGACAAGCTTATTTACATTCAAATGACTGGGAAATATTAAGTAGTTATAAAGTACTCTTGGCAGAGTACAGCCTACCTGACCAGATTAAAATATGAAAATGCTCACTTCCATTATGGCAAGAAGGCTTTGCATGCAGTGACCCCCCTCTTAGGTTAAGTTCCTAACATTAGCCTATTTCTTTGGGCAAGGTGGCCACATTAAAAGTGCTAAAATAAAGATAATCTAAACACTGTCTCTTTTAAACAGAGAGCGTGAAGTAACTTGGTTCAATGACTTGTGATAAACTTAGGGATTAAAGTCCATTACTGTTGGTAGAAGAAATGAGAAAATTAAAATTTCAACAGTTAAAATGGTTAACTATACTTACCTTAAGAATTAAATATATACTAAATATTTAAAATACCAAAGTTGTTATAGTTTGGTTTTCCCAGTGTATTCTTTATAAAGAAATATTTCTTAAAATACATATTGATTTGAGCAACAATAGGCATGAAATTTATATATATAAATGTTAATGTTCCTAATTTCTTTGCAAGGTAGATACTCTTTTCCATATTTGTAGCTATAGAAACATTATATATTATTTTCCAATAAATTTTGAAAACAAGTATAAGCTTGGACAAATTTGAGTTCAGATATTTTCGTTTTCAGTTTATTGAATATATTTGTAACTATCATCTCATTTGATCTCATCAACAATACCTTAATTGGCGAACATTTAATAATGCCCACTTTATAGATGAAAACAAAACTTTTGAGAAGGATTGGGAATCGTGCCCTATTACTTAATCATGAAGTGGGTCAGCCCAGGCATAATGCCTGTATTTGTTTTGCTATCGTTCAGTATTATTTTCATTGTCTGGCTGATTTGAATAGATAGTACTGTGTTAGAATGAAGCATTTGAGGATATGTAATTTAGTATTTGTCTTTTCCTTGGAAAATCTATGTACTGACTTAACATCATCACCTTTCTTCTGTTCTGGGTTGTAGTGTGGTCAATGACTATGGTTACAGATCTATTATTGTATGAGGCTTCTAAGAAAGTTGGATAAGTCATACATATATGAATAATAGTGGTCTTGGCATTTGAGACATAAGGGTAAATAAAATATATCCTAACATTAGGATTGTTGGAATCTGCTGAGAAGTTTACATGTTTGATCTCATCTAATCTCTCCAAAAATATGTTGAGTTATAATTATTTGTATTTTAAATATGAAGAAATTAAAGAATTTAAAAGATTAATTCATTTGCTTAAGTCCTCAAAAATGAAATTCATAAACAAATCCAAGTAGATGAAGTATACCATCTTCCATAGAAGAATATGCACAATTTAATAAAATATGAGAAAACAGGATAAAGTGTTAAAATTAGAATATAAATATAAATGAAGTCAGATGAGAAATTCTGTTTGGAAGGAGTTTTCATTACAGTGGTGACATTTGAGTTAAATTCTTTTTGAAGAAAGATTTTGCCTATTGTCCTAGTGAATGAATGGAGTTCAGGTGGGTAAAGAGTGTCAGTAGAGCTATGAGGTCATAAAAGTACATAGTACATTGAGAAAAACATGGGATAAAATTCATAATGGAAAGATAAAAATAGGGAGAATTTGAAAACCAAGTAAATCAAGGTCATCTCTTTATCTTGGATTTTAGAAGGTAATTGCAAATGCTTTGGTAAGAGATTTACAGTGGAGTCATGCAGAGATGGAGCATTTCTCTTTATATACAGCTCTCCCAAGCACCTAAGTAAAATGCTTCTAAAGCAAAGCTTTAGATGACACAAAAAGGCTTAGATATAGTAAGGAAAAATATTTACCTTCTTTATAATATGCTATTCTGTCTTAAGTTTCTACAACATATTTCTTTGCTACTGTCTTCTCTGAATCATTAACAATGAAAGTTCTAGTGCTTTTCTGTAGAGAACATAATCTTCATTCCAAGTTTAAAAGTCTTGTACATTCTACCTATATTTTATATAGACAGAAAATTGATTATAAATAAAATATATTCTATAGCTCTCAATGATAGTTGTTAATAAGAGTAAAATTATGAATTTTACTCATCCACTGTAAAATGGATTACTTTTTCCAGTGTCCTGAATTAGTCCCAAAAATTGTGTCCATATTTGCAACTGCAATACCAAGTATAGTTTTGATAAATTTGATATCATATAGTAAATATGAGAATATCAGCAGAAGAAGCCATTAGAGAAGAACTATAGAATTTAATTACTGTGCAATCTGTTGACTTTTAATTATCTCCCTAAAGAAATAATTTTTCATAGACCACATTACCAATAAAGTATCCTGTTTATGTATCAGCATTTTGGCAACTACAATCTTTCATGACTTTATAGGAAGAAAATCATATATTTCTCTTCATTCACTACAATATTAAGTTCACAAACACTTAAAGGAATGTAGACTCAATATGAGGTGACTCAAGGTTTTGTTCAGATTATGGTTCAATAATTTCATTTGAACCCATTCTATTATTTTGTGAAACATATTGAGTCCTAGGGCAAGTTAGGGAAAATTAGGCAGCCTCAGGGACAGAGGAGGGACTTCAGGAGAGTTAAGGAAGGCTCCAAAGATAAGGACAGCAAATTCCAAAGGGGACTAATCAAACACCCCAGGACTAATGTCAACAGGACATTCCAAATCAAGGACAATGAAGAAAAAAGACAAGGACCGGGACACAGAGACTTAGCTCTGGGCATGGAGACATTTAGGCAGTGAGTGAGACCACCGAGAACTAAACAATCACAAAGAGACTGGTGGAGCTTAAAATAATTAGGAAAAAATGGTCTATCTTCCCTGAGGTAAGACTCCGCTCCAGCTTCCTTGTCCTTCCCTGGCCTGGTTCCATTGGCCTGGGAGTCCTACTTTATTTCTGCTCCTTTTCTCCTCAATAAACTTTTTCTTTCTCTAAACAAATCTGCCTCTTCTTGCTTGCTTGCCTGAGCATCTGCTAAGTTCCTGCTGCAGCTTCGTGAGACACCAACCGTGGTGGTCTAGTGGCTGGGGCTCAGCGCTGCCACTGCAGCCTGGGATCTGTTCCTGGCTGGGAGACTAGGCATGAAAATCTGCAATTCTGGTATCAATATTATATATTTAGAAATGGTCAAAAGTAATTACAGTTATTAAGGAACAATTTCAGGACAAGGAAGGTATAAACTTTTCACCCCCCAGTAATGAATTTGATGATGAGAGTTGGGAAAGGCAGGAAAGGCACAACAATTACTTCAAACCAAAGCATCTTGCAATGTACTACTATTGGATGATGTTTGCTTGTACTTTTGTTAATGTGCTAGATAACCTATTAATCATAATGATATTATCATATGCACTTTATGCCTGGAGGACAATTTAATCATTTCTTAAGGCACTTTATTTACTTTCCCCTCACTTTCCGTAAAAATTGGTATTCATTAACTAAATATGTTACTACACTCTCAAGGCACAGTAAATTTATTTTACAGTTGAACCTCATAATCTTGGAAAAGGTGAGGGTTCGGGCCCAACTCTACTAGCAGCTGATCTGATGGTACCAGGTGCCAAAGACCTGGGAGGACCTGACTCTGGCAGAAAAAGCAGGTTGATGAGGTTTTCTGCCATTGAAAGTCAATGATTATAATAATTGCTACACTGTCTTTTCTTCCTCTTTTCATATACCTGACCTATCTTGTCTTATTAAAATTTTAAAGACTTTAATTAGGCATTATGGTTATAGGGATGGAATAGAACAAATGTCTGTCAGAATCAGATCAAACTTTTCTGCTTTGTATACCAGTCATTTGATTGGGATGTTTTATTTGGCAGGTACAGGCTGGCAAGTAGCACTGATCTAAATTAACTAGAAAAGGATAAAAATAGGTTTGGGGAACAATCTAAAATTTGAAAAAAAAAAGGAAATTCATTGCAGAGGCCTTTGTCTTTCTCTGTGCTGTGTCACTGGCGTACTTATGCCTGCCCTGTAACAAAGATAGTGCTGATTCTGGCTGATACGTAGAAAAAAATGTGAGCTGCAGCGTTAATGCATTGGGGACTGTGTTGAGACATTAATTGTAAATGTACAGTTCTTAGAATCTTTTTCTTCCAACTCTACCTTCTAGGAAAATTTTCTACTTGTATTAAAAAAAAAACAACTTGTCATCAGGATCCTTTATTTTCTACCTTTCTCAAATATGTATTAAAGCAAAAATCCCATTAATACTATAACCAGGTAAAATATTATCAAGCTTGGGAATGCTATAGCACATCAGAATTATAGTTTCTAGCATTTTGATACATAGTGATGATTTTGGTGTGAAAGAATATATTACTTTAAGAAAGAAAAAATATATTACTTTGGTTGCATCCAAACTTTAAAGTGTTTCTCATTTTAAATTATCCATCTTTTTTCAATTTAGAAAGAGTTTGGTTCAGTTGAATCCTATTTTTGCAATATCTAAGGATTTTAAAATATCACCCTGTTTTGAAATGTAAATTAGCACACATTGGTAGGAGAGAAATGGATTATGAGTTATATATGGGCCAAAACTCTAATATCCAAACCATATGGTTCTAATCCAAATTGGACTATTTCTTTTTTAGTGGAAATAATTGGATTTACTTTGAATCATTGAGACATTATCAATTCAGAGTTTTCAGGAAACTTAGGAAGTATCTCAATCTAGATGAGAAAATACAGAGTTAAGTCATTTTCCTCCTGTCAAACTGTTAATGAAAGGCATAGCTATAATATAGTCTATCAAAAAAGAGAAAAATAACACCCTTCTTCTCACATACCCTCCCCCTCAAATGCATAGAAAACACCTCCATTACAGAAGAGATGCATAGATTCAATAATTAGGGGAGAATTAAAATTATCCATCAAAATGAACAATTTCAACCTGGAAACAAACCCAGAAAAAATAAACAATGACCATTTTTTATCATAGGGTAAAACAATCTTTTGCAGATTCTCCTTAATATACCACCTTAACAAAAAAAAAAAAATTCAATCTACATTTTCTTTATGTACCTAAATATTTGTTGTGAAGTAAAGTTTAATGAATTTAAAGGACACTTGCAAATACAGTTGGTGTATATAATACATTATAGAACCTGCAGTCTTCACAATAGGTTTCAATTTTTTAAATGGAGATGTCTTAAAATAATTTAAATTATATAATAAAAATTATTTTCTGACACTATTTCAGAAGGTCTGAATATTATATATTTTAATGAGAAGATTCAAGGATCAAAAGAAACTTTTTTTTTTAATCTTGGTAATAATTGCCTACTTAGTAGTATCTCTGTGGCCAATTTGATGGCAGGCCACCCCTGTCATCCATTGGACTGTTCTGACCATCATTCATACTCTCAAGACATAAAATCTTAGATAGAAATGCTAATAATAGTGAAAATATGTGAAAATCAAACAATCCAACAATGCATTTCAAAATCAAATAGATTCTCTTTTGAAACAGAAGAAAAATAAAATCTTCTCTTTAGAAATAACTTCAAAACAACCAGGAGAACAAGAAACAGAAACATATATTCTTCCTTGGCAAAACTATAACCTCAAACTTCAATTTGTGGAGAAGTGCTGCTAAACAGAAGAAAAATCAAAGAGAGATATGTGAAGATGCCGACACAAGAAGCATGTGGTCGCAGGGCTCAAAGTGGCAGAGCAGAGTTCTCTAAAAAGAATGGTTCACACTCAGGGCGAATGAAACAAACTGCAGTTTGGAATAATGGAATGTGTGAGTGTGCTGGCAGCGGTAGGCAGCACCTAGGTTGGCATAAAAAGGAAGCAGATATCAGTGATGAATCTCACAGAGAACTAACTATATTTTTAGAATCATTGTGACAGGCATCCAGGGTAAGAGAGAGGAGTGGTGCATTGGGAAGAAAGCCACAACTGTCAGTACATAGGACTGGGAAAAAAAAGCAAAAGTAAAAATGTTGTATCTTAAGGAAAATTCCTGCTATTCTGAAACGTGTCCTTGGCATCTTCTCTCCGTGAACTTCCTGTAAACAATTTGTCCAGGAAGAATTCATTAAAAATGAACAATACTATATGTCTACACACATATATATATAATATACACTAGTACATACTATATAGTATAAACATATATGGCATGTGTATGTATGTATGTGTTATATATATGTAATTCCTAAATATATATGAAAATCTTAAAATTATCCACATGTGCAATTACTACTAGAGATAATAATAACTTGATTTTGTAAACTTGCAGTGTTCTGTGCATGAGCAACAGGCAATCTGAGAAGGAAATTTAGAAAAGTTCGTTTATAATCACATCCAAAAGAATAAAATATATAGGAATAAAATTATTCAAGGAGGTGAAAGACTTGTACTGAAAAGTAAAAGTGGTTGTTGCAAGAGATTAAAGGAGATCTAAATAGAAAGACATCCTGAGTTATGGTGTGGCAGGTGTGTAACATAGTTAAGATGGTGCTGCTGCTCAGAGACATCTACATTTCAATGCGAGACCTGTCCACAACTCTATTTCTTCTGCATTTTCTAATACATTGCAGTACATTTCCTTTCAGATGTTGTAATTTTCATGTGTTTTAAAGTTAGGATTTTCTAATTTTCCATTTCTCTACTTGATATTTTGAACTTTTTTTTTTGATATTTTGAACTTTTGATTAGGAGTTATAATAACTGTTTCTGTCCTTCCTGGTGATTCTTAGAAAAAAGTACTCTATTTGGAGATTATTAATCAAAAGTAATTAGCATATCTATAATTTGATACTAAAAGGGAATATAAGAAAAAACAAGAGACAATTGTAGATGAAAGGTATGTGATAAAAATCACTGCCACAGAACAGATAAATATTTCAACATAGGGCCTCCCCGGTGGCGCAGCGGTTGAGCGCTGGGTTGCGAAGCTGCCCGCGGCCTCTGCGGACCCGGTTCGATCCCCGGCTGCTCCCCGGGCACCAGAGGAGGGTCCCACATGGCGTGCAGACCTCTCCTGCCGCCTGCTGCTCCCCTCAGCAGTGTACTTCGGTCCTTCTGCCTGCTCTGCTCCCCGCTCTGATTCTGGTGAATTCTCTCACCCTCCAGCGCTTCTGACTGTACCCAGTGCATGTATAAACAAACAAACAAACAAATAAATAAAACATGCCTCTATTAAAAAAAATATATATTTCAACATAAACACTGCTGAGTTAAATAAATAAATAAATAAACTTAGTAAAGTTTTGTCTCCACAAAATAGAAATCCAAAGCCCCTGTACAAAGCTTAGAAAAGACGTAATTTAAAGCTAAGGCTAACCATGAGCTAGTCATAATCAGGAGGGTAGAGAAAGAGAGAAAGAGAAAGCAATATAAAAAATAAAGTAAAAAAAATGTAACAAATGTGAAACAAAAATTTTCACTTTCTTAATATAAGAGTTGCAGGATAGTAATAAGAAAAAGATCACAACACTAAATATATTTTATCCCCAGTTAATGAAAAAATTACAATTAACCATATAAAAAATAGTTTTAAAATAATTTACAAAAAGAGAATTACAAAGATAAAATAAAAGGAGCACCATTCTTTATCCATAGTTTGACCAAAGTCAAAGAGTCAGCTGTGGGAGGTAACACATTCTTTAAAGAGCCCTGTATTTATAGTATCAAATGGACACATAGGGTGGCACAAAGGGTTAAGCACAGCACTGTGAAGTTGTCCCCAGCCTCTGCAGCAAAAGTTCAATCCCAGGCCTGTCAGGAAGCTACCCACATGGCACAGCAGACCCCTCCTGTCTCACCCGCTGCTCCCCTCAGCAGTGTATTTCTGTCAATCTGCCTGTTCTGTTCCCCACTTTGGTGAGTCCTCTTTCACACACACACACACACACACACACACACACCACTTCTGGCCTGTACCCCAGTTCTTATAATGCATAAATAAATGAATCTTTAAAAAAAAAAAAGCCAAAGGACACACCCTTTGGCCAAGTATTCCAACAATAAGAATTTTATCTTAAGGCTGTAGTCACACATTTATAAAACAGGCTTCCTCTTTTGAAATTCATGCAGTATTGGAGCAGCTCAGGATGATCTTTAAAGCAAGTTTTTTTCTCCTTTCTTCATATTATCCCCCAAAATACTGGATAATGTTTGTTTCCATAAGGAAAGTGAGATACTGGGTGTCTTTCATTGAGTTGTCCTAGAAACAGGCTCCAGAGTGTTTTGGAGTTTTCTTGGACAGAACAGGAAGTGTTCTTGGAGCTAACATCTGTAAGGCAGTGGTGGAAATAGAACTACACAGAGGCAGAAATTGCAGTACAGCCACAAAATTGACAAAAAACTTTACCCGATCTCAAAAGCAGCTCTGGAACTGAGAATGCCCTTCACGTTGTTTCAACTAGAAGCAGGAAGGCTCAGCTGGGTCTTTATAGGCCTGACTTCAACCAGTCAATTAGATGCAGGCTGCCCGCAGGAGTGAATTTAAGCGAGGTGACTCAATTAGAAGTAAGTCCTTGAGAGAAACTGGACTATATTTCTCCCAAACTTATTCACTAAGTTTCTTAAACTTTTGTCTTGGTGTGACTTTATAAAAAAAACAAAAAACAAACTCCCTCTCAATGTTTTCAAGAAGCATTCCTTAAACTTGAAGGGAAGCCTACTCTTTCTTTAGTACTATACTTCTCCAGCAGTCTACCTGCATAGATGCTCTTTCTGCATATATAGTGCAGGAATGTGAAAGCAAGTGCACAGCCAGGTAGCTGTCTAAAAAAAAAAGTCTAATTCCCCTAATTGTCCTTGTGGAGAGGGATCATCTAAGCCATGACTTTTCACCTGCAAAAAGCCCTCCTTTCTCTTGGGGCCTCCCTGGTGGTGCAGCGGTTAAAGTCTCAGCACTATGAAGCTATCACTAGCCACTACAGCATGAGTTTGATCCCTAGGCAGGGCGGTGACCCACATGGGGCAGCAGACCTTTCTTGTCTCCCCTGCTGCTCCCCAGTGTATTTCAGTAGATCTACCTGTTCTGTTCCCCACTCTGTCTCTGGTGAATCTTCTCACCCCCCCCACCCCACCTCTGGCCTACACCCCAGTTCTTGCATTCATAAATAAAGTAAATCTTTAAAAAAAAACAAAAATCTCCCTTCTCTTTCGAGCTTCAAGTCATCCAGCTGCACCATCCCCTCCCCCATTTGTACTTTTTCTACAATGTCTTTGATGGCTTAGATATTAATGTCCTGGACTATATGTACATAAACACAAAACACCCATCTCTAGAGAAAGGGAGAATGCAAAACAGGTGATCACCATTCCTAATTTTATAAGCTTTGGGTTAAATTCATTAAGAAAGCTAGCTATCTTGGATTCCAGTCCATGAGAAAATGCTATATTCCTTTCAGTAAATTATTTTTGATTTTTGGAGGGGGGGGAAAGTGGATTGTCATAAGTAGAAAATACATTGGATGCTGGGGAGACAAAATAATTGCTGTGCTAATTTTTCAGACTCATATTGAGTAATTTTCTTGGTTATTTATAGGTCTCTTTTTCTGTGTGTATTTTGTTTTTGCTTTTGCTTTTGTTTTGTTTTGTTTTTTTAATCCACAGTCCATATAAGGATAGTATGGTATAGTAGATAGAACCCTAACTATGGTCCATGGCCAGGTTCTTTCTCCTTGCTGGTACTTATTTGTTTCATCTTAGGAAAGTCACTTATCATCCAGATGTCTCCACGTCCTCCTGTTGGAGGTGACCATAGTAGTCCAGGGGATTCCATAATAAAAAAAAAATAATAATTTACACAATCAGAACTTTGACATTTGATTGTGGAAAATTATGTAGCTGTTAAAGCTCATGTATGGAACAGTTGTTTTCAAACTTTTTAAAAAAGATTTATTTATGGTTACAAGAACTGGGGTATAAGTGAGAGGTGCAGGGAGGGAGGTGAGAGGATACACCAGAGAGAGTGGGAAGCAGAACAGATCTATTAAAACACACTGCTAAGGGGAGCTGCAGGCAAGACAGGAGAGGTCTGCTGCAACATGTGGGTTAGCTTTCTGGCCAGCCAGGTATCGAACTCATGCTGCAATGGCTGGCAAAAGCTTGATAGCGCTTTCTATGACCCCTGTTATATCAGGGAGGCCCCTGTTTTCACATGATAGAAGTTCTTTTTCTCACGTGGTGGAAGTTGTTTAAACAAAACCTGTCATGAGACCCCCTTTTCTAAAACTAACATTAGTTATTAATTGTTCTAAGATGTTGTCATTAGTTTTATTATAAATATGAATAAATACAAGAATGAAATTATTAGAGAAATGATGTCAGACTTTATATGTATTCACAAAATGGCAGTGGCACCTATTATTCCATAAGACTTTATATATTTAAAATATTACAATGAGTAGTAAATGCCATTAAGTGTAAACTGAATTATTCTCTGTAGTGAAGTTCCAGCATAGTAATAAATCATGATTCACCCAGTTTTTCCTATGAAATAAAGTATGCCACTACTATCAGTTCAAATATTCCATTCTCCTGACGTGTAGAATTTCTAGGATAAAGAAAATGAAATTATACATGTATAAATTTCTGGTTCCTGAAATACCATTAAATAGATATATAAACATATATCTACTTATTTGTAGACATGTATTTGCCCTGTTGTAATCATGAACAAATTTGGCTTTTTTTTTTTTCTGGAAACATAAATTTGCCATGTCCTTTCAACTCCCATTCAAAAGATTGCATTGGTAATATAAGTATAAATTAAAAAAAATATTAGCAGCCTCTTCATCTCACTTGAATCTATTGGAATTATTAACTGATTCACCAAAGCTTCACTATTCACCAAACACAGAGTAGTTAACATTTATGTCTTTTAACAGTCGTTTCCAGGTTGCTTGTAGATGTTTTATTCAATAATAAGGATTGCATTGTGTATAAACCCATGAAAAGATACCATAATTAATTGGCAAATTGCTATGGCATTGGTAAGTATTTTAAACCTAATTACTTCTTACTTTTTTGCTTTCTGCTTCAGATCATCAGTTAGGAAACTGGCATGCACTTAAACAAAAAAGTGGAAAAGCATTTAGTTGAAGAACCAAATGTTAATACTGAAGTTTCTTTATTTTACTGATATTCAAAATCTAAATTGTCTGGTGCTTTTTAAAGTTCTAAATTAATGGCTAGAACGGAAAGAGGCTTAATTTGTGGGAAAGAAATCTCAGATGCAAAGAACTTACTCTTTTAAGTTCCAGAGAAATGTAGTGCATTTATCAGCTTTGAGTGGCTATCATTGTGTTTATAACAGAGTGGAGGCACCATGCAATTTTGCTCCTGAAATTGGTTTATATAGATGACTGGTTGCTGTGAAGTGTGTGTCAGAGTTCCATGCAGCTGTTATGAAGTAGTACAATTGTCATCGCTTCTTACATGTTGTTGAGAAGAGCTTGAGAGCCCAGCTCAGTCAGCTGTTGAATAGATAACCCAACACAGTTAACGTGGCATACATTGTAAAGAATTACATGCCTGCTACAATGAGCTTTGGGCCTTTGGTCTAGATAATAATCCTGGTGGGTGTACCACGCATAGTGGCTGTCTGATCACTCAGATATAACTGACGAAACATAAAGAAAAATGTCAGTCGACTGAAAGAAAAATGCTGCTGTAAGTTTGCTTAAGGTTCATGTAAACGGAGATGTGTATTTTTTAACCCCAAGTCTCCCAAGAACTTGACTGTGATGTTCAATATCTCACACTGAAGTATAAGATCTGGAGATGATGACCTATTTAAGGCAATATTTGCATATGTTGCTGGTTTGCCTGAAAGCCCTATCTTTTGTTGACAGAAATGAGCATTTTGGTTTTGTAGAAAATAAGGCTTTTTTGAAAAATCAACTCACACATAGAATGTATAAATAAGGTAATACTAGAAAAGATAATTCTTGAGGACTTTGGAGTAAGGATGGCATGCCACTTTAATTTCTTAAAACAATCAGAATGGCAATGCAGACATGTTGGGTGATTATTAATTATAATAATATTTAAAAATGGAAAGAATTACCACTATTTGTCATTGATGCATAGACACAAACTCTGGGATAATTAACATGATAAAATCATGTTTAGGAATTCCAGTGGGGAATACAAACAGCTAAAGTTATAAAGTTTCCTACTTAAAGCTTCTATTTTTTTTTTTTTTTTAATCCTTCAATTTACATTTCTAGACTTGGCTGTCACAGTCCATATGCCATTCACAGTGACTTGAACTAGGACTTCTTTGATCCCTATGCTCATTGGGAGGACATAGGATATAAATTCTCCTTAAACTTTTTTCATATCTGGTAATTATATTTTAAAAACTCATCATAAAAATCCATAAAAATGATTTATCCACAAAGATTACAAATGCAAAAAGCATAATTAAAAACTGATTTTCTTTGAAGTTCCACATTATAGGAAACTGAGTTTTCACAGCTTGAGCTAGTTTCAGCTTCTTATTGTTTGTAACTAGATTTTACAAATATGTATTTAGAGGTTATCTTCAGAAAGCAATTAATTAGGGATATTTAAATGTTGAGTAGAGACTGAAAACAAGAAAATGCCTTTAGTCATTTTTCCATATCTCATGCTCTTAAAGTCAGAACTCTGTCTTTTAAATCAACCTCTTAAAAAAAATACATGAATCTCATTTAAATGGGTAGAACTGCTTTTTTATTTCTATTTTTATTATTTTTAATTTTTATTTTATTTTTTATTTTTTAAAGATTTCTTTATTTATGCTTGCAGAAGCTGGGGTACAGGCTAGAGGTGCGGGGGTGAGAGCATTCATCAGAGACAGAGCGGGGAACAGAACAGGCAGACTGACTAAAATACACTGCTGCAGCGGGCAAGACAGAAGAGATCTGCCTTGCCGTGTGGGTTTCTCCCTGGCTGGCTGGGGATAGAACTTGTGCTGGAGAGGCTGTAGATTACTTCACAGTGTGGTGCTCAACCCCTTGTGCCATCAGGAAGGCCTAGAACTGATTTTTTAATAACAGTAATAGATTCAGCTACCTCAGATATCTTTTAAACAATATACCATCTACCAAGCAAAATGTGTGTGCTTTAACTCATATTTTATTTTCCTGTTTATTTATCCTATTTACTGGTTATTTATTTAACTCCTATGTTTCTAGGGGTAATCTTCTGAAGAACCTATTCCTCAAATTGGTGTTTTTCAAAATATACTCCAGGTATCAACTATGTCTGTGTCCTGATACACAACTGCAAAGATTTAAGCTTAGTGAGCTATATTATTTATCAAGGTCTCCATAGGCACATAAATACCAAATATTTCCCTTATATGTTTATCAAAGCTTATTTTGAATACATAAGGAATATTTAGAATCCATTAAAATCCAGATTTCTATGATCATTTTTTACAAAGTTATATTTTGTCTTAAGACTACCCAAGTTGATCAGCTCATATCTAATCAACAACAAACTCATTGCACTCTTTAAATTATGATTTTCTTGCAAGTATTCTCTTCTCAATAAATATAATCTTTAAATACTATCTTTGTTTATTCTTTCAAGTTTATAAAGTACAAGAATGACTAGACAATTAGCAAAGGATAAAATTTTAAAATTTCCTAAAGAAAATTATTTGAACATTTTTCATTAAATCAAATGGAACATAGATTCAACAAATTAACCTTCTTTCCTCCAATGAAGTAGTAAATTATATCCCAATCTTTTGTATCTAGGCTGAGCTTTGTAATAGCTTTGACCAATGAATGATGCAGAAGTTACTTTTTGTGACTTTTGAGCCCAAGCATTAAAAGGTCTGAAACTTTCCATACTGTGCTCTTGGATTACTGTTGTCAATGTGTATGAAACCTGGGCTATCCAGATAGAGAGCCCTCGTGGTAAAGATTCTAGGCAATTGTACCTGATAGGCAGTTAACTGCCAGATTCATGAGTGAAGCCATCTTGAAATATTCATCCCTGGACAAACTGTCAGGTGACTACTTTTGCATTAGTAATATCACCAAGGGTGGAGCTATTGTCCGGCTGAGCCAACACAAAATACAGTCATGAGTAAATAAACTGTTATTATTTTAATAACTATGATTTGGTATGGCTTGTTACATAACAATTATTCTGATTTCTTTGAGAAATATTTTTGATTATACACCACTACGATAATAACAGTAACAATAGTGATAATAATAGCAATTTCTAGCCCAAGATATTAACTTGCATTTCATTCAAATGCAAGAACTAAAGCACAGTGTATACATATATGTATTCCAATATCTGCCTCTGTGTTATCAAGTAAAGTATTTGAATAATGAAAATTTTCTTCCATTTACTGTGTTGAAAAATACTCCCTTTTGTGTTTTGCTAAAAATAAATTTTATTTACCCCATCTGAATTTATTAGCATTTTAAATACATTTCCTATGTTTGATTACTTGGAGGAAGAAAATTCATCCTCTTCTTCATATAATGGGATGTTCGTTGTCTCAATTTCATGATAGTTTCCACAGAAGCCATATTTCTTGGATTTATTGGAACTAGTCACAACCACCCAGTAAGAAAATGATAGCATTTTAAATATTTCTTCTCATATAAAAATATATTTTAATGCATGGTTTTGGTGACCCTGAAGCTAGTCAACAAATTGTTTATGAAACATGCCACTTGGTGCTAAATATAAGATTTTGACAGTGATTTTTATAAAGATATTCTATCAATTCAAGCCTGGCTGCATTTCTGAGGAGTAGGAGTAGGTTATAGTCTAAAAATATAATACATTTCTGTCTTTCTTTTGAGACAGATATATTGGACATTTATGAGTTTGAGTTACTTATTTCATTCCTTCACCCATCATTTCTTTTGAAGACCGAACAAATTAATGGGGAAGTCTCCCTTTAAGAATCTAAGCTCAGGGCCTCCCCGGTGGCTCAGCAGTTGAGCGCTTGGTTGCGAAGCTGCCTGCAGCCTCTGCAGTGCCAGTTCGATCCCCGGCCACCGGTGAGGGTCCCACATGGCACCCAGACCTCTCCTGTTGCCTGCTGCTCCCCTCAGCAGTGTACCTCAGTCCTTCTGCCTGCTCTGCTCCCTGCTCTGGCTCTGGTGAATTCTCTCACCCTCCCGTGCTTCTGACTGTACACAGTGCTTGTATAAATAAATAAATAAATCTTTTTTTAAAAAAAAAAAGAATCTAAGCTGAAGTGGTTGCTGGAATTTTACTTCAGCAGGAAATGCTGGCAACATCCTGATTTAGATGTGCACATTCCTGTGTGAGAACACAAGTTCAAATTTTGAAACCCATAGTTTGATGGACATTACTTAATATAAAGCATTTTTCACAAAATAAGAAAGCAAGAAGACAAATCTAAAAAATAAGTAGACAAAAAATACATAACACACCAAGAATTTATCTCAAAGACTGGTGGCTGTCTTTGGACTGATTTTAAGAAGTAAATAAATAAAACAGATTTCTGAAGATGCATCAATCATAAAGAATTAATTCTGTTCAAGAGCTTTCTCTTATTTGGACTTTTTAGATTCCATATTTCACATAAAAATAGTTATCTATCATTAATCATATTTGCAACATCCCAGATTTGTCTAAGATTATAATCAGAGCCTGAATAGCCTGAGTTTAGAAAATTTATAAATTATGTGTCTTTAACACTTAGTAAATTCTTAACACAAAACCTGCCATAGGACGTTGCGTGATTAACATACAAAAATACATTAATTTCTAGGGGAGAAATCTAGAAATTCTTTAGTTGTCAAGACTAGCTTTGAACAACTTTAGAAGTCTATGTTTCTGAGAGTATGTGTTAAAAATTTAAATTTAGACTAAATCACAAGTTAGATATAAAAGATTATTATTACCTACCAGATCAATTTCCAAACACCAGTTAATTTCAAAGTACTTATTCTCACTGGTGTGTGATTCACAGCCTCCTCACTCTCAAAGCAGACACTTGCTGTGCTCCCACCAGGAAGCCCAAATTCTTGTAGTACACTTAGGATCCAATTCTTAAGCCCAGGAGTAGCTTGAAATTGTTCAGATATAAAACACTTAATCTGAAAAGGGTTTTTAAATACATGTGTATGTCTGTAATTTAGCCTCTCATAGATTACTATCATATATAACCCTGAGGTGTCTTCCACACCCAACTTTGCTGAGGCCAAAGTCTCTGCTCTAGCAGAGAAAGAAAACAAAGTGAATGGTAAAATTATTTTGAAATAGTTAACCAATGGGTTATTTTCACTAAACTTTTACTCTCCGACTAAGGGTATGTAGATAGTAGATTTCATGACCATTTCATATATTTTTTCAAAAGTCATATATTTTGATTAATGTGTAATATCATCTGTCAATATTAAAGCACAAATACATTCACTCATTTACTATTCCCACAAGCTTACTGAGCAACTATTATGTGCCAGATATTTTTCTACACTGAAAAAACAGTAGAGAACAAAACAATGTCCCTGCTGTCCTGGATCATGAGTTCAAATGAGGAAACGAATCGATTAAATGGACATAAGTAAGGGTATATACACATACAGAAGTAAAACTAGACACTAATAAATAGTAGAGCATGATAGAAAAAGAGTGGGTGAAAGGAGTTTTTCAGGTAGGACAGTCGGAGAAGATGGTTCTGAGGGTATAAAATTTTACCATCAGTCTGAATAGGGTTAGGAAACAGGTCAAGCAAATATCAGAGAAAATGGCCTTCCAGACAGAAACCTTGATGGGAGAACTTGATGGAAGTTTTGAGGAACAAGAAAGAGGGCAGATAGGTAATGTCAATTTCACTGCACGTGTCAACTTTTCCTGGTTGTGATAAAGCTAATTTCCATTTGTATTTTAATTAAATGTCATATTTTTTCTGATTCTGCCTAGTTTTGAAAAGTACTATTCTATATAGCATTCTTTTCTCAGTTGCTACTCTTCCTTCTGCAGTTGTGAACTAAAAAACTAAAGGCTACACTGTCAATAGCCTGCCCTCGGGATAAGGGCAGTAAAGGTCTGAGGTCTAGATGCTGAAGCATGTACCCTGTTGGCCTCAGTACTTTTCACGATGTGCTTTGGAGATTGTCACCCATCACAACTGTGAGATCTCATTGTGTTCATCTCAATTTTCCTCTCAGATTGCACATTCCCTTTTGAATACATTATTGTAGAAATTCCCTCTTTGCTCTCTCTTTGGTCACTTTCTCTTTATTGTTCCTATTGGCAAATGGCTGTTTGAATTTAGTCCTATTCTTACAATTTCTGGGCATATACTGTGCTGACTGTTGTCATCATTGGGCTGCTTTTTGTCACATAAATTGTTGATGAAATTGTTAACTTTGTTGAGTCCTGGATAAGAGCTTGTTATTTCCCAGGGCTGAGGATGATAATGAGAAATCTCTTCATTGACGTCAAACTTCTACCATTTCCAACACACTAAAGATCTTGCACTTCAAAGTGTGACAACCTGACCCTTAACACCAGGCGCACCAGAATCACCTGAAACCTTAGAAAAGCAGAAAATTGGGGCCGCCCAAGATTTATTTAATCTGATATCATATTTTTACATGCTCTCCAGGGGATCCATACGCACATTCAAGTTTGAGAAGCATTGCACTAGCTAGCTTGTCAGCGAATTTCCTTTTAATTGTGAAATTCTTTAAATGGTCTCCAAGTTATTAGGGTAGGAATTGTTCTCCTCAAAAGACAGATAATCTGGTAGAACCAACATGTATATATACACACATATATACACATATATATACACATATACATACACATACATACATATACATATATGTATATATGTGAGTATATAAATATATATGTGTGTGTGTATATGTAAAAAGCCTCCCCATTCCAAGCACACATTTCTATATGTAACCTCCTGCATTTAGATTAAGCTAAATATGGATTCATACTAATGTCTCCAACTCTAATCCATTGCTATGTGGATCATCCTGACCTTTTCCCTTTGATTATTTATACATTCCCACTGAAATTATGAGAAACCTGGCTTCTACCACATGCTATCCATTTAATTATTGTATTCCAGAATACATATAAGGAAGTATCATAATTGTTAGACACCTACAGGAAATAATTTCATCAACTATAGAACAGTGTTAATGTGCAATTCCTTCCATTATAAGTATTATAACATTTTTCACTTACACAATTTCTACAGATATTTGTGAAATCCATGAGCTACACAGAATATTATAAAATAGTCAGCATCCCTGATCTTCACAACAAATAACAGTGTTTTCTAATAGTGGAACAAATAATGTTAAAAATTTTCTAAACGTCCTCTCCTCACTGAGAACACTGACATACTGGAAAGCTAACACTTAACAAAAAGATGTAGAGATAAGAGAACCCTCTTACACTGTTGGTGGGAGTGCAAACTGGTCCAGCCTCTATGGAAAGCTGGGTGGCTTTCTCAAGAACACTAAAAATGAATCTACCATATGATCCAGCAATTCCACTACTAGGAATCTACCCAAAGGACACAACACACTAATTCAAAAGGAAAACTGCACACCTACATTTATTGCAGCATTATTATATTAGCTAAGATACGGAAACAACCTAAGTGTCCCCAAAACAGATGAGTGGTTCAAGAAGAAGATATAGGGGCCTCTCTGGTGGCACAAGGGGTTAAGCAATCGGCAGCTACTGCTGCACAGGGAGGTGACCCACATGGCGTAGCAGAACTCTCCTGTCTTGCCCACTGGTCCCTTCAGCAGTGTATTTCAGTCTCTTTTCCTGCCGTGCTCCCCACTCTGTCTCTGGTGAATCCTCTTATCCCCCACACCTTTGTACCCCAGTTATTATATACATAAATAAATATAACTTTAAAAAAAGAAAGAAGATACACACACACACACACACACACACACACAATGGAATACTACTCAGTGGACAAAAAGATTAACTCATACCATTTGCAGCAACATGGATGGAGCTAGAAGGGATTATGCTCAATGAAATAAAAGGAAAAATAAAAGTATCAGATGGTTTCACTTATAGGAGGAACATAGGGAAACCGAACAAAGGGTCGACAAAAAAAAAAACAAAACAAAAAAACTTGCAAACTGTAGATCTGAGGCATCAGATGTGGAGGGGGATGGAAAGGAGACAAAACAGGACGGAAGAATACTAGGGACTATGGTGATGGTTTGTGGGTGCTGTGGTGGTGGCAGGACTACATCTGAGGGGAGAAATCAAATATTGTACAAAAATGAACTCCGATGTAAGAAAATAAATTAGTTTACTTTCAAAAAATTAAAAAAGAATAAAATTCCCTTTCAGGAAACATAGGCACATTTTGTACAATTTGCTTGGTTCCTCAGGTTTTTCTACAAATGTGTACATACAGAACTTTTATATTCTGGTGTGCCTCCCTAAATTTTCCTGAGCGTGTTCTCCAGCTGTCCTGTGAACACTGGACTCTTAAAATACTGGGCCTGGGCCTCCCCAGTGGCGCAGCGGTTGAGTGCTGGGTTGCGAAGCTGCCCGCAGCCTCTGCAGTGCTGGTTCGATCCCCGGCTCCTCCCTGGCCACCGGAGGAGGGTCCCACATGGCTCGCAGACCTCTCCTGCCACCCTGCTGCTCCCCTCCGCAGTGTACTTCGGTCCTTCTGCCTGCTCTGCTCCCCGCTCTGATTCTGGTGAGTTCTCTCACCCTCCCGCGCTTCTGACTGTACCCAGTGCTTGTATAGATAAATAAGTAAATCTTAAAAAAAAAAAAAAAAATACTGGGCCTACTGGTTGAGTCCCCAATACATGGAAAGAAAATTTGACAAAGAATGAAAAATATATTTTAAAAATGCTGTCCTAAAACCTTTTTGATCTAGTAGGATAAACATATACACCTAAGGAGAGATTGTGAGAGTCAGTTTAGGTGCTTTATACTAAGTATTTAAGAGCATATTTGATACAGGAGGAAGTCTGTTCATTGGAAACCTTGTGTATAATTTCAGGTAACTTTATTTTACTTCACAGCTAAAATCCCTGCCCTAACAAAACCGCTAGCAGCAATTATTAAAAGCAAATACATAAGCACTTGATTTGAGTATCTATTATACCTGAAAACTGAAATGCTCTCTAATACAAATCACAGATTTCCTTGGTCTTCTCTAGATCTATAGACTTAATGTTATATAGTCTTAAAAATTCCAGGCCTTCTTATCACATTCAAAAACTGAATACATCAGCTGCTTCTTTTCGACCTCATGAACTTGTAAGATACTTCCTTTAGAATTGAGCCTTCTATATTTTCTTCCTGAGAGACCTAAGATATTAACACTCAGAATTCATACTTGATACATTTTTCTTCCACTTTTTATCCAGTAGTTAGTAATTTCAGTCAATTCTGTCTCAATATATCTCACGACTGTTTGCTGCTCTTTTTCTCTACTGTTGTTTTACCTCAAGCCTTCATCATCTTCATGTGAGTTGTTTACATGCATGCTTAGCAGGTTTCCCTGACTCTAACCTCACCTACTCTAAACTGTATTTCATTTAATAATAACAATCTGATTTTTCTAAAATAAGAATCTGATCATGTTTCTCTCATTCCAGAACCTTTTTATTATTACTTAATGGTTGAGAGACAATTCAAACCTTTCAGATTTGTTTCATTTCTACAAATTTAGTCTCTACCTCCACCTACCTCCTTCATGAAAAAAAAAATATTCATTGGATGCTCAATAGATCATATTGTATATTATGGCTTTGTTCTGTAAATATTTTTCCCTTTCCCTGATCTGAATAGGGATCTCCTATTTATATTCTTTCTCTAAATCACTTGGAGAGAGTGGATTATTCTCTAGTCAATGGATCAGTTACTCATGGTCATAAAAAAATGCTATGTAACAAGCAAACACAATACCTCAGTGACAGTTGAAAAAAACAGGGCATCTAGATGACTCCGCTGATCTTGGATTTGCTCATATGTTAAGTGCTGACTGGTTGCTAGTTATTACAGGCAGGCATCAGTTGAAAAGATGAGTGCAATTGCAGCTTTACCATGTGTTGCTCCTCCAGTAGACTAGCCTGGGCATGTTCTTAGGACAATGGCAAAGGTGTGAGGGCAAGCAAAAACTTCTTGAAACTTAAGTTTGAAAATGGCACACTCTCACTTCTAGCTCATCCAATTGATCAAACAATTCACACTGAAGAGGAAATATACTACACCTTCAAATTTTGAGTCATGTGAATTTGGGGTAGGATGAAGCATTGAAGCAATTTAGTGCAATCATTCTGCCATATCTCTATTAGAATGTTTTCATATTTTATTAAAATTATTTTTGTGTATATTCCTTAATACAGGGATCATGTCTTAATCAGTTCACTTCTGCAGAGATATACACCCCATGGTTCTTAAAAGGTATTTCTTGAATAATAGGTCATTGTAATTTAATCTAATATATATGAATATATATAAAATATGTACTTACAATATATTAATAAAATCATGCATATATGACTTTTAAAGCATGATCGTTTCCTAATTTGTTAAAATATAATTTTCTAAATGTAAAAAAATGCTTCAGTATTTGAAGATTGATAGAAAGCATTATTTGTTCTTTATAGAGCCATCATAAAATTAAACAGACTGAATGTGGGGGTACATTGCAAAATGAGCCAAGGTAGAAGTTAGGGGGTCCAGCAGGAATTTAATAGACTATTTATGACTGTTTTGAGCATATTGAATAAGGGCCCAAAAGAAAAGAGATTTGATATTTTTAAATTTATCTAACTTAAGAATGTTACAGGATGATTATTTAATACTTTCAAACTGGAGAGAATCAATAAAATTTGCTACCATTTTTGAAAGCTTCCTGTGTGCAAAGGATTTTAAACCCATTAACCCACTTAGATTTCCAAACAGCCTTATCAGGTAGTCATTATTACTAAAAGCATCATCTTTGTTTTACTTTGGACAGTGCAACTAATGAACTTCTCTATTGTTAAACAGTTCAGAAAAGATAGGGTTTGAAATCAGAAAAAAGCTAACTTCTAGACTCTACTATTCTTTGGCACTATTCTAAGAAACACTGACTCTTTCCTTTTTCATAATTTATTCTTTTTTTTTTTTTTTTTTTTTGTGGGACCCTCGCCGGCGGCCGTGGAATGAACGAGCGCTGCAGCCCAACACTCAACCACCGCGCCACCAGGGGAGGTCCCATAGTTTATTCTTAAAATCATTATTAAGTTTTGGAATTGATGACTGATTCCTTTTTACCCCTGACACCTCTTTTTCTCTAGGTACAGCACATATCAGCTAGGAGGTTAAGAGGCAGGAGCCTGATGGAAACTATTCACATTAATGTAGGGAGTAGTAGTCACTAAACCTTCCCAAAGGCATTTTTGTTTTTAAAGAAGATGCTTATAGAAACAAATTAAACTATTATTAGTGAAACATCCATTTGTACAAAACCAACCAGTGAAATAATTTAAGAATGTGAGATAGAAACAGTTTTTAGCAGAGGAGTGACCCATTAAATAATTTGACCCACAGTGCCCCTGAATTACTCCTGCCATTCTATACTTTCTTTACTTCACAATGTTCCTGCACAAATGTTTGTGTTTTTGGCTGTTATTCTCAATTGCTGTAAGAGTGGTGAATATGGAAAATAAGTGGAGAAAGTGGAGGAAATAGAGAATGTAAAGAAAAAAAGAAGTGATACAGGGCAGCAAGGGGCACTAAAAGTGGCCAAGGAGGGCCTCCCTGTTGGCACAAGAGGTTAAGCATAGCATTGTGAAACTATCCCCAGCCTTTACAGCATGAGTTCAATCCCCAGCCCACCAGGGAGCTGCCCACATGGTACAGGAGACCTCTCCTGTCTCGCCCGCTGCTCCCCTCAGCAGTGTATTTCAATCAATCTGCCTATTCTGTTCCCCACTCTGTCTCTGGTGAATCCTCTCACTCCCCGCACTTCTGGCCTGTACCCCAGTTCTTGTATGCATAGATAAATCCTTTTTTTAAAGATTTATCCATTTATTTATATAAGAACTGGGGTACAGGCCAGATGGCGGGAGGGTGAGAGGATTCACCAGAGACAGAGCTGGGAACAGAAAAGGCAGGCTGACGAAATACACTGCTGAGGGGAGCAGAGGGTGAGTCAGGAAAGGTCTGCCACACCATGTGGGAGTCTTGCCAGCAGGCCAGGCCGGGATCGATCCAGTGCTGCAGAGACTGCAAACAGCTTCACAGTGCTGTGCTCAATCGCCTGTGCCACCAGGGGAGACCCTGCATAGATAAATCTTTTTTTTTTTTAAATGGTGGCCAAGGACACTGCCCAAGTAGTTTACTGCTCACTGAGTCTTCACGCATGCACACGATTGCAAGATTACTCAGGTTCAGAAAACAACAATAATGGGATTTATTTAACTAAGCAAATAAAAGAGTTACTGAGGTCAAAAATGGCCATTTACCTCACCTGCAGCAGTGGCCAGTGTTTAAAAGTCCTATACACAAAGGCTCCCAAGGTGGTGTCTTCCTGCCATTGAGGGCCAGGAGCACGTGGTAGCCAGACTATAGGCCGGGATCCAACTCATGAAGTCAGCAGAAGACACAACAGAAGATGATCACCCAAGCTGCTGAGATGCCTCAGCACAGAACCAGACAAGTAACACTCAAAACAGCAGCTGCAGTGGCCGGACAACCAGACAAACTGCCACACTCACGCATATCAGCAAGGCGTCCAGCTCTGGGTCTTCACATTCCCTGCCACTCTGTAACAGCAGCAAAACTGGGGAACAGTTTCAATTGGTCAGCTACTTGCAAAGCCTCTGAACTTTTCCTCTCTGAGGTTGGCTGTTGGAAGCCTCTCCATGGTCTTCAGAGGCCCACAACAGCCTTCTGGAGGAACAGCATGGTGGCACAAAAATGGCTGACCCCCAAATCACAGAAGATCTGAAAATGCTGAAATCCCAAAAGCTGAATCCTGAGCACTGAATCCTGGGGGCTGCTTCTGCAGTCCCTTATCTTTCTTCTCAGAGTTTTCGCCCCCATTGATACTTTATTTGCATTTTCCTTGGGGCTATCTATCCTCACCAGCAGCCCCCTCCAGGGGTCCCAACTTTAAGATTCTTTGGCTTTAGCCACTAGTTACAGAAGGAAGGGTAAAGAGCTATTTGAGGGGGCTGCATGCACATCATCAAGAAGGCTGTAGTGAGATGATACATAAAAGAAAAATGTGAATGTATCCATACTTTAATATTTACTGATATCAGTAAATATTAACCAACTTACAAGAACTTAACTATAGAATTTATTGCATCAACAATAATAACCCAGGCTATATTACTAACATCATTAAATATGTATATTCCCTCTGATTCCTATCAAAAAAGTGAAATGCAATATAAAAGCTCACTAATTTAAATTAACATATATAAATCATCAGGATGACTTAAATTACATTAAGCCTTTCATTATCACTACAAGATAAACCAGTTCTTTAATTTTCAAATATTTTAGACAACAATCTAATTTCAAGAGGATATTTTTTCAAGTGGATGTTTTCTTCACATGTATCTTCTTCTGCAAATGTGAATATCATCACTGCAATCTACCTACTTGTCAGAAGTGTGCAGTGAGAAGATGAAAACTGCAGTGTCTGTAGAGGTTTGAAAAGCATCTTCTAAAATCACTTTGAAAAGCCAAGTGACTATGAAAGAAGATGACGCAGTCTTTTGTTGTCTTCCAAAGTTCCAGGCAAAAAGACAAGGCTTTCCTAATAAATGGAAAGATTTTAGCAGCAAATTTTACTAAAATTTGGCAAACATAAAAGATAAGATACAAAACCCTGATTAATGGAGAACAGATAAATATTTAGGCTAATTCTACTGTATAATAGATCATCTTTTCATCTTTCCTACTTCCTTGTAGAGCAGGCCTATACTAGAGAATGTCCTTCAGAGTGTGAAATTGCCCTGTGGTGTTGTGCAGCAAGTCAAGAATATTTTATGGATGTGGTCATCTATCCTGACTGTTTACTTGCTCTGATAGACTTTGCTTAGTTGAGAAAAATCATCACCATTATTTTGTATGAGACTGTATTTAGCCAAGTGCCTTTAAATGTACTTGCCACTTCCCTTTTGATTTTAAGCAAAAGTCTAAATGTAAAAGTTTAAGTGAAACTGAGGTGGTAGAAATTTAAAGAAACAACAATTTATTCATCAATACACATTGCATATAACTTTGCTGTTATGAGAAGGCCAGTTATACTGATAGATCCCTTGCCTGGAAGAAACCCACAAGTCACCCTTCTAAATTATTCTTTTGTTTCTGTTTCTAAAATTCCAAACACTTGCCTCATTGATTTAAGTATCCCCTGAAATGTGTAATTGCAAAAACATTCTGAAAATTAAAATGCTTATATTCTTTTAGCCATCCATTACTACTGAGGTGTTAAAATAATTTATTCCATTATATTAACGATTGTTTGATGCATCAAAAGATAATTTGCCATGTAATTTTGTTAAACCTGAAACTGTAGCATATTTTCTTGATAATACCATTAATATATCAAGAGTAAATAAAATGTTTAGTGGTAGGCACATTAATTATCGCCTTCATCTATCGGTGTTTAAAACTTAGAAATAATTAAACGTGCTTTAATAAGATATGGTTCTGAGAAAGCAGGATCATTTATGAATCGCTAGAGGTGCGTGGAGCTGCGTTTCCCTTGAGAGACGGAATTTATGCCTAACACCCCGCTGATTGTTCAGGAGGTAAAGAACCAATAGCTGCATGTACAGAGGTTTAATTTAAAGTGTGTTTCTCACTAGGCTGCTCACAACACTTAATTAAACTCTGCTGTTTTGGCAATGACAAATGCTGTAGTGCAAAAGGAACCCGAGTCGCAGTGACTGAGAAGCCTTTGTAATTTCTTTCATGTGCACTGGCAGCCAGATCCAGGTCAGAAAAGAAAGTAGGAATAAAAGAAGATGTATTTAAAGTGTCTGAACAAAGTTGCGACTTTTAAACATCTATTTTAGGTACTCAAAAGTGCTGCATTATTTAAGGGATTTAATTGTGTGGTGTTTGTGGAAAATATGGCATGTGACCAAAGAAAACAATTTGAAGTCCATTTCTAAGTCTTTGTGGTTTTTGGATTAATACTTCTTTTTCATCAGCAATCATGAAACCTAAAATAATAGTTGATTTATATTTAGATCAATATGAAACACTTTTATTTATAGAAAACATTTTATGCTGTTTATAAGTTCATTTCTGGGCATATTTTCAAAATTAAGGATGTCTATTAGATGGATCAAATTAAAAAACAAGCATTTTTTAAAAGATTTATTTATGCATAGAAGAACTGGGGTGTAGGCCAGAGGGTCAGGGAAACAGGGCAGTGGGTGAGAGGATTCACCAGAGACAAAGCATGGAGCAAAACAGCCGGATCTACTGAAATATACTGCTGAGGGGGAGCAGTGGGTGAGACAGGAGACATCTACTGTGCCATAGATGGGTTAGCACTATGGCTAACCCAAGGGAGGAACTCAGGCCTTACCAGTGATAGCACTAGGCTACCAGGAAGGCCCCAAGCATTTTCTTTCTTTCTTTTTTCTTCCCAAGCGTTTTTATGTCTATGGAAAATTAATTGCAAAGTGAAACAAAAAAATATCCAACCTTTAAAATTCTTCCTGTTGAGTTGCTTAATTTGAAAGTGACTTAAGAGTCCTTTTATAGGAAACTAGCATCTCTTATTCCCAGTGCATTGCTATGGCTTCATTTCCAATTCTTTTAGTAAGGCATAGACTCCTGGCTTTCTTTTTTATATAATTTTTATCTTAAAATGGCATAAAAGGAAAAAAGAAAAAAACAATGAAAGTGATGATGAAAATAGCTAATGTTTATTGAGTGCTTACTATATGTCAGAAGCCACTTAAGCATATTTTACATGTGCAAACTCATTTTTGTCCCCATAATAATAAATGCATTCAGTACTGTCATTATCTCCACTGTACAGATCAGAAGACTATGATGCAGAGAAACTAAGAAACTTATACAGGATCACACAGCCAGTTTTATGAGAAAGCAAGGATTCATATGCAAGAGATTTGTTTCCACAACCCATTTTCCTAGTCAGTACATCATCTGGGCAAATTGAAGTATTATGTTATAAGCAATCAGGTCAAATCAAAAAGAAAAATGACATAATACACAGTAGTTATTTCCTATTTGTCATTAAAAGAACTCTTTCTCTCTCTCTCTCTCTCTCTCTCTCTCTCTGACTCTGATTCTCTCTCTCTCTCTCCTCTCTCTCTCTGCTTCACATTGCTGGAATAAATTTAGAATGCCTTATAACTCCTATGTAGGTACAGCAAGTGAGACCCATAGAGAGTAAGGAAATACACAATTTTGCAGAATTAATCAGTGGTAGAGCTAAAAATAAAACTGAACTTCTTACTGTCAGTTGTTTTGTTTTCCAAAATGGTATGGTCCTTTGCTCTTGCCTATTCATATGCTATATTTCAGATGAGAATACTTGTAAGGTTATTATAAATAATTAAAGATAAGACATATTTAGTCTATTACTGTGTTCATATTATTAAAACAGTGATATCCCATTTTTCACTTGATTGAATTTTGTGGATTACAATATATTATATTACATCATATTATATATTATATTGTATTATAACATGGTTTTTAAAGTGGTTCAAATAGTTCTGTGAATGATTACTTGTTTTCTTTCAACTGGTGGTCATATTTTCAAATCGACTCATATACAGAATTATAAAAAGAGCTTGAAGAATATAATCTTTATTCCCTACTAGATAAGCATTCATTCATTCTTTATTTGAAAATATCTAGAATAGAAATCTCAACTTTGCAAGACATTCTTTTTATCTTTGTAAACTCCAATAGACAATCAAAATCTTCTAGCATATTTCAGCTATTGAATATGCCACATGTGATAAACAGTACCAGGGCTCATTGTTGTGTAGTATCAAGAAATGTACAAGCAGCGAAATTGAAATGGTAATCAAAAACCCTCCCGAAAACAAAAGCCCAGGACCTGATGGATTTACAAATGAATTATACCAAACATTCAGAAACGAATTAGTGCCTATCCTTCACAAACTCTTCCAAAAAATTGAGAAGGAAGGGATAATACCAAACACATTCTATGAAGCGAGCATTACACTTATAACAAAACCGAACAAGGACAACACAAAAAAAGAAAACTACAGGCCTATCTCCCTAATGAACACTGATGCAAAAATCCTCAATAAAATTTTAGCTATCAGAATCCAACAATGTATCCATAAGATAATTCACCACGACCAAGTAGGATTCATTCCAGGACACAAGGATGGTTCAACATCCGAAAATCAATCAATGTTATCCAACACATCAACAAAAAGAAATATAAAAACCATATGATAATTTCAATAGATGTTGAGAAAGCTTTTGACAAAGTGCAACACCCATTCATGATAAAAGCTCTTGAAATTCTTGGGATACAAAGAACATACCTAAACATCATAAAGGCCATATATGACAAGCCAAAGCCAGTTTCATTCTCAATGGTGAAAAACTGAAAGCATTCCCATTAAGATCTGGGACAAGACAAGGATGTCCACTCTCACCACTGCTTTTCAATATAATACTGAAGTCCTAGTCAGAGCAATAAGACAAGAAAAAGACATACAAGGAATCCAAATAGGAAAAGAAGACGTCAGACTATCACTATTTGCAGATGATATGATAATATACATAGAGAACCCCAAAAACTCCACAGAAAAACTAATTCAACTCATCAATCAGTTCAGTAAAGTGGCAGGATACAAAATCAACATGCAAAAATCAGTAGCCTTCCTATACAACAACAATAAATCTGAAGAAGAAGAAATAAAAAAAAAATCCCTTTTACTATTGAAACAAAAAAAATCAAATACTTGTGAATAAATCTAACAAAAGAGGTAAAGGACCTATACAAAGAAAACTATAAAACACTGTTAAAAGAACTAGAAGAAGACACAAAGAAATGGAAAGACATCCCCTGCTCATGGATTGGAAGAATAAACATTATTAAAATGGCCATCCTACCAAAAGCAATATACCGATTCAATGCTATTCCAATCAAAATTTCAATGTCATTCTTCAAAGAAATAGAACAATTATTGATGAAATTCATATGGAACCACAAAAAACCCCAAATAGCCAAAGCTCTCCTGAAAAAAAAAAAAAAGAAGGGAATGGAGGCATCACACTCCCAGACTTCAAACTTTACTACAAAGCCATAATCATCAAAACTGCATGGTATTGAAACAAGAACAGACACACAGACCAATGGAATTGAATAGAAAATCCAGAAATAAACCCACAGATTTATGGTCAACTAATCTTTGACAAAGGAGCAAAGAATACGCATTGGAGCAAAGAAAGTTTGTTCAATAAATGGTGCAGGGAAAACTGGGTCGCTACATGCAAAAGAATGAAGCTTGACTACTACCTAACACCATGCACAAAAAACAACTCAAAATGGATTAAAGAACTAAAATAAGACCTGAAACCATAAAATACATAGAAGGAAATATAGGCGAAACACTACATGATATGCACAACAAAGACATCTTTACAGACACATCACCCAAAGCATTGATAGTGAAGGCAAAGATAAACAGCTGGGACTACATCAAATTAAAGAGCTTCTGCACAGCAAAAGAGACAATAACAAAAACAGAGAAACCCCACCAACTGGGAGAACATTTTTGCACACAACACTAATGATAAAGGACTGATCACAAAAATCTACAAAGAGCTGATGAGACTCAACAACAACAAAGAAAATAATCCAGTCAAAAAATGGGCAAAAAAAAAAAAAAAGGGCAGAAGAGTTAAAAAGAAATTTCTCTGAAGAGGAAATGCAAATGTCCAACAGGCATATGAAAAAAATGTTCAACATCACTTGTAATCAGGGAAATGCAAATCAAAACTACCATGAGATACCATCTCACACCAGTGAGAATGGCACATATTAAAAAAACTAGCAACAACAAATGTTGGCGAGGTTGTGGAGAAAAAGGAACTCTCCTGCACTGTTGGTGGGAGTGCAAACTGGTCCAACCACTATGGAGAGCTGTGTGGAGATTTCTGGACCTACTAAACATAGAGCTTCCATATGATCCAGCAATTCCACTCCTAGGTATTTACCCAGAGGACACAGAAACATCAATTCCAAAGAACACCTGCACCCCTATGTTTATAGCAGCACTATTTACAATAGCTAAGCTATGGAAACAACCCAAATGCCCAAAAATAGATGACTGGATCAAGAAGATGTGGTACATATACACCATGGCATATACACAGCATTCAAAAAAGATATTACACAGCAATTTGCAGCAACATGGATGGAGCTGGAAGGGATCATGCTCAGCGAAATAAGCCAAAAAAAAAAAAAAAAAAACCAAATGGTCTCACTCATAGCAGGAATCTAGAAAACTTAAATGAGGGGCCAGGAAAAAGAGTAACTATAAGAAAGAAAATATCAAAATCAACAATAACTATGAACAAGAGACACTCTATGGGGGGGTCGAGGGTGGGGAAAGGAGGGCTTGGGGTAAAAATAAGGGGGTTGTAATTGTATGGGGAATATAAAAATAAAACTTAAAAAAAAAAGCTAATTTAGAAAAAAAAAAGAAATGTATTATGAAAAAGAAACTAAGCAGCATGAAAATATTATGATAGGTAGTAATTAACATAACTCATTTCAACTTTAGATTGGGGCAGTTCTAGAATATACCATTTTTAAAGCTTTATACTAGGGGCCTTCCCTGGTGGCGCAGCGGTTGAGCACTGGCCTGCGAAGCTGCCCGTAGCCGTTGCAGCACCAGTTGTTCATCCTCGGCCGCTGGGGAGGGTCCCACATGGCGCACAGACCTCTCCTGCGGCATCTGCTGCTCCCCTCAGCACTGTATTTTTTCGGTGTGCCTGTTCTGTTCCCCGCTCTGGCTCTGGTGAATTCTCTCACCCTCCCGCGCTTCTGACTATACCCAGTGCTTGTATAAATAAATCTTTAAAAAAAAAACCTTTATACTAGTCTGTCAGGTATAAGATTATTCATGTACATCAAAGCAGTTGTTGAGTGGAATAACAAACTCAGAGAGAATCTTGTGTCTTGAACAGTTTTTAACATGCAGGGACAAATATCACAATCACAAAATACTGAGTCATAATTCTCTTTGCTTTTTTAAAAATATTTATTTATTTATGCATACAAGAACTGGGGTACAGGCCAGAGGTGTGGGGGGGTGAGAGGATTCACCAGAGACAGAGTAGGGAACAGAACAGGCAGATCGACAGAAATACACTGCTGAGGGGAGCAGCAGGCAAGTCAGGAGAGGTCTGCTGTGCCATGTGGGTACTTCCCTGGCTGGGGCTCAAACTCATGTTGCAGTGGTTGCGGTTAGCTTCATAGGTTGCATCTTAACCCCTTTCATCACCAGGGAGGCCCATAATTCTCTTTGCTATTGGAATACATTGCATACTCAACTTGGCAATCTCTAAGACACATCTCTCTCTCATTTCTCTCTCTCTGATTCACATTGCTGGAATAAATTTAGATGCCTTATAAGTCCTATGTGGGTACAGAAAGTGAGACCCATAGAGGGTAAGGAAATACACAATTTTGCAGAATTAATCAGTGGTGGAGCTAAAAATAAAACTCTGTCTGAAAGGTAGTGCTGGGACAAAGGAACTATCTCCAGGATTAATACAGAATATAAAATTTTCAGTTAAAATATTTTGATCTCAAAAAAAGCAGAGATTTGCTTTTATTAAGGATTGGACAGAAATACCATAGTCACATCTTGGCAACTTCATATTTAGTAGTATTTAGTAGAATTCACTTTATTCATAATGTACCAGTGGAACTTTTGATCAAGTGATTTTTATCTTCTACGACTTCTCAAAGCATTATATCTTATATAGATGATTTTAAATATTTGAAATAATTTATATTTGATTTTAAAATATATTTAGTCATTGCAAGGATTATGCTTATTACTCAAGTAAATATCATTAACGTTGTCTTAAATGCTCCGTTTTAATAACATTCTTTGGCTATACCATCAAAATTTTGATCTTCCTTCTTTATTATTTGTCATAGAACCCAGTTTTCATAACATTTGTCCAATTTAACTATTTATTTACACATATATTTATATGTCATATATCATTCATATAGATTTTTATTTCTATCCATTTTCTAAATTATAAACTTGAGGCAGGGGCAAAATCTATAGCATAATTAAATAATTATAAAATTACAATGTAATAACTCTCGGCACCAACACGATTCTTGTCAGCAAATTTTTACTGAATGAATAAATAAATGTCAAAAAATTTGTCAAACTATCTATATATTCCAATTTTTTATTTCTGTATATTTTTTTATTTCTTTTTTGCTTCCAAAGGAAGTACCTTTGACTTTTTACTCAGTGTATGCTTCTTTAGCCAAAATTTTACTGTCCTGTCCACAAAAGAAAAATAGAAATACATTTGAAGATGCTTATAGTCTGAAGCCTGAGATTATAAGCCACAGGTTTTCTGAAGCTTCGTAGGTATTTATTTACAGCAAGAAACATGGTCAAGGAGCATAGGAGCTTGTAAAGGAAAACAGCTGGTGTGACAGAATTAACAATGTTCTTTGTTTAGCTTACTTTCTAAGTAGTCAAGTGATACTGGGTATATTATTCTCAGGTCCCTGAGATCTGTATTATTATATGCAATAAGTTGAGATAAGAAACAGACAAACTGCGGTAAAGAATCATTTGAGGGCCTCCCCAGTGGCGCAGCGGTTGAGCGCTGGGTTGTGAAGCTGCCTGCAGCCTCTGCAGCACAGGTTTGATCCCCGGCTGCTCCCCAGCCACCAGCGAGGGTCCCACATGGCGCGCAAACCTCTCCTGCCGCCGCTGCTCTTCTCAGCAGTGTACTTCGTCAGTCTGCCTGTTCTACTCTCTGCTCTGGCTCTGGTGAATTCTCTCACCCTCCCGTGCTTCTGACTGTACCCAGTGCTTGTATAAATAGATAAATAAATAAATATTTTAAAAAATTTAATTTAAAAAAAATCATTTGAGGCAACATGTTTAAAAGATCTATAAAGTTAAATAATTGTACAAGTTCAAATTATAGTAGTGATGACCAATATATTGAAAGCACATGATCTCAATAATTGTTTGATATTACAAGGAACCTTTTGATTTTTGTTTTCATTTTTTTTCTATCTTGACTACTGGTAAATTAAGTTTGCCACAAATACTTCAAGCAATTGTTCTATCTCCTCTGTAATGTATTTGAACAAATACAGGAAAACTACAGTGAGATCTAGTGATATTATAGCTTATTATGCCAGGCATCTGTTAAAAGACTTTTTTCTCTTGGCCTTCTTGCATTTTTACTCCCTTAGATCTTCCTAAAAGCTAAATGACTTCTGAGAAATAAAAGCAGCAACCTCTCCTGAATTCTTACCATGTCCTTTGCAATGCCTTAAATGAACTTAAGCTGCAAGGGGAAGGGGACTTAGTATATTTCACCTCTTTGGATACTCAACCCTCTTTGCTTGCATCCCTTCACCTAACATGTAGTGGTTACAGAATGTACTTGAGTGGTTAAGGCTGAACTTCACGTTCCCAACATTTAGAGAAGCAATTCAAAGCAGATAGTGAGCAATTCAGCTAGGGCCTATTTACCCTAGTCATTTATTTTAAAAACCCTAACACTAAAACTAGACCATTTTAAATGGTAGATAAAAGGCAGTGAAATTGATGAATGCCTTTTGGCAAGTACAGTTGAGTTTCCATGGGGTTTTATACATTATTGACACTGTCAGTGATTTCGGTGATTGTGGCTACAGCTGGGATGTTATTATTACTATGTTGCAGTACTTCTGTTGGGAGGCTATTCCGTGGTCACAGCTGGAAGTGTTAGTGGCATTTGATGTTCATGACCTGCAGTAATTGTACCATTTTATAAGAGGAGTTCACGAAATCCACAGTCAAGAATTAAGCTGTGCCCGACCAAGTGACTTACGCTAGTAGGCAAAAGAATGAACAGGAGTGGCCTCAGTCAGAATTCAATCGTTGCCACGAGAGACTGAGCAGGTCGTTGTGAGGGTAATGTTACTGCACAATGGCGCCAATCTACACAGAAGTCCGGGGGTTGCTGTGTTGGCACTGATACATTTCCTTCAAGGCTGTCTTTGGGGTGGGGATTTTTTATGCCTTTAAAGCCAAGTGAATTCTATTCCACAAATGTATTGTGTGATGAATAACCCTTTCACTTTTTCTAAATTTATTTTTTTTCAGATTATAAAAGTCATAAATGTTCATTATGGATAATTTGAACAATACAACACAGAATAAGGAATCAAATTGAAATAATATTTAATCTTACCACTCAGAAGCAACCAATTTTAATATTTCCTTGGGCATCTTTTCAAGTATATATGCATATGTGATTTTTGCAAAACTAAATTAATGTTGCACATACATTTTTAAAAAAATCCTATCTTTCCATACTTAAGATTAAGATTGGTAGTGAAATGATTTATGTAAAAATAGGAACCAGTAAAAGTTTATTCATCTTCTGAAATTGATAAGTTGATTTATTACCAAAAAAAGGAAGAATTTTAATGAACACAGTCTGGGGTGCAGCTTGAGATCAGTCAAATAATGACAAGAATCACACCTAAGTAAATTAAGAAGTTGCTTAGGTTAAATATTATAATAGACATTAGCTATAGTTCAATGCCTCTCTACTCCCCACCCATATACTTCATTATTGACAATTTCTAGTTATCTAAATTCAAATTTAAAGAACCAGTCTTTTGGATCACAGCAACAAATCCTTTGCTGAAAAGTAAACATTTTTAGTGAGACAAAACAATTATATTATCAGTTACTTATCTGAATTAGTTTACTAATCTCTTCTGAGGTTTTGGAAAGCAGAGAAGATAAAGGTGATGAAAAGAAACTCAGTTTGTGATAAAGGAAAGGAGGGATATGATTGATTCAGAGGCTATAATTTATGTTTGTACAGATGTTACCAAAGTTATAGGAGTCAGTGGGGTCCTGAACTATTTGATCAAATATTATATTGAATGTGTCCGTGAGTATGAGTTTGGAAAAGAGTAACATTTGATTCAGTAGCCTAAGTAAAGGGAAATTGCCTTCCATAATGTAAGTGACCATCATCCAGTCAGTTGAAGTTCTCAGTAAAACAAAAAGGCTAACTCTTCATCTAGTAAGAAGGATCTACTGTAAGCTGACTGTTTAAGGTGATTATGCCTTTGGACTTGAACTGAAACATCGGCTCTTCTTTGGTTTAAAATCTTACATCTTTCCAACTGGAATTGCACTGTTAGCTCCCCTGGGTCTCCACCTTTCTGAGTAGAGGTCATATAACTCTGCCTCCATAACAATATGAGCTTATGAGCCAGTTCCTTATGTCTTATAAAAATTATATATATGGAAAATCTATCCTCTTTGGCTGTTAACTCTGGAGAGTACTGACTAATACAGAAAGTTTTCCTGAGAGAAGAGTAGTGAGTGACCTGAAGTCTGAAAGCAGAGAAAGAGTAGAAATAATTGTGATCTCTTTGAAGAGAATGGACAAGAATGGAGATGCAAGGAAACATTTCCTTATTGAAATTCTTCCATTAAAGTGATTGTGTGGCATTTCACAATTGTTCTTTCACATTTAGTCAGCCTGCCCTGACTCCAGTCCAAATTCACTAATATGGTCCTTGAGTCCCAAGGAACATGCTGCAGTCCTACTGCAGTGCATGCTGACTAAAAAAGTAAATAAGATATATAAGACATGTCAGACAAGTTTAATGTCACTTAAACCTACCTGACCCTTAATCTGCCTCCTTGTAATGAAGATGGCAAAAGCATTAATGCAAATTAATGCAAAAAATTCATCATGTTAGTGAAATTAATTTCTTTAGAGAAAATAATCTAAAGTTTTAGCTCAACTCGATTATTTTATTTGTTTTTTCCTAAGTCAAATTATTCAGTTATACATGAAAATTAAAATTTTGATTTAGAAATCACTTACATGCCACTCCCTTAGTGATAACAGGGATTATATATTTTATAAATTACCATCATATTAAATTATCTTCTTGATATATTAGACACATTTATATATATCTAATTTTTAGGTGTGTGGATTAATTAATCATGGAACATATGACCCCTATAGTTATTCTTTGATATTTTGTTGTCATTTTACTTTCATTTAGCATTTAATTAAAATTAGTCTATAATCATTTTAAAAATTAGAAAAAACTGGTCAGTGAAAAAAAGGAATATGAAAATAATTTTACAAAAGTTGAATTCCATCACAAACCTTTTTTATTTATGCATACATACACATATTTGTATAAACATATATATAGACATTAAAGTATGTGCAGATATATAAATAACTATACTTATGTGTATAGGTATAATTATGGTATATACCTTGGGGAAGAAATATATAACTAGATAAGTGGCTTTATTGTTTTCATATGAGGCAAGTAAACCAATCTGGTTGTTTTATTTATTATATAAATAAATTTATTATAATTATTTCCTTATTGTAAACTAGGTAGCCAGTACTGTAATTTTAATGTGTAATTCTTTTATTACAAGTACTATTGTACAATTTTCTCATAAATACTAAACATTCATATTTCTTATTTTTAACTATTCACATTCCCTTATCTAGTAAATATTTACTAGTCCTTAATATGTGCCAAGTAATGCATTTGCTCCTGTATACAGAAAGAACAAAGTAGTTGATGAGCTCAAAATACCAATACTTAAGACAGAAGTATGTCTTCAAAGCTATTGTGGAGATGCCTATTGACTGATGATGCTGAATGGAACAGAGATATATCTGACTAAATGTTTTTGCAAGTTGGTTGTGACAAAAGATCTTTCAGACAGTACTAAATTAGACTGTGACTTTTTTTTTAATATTCTTTTTTTTTTTTTTAGATTTTTATTTATTTATATATACAAGCACTGGGTACAGTCAGAGCGCGGGAGGGTGAGAGAATTCACCAGAGCCAGAGCGGGAAACAGAACAGGCAGACAGACGAAGTGCACTGCTGAGGGGAGCAGCGGGTGGCAGGAGAGGTCTGTGCGCCATGTGGGACCCTCGCCTGGCCGCCGGGGATCAAACCTGTGATGCAGAGGCTGCAGGCAGCTTCCCAACCCAGCGCTCAACTGCTGTGCCCCCGGGGAGGCCCTAGACTGTGACTTTTGAGTGCTAAAATAAACTTTGGATCCCCCGATTTCTACAGGCAGGAAACAGTAAAAAATTTGCTCAGCCCTCAGAAGAAAATATTTCCTAAAAGCTACCATAGATATGATTAATAAAAAAGTAGAACCTCCAAAGACAGAGCCACGAATAATGGAGAATAGTGAACTGTGGACTAAATCCCTGGGAGGGAAACAGAGGACTTCATCAATGAGTAGACCCAATTCTCCAGAAGAAGAGTCCCTTGCATATCTGTCCCAACAGATTTTTTTTTTATTTATTTATTTTTATACAAGAGCTGGGGTACAGGCCAGAGGCACAGGAGGGTGAGTGGATTCACCAGAGACAGAGCAGGGAACAGAACAGGCAGAGTGACTGAAATACACTGTTGAGGGGAGCAGCAGGCAAGACAGGAGAGGTCTGCTGTGCCATGTGGGTATCTCCCTGGCCTGCCAGGAATCGAACCAGCACTGCAGAGTCTGTGGACAGCTTCACAGTGCTGCACTCAACCTGCTGTGCCACCAGGGAGGCCCTGTCCCATCAGATTTAAGGATAGCTGTAGACCATTAATCCTTTATAATTGTTTCCTTTCCAGTGTGTTGTGTTTTTTTTTTTTTTTTTAAGTTATTCTAGGCTTCTTCTGGGATATAGTCAATTGACTGCGTGTTTCTTATTTAAGGATATACTTGCCTTTTTCTTGTTTTATTTTTGCATATCATAGATTTTTATTGAAAATTACTTTTTAGGGCTTCCCCGGTGGCGCAGCAGTTGAGCGCTGGGCTGCGAAGCTGCCCGCAGCCTCTGCAGCGCCAGTTCCATCCCAGGCTGTCTGGCGAGGGTCCCACATGGTGCACAGACCTCTCCTGTGTGCCCTCTGTTCCCCTCAACAGTGTATTTCGTCAGTCTGTCTGTTCTGCTCCCCACTCTGGCTCTGGTGAATTCTCTCACCCTCCCGCTCTTCTGACTATATCCGTGCTTATATAAATAAATAAATAAATCTTTAAAAAAAAGAAAATTACTTTTTAAATAATATAATCAGACATTTTGAAATGCAGATGCCATTTCCTCTTTAGTGTTTTTTTTTTTTTATTGCTGTTTAGCATCTTTGCAGAACTAACTCTTTAAAGTCTTTGCTCTGTGAACATGTGGACACTGAAGTCTTTACTAGGTTAACTTAATGGTCAGTTAATAATTAGACAGTTTTTCTTTAATGCCTGAAAACCAGTAAGTCTCTCAGTCTTTGCTCAATGTTTTTGTTTGTATGTGGGGTCCCACCTTTAAAACTTAAGCAGATAGCCCACAACTCTTCCTTAGTCTTCCCTTCCTGCTTACCCTGAGTTTCAAGATCAGTAAAATATGGGGGCATGGAACACATGCAAAGACCTGGGCAGGCACACAGCTTCATCTACATGTGTGGTCTTTTATATTCCCAGAATTATATTAGAGCTTTTGAATCCCATATTGACATCCTACCACGTTTTCCGTTTACATTTTTTGTTAGGCTTTTGTTCTCCCCAACTGTTGTCCATTGCTGCCTTAGTCAAGATAGCAAACAATGACCACTGCCTATTGTGGCATGTTACCAGGGAAAAGCTGTTCAAAATGGCAAACTCTGCTAGGTCACATAAAGACAAGTCTTATATGTGCGGTCTTTCAGCAAATCACCATATAGGTCAAATAATAACAATTCTCTGGGAATGTATTTTTTTTTTTAAAGATTATTTAAGAACCCGGGTTCAGGCAAGATGTGGGGGGGGGGGGAGGAGAGGTTTCACCAGAGACAGACCGGGGAATAGAACAGGCAGACTGACGAAATACACTGCTGAGAGGAGCAGCGTGTGAGACAGGGGAGGTCTGTCATGCCATGTGGGACTCTTGCTGGCCGGCTGGGATTGAACTGGCGCTGCAGAGGCTCCGGACAGCTTCACAGAGTGGTGCTCAGCAGCCTGCGCCACCAGGGGAGGCCCAGGATTCTTAAAGGAGTTCCAATCCTATTCTACCCCTTTTAGGGCGGCCATGCTGTTATTTTTCACAGTGATCATAATTGTTTTCAGTACTGCCATGGAGATAGGTTGGGGGTGAATATGGGCCAATCAAATAGTACAAAATTCACTTGTTGTGATTCTGCCATTTCTCTGGAATAAATGCTTCCTGGATTGTTGCAAGTCTTTAATTAATTTCTTGGTTATTGCAAACGCTGATTATGGAGATTTTCAAAGGTCCTTTTCATGACATTCTTGTTGATGCCTTTCAAATACTGAAATTACGTATATATTAATTATATGTAAATCAGTTTACCGATTTGTATTATATTCACATTTACTTGCATTAGTCTAGTTAATTATAAATTAATTTATTTAAATAGAATTAATTTAAAAACTTTAGAGTATATATGCATATATATATGTATGCAAACATACATGTGTATAGGAAGTAGAAGACAGTGAAAGTTATATGCGCAAGGCAGAAGTAGCAAAGCATGTGTGGAAGCCTCAAATTTTTATAAGCAGATGTGACAGTGGAGTTGGGTATGGTAGAATTTAACCATTTCTTATGATATATTACAAAAATATCATTAGTGATGAACTCTTACTCTTCCTAGTTCTGACATGGAGTGGCCTTATAGTTTCACTTTATATTATGGCATGATGCTATGTTCTCTATTTTATTAAAAAGTGAAGGGAGAGTTTAAAAGTCACTTGAAACTAAAATGTAAGCCTTTGTAAGTTATCTAGAAGCTGAGGTATGGGTGACTAGACTTGAGTAAACTTTAAATAAAAGTTGCCATTTAAGCATTCATAGGGAAATGTTTGATATGAATATGTATAGTTTATAGCCACAATATTTGCATCACAGTATATTTCTGAGTATAGTAATTGTCAGCATATAGTCCTAATGAGAACTTTGAGGTAGAATTTTAACTCCTATGACAAAGAAGATAACTACCCTTAGTAATATAATTCATTAAAGTACAGAATAAATAAAACAAGGAAAGTTTTCTAAATTTTCATTGTTACACATGAATTTAAAATTTATGTGGTAGAACTTAAAAAAATATTCTGAAAATTATTTTGGAGGAACAACTTGAATTCTTTGAAAGGTTTGAGTATGTATGTTCTTTCTTTTCTCCTCTCACATAAGTTGTATGCAATGATAAGCTTAGTACTTATATAAGGACATGCAATTGCAAAATTATGTCTTGCTGAAATCTCATTTTACTCTATTTGGGATTTGCTTCCCACTTTACTTTTTTGTGCTAATAATGCAGAAAACATCTTTCAGATAACAGACTCTTTTAAGATTTTAGAGAATAAATCTATGAACAACTCGTGGTGGTCGGCACTAGTATATTTTGAGTGCCTTCCTGTTTTCTTCTTTTTTTTTCTTTTTCTTTTTCTTTAAAGATTTATTTATTTTTCTACAAGAACCAGGCTACAGGCCAGACGTGTGGGAGGGTGAGAAGATTCACCAGAGACAGAGTGGGGAATAGAACAGGCAGACAGACTGAAATACACTGCTGAGGGGAGCAGCAGGCGAGACAGGAGAGGTCTGCTGTGCCACGTGGGTAGCTCCCTGGCCGGCGGTGGGGATCGAACCGGCACTGCAGAGGCTGCGGACAGCTTCATAGCACTGCACTCAACCACCTGCACCACCAGGAAGGCCTGCCTTCCTGTTTTCTAATGTAAAACTCTTCAAGGAGCTTGTTATGTGCTTTTCTATATATTCTCAGATCTCAACTCTTTCATTCATTTCTTTACACCACTGTCTATATTAACAGAAAAGATATGCCTTTTAATTACTTTAACCAATGCTGTCAATCTGGTCTGTTGTTTCAGCTAGTAAATGCAGACTGTAGAGAACTTCGCTATTTGGGGCAACTATGAAATCTACTTTAGAGGTTACATTTTTCTCTTTCTTTTCTACCTGATCTTTGTGAAACTTCTTTCTCTTATTCTTTCTTTTGTCCTCCCTCCCTCCCATCCCCTTCCTGTCTTTTCTCCTAACCCTTTTCTTCCTCCTTCCTCTCTTCCATTATTCCTTCTCTGTTCAGTGTGTGTATTGTGTATATGTATAGGATCTTTCACTCCAATTTTTGCCTTCCTGTTTTCTTTGATGACACAGCAGGATAGCTGAGATTTTTTTCTGCATTATATAAAAACATGCAAAAATAAGGAACAAACCAAAAAAGACTCCAGAACTTCAGAAGCTGGTCTTAAGAGAATTTCTCTCCTGAAGCACTAGAAACGAGTGAGCGATTGAAAGCAGATTACTTTCTTCCTTTTCTCTTTCCACTTTAATCTTGGTCAACCTTAAATACACAGAGAGCTTAAGTTTAAAAGCCCAGCGTCTCCATCCAATTAGTATTTCTGTGAAAGAGCTTTGCCAGATGTCTCAAAGTCCCTTTATGATGATCTTAGGGTTATCTAAAAATCCAAAAGATTCTGATGTTGTGGTTTTTCAGGAAGTAATGAAAAGTGTCTTTGTACTGATTGGAATGTGTGTGTGCACAGAAAGGGGAGCAGGTTAAGCACTTTGGGGGCAGAGCAAAGGATGAGATTACCTGAACTCTGCTTCTCTCCAGTGGCTACAGGGGCAGTTGTTCTCAACAGAGCTCACAAAATAGATTACAGAATAAGAACATAGCTTTAAAAATTATTGCAAAGGTCTGTCCAAGTCCCATAGTGTCTGAGCCACTTTTACTTAGATCTTTAGCCTAAAAGATAACTGCTAATCTTTCTGTGATAAAGAAGTTTTATTTAATTATATTAGAGAACATTAATGCTCATAACAAATATTTTAATATTATTCACCACAGTAATTTCCATTTTTGTATTATTTTGCATTTTTAAGAATTACTGTATTTTAAACATTTTTCAAAAATTGGAGAAGCAACAAAACATTTATCCATCCTAATACAACCAATGTAGATAATTTGGCATAGTTTATAGATATTTGGTATACTTTCTTTCAAACTTATATTCTATATGTTCATATTGTTATTTATTGGATTTACCTACAATGCAGAATAATATTCCAGAATACAATTAATAGCAGTGGTTGGCTTTTGTCACCATCTCTCCCAGTTACACACCTGCAGAAGTTGTCTATTGCACCTCTGAAATCTTAGCTTCTAATGGATCCTGTTCTCAGTTGGAGATGATTTCCACAAGGAGGCAATGACACTTGGTTACTTTGAGTTCCTCATGCCAATGTGCCAGGAGACAATTCAACTGCTAAATTCACAGGGATATATGCCCTGGCAAACCATGAAAGTATAGGGTTGCTTCTATAGAATGGGACAGGGAGAAGTGTGCTTAGAACTCAGAGATTTTCTGGATCATCTCTGGGCAATTTTGCCCCCAGTGATAATAGAAAATGAGCAATGTATGCAAATATGACTTGAGAAACATAAGGAAGCTGGTGATTCAAACCCTGGTGGAGAAAATCAGGATTAATTGTTCAACTCAGGCAAGATGCTCCCTAAAGACTGGCCAAAGATGAACAAAATTTAGACTAGGTCAGAGGACTATGATACTGAATGCATGTGATGATCTTAGCCTAAGCTGCTGTAGTAGGATCTATAGTTTATTTCATAAGCTGTCTTTCCTGAAATTATTTAAAAATATTGCAGGAGGACCTCCCTGGTGGCCCAGGGATTGAAGTCTCAATGCTATCAAGCTATTGCCAGACACTGAGGTCTGAGTTTGACCCCCAGCCAGGGAGCTCACCCACATGGCACAGAGAACCTCTCCTGTCTTGCCTGCTGCTTCCCTCAGCAGTGTGTTTCAGTAGATCTACCTGTTCTGCTCCCCACTCTTTCTCTGGTGAATCCTCCCACCCCACCTCCACACCTCTGACCTGCACCCCAGTTCTTGGATGCATAAATAAATGAAAATAAATCTTTAAAATAAATATATATATTGCAATTCCCACCATTTTTGAAGGGAGCTGGTGATGGATTGGCCATTATGGAGTTCTTGAGTAGACTTTAGCAGACATCTCTTATATTTCACTTAAGTTGAGCTCAGCCTCATTATTCCAGTCACCTCTGTAAAAATCAATTAGGATTTTATGGGGCATTGGTCAACTACATATAGTTGTCACTTATCTGCTTCTTACCTCAGATTTGCGCCATATAATTTTCACTTCCCAACATAGGCCCATTGACTGTGTGTAGGAGACACTGTGAGAACTAACTTGTTGCTCATACATGTACTAGTAGTCAGTTTCGGCAGGAAGGGAAATCATGCCCTGAGGAGAAATTTTTTGGTTAAATGGAGATTCCCTCAGAGGGATAATCTGAGATGCATTTGGTATATAGCCTTTCAGTTCATACTGACCAAGTGAACTGTAGTAATAACCAATTCAATAAGATACATTTGTATTCCATGTTACAATTCCCATCCCTCTCTCCTGGTCTCTAGATCAAATACTCACATAATTTTTGCAAAGTACAGGGGAACACAGATTATGATATCTAAGAGTGAAGGCAGAAAGAGATGAAACTGGTTGGATATTTTATATATTCCCAATGTTGTGGTAAAGGCTAAATTTGGCTTTAGGAATACATATTTTTTTGTAGTGACTATGGAGAAAAATCATACTGGAGTGTGTTTATGAAATAATGAAACAGACAGAATTGGAGAAAGCAAGTACAGACAATACTTTAAAGAATTTTTGTTAGAACACGCCCTATTAGTTTTGCTCCATATCCCACTTTTCTATTCTAATGCCAACTATGTCAGAGTCTCACTCCTTTATAATATATTAACATGCATCCACTTTGATGGTTTTCAAAATTATTTTAGCTGTTATTGAATCTGACCAAACATCATTTAAAATCATCAGTTTCTTTTTTTGGTTAACATTTTCTCCCTAAATTCTACTTGTTTCCTAGATGATCAATGATATTATTTTCTTGTGTTTTTTATTTTATATATTTTTTACCTCATTTTTCATTTTTGTACAATGTATGCATTTTCATCTTGGTTATATTCCCCATACAATTCCCACCCCCCTTATTTTGACCCTAATTCCTCCTCCCCCTCACACTGTAGTGTAGTGTGTCTCTGGTTTATAATTGCTTGTTAGTTTTGATTTTTACTTTATTATAATTAGTCTTTTTCCTGGTCCCCTATTTAGGTTTTCTAAATTCCTGCTATGAGTGAGACCATTTGGTATTTTTCTTTTTCTTTCTGGCTTATTGTGCTGAGCATGATCCCTTCCAGCTCCATCCATGTTGCTGCAAATTGCATGAGTTTATCTTTTTGGATTGCTGAGTAATATTCCATTGTGTATATGTACCATATCTTCTTGATCCAGTCATCTATTTTGGGGCATTTGGGTTGTTTCCATAGCTTAGTTATTGTAAATAGTGCTGCTATAAACATAGGGATGCAGGTGTCCTTTGGAATTAATGTTTCTGTGTCCTTCGGGTAAATACCTAGGAGTGGAATTGCTGGATCATATGGAAGCTCCATCTTTAGCAGGTTGAGGAATCTCCACACAGCTCTCCATAGTGGTTGGACCAGTTTGCACTCCCACTAGCAGTGCAGGAGACTTCCATTTTCTCCACATCTTTACCAACATTTGTTGTTGTTAATTTTTTTTAATATGTGCCATTCTCACTAGTGTAAGATGGTATCTCATTATAGTTTTGATTTCCATTTCTCTGATTACAAGTGATGCTGAACATTTTTTCATTATTTTCTTGTTTTTCATTTTTAGGTATGAAGCAGAGCTTCATATATTTATTCTCTCCCAGTCGAAAAACATTTTATACCAGCATTATTGGTTAATTAAACCATCTTTTCCCCTTATCATTGAATTCCTTTTTTTACTTAGTTAAATCTCAAAAGTTGTATGGACTGGGTGTTTCTCTCTCCCCTCCCCCAAAACCATATTTAGAAGGCCCAACACACAAAGTGAAGATATTAAAGGATTGGTCTTTGGGAGGCAATTAAATTTAGATTAGATCTTAAGGGTGAGTCAATCATGATAGAATGAGTGTCTTTATAGGAGAGGAAGAGAGATCTCTTATTCTCTCTACGCACACTGAGGAAAGACCATGTTTGTACACTGTGAGAAGGTACAATCTACAAGCTAGGAAATAAGTCCTCACAAGGGATTGGGTATCTTGGCAACTTGATCTTGGACTTCCCAGCCTCCCAAACTATGAGGAGTATATTCTGTTACTTAAGTCACCCAGATTTTGATATTTTGTTATAGCATCCAGACTGACTAAATATATAAGAAATATATTTCTAGAACCACTGGATATATTTTTAACTAATTAATTTGTCTGTTTAAGATAAGACTAGACCATAAAAACAATATACCAAACAAAATTATAGCAAAGAGGACCACAAAGTTTATTTTCCTGGCACATAATAGTCCAGTGTGCATAACTGGGTTCAGCATGGGAGACAGTCTGGTAATTCACTATCACATCTCTCCTTTGACTATAAAAACACTAGGTTACCACCTTGTCCAGGATACTTGGTGGTTCAGTGGTAGAATTCTCGCCTCCCACATGGGAGACCCAGACTCGTTTCCCGGCCAATGCACCAGCTATTATAGAGCAGCCCCGATATTGAACGGGTTGCCTGGCTGTGGGTCCTCACCTGTGCGCTTAAAAGGGACTTATTAATACTCCACTACAGGCATACACAAAAGGTTAATAAAAGATTTATTTACAAGGGAAAAGGAAATAAGGAAAATGTACAACTCAGGGAGAAAATAGGGAAATAAAGTCTTTAATGCGTCCTACCCAATCCGGTGACCTGGAAACCCAAAAAGCACTCTCAGAGCTGGCCAGATGCTGTGAGCTGGCGGAGAGCCAAAATGGGGGACCCCTCCAAAGCCCACGTGTCTGGCTTTATACCAACCTGTCTGCTTAACCCCACCCTCAGGTCCCAGCCACCTTCCCTTTGGTGGTGATGGGATTTGGAGTTCCCAGTGTCTTTGGCTTTGGCCTGGGGTGGGGGTGGAGTCCACAAAGCCTGTATGGAATTAGCTTTAGGACATCCTTTTCCCCCTAACAGAAGTACTAACACACTCTTTTCAGTGTAAAAGTATTTGGGAAGTAGGGTCTGTGGAGGTAATTCAGTTTAGATGAGGTCATGAGTATGGTTCCTCCATGGTGGGTTTAGAATACCCCTTATAAGAAAAGGAAGAGGCAGAAGAGCTTCTTTCTCTGTATTGAGAACACAGTGAGAAGCACCTGTCTACAAGCCAGAGAGAGTTCCTTTGGTAAAGATCTGACCATGCTGGGAACCTGATCTTGGACTTCCTACTTTCCAGTTCTTTGAGAAATAATTCCCATTAAGCCACTCATGTATTGACATGCTGAGCTGACTAAGATGGGGTGGCGGTAGGAATAGATGACTCTGAGTGCAAACAATAAGGCAGTTTATTATGGTGGGAATTTTAAATTTAAATTTAAATATAACTGACAGGGGCCTCCCTGGTGGCGCAAGGGGTTAAGACTCAGCACTATGAAACTGTCCAAGCTACTGCATCACGAGTTTGATCCCAGGCTAGGAAGGTGACACACATGGCACAGCAGACCTCTCCCGTCTCACCCGCTGCTCCCCTCAGCAGTGTATTTCAGTACATCTGCCTGTTCTGTTTCCCACTCTGTCTCTGGTGAATCCTCTCATCCCCTGCACCTCTGGCCTACACCCCAGCACTTGTATGCATAAATAAATAAATCTAAAAAAAAAAAAATTAAATACTAAAAAAAATCTAAAAAAAAAAAAACTAAATAAATAAATATAATGAAAATATTAGCCTGCTTTTTACTTTTACCATGTATTGGAAGTTCTAAAAAATGTCAATAAAAATACTTTAAAATAGTCATTCTCATTCTTGTCTGAGTGAACAAATATTGTCCATATCTCTGCCTCATCCAACTTTTGGTACCTCACTGATTTCAGGGAACATTTAATTATGTGGTACTTATGAAATTCCTAACATACTGTTTGACCCTTTGTGTGAAATTTTTGAAAAGTTTAATTGTATCTATATTGTTTATTGTGGCATCTTTATATAGACAGCAATATAGAAAAGTTCAAAAGTTTACTACACAAACATTAAGAAAGGCAATGATTTTCTGATGGGGGTGATTAAGAGGTTATTTTTGTAAATAATCTTGGCAAGGAACCAGATTCATGAATCTCACCCAAAAGTAGAGGATCAGAAGCACACAGCTTCTTGTCAAGTTGGCAGGTTGCAGCTCTGATTGCTGTCACTCCATAGCTGCCCTGGGATACTGCCTTAGACTAGACATTGCTCTTATAGATCGTTCTTGAGACAAGTAATTACAGAAACCCAGTAAGGTCATGGGGATTCAAGATTGTAGTGTTCCAACACAATCACTGAATTTTATATTACTAGAACCCCAAACTAGCAAGCAGGTCCCTGAACCAATAAATATAGGAAGGGAAAAGTGCCATTTTTTGCCAGATTTTCTTTTTGACCACTGCAAGACAATCAAACAGCTCTTGCACTAATAGTCCAAATATTAAGAGTGCTCTGTGTAATGACCCAGGAAGGTAAAGAGGTTTAATGAACATGATGATTATCTCAGCATATGCTGGGACAATAAGATCCTCCCACTGAGCTCTTCAAGCATCTGAGTTGAATACATAGTAAGACTCTAAAGAAAAAAAAGTCACTCACATATTTGAGCCAGAACAAGAGACAATCATTGCCTAGAAACAACTAAACTTGCATGTAAGTCTTCATAAGGATGAGGATTGGGTGCAGGGAAGATACAAACTAGAAGTTTTTGATTGGCCATGCACAATCTGCCATTGGTATGACTCTCTTGCTTCTTTCTGACTCTCAATCTTTTCTTTATAGAGCTAAGGTCCTTTTTAACTTTGGCTTAAGGTTCATAAACCGTGGTTACTTTGAAACAAAACCAAAGCACAAAGAAGCAGTATGTAAAAATTCTTACCTTCTCTTACTAAATGTAGGGAAAATTGAGAAACCATTAACCAGATATTTCCAAATACATTGTTGGCTAAGCAAAGCTATCTAATCAGAAAATAAATTAAAATAATCTTATGTATGTTGCTTAATCATACATTTATAAGTCATAAAAACACATAGTGCGAAACAATGGACACATTATCTCAGGCTAAAATGGGGAGAAGCAACAAAAACTTGATGGCATTAAGAGTAGAATGTAAGTGATCTTAGTGAGAAGGAATATTTGAAACTATCTTCATGATTACATGGACTTTTCCATGTCCTTTACATGTATATGGAAATAATAATTAGGTTTTTTTGTTTGTCTTTTGTTCTTTTTTGTGAAACAAACTCAGCAAACGTGCATGCTTTTAAAATTTCCTCTATCTTCAATTGTCCATCCATTCTCTTGGAGGATTTCTTTTTCTTTAATAAAGATGAACAAGTGTTTGAAGAAATGTATGTTATGTTTTTTACTTCATTACCTGTTGGTACTATGTTTGAGGAATAATTTAAAGATATTATCAAAATATAATTATCAACAATAAGGTGAAATTTACATTGTGTTTAGCTTTACCTAAGTAAAGCAATTGTGATAAAAGGTACAAAATTTAACAATGACAAATTAAAACAAACAGAATTCCACCTTAAGCATAGCCAAGTAAACTATGACAAATCATTATGAACTTTAGTGTTTCCCCGATTAGATACTTACTATGGCCTTGGCAAAGTTAATTTACCATAGCTTTACATTATTCATGTTTTTTCTCTCTAAAACCACCAAATATGTTCTAAATTTTATTACTGAAAGTGTTAAGTTATTGATTATTGTCTGTTACTTATCCTACCACAGTCAGTACTCAATTTTCTCTACTATAAGAGAGAAGTTATGATTTCTAGATTACTTGTCTTATCAGTTCTTTCTAAAATCGATGTATTATTTTCCATTTTTAATCTTTAGACAAATTCAGTTACTGCTACTTCCACAATGTCTTAATTAATTTCAATAACCAAGTGCATGTTCTTAAATTTGGAACTTTAATCTGCATTTTTTCAATCAATCCTACTGCAACTTTTTTCTCTTATCTCCACAAAGCTCTCATTTAAATTGATACTATGTATTTTTGACATGCTTAAGTTATTAAAAAAAAATGATGTTACTGTTAGTCATTTTTAAAATAATTTTTATTAAAGTGACATTGAATTATAAACTTATGTAAGTTTTATGTGCATCATTGTAAATCAACATCTATGTTTACTACATTGACTTCACTACTAAAAGTACAATTTTCTCATTTGTGAAAATCACTACAATTCATGCAATCTTTTAGAAGACCATAATTTTTATAAGCATAATAGCTAATAGTTAAAACATATTTCAAAAGAAAAGTATTAAAATTTTCACTTATGTAGAATAGGTGTTGATAGCAAAACTCCTTATAAATATGAATTTATTGACTGAGAAAAATCAATAGATAATTTTGATAAATAACTCTAGCTAATATGAGGTTTAAATTCTGTGTCTTTCAAAGATTAATGCAATAAATTTCCTCTTTTGATGTTCTTTGACATTTTGCAAATTAAATGGAGCCTTAAATATGATCCTCTTCAGTACAAAAGTGGGCAAAATCCTTTGTGACTACTTTATTAACTTCTATCAGAGCACTCAAGTCATGATCCCACAAGACAACTGCTCATTTGACAGATGATGATTATTGTTATTATATTTAAGATCTGTAGCTCTTTAAATTTTGTTTCATGGAATGGTGAATAAGCACACATAGGTGAAACCTCAGATAGAGATTTAAAGTGGTAGAAGAATTTAACTTATTATGATGATATCCTTTCATTAAAACTGTGCAACTTCCACTTTTACCCAGCTGGAGTGGTACTTACTGAAGTGCAGAACACTCTATGATTCTGAAATCTACCAATAATAATAACAGTAATAAAATAGTAGCAATAGCAAAATAGTCATAATTACACCATACTTACTCAATGCTAGGTACTCTTCTGAGTGATTTACTTAACATTAACTAATTTAAACCTTTACAAAGACTTAGTCCAATTGTAGATGTAGTATTTGAAGGGTAACTACCTTAAGTAATATTTTCCAAGATCAAAGGGCTAGTAATAGTGTAAATATGTTTTGAAACTAGAAAGAAAGACTAGCTACAGCATCCTTGATGTTAACCAGAACCAGGATGACATGCCTCTTTTCACTCAACTTCTAAGAGAATATTGTAAGAAAGGAGATATGCAAAACAATTTGGGGTTTTAAGAATCATAAAAGTCTTCTTAGTTTTAAAAAATGATTCTAGTTTTCAAAAAACCAGAACACCTGGTTACATAAAGGACATTAAAGTTTTCTCAGTGTTGTGTACATTCAAAAACCTACAAGTTTATTTATGCTGCTATATTTTCTTTTAGAAATCTATCTGCTCTTGATATTCTGTATTCTTTCTCTACTCCCTTCCTGTAGGAATGCTTCATGTATACTGCTTCATGTGTACTCTTTTTTAATGACCTCATAGGACCTGGTATTTATATTCTTATTTAGAACTTTGGGCTCACTGTATGCTGGACACTATGATATAAGACTCCAGAAATGAGAACTACAAGTAGTAATAGCAGCAGCAGAACTGGTAGCACAAGCAGTAATACTAGCAGAGAAATTCATACAAAAACATATTTGCAACCCTGTCTATTAATGATGGTAAATTAAACACATCTACTAGCATCTATTTTCTCCAAAATTCTTGCTAAAATATGAGAAAAAAGATTTCCCCCAAAAGGGAGTGGTGGTGGTGATAAGTAAATTCATGAAAGTAAATTGAATATGAAACCAGGAGAAATAATAACTTCTGAAACTTGAATATAGGTAGATGAATAGTTCTGCCCTAGAAAAGTCCAGAAAGATACATTTTATGATCTATGAGGGAAGAGCTAAACATGTACCCTAAGCCATTGTGTACCACAAGGTTTTACCAGCAAACCTTTGAATTCCTCCTTTTCTTCTAATGTTCATTTGTTTTGTTTGTATTTTGTCTTGAAATTCTAACTATTCCAATCACCTTAGCTGAATTTTCTTACTCTTACTCTAAGCTTAAATGGAAAATTGTTGAAAATTAAATAAATAAAGTTCATTTTAATAAGCTTTAATATGCAATACTGGGAAATATAAGTGAACTATCTCTATGTATTGTAAATCTTTGCCTTCTTTTTAAAAAGTATTTTTTGTGATTTTAGATAATTTATCATTTTATTAGACAGAACATTAATGTATTTCAAAATTTCTAATACAATCATATTTTTTGTTATTAAGTATATGCGCCTAAGCAAGCCTTATAACAATAATCGAAATATTGAAAATGGCAATAATAGTAATATTGCTGTTGTAGTTATTATAACCATATAATTAAGTTTATCAATCCCTAGTGGTCTCAAAAACATTGGAAAAAGAGAAAAAGATATGTAATTGGAATCATTAGTATTCATCTATACATAATTGATAGAAATAGATGAAATATAAACAAGTAAGTAGAACTGAAAAACACTATCAACTAAGTCGACTTTATGGATGTCTACACAATAGAGCCATAAACAGCAAAATACTAATTTTGCTCACATGTGAAAAGAACACAGACTAATAATAACTATGTTATAGAACATGAAACAATATTAAATGTATTTCAAGAGATCAAAGTCTTACAGAGCATATTCACAATCACAGTGAGATCTAATTAGAAATCAATATATCTGGAACTAAAAAATACTACTTAAGGAATCCAAGAGTCAAAGAGAAAAATCATAAGGAACATTAGAACACAAATAAATTATACTAAAAATAAAAACTATCAAAATTTATGGACTGTCCTTATTGGTAACTTTCTGTCAAAATTTTCTGCTAGTCCCACATATTGACAAATCTTTGTTATATTTCTCTGCTGGTACCTGCATCTGCTCTATAATTTTCTCATATCTTGGTGTATTTTAAGTCTCTAACCTAACCCTTTTTTTTCTTCTTGTGTTACTCAATATCATATTGACCTTACATGTCTTGAGTTGTTAAAGGCTATCATTATTTTTCCACTTAAAATACAGCTTCTTATAGTCTAGGTCCAATGGCCATTTATGTACATTCATTATAATTGTACATAGGTCTCCAAGTGCATTTATAACTAAAACTAATTTCGCTATCTCATTCATATTATTTCTATATGTGTTGTTTTATCTGTTAATGATCCTTTCCTAAAACTGAAAGTTATCTTTAGTTTATCCTCCTAATATAATATCTAGATTAAAGGCAGGATGAAACTTGTAAAAATGGGGGGCCTCCCTGGTGGTGCAAGGATTAAGACGCCACCTATGAAGCTATTCGCAGGCACTGCAGCATGAGTTCGATTTCTGGCCAGCCAGGGAGCAACCCACATGGTGTAGCAGAGCTCTTCTGTCTCACCTGCTGCTCCCCTCAGCAGTGTATTTCAGTACATCTGCCTGTTCTGTTCCCTGGTCGGTCTCTGGTGAATCCTCTCACCCTCCGCACCACTGGCCTGTACCCCAGCTCTTGTATGAATAAATAAATAAATCTTTAAAAAAAAAAGAAAATTGTAAAAATTTAAGACTGATCAAGATACTTCTCTGATTTCTATTACAATAGTACAGGTAAAAACAATTGGTCATATTTAGGCATATCTTGAGACTTTTTTTAAATTTAAATCAATACTTGAAATGTTTAAACAGAAATAAATATGCCTGCACAATATAAAATTGTAGAAGACAGTGAAGAAAATTTTATTTTGAGAGCTGTTGATATTCATGAACAGCCCAGAAGGTATACTCTGTCTTTTCAAAATAAATTTGACAGTTTACTACAGTCAACTAGTAGATAAGTTAAGATAGAAAAATTAGAAAATCTTGTCATTGAGAACAACTTTGAATAAGCATTTGAATAAGAATTGGAAAATAAACACATGGTGCACATCTATAAACAAAATACATTTTAATAAATAAATAATGTACAAAATACATTTTGATAAATATAAAATGTATATAAAAAGTTAAATGTATATAAAATGTCAAAATATAAAGAAAAACATATGGAGCACACTGAACTGCTCCTCTCAAGTCCCCTGAGAGGAAAGACTTGTGTTGTGTTAGCTTCCAGCAGACAGTCTCTGTCAGTTGCTTCAAAGTCTCCCTCAGCTAGAGGGGAGCTTTTCCTAAGGACTGGTACTTTCAATATTGACTCACACACAGCATCTGATGACTGATGGAGTAGATGACATTAAAGCAGACATTTTGGCATAACACGGAATCATTAGGTTGGGGGACATATGCTCCAAAGTTCAGAATAGTATTGCCTAAGGTATGTTAAATGTATATCACAGTTCAACACTTCTGGATCCTGCCTCCCACTTTCCTTTTCACAGATGTTGATTCCTAAGAAATATCCTGCACATTAAAGTATATATTAGCATCCAATTCTGGAAAACCCAAGATACAAAAAAAGATTACCCATGGTTATGAAGAGATGGGAATACGCTCACTTTTAATATACTTCTGATCCACTTTGTAAAGGTCATATTTTCTGCTTTTTCTTTTACATGAAATTTTGCAAAATAATTTCATTAGTCACAATGTCTTATCACTGTACAAAAGTTTAGAAATTATAAACACAACTTGAAGCAGCAAAGAAAAATCAAACCACTTAATTAAAGTGGCCAGTTCCACTTGATACTCTGAGCAGACAGAAATCTAAAACACAACTAGAAGCTATTTGGAAAATAATTATAATGAGCATGTCATCTACAAAAAGTTATGGCCATTCTTCCAAGGCTCAATTCTTAGTATATTCAAGGACAAAAATGATTTTACTTTTGAAGAGTAGAAATTCAAAATAATTAATAGGTGTCTAATCCATGGAGTTTGGAAAATCACATTTAAATAAAGGAAGAATTATGGAAAAATCATATAAATAATAAATGAGAAGAGAAATAATTATAAACACCTAAATATGCCTATAACACAGATCTGGTACACAAATATATATATATATATCATCAGGAAGAATTACAACAAAGACTATACATAAGCATGTGACATAGGCATGTAAAAATATTATCACTACATGAAAACGACTTTAAGCAATTAACTCACAACTACATGTTATTAAATGTAGCAAGCACTAATTAATGAAGTTGGAAATATAAATTAGTAAAATTAATCTGAGAGAATGAGTACATAAATTGCCTTAGAAGAAACTGAAAAATATTTGAATTTGCAGATAATAATGTCCAGAATTATACCAATATCAGATGTTTTCATGGGGTGATTTATGCCAGATTTTTAAGGAATAAATAATCTCTATCATTGAAATCATACTCCATAGCCTAGTTAAAAGGAGTTAATTAATTTTAAGTTGTTTTTATGGCCTTGATATAAAAATTCTGATAAGCAAAAGAAAAAACAAGGGAAACTACTGACAAGTAATATTTATGGCAATACATTTGCGAAGCATGTTAGCATCTGTGTTATGTACTTACATGCGTTATTACATTTAACACTCAACTATCCGAACAAGTAGATTGTTTTATTATCTCCATATTACACATAAAATATTAAGACTTAGCTGGTTTGGGCAAGTTGTCTAAGATTATAGAATTAAACAGGCTGAAATAAGAATTCCGATTTTTCTGACTCTAAATCTTAAACTACAAACCCCTGGAGTCAACAGACTAAAAACTTAAGAAACATTATTTTAGAAAAATATCAAGTCACATAAATTATGAAAAATGATGAAGTCACCAAATGTTCTATTTTCTAAAAAGCAAAGGTATCCAACATTCATATATATACATTTATATAATTCTTCACATTAGTATTTCAAATAGAGAAAAATATCAACTTAATATATGCTAAGAAGCTTACTGGAAGTATTTGAAAAGATTTTCTAACTTATGCACAATATAACCAAGATAATGTTTTTTTAAATCATGGGTTTTCTAATACTACAACAGCCAGTTATTTGCTCATATCAGACAATATTACCTATAATGACAAAATATATTTATAATAAAATTAATAATTTATTTCTCAAACTGTATTGTTTAGTATCTACTATATTTTGAAGACCCTACAATGTAGCTAACATGCTTATATTCAGAACTTGAATTCGCTTATGATCTGCAAGCCCTGTCCACCTCTCCCACTTAGTTTCTTTTACTTTCTTCATGAATCACCCCTACAGTAGCAAATCTATTCACAAATGTTATATCCTAAGATAAGTCCTTTAATTATGTTCTATCTTAAATGCAGGATTTCACTTTCATCTTTCTCTGATTTTCTTCTATGTAACTATGTAACTATTTTGTTTTATACTATGAATATATTTCCATATATTGTAAAATAGCATATTTTGAATGTAAAACTTGCACTTGCTTACACATGTGATTTATGCTATATTGTTGGGGAAAAAAATCTTAGAAATACTAATTGAGGGCCTCCTTGGTGGTGCAGGTGGTTGAGAGCAGTGCTGTGAAGCTGTCGGCAGCCTCTGCAGCATGGGTTCTATCCTGGCCGGCCTGGGAGAGACCCACCTGGCACGGCAGACCTCTCCTGTCTCGCCTGCTGTTGCCCTCAGCAGTGTGTTTCAGTCAGTCTGCCTATTCTGTTCCCCGCTCTGTCTCTGGTGAATCCTCTCACCCTCCCGTACATCTGGCCTTACCCTGGTTCTTGTATGCTTGAATAAATAAATCTTTAAAAAAAAAAATTAGAAAAAGAAATACTAATTGAATTCTACATTAATTTACATGAAACACATACAATATGTGTTCCATTCCTTATTTGTTGTGATGTTTTCCACTGACTAGGTAATTGCATTTTAATCATAAATGTAAGGAAAATTACTAAGCCTTCCTGTTATAAATTCCCTCATATTTATTATTCCATCATATTAAAAAAATGAAATTTCTATTAAAAAACAAGGGTATGTGATCATGACATTGCTTTACTACATTAGTGATTAGGGCATTGGTTTCCCCAAAATGGGAGACATTTTCCAAAATGTACAGATATGATTTTTTTCCAATATGTATCATGTTTGTATGGAGAACTAAGGTCAATCATGCCCCCCCTTTTTAAAGATTTTATTTAGTTTTGAATAGAAGAACTGGGGTGCAGGCCAGAGGTGTGGGGGGTAGAGAGGTGATGGTGAGAGGATTCACCAGAGACAGAGTGGGGAGCAGACCAGGCGAATCTACTGAAATGCACTTCTGAGGGGAGCAGCGGGTGAGACAGGAAAGGTCTGCTGTGCCACGCGATTTAGCTCCCTGGCTGAGGATCAAATTCATGTCTCCCAGTTGGTGGGGTTTCTCTTTGTTTTTGTTATTGTCTCTTTCGCTGTGCAGAAGCTCTTTAATTTGATGTAGTCCCAGCTGTTTATCTTCGCCTTCACTATCACTGCTTTGGGTGATGTGTCTGTAAAGATGTCTTTGATGTGCAAATCACGTAGTGTTTCGCCTATATTTCCTTCTATATATTTTATGGTTTCAGGTCTTATGTCTAGTTCTTTAATCCATTTTGAGTTGATTTTTGTGTATGGTGTGAGGTAGTGGTCAAGCTTCATTCTTTTGCATGTAGCGACCCAGTTTTCCCAGCACCATTTATTGAACAAACTTTCTTTGTTCCAATGCATAGTCTTTGCTCCTTTGTCAAAGATTAGTTGACCATAAATCTGTGGGTTTATTTCTGGATTTTCTATTCGATTCCATTGGTCTGTATGTCTGTTCTTGTTCCAATACCATGCAGTTTTGATGATTATGGCTTTGTAGTAGAGTTTGAAGTCTGGGAGTTTGATGCCTCCATTCCCTTCTTTTTTTTTCAGGAGAGCTTTGGCTATTCGGGGTTTTTTGTGATTCCATATGAATTTCATCAATAATTGTTCTATTTCTTTGAAGTATGACATTGAAATTTTGATTGGAATAGCATTGAATCTGTATATTGCTTTTGGAAGGATGGCCATTTTAATAATGTTTATTCTTCCAATCCATGAGCAGGGGATGTCTCTCCATTTCTTTGTGTCTTCTTCTATTTCTTTTAACAGTGTTTTATAGTTTTCTTTGTATAGGTCCTTTATCTCTTTTGTTAGATTTATTCCCAAATATTTGATTTTTTTTGTTTCAATAACGAAAGGGATGGTTTTTTTGATTTCTTCTTCTTCAGATTTATTGTTTGTGTATAGGAAGGCTACTGACTTTTGCGTGTTGATTTTGTATCCTGCCACTTTACTGAACTGATTGATGAGTTGAATTAGCTTTTCTGTGGAGTTTTTGGGGTTCTCTATGTATAATATCATATCGTCTGCAAATAGTGATAGTTTGACTTCTTCTTTTCCTATTTGGATTCCTTGGATGTCTTTCTCTTGTCTTATTGCCCTGGCTAGGACTTCCAGTATTATATTGAAGAGCAGTGGTGAGAGTGGACATCCTTGTCTTGTTCCAGATCTTAATGGAATTGCTTTCAGCTTTTCACCATTGAGAATGATACTGGCTGTTGGCTTGTCATAGATGGCCTTTATGATGTTAAGGTATGTTCCTTGTATCCCAAGAATTTTGCACCCAACACTAATGATAAAGGACTGATCACAAAAATCTGCAAAGAGCTGATGAGACTCAACAACAACAAAGAAAATAATCCAGTCAAAAAATGGGCAGAAGAGCTAAAAAGAAACTTCTCTGAAGAGGAAATGCAAATGGCCAACAGGCATATGAAAAAATGTTCAACATCACTTGTCATCAGGGAAATGCAAATCAAAACTACCATGAGATACCATCTTACACCAGTGAGAATGGCACATATTAAAAAAACTAGCAACAACAAATGTTGGCGAGGGTGTGGAGAAAAAGGAACTCTTCTGCACTGTTGGTGGGAGTGCAAACTGGTCCAACCACTGTGGAAAGCTGTGTGGAGATTTCTGGACCTACTAAACATAGAGCTTCCATATGATCCAGCAATTCCACTCCTAGGTATTTACCCAAAGGACACAGAAACATCAGTTCCAAAGAACACCTGCACCCCTATGTTTATGGCAGCACTGTTTACAATAGCTAAGCTTTGGAAACAACCCAAGTGCCCAAAAATAGATGACTGGATCAAGAAGATGTGGTACATATATACCATGGAATATTACTCAGCATTCAAAAAAGATAAACACATGCAATTTGCAGCAACATGGATGGCGCTGGAAGGGATCATGCTCAGCGAAATAAGCCAAAAAGAAAAAGAAAAATACTGGATGGTCTCACTCATAGCAGGAATCTAGAAAACTTAAATACGGGACCAGGAAAATGAATAACTATAAGAAAGTGAAAATCAAAATCAGCAAAAAACTATGAACCAGAGACACTTTTAGGGGGCGGGGGCGGGAGGGGAGGGATTGGGGTCAGAATGGGGGGGCTGCAATTGTATGGGGAATATAACAATAAAATTTATTATCTAATAAAAAAAAATAAAAAAATAAAAAAAAAAATCATGTCTCAGTGGCTGGCAATAGATTGATAGTGCTGAGACTTAACCCCTCGCACCACCAGAGAAGCCCCACAGTCTTGTATTTTCCTAAGTGGGTATATCTGGTTTTGGGTAGAAAGCCTTGAACTTCTTGGTGATATTCTTAGTCACTATCTCTTCAAATATTCCTTCTTACTGTCCTCCCTTCTATCTCCATCTTGGGTTTCAGTCACACAGAGAGACACATCTGTGTTGCAGGGGTTCAAAATGGCATCCCAAAATATAAAACTTTAGTACTAGGATTATTTTGAGCAGAAGTAATCAAGACCCAACCGACTCAGGAAAAGTCCTGTAGTTCATTTTTAACTCCCTAAAATAAAGTATATATGTCCCTATTTGGTGGAAAAATCTGTAATTATAAAGGAAATTTACATCAGAAGGGGGGCCTGGGCCAGGAAGGAAGCCACAGTCAGAGACAACTTTTTAATCTAAGAAATTTATCTGCATGAAAGGACATCTGTTTACTCAATGTTTTCTCCTCTGACCTTCCTGTGACTTTCCCAAGAAACCAGAAGCCCCAAACTCTATCCCTTTCCTTAGGTCAGAATGGTATATAAATCAGTTGCCTAGGCACATTTTGAGTTTTCAATCTGTGTGGGATTCCTTTTTGTACATAAATAAAACCTCTCTCCTATTTCTGTTTTATGTAATTTAAATTTTAGATCATTGGCAGACTCTGGAAGGGAAAAAAAGGGGAAATTTTATCAGTGTTAGAATGGTTGATAATATCTCAGATCTACTAAATACTGTATTTTGTTTGTATCATTCTCATTTCTTGCCCTGTGTGTATAATTTTGGATAATTTGCATTGATCTATTTTCAAATTTAGTGATGCTTTACTTGACAGTTTGATTGACTAATGAGTCTGCTGAAGACATTTCTGCTCTCTGTGTATTTTTCATTTTAACTTTTGATTAGATAGTTCCTTATAATTTCTATATCTCTTCTAAAACTGTCCATTATTCATGCTTGTTACCCACCTTCGCCATTGAAACTTTGACCTATTAATCACACTTACTTTAACAAATAAGTTGACCATCTGAGAGTTGGTTTTTCCTAGTTTTTTATTCATTGCTATATGTTGTGTGTAGAAGCAAAATATGCAGGACCTGCAGTAAACAGAGGATATACCTAGAAATGGGAACACTTCTTTTGTGGTGAATTGAGTCAATCCATTCAGCAGTTGACTTCATTTTACTTTTGTTGTTTCTATGGTTACCTTTAATGCACCACTGGCTTCATCTTTTTTTCTAGGATAATTGTGTACTTAGAATGGGTTTTGTTCACTAGAGGATTTTTTCAATGCTGCTCTTCCATCCTCAGCAGGAACTGAGACCTCCCCTCTGCACCTGCATCTCAAAGAGGGCTCTCTCCATATTCTTGCTCCTAATGTAGCCCGTTACTCAGTGCTACCTAACTCAGTGCTGCCTAACCCAGTGCTTGGGAGTGGAGGCAGGGGTCTCTACTGCCTGATTCATTCTGTCTTAGGTAGACTTGTGGCTATTATCTAAGTAGCAAAATACATCCAAAAGTCTAAGTTTGAGCTAATTTCTTACTCTTTGATAAGGAAGAGAAATTTTTATTTTACTTTTCCCCAGTTATAATAGGTCTTCACTTGTGCCCTGGTTTGCACCAAGTTTGCTGCTTTCTTCTCCAAGTTTAATGGTTTTGTTTCTTAGGGGCGAAGGGGCCAGCAGGGGTGTGTGCTTTTCCCAGTAGGGTAAGCCCCTTCTCTCCTATAGACAGTTTTCTCCAGATTCCAGTTCTATACCAATGTTTTCCTTATGCAACCAGGAAGGTCCAAAGAAGACATCCTCTAATGGATGTGAACTTCACTTGTGCCTGTAATTCCCAGGGATCCTATGATTCCACAGTATCCAGGAGAAAGACTTTATCAATTCATTATAAATTTTAGCTGATCTTTTTCTCACTTAAAAGGAAGCCTCATTGAACATTGCTGCCATATGTAAGACAATTTCCATGCCCCATCCCTCCAAGAGGGCATCTCTCCTTCATTAGATTTTCGGTAACATAGTTGTCTTGAGATCTCAATTTTCTAGCCAGTTCAAAGAAGTTGTGGTTTTGCAGATAAACTGGCTTTTTCTTTTCATTAAGTTGAGAACTATACTTTATCCAGAATTCTCTACCCTAGATAGAAACCAGAATTTGTTGTTTGACATTTATACTTTTTACATTATTAAATACATTTATTGATTTCTTTGATTTCTCTTTGCATCTTCTTTTTTTCTTTCTAGTTTCAATTTCCTTTGTATGAAGTCTATCTTGGTTCTTTTGGGCCTCCCTGGTGGTGCAAAGGGTTAGGACACAACCTGTGAAGCTATCTGTAGCCACTGCAACACGAGTTCGATCCCCGGGCAGGGAGCTACTCACATGGCACAACAGACCTCTCCTGACTTGCCTGCTGCTCCTCTCAGCATTGTATTTCAGTCAATCTGCCTGTTCTGTTCCCCACTCGTCTCTGGTGAATCGTCTCACTTCAAATTACTGCTCTTGCACTGTTTGGCTATATACTTAGGAGTGAAATTGCCAAATCATATGACAGTTCTATTTTCAATATTTTGAGAAACCTCCATACTATTTTCCAAAGGGACTCAATCAGTCGACATTCCTAGCACCAGTATTTGGGGGTTCCGTTTTCTCCACGCCCTTGCCAATACTTATTTCTGACCTTTTTGATATGGTTATTCTCATAGACATGAGGTAGTATCTCATTGTAGTTTTGATTTGTACTTACCTGATGGTATGTGTTGAGCATTTTTTTCTTGTGTCTTTTGGCCATCTATAGATTGTCTTGGGAGAACTTTCTATTTAGCTCTTCTGTCCATGTTTTAATTGGGTAATTTCTTTTCTTTTTGTTGGGTTGTTGTATACTTTGTAAATTCTGGATGTTAGTCCTTTGTCAGACATGTGATGTGCAAATTTGGTTGGTTTTTTCATTTTAATGATAATTACATTTTATGGTTTTCTATATCTAAATCTTTAACCCATTTTGAGTTAATATATGTATATGTAGTGAGGTAGTAGTCTAATTTCCTTCTTTGCATTCTTTGCACATGACTGTCTAGTTTTCAACACTATTTTTTTTTTTTTTTGAGAGAAATTCCTTTCTCCATTTAAACTCTTGGTTCCTTTGTCATAAATTAACTGTCCATGTAAGTGAGGGCTTACATGTTCTCAATTTTATTCTGCCTGTTTTTGTTTTTATTCTATGTGGTTTTGATTACTACAGTTTGAAATATGGGAACTTTTTTTTTTGTAAGGATTGCTTTGACTCTTTGGAGTTTTTTAGTTCTATATACATTCCAGTAATGCTGAAATGAAGAATGCTGTTGAAACTTTGATAGGGATTTGAATCAGTATATTGTTTCATTAAGATGGTTAAAAATGGCCATTTTTGCAATAACATATCTTTTAATACATGATCAGGAAATATCTTTCTATTTCTTTGTGTCTTATATTTCTTTCTGTCTTCTAATTCTTCTTACAGTGTGTTTTAGTTTTCTTTGTACAAGTCTTTCACCATCTTTGTTAGATTTATTCCTAGGTATATCATTCTTTTTGATGTAATTGTAAGTGGGATTGTTGTCTTGATTTATTTCTCTTCTAGTTTATTGTTTGCATAGAGTAATACTGATGTTTGTATATTGATTTTGTAGTCTGCTGCTTTACTGTACTGATTTATTGTTTAGTGTTTTTTTTTTTTTTTGGTTTTCCTACATATATTATCATGTCATTTTCAAATAGTGTTAGTCTTTATTTCTTTCCCAATTTGAATTCCTTTTATATCTTTATCTCACCTAATTGTTCTGGTTAGGTCTATATTGAATAGTAGCAGTGAAAATGGGCATTCTTGTCTTGTACCTGAACTGACAAAAACTTTTCAGCTTTACACCACTGAGTATAATATTAACTGTGGATTTGTCATGTGTAGTCTATATTTTGTTGCGGTATATTCCTTCTATCCCCATATTTTTTAGAGTTTTTAACATAAATGAATGCTGAATCTTAGATGTTTTTTCTGCACCTATTGATATGAGCATATGTTATTTTTTCTTTTATTCATATGGTGAATTACATTTATAGATTTGTGGATGTTGAAACACACATGCATTCTTGGTATAAATCCAACCTGATCATGTTGTCTAATCCTTTTAATATATCACCAAATTGGTTTGTTTGAATTTTATTAAAGACTTTTGCATTTATGTTCATCAGAGATATTGGTTTGTAGTTTTCATTTTTTATAATATCATTGTCTGCTTTTAGTATCAGATTAATGCTGGTTTCATAAAATATATTTGGAATCATTCCCTTTTCCTAAATTTTTTGGAAGCATTTGAAAAGGACAGCTATCATTTCCTATCTTAGAGAACAATTTCAGTTGTGAAATTATCTAGTCTTGGGCATTTGTTTTTGGGAAGATTTTTTATTACTGTTTCAATTTCCTTGCTTTTAATTTGTCTATTCAGGTTTTCTATCTTTCTCTGATTCAGTCTTGGAAGATTTTATTTCTTCTAGTTTATCCAATGTATTGGTGTAAGGAGTTCATAGAAGACTCTTACAATTCTTTCTTTTAATTTTTTTTTCCTTTTTTATTTTATATATTTTTTACATCATTTTTCATTTTTGCACAATGTATGCATTTTCATCTTGGTTATAATCCCCATACAATTCCCACCCCCCTTTGTTTTGATCCTACTCCCTCCTCCCCCTCTTTTCCCTCCCCCCACCCCAGCGTGTCTCTGGTTTATAGTTGCTTTACATATTCCATTGCCCCTGTCTTTCTGGTAACCACTAATTGGTCTTACAGCCTAAATGTTAAACCATCTTTGTTTCACTTTGATACAAGACTTTTCTTTTTACTTCTACAACTTTCATCACTTTTCAATGCAAGAGGGACAAAGAGAATAAGAATCATAGTTATGTTCATGGATTATGTTATTTTTTTATTCCCTCTATTTTCAGTTCTGTGTTTCATTACTGTTATGATGCCATTTTTTATTTTAATAAATGTAATATCAAATGTTATTTAATAAAAAAATGAAGTCTCTTACAATCCTTTGTATTTCTGAGTTGTCTTTTTTATTTCACTTTAATTTCTTATTCTAATGATTTTATCCCTTTTTCTTAGTGAGTTTAGCTAGTGGCTTGTCTGTTTATTTTTTAAAAAATACAGCTTTCATTGATTTCATTGATCTTTTGACCTCTCTTTTCTATTTCTGCTTATTTTCATACTAGTTTTTGTTGTTTCACTCCTTACAATGGCTTTGGTTTCATTTGTTCTTTTTTAATATTTGACCCATTTGGTGTAAGTTTAGTTTATTTATTTTCATTTCTGAAGTTCTGTATCTCAATAAACTGAGTACCCTTTTATCCTTTCTTGAGGCTAGAGTATATGTTTAACCACAAATCAAGTGTTAGTAAATCCATGAAGATAGAAATCCTATCAGGTACCAGTTGATCTCAATGGTATCAAACTATAAATAAAACACAAACAGAAAATTTTGAATTTAAAATATTGGAAATATAATGTCAGTAGCTAATGCCAATTCAGTAGTCATGCTTCATATTTTTTCCCTTAGAGTAATGTACAATACAATAAATGGTAATTTGAAGGACAAAACATTATTTTCCTTTTTTAAAGATCTCATATTTCTAATATTTCTAATATGACCTAGGATAAAGTGACAATGCCATTTTCTATCAATTATGATTTACTTAAAATTAATAAAAATTCAACCAATGTTCATTGTGAACCTACTGTGTTCTTGGTACTATGTGTATATGATAGGAGCTAAAGATGTGTTATTTGACTGAGACAAAAATTTGTTCCAATTTAGCCTCTACCATTTGACAGCTTCTTGACAAGGAAGGGAGTCATTAAATATCTTTGTGTCAGAGAATGTCAACTTATTATCAAATCTATTCTGCCAATCTTCTTCAAGAATGCAAGTTTAGTTTTGAGTTTAGCACATTGCTAGCAAGATTCAAGTCTTAAATTACTCAGTATATATTACAGACTATGGAGTCATGTGGCTACACTTGTGCCTAAATGATTGAAGGAGAAAAGTTACTGGAATTATTGGAATACTCCTTTAGAAGATGAGGCAAATCCTTTTTTTCCCCCTTCCTTACTTTCCTACTGGTTGGAATATAAATGTAGTAGTTGGAATTCTACCAGCTGTCTTTATTCTGTGGTGATCTAATAAGAAAGGCAGAGCAGGAAGAGAGTAATCTGAGTACTGAATGATACTTTAAAGTCACCATGGCATCTCTGGTCCTCTTTTACATGAGAAATATTAACTTAATTTCTGTTAAGCAACTGATATTATGTTTTTTTTTAAAAAAAAGCCTATTCATTTTTTTTTTAAGATTTATTTTTATTTATACAAGAACTGGGGTACAGTCAGAGTTGCAGGAGGGTGAGAGAATTCACCAGAGCCAGAGCAGGGAGCAGAACAGGCAGATGGACCAAAGACACTGCAGAGGGGAGCAGCGGGCGAGGCAGGAGAGGTCTGCCAAGCCATGTGGGTTTCTCCCTGGCCGGCCAGGAATCAAACTCACACTGCAGAGGCTGCAGACAGCTTCACAGCGCAGTGCTCAACCTGCTGCGCCACCGGGGAGGCCCATGTTTTGCTATTTTACTGGAACATGCTGAGGAACTTAGTTGGGTTGTTTATGCTTTCATCTCATCTATAACATTTGATATTGAAAATAATTATTTCATTACTTTTTTTGGTGTTTTTATAAAGAATGAATAAGTTAAGGTATGAAATTGAGAAGTCCAGTGCCTGGCATAAAGAAGTTGTTTTAAAAATGATAACTTAGGGCCTCCCCGGTGGCGCAGCAGTTGAGCGCTAGATTGCGAAGCTCCCTGCGGCCTCTGCGGCGCCGGTTCGATCCCCGGCTGTTCCCCAGCCACCGGAGGAGGGTCCCACATGGCGCCCAGACCTCTCCTGCCACCCGCTGCTCCCCTCAGCAGTGTACTTCGGTCCTTCTGCCTGCTCTGCTCCCCGCTCTGGCTCTGGTGAATTCTCTCACCCTCCAGCGCTTCTGACTGTACCCAGTGCTTGTATAAACAAACAAACAAATAAATAAACAAACAAATAAATAAAAATACATGCCTCTTTTAAAAAAAATAAAAAAATAAAAATGATAACTTTTTTTTTTTTGCCTATATTATAAAACAGTTGGTAAGATGGTTTCTTCCTTTGCTAATATGACACTTCATGAAGCCCGTTTTGTTTCTCTTTTTATCTTCTGTAATCCTTGCAGTCAGTACACTGTGATTTATAAATGATTTGAATGCATAAAATTTATGAAGCCAAATAAAGAATATGCGCAAAAAGCATTTGTTTTTTCTTTCAAAGCATTTGATTAAACATGTTATTTTGTTCAAAACAAAAAATTGTTATTTCTTCTATATGATGCATATGTCATTTATTATTATGATACAAATCAATCTTCATATGTATAAATTACACCAATATATTTATAGGGGTTACCAAAAAGAAATTTATTTGACTTCTTAATAATTTATGAGCATTAGACAAAGATATCAACTTTTATGTCTGAAATTTTAGAATAAAGTTTGGTTCTTTAATTCCCCATAAAAGTATTACCTTTATATATGCTTTAATTACTAATTTTCTCAAAATATTCCTGAAATACCAAGTACTCTAGTTTAAGTGAAAAATGTACAAATGTGTGGGATTTTGTTTTAGCCTACCTGAAGACAATTTTGGAAATATCACATCCCTACATGGATGCAAACTTATTGACAACACTAGAATCACATTTCCTATAAGATCATATTCTGTTTGGGCCAAAGGAAATATCTGAAAAGTCTAGTATGAGTTGTGTTGCTGTGGTTAGCTAAGTGTCTTTGTGGATTAGAAGGCAGGGTAAGGAGAATGAAAAATCCAGCAATCTTTTCTTCAAATCCACATAACAGATAAGGTTTCTTCTGAATCACTCTGAATCTCAATGTTTATTTTATCACAGGAGCTTCTGCATAAGGCATCTAAAGAGACCTAATTTTGTTGAGGGTAGAGTATGCATGTTGTATTGCATAAGTTGTCTTATCAAAATCCTCGCAAACATATGGTATAATTCTGCAATCTCTCTGATAGTACTATTTCTTATTTTATTGAAAAAATAAGAGTTAGTAGTGACATCTAACCCATATAATTTGCTGGCTTGTAAGTTAAGGCCTCAGGCAAACCATTCTTTCTTTTGTCTTGTCCCTCATATTTGCAGGGCAATACCAATGCTAAATTGTGATACATTGAGAGGACATTTTAGATCCTGGACCCTCCAAATAATAACTGTCAAACATGTTTTTTTTTTTTTTTTCCCTGTACCTTTCATTTGGGCCATAAGCTATTTATTTTTTCCTTTAATAATGCTATTGATTAGTAAAGTATGTACATAAATATTAACATGTGTGACTTGGTCAATAAAAGATATGCCTTTTTAAAACAAATGAAAATGAGTAAGTTTAAAGTACTTGAGAAAGTGAAAGCAAAAGTGCTCCTTATCCTGTGTTAGAAGAGCACTTACCTTAACACTGATGTAGAGGCAGATACCATATTTATCTTAAACTACCCCAGAGCAAAGAGCCTGTGTAGAAGACAGTTACCTTCAGAACCATATTTATCATGTAAATAGCTCAGAAAAGGATACTGCCAGTTACATCTTTAAAATACAAAAATGCATGCATTTCACTATTTTGTAAATGCCAGAGAGATGCAGCATCCGTTAGAGTTAACGGTGCGGCACTTTTGTGTTCAGTAGCATGAATCATTAATCATGAGACAGGCCATATTCTTGTACTGCTTCTGCTTTCATTACTTGGCCTAATTAAACAGTTCTCTGAACTGGAATCTCAGATTCCTCTGTTACAGATTATCATTAATTATGGTGAAAGTGCTCAGAGATGTTGGACTCAATTATATTCTACTCAACTCTGGCACCGTGTGATTCATTGCGCAGCCTGCTCTGCAGATGTACTCTTTTCTTATCTCGCACTCCCACTTTTGTAAATTGGGCTCTGGCAGCCAACAAACTAAGAGTTATGTGCTGCGTTTTCATTAAAAACATGTTGGAGAAGCACAGACCAATTAAGGATTCTGTATTTTATAAGGAGTGATGAGATGAACAGTGGATTCTGGGAGAATTAGCTCAGTGAAGAAGCAATCTCAATTCCATTGTATTGCTAAATTTGGTACCTGTTTTCTGTTTGGGGTTCGATTGGTTAAGTCGCTGGGGTGATACTTCATTTTTACATAATTTAAAATAAATCAGTTTATTGCTAGTCAATAGAGAGAAACTCAAAATTTTGTTTGGTGCTTATGTGAGCTACTGGAAAACATTTCCAGTGACATATGCCAAACACATTATAGCTCAAAAGATTCTAATTTCACCAATTTTGACATTATTTTCCTTGCTATGTAACAAAATAATTTCTATAGCGCTATGTAACAAAATAATTTCTATAGCACTATGTCTAGGCAGACTGGGCTAATATGTGGCATAGACAAAGCCAGAATATCAGTATTTGCAAGCTTTTGGTATTAGTTGAGGGATGTGTTTCGGGGAAGAGGGGAGTGTGGTTTGACATATGGTGCATGCAAATCAAAATATGCCAACATCGTTCCATTGCATTTAGAGTTTATTTGTTTGAGGATTCTCTTTCTTTCTTCCTTTCTTTCTTTGCGAGAATCAAAAGATTTCCCATGTATATGAATTTTATGAAAAGTATGTGCACTTCAAAAAGTGTTTTAACAATTAAAAATAAAAGGAAACTTAAAATAATTTCTTCTGTTTTTACACTGGCTACAAAACCACATACACACAAACAAATGTTTAAAATCAACAGAACATTTCATAGAAAGACAGTGTTTACCTACTTTAAAGAAAAACTATGAAAAATTAATATATAATTTATTATTTGTAGGCTTTCCATTAAAATAGGATTTCATACCTCATGGATCATAATTTAGAGTTTTTATATAAATTAACTGTAGTGATAAAATGTACATACACATGTGGGAAGAACCCAAGAAGAATATCCAGCTTTGTCTTCCTTTTCTATTATGAATTTTAAACTATAATAGAAATAACTGCTTTTCAAACAGTTATTCTTAAAAAATCCATTGGCTATCAATTTACTTCTGTCATTAAAAAAAAAACAAATTATTAAAGTTTTTAGTTTTTACCTAAAATATTTGTTATAAGTGGAATTCTGAGGACTAATTCTTATAATGTGGAAAGTTTGTATCATTATTGTTAAGAAGAGAGACTCATATAGTACAATAAACTTTTTTTCTTTCAAAAAAGTAACATGGCAGAATTGATTTCTCGATACCATCTATCTGAACAAAAGAAAGCTTTTAAGGCTATATTTGCAAAGAAATCTTTTATTTAAATGCAGCAATGGATTAAAGCCAATGCTTCTTACCTAGTAAACATATTGTTCTTGTTAGCATCTTAGAGAAATGTATAAAAATTATTTTTTCAAAGTAAATACAAAGTTAAGGGTTCTCTTTTCCTCCCTCTACTTCTACTTGAAAAATATGGTTCTGTATTAAACAATCAAAACTGATGGGTTTGTCTCTCTTTATTTCTGAATTGAGAGGTTAAGAAAAAGACACAAGACACTCTCAGTGCAAAGCTATCCTCAGGAGTGAAATGGGCTGCATTGTCCTAGTTCAAGTAAGTCAACTCAACTAATCAAATATCTGATCATTGCTAATTTTCTATTTTAATAAACTTCCCCATCTTTTTTTTAACATTTTAATTTGTCCTGATCCTCACTTAAAATCACTGTCCTACATTTTAACATATGCATTGGATATATTCACACACAAAAGAAACCCCACAAATAAAGGCAAGGTACATACTTTTCTCCTATTTTTATATTTCAAGAAGTACCTATTTTGATGTTTTTCAAAATGAAATTTAATTGTTGTGTATTTCCATTGGCTGTGTGTCTATTTCTTCTGGTGCAGATTGGGAAGAGAACAGAATTAAAACAATAGGGAGAAAAAAAGTTCTAGATGTAAGTCTTTTGGCTTAACAGTTTGTAGGTTTTCATATCCTGCAGTAGTTTCAGGTTTTAATATATATGAAAATCAGTGGTCTTGTATCTATGCATATGTGTCGTCTATAATATAATTTTGACAGATGGCGAGCTGGATAAATCTAGTCCCCGACTATAGAAAACCTTGGCTTGACTTGCACTCTACCAAAACTTGTTTAAAAAGGCATTCACATGTATTTATTTTTTAAATAAAGATTCATTTTTTTGGCCTGCCCTTATTTCTCATTGAGATGCTGGCATCCCCATCTTGACGGTCCCATCTACACATTTTACCTGAGCTGTTATGATTTTTTTCACAGGAATATTCCATGCATAATGCTGATGACTATACTACTCTACATCTCCTCCTTATTAAAAATAAATATGTTACCTTGCCCCTGTTTGCACCATCTAAAATTCTGACAACAATATCTTACTTAAAAAAATAGAAACCTAGAAACCAGGAAGCGCTTTCTCCCACTAGCAGCTCCAGACAGACTGCTCATTGAAAATGTAATACACTGCTGCCGTGTCACAGGTCAGCTGGCAAATGGCAATCTGAATTTTAAAAGGAATATGAATAAAATTCTGTTTTATTTTGAAAATGAACTTTCTGCCCTCCATCATGAATCCAATATATGTCTTAATCTTCTATGCTCTTGAAGCCTGCGGCTCCTGGCTGAGTCCTTTGACTTCTGAACCTAATAAGGAAATAGGTTGTTTTCTCATCCTCGTCTCATTTTTAGAAGGGCTGAAACAAACAGTCCCTATTTCAAATGTAATTGACAAAGCATAAAAACATGTATGTTATATAATTTTAGGTTTACAACCAAGCTCAACACTGGGATGTTTTATTTTTAAATTTGATTAAGATGTTATACCTTTGGAAATGTGCTGTCAAGATTTGAAATCAGAATTTCCAAGTGTACGGTTGCATGTTTACCTTAGAACTGCACATGTGAAGCTGATAAAGGATGGAATGGATAATGGTACACTTCAATTGGGAACATTTTCATTTAACCTGGCTGTTATTTACAGCCATACAGGGAGATGTATAGACAGAATTTTTTAAATGTTTTTATGGCTATTGTGTGCTGGTGTGTGCTGTGTCTGTATCTCTGTTTGCTTTTTTCCTAAGTAGAACATAGACCATCATAAAGCTCATACCTTTATAAATTTAATGATACCAAATTCCTTTACATTTATAACTTCTAATAGAAAACAAAATGCTCTCCTTTTAAGAAAAATAATATTTTAATTTTTGAGTAGGTTTGTCTTATTTATTAAAAATCCAAGAATTATATATCACCATGACTTAATTACCATTTTCTTATATAAAATAAACTACTTTTTAAAAGAACTACTTTTTAAAAGAAGAGATGGTAGCATATGGAAACAATTACAGTGAAGTCAGGTGAGCATGCTAAGCTGCTATTTTATCTCGTAATCATACTTGTGCAGCAACATCACAACTAACTGATCATTCTAAGAAAATAAATGCTGACATTTCAGTGAGAATGTATATGTGTATGTAAGAGTCAGAGAAAGAGAGGAGCACCTGCATTCTTGAGAAAGAGCTTTATAATAGTATAATTTTTTACCTAAAATTTGCCTGATACTATTTTTTCAGAATACAACAACATTTTAAAATTCTTTGTGTACAATATGGCTACTATAAGCTTATATCAATGAACATATGTCCAGTTATTGCATGTTGCAAAGTCAGAAAAATTTTTATACCTTAATTTAAATAGCTAATATTAATCATCTCTCCCTTTTTGATATTTCCATAATATGTAGACTCAAAGAAAACATGAGCTAAAATAGAACTGGTAGAATCACTTGCAGTTCAATGAGTGATTTTTGAATATATAATAAGGTCCAAATATTGAATTAATAACTAACTATACAAAGATGAATAAGAGACGTTTCAGTTGAAGCAACAATAAAGATAAATCTTTTAGTTGGAGTAATCAAACAAATAAAAGATAATTGCCATTAAGTGAAACAAATGAAATGATAAAGGTAGGTCAAAGTTGAGTTAGGAGCTCAGAAGAGAGCATGAGGCAAAGAGAAAAGAGGCATGAGGAAAGAGAACCAGAGAAAGTATGTTGGAAGAGTCTAGGCTAAGCGTTTTCTTAAACACGGGTGTGAAATATGTCAGATGGAAGGAAGCTTAGATTATCTTCCTATAGAAATAATTTATTTTATGGAGGCACAATTTTTGTAAATGTTTAAGTAAGAAAGGGATGTATATGTATGTTGGGTAGTGAAAATATGAACTGCAGTTTCACACGGTAGGTCATTTCTTAACATCCATTTCACTTCTTCCTCCACTGTATATCAGTCATGTAGTTTGGAATAAATTAGTTCCAGGTCCAGGGATATGTGTTGCTTATACTAAGCCAATTAAAATAGTTGCATTTCCCTAGAGAGTTATTGTTCCAGGAACTTAGGTTTATATAAATCATCTTCAAATGACACACTCATATCTTGGTTCAGATATGAGTACGTGACCTGATCGACACACTCATTCTACAAGATGGTGGTTTTGGTTCATGACTATAGAATGATAAATTCTACATCCTACTAGTATGAAGGCAACAAGGATGCCAGAGCTCAAGACATCATGTCCACATTCCAGGCAGGAAAATTAAGGATATAAATCAAAAGATTTCACATTGAGTCAGATTCCCATAATCTTCCCAGGGCCATACCCAGTGAACTGTGCTTAATCCTTAGTGGCCAGAACTATGTCAAATAACTACTCTGGCTATTAAAAAAAAAAAAGCAGGAAATATATTTTTATCTGGTACACATTCACTCCAAAATTTCATTGTAAAATATAAATACTAAAGATGGAGTAGAGAATGAATATCATATGGGATACTAACATTTTCTAACATATAGCTACCAATTTCAAAGTGTTCATAATCTACTATGGGAGATAGATGCATAAAAAGTAATTAGAGCCTATTTTAAAGTCTACTTTATTTTTTTTTTTTAGAGCAATGAAAGCTTTATTTTTTTTTTATTAGATAATAAATTTTATTGTTATATTCCCCATACAATTGCAGCCCCCCATTCTGACCCCAATCCCTCCCCTCCCGCCCCTGCCCCCTAAAAGTGTCTCTGGTTCATAGTTTTTTGTTGATTTTGATTTTCACTTTCTTATAGTTATTCATTTTCCTGGTCCCTTGTTTAAGTTTTCTAGATTCCTGCTATGAGTGAGACCATCCGGTATTTTATTTTTCTTTTTGGCTTATTTCGCTGAGCATGATCCCTTCCAGCGCCATCCATGTTGCTGCAAATTGCATGTGTTTATCTTTTTTGAATGCTGAGTAATATTCCATGGTATATATGTACCACATCTTCTTGATCCAGTCATCTATTTTTGGGCATTTGGGTTGTTTCCAAAGCTTAGCTATTGTAAACAGTGCTGCTATAAACATAGGGGTGCAGGTGTTCTTTGGAATTGATGTTTCTGTGTCCTTTGGGTAAATACCTAGGAGTGGACTTGCTGGATCATATGGAAGCTCTATGTTTAGTAGGTCCAGAAATCTCCACACAGCTTTCCACAGTGGTTGGACCAGTTTGCACTCCCACCAACAGTGCAGAAGAGTTCCTTTTTCTCCACACCCTCGCCAACATTTGTTGTTGCTAGTTTTTTTAATATGTGCCATTCTCACTGGTGTAAGATGGTATCTCATGGTAGTTTTGATTTGCATTTCCCTGATGACAAGTGATGTTGAACATTTTTTCATATGCCTGTTGGCCATTTGCATTTCCTCTTCAGAGAAGTTTCTTTTTAGCTCTTCTGCCCATTTTTTGACTGGATTATTTTCTTTGTTGTTGTTGAGTCTCATCAGCTCTTTGCAGATTTTTGTGATCAGTCCTTTATCATTAGTGTTGGGTGCAAAAATGTTCTCCCAGTTGGTGGGGTTCTCTTTGTTTTGTTATTGTCTCTTTTGCTGTGCAGAAGCTCTTTAATTTGATGTAGTCCCAGCTGTTTATCTTCGCCTTCACTATCACTGCTTTGGGTGATGTGTCTGTAAAGATGTCTTTGATGTGCAAATCACGTAGTGTTTCGCCTATATTTCCTTCTATATATTTTATGGTTTCAGGTCTTATGTCTAGTTCTTTAATCCATTTTGAGTTGATTTTTGTGTATGGTGTGAGGTAGTGGTCAAGCTTCATTCTTTTGCATGTAGCGACCCAGTTTTCCCAGCACCATTTATTGAACAAACTTTCTTTGCTCCAATGCATAGTCTTTGCTCCTTTGTCAAAGATTAGTTGACCATAAATCTGTGGGTTTATTTCTGGATTTTCTATTCGATTCCATTGGTCTGTATGTCTGTTCTTGTTCCAATACCATGCAGTTTTGATGATTATGGCTTTGTAGTATAGTTTGAAGTCTGGGAGTGTGATGCCTCCATTCCCTTCTTTTTTTTTCAGGAGAGCTTTGGCTATTCGGGGTTTTTTGTGATTCCATATGAATTTCATCAATAATTGTTCTATTTCTTTGAAGAATGACATTGAAATTTTGATTGGAATAGCATTGAATCTGTATATTGCTTTTGGAAGGATGGCCATTTTAATAATGTTTATTCTTCCAATCCATGAGCAGGGGATATCTCTCCATTTCTTTGTGTCTTCTTCTATTTCTTTTAACAGTGTTTTATAATTTTCTTTGTATAGGTCCTTTACCTCTTTTGTTAGATTTATTCCCAAATATTTGATTTTTTTTGTTTCAATAACGAAAGGGATGGTTTTTTTGATTTCTTCTTCTTCAGATTTATTGTTTGTGTATAGGAAGGCTACTGACTTTTGCGTGTTGATTTTGTATCCTGCCACTTTACTGAACTGATTGATGAGTTGAATTAGCTTTTCTGTGGAGTTTTTGGGGTTCTCTATGTATAATATCATATCGTCTGCAAATAGTGATAGTTTGACTTCTTCTTTTCCTATTTGGATTCCTTGGATGTCTTTCTCTTGTCTTATTGCCCTGGCTAGGACTTCCAGTATTATATTGAAAAGCAGTGGTGAGATTGGACATCCTTGTCTTGTTCCAGATCTTAATGGAATTGCTTTCAGCTTTTCACCATTGAGAACGATACTGGCTGTTGGCTTGTCATAGATGGCCTTTATGATGTTAAGGTATGTTCCTTGTATCCCAAGAATTTCAAGGGCTTTTATCATGAATGGGTGTTGCACTTTGTCGAAAGCTTTCTCAGCATCTATTGATATTATCATATGGTTTTTATATTTCTTTTTGTTGATGTGTTGGATAACATTGATTGATTTTCGGATGTTAAACCATCCTTGTGTCCCTGGAATGAATCCTACTTGGTCTTGGTGAATTATCTTATGGATACATTGTTGGATTCTGATGGCTAAAATTTTATTGAGGATTTTTGCATCAGTGTTCATTAGGGAGATTGGCCTGTAGTTTTCCTTTTTTGTGTTGTCCTTGTTCGGTTTTGGTATTAGTGTAATGTTGGCTTCATAGAACGTGTTTGGTATTGTCCCTTCCTTCTCAATTTTTTGGAAGAGTTTGTGAAGGATAGGCACTAATTCGTCTCTGAATGTTTGGTAGAATTCATTTGTAAATCCATCAGGTCCTGGGCTTTTGTTTTTGGGGAGGTTTTTGATTACCATTTCAATTTCGCTAATTGTAATTGGTCTGTTTAGGTGTTCTATTTCTTCTTTATCTAGCTTTGGGTGATTGTAGAGTTGTAGGAATTTGTCCATCTCCTCTAGATTGTTAAACTTGTTTCCATATAACTGTTCATAGTAGTTACTGATTATTCTTTTGATTTCTGCTGTGTCCATTGTGATTTCTCCTCTTTCATTGATGATCCTGTTTATTTGTGCTTTCTCCCTTTTTTCCTTTGTGAGCCTGGCTAGGGTTTTGTCTATTTTATTGATTTTTTCAAAGAACCAGCTCTTGGTTTCATTGATCTTTTGGATTGTTTTTTTAGTTTCAATTTCATTTATTTCTGCCTTGGTTTTTATTATTTCTTTTCTTCTACTGGTTTTTGGGTTTTTTTGTTGTTCTTTTTCTAGATCTTTGAGCTTCGAGATTAGGTTGTTTCTTTGAGTTCTTTCTTGTTTCTTGATGTGAGCTTCTATTGCTATATATTTTCCTCTTATTACTGCTTTTGCTGCATCCCATACATTTAGGATATTGGTGTCCTCCTTGTCGTTCAATTCAAAAAATTTTTTAATTTCTTCTTTCATCTCCTCATTAGTCCAGTGGTCTTCCAGTAGTGTGGTTTTTAATCTCCATGAGGTAGGAAAGTTCCTTGCCTTCTTTTTATGGTTTATTTCTAGTTTGATGCCTTCATGGTCAGAAAAGATGGTTGATATGATTTCAATCTTGGTGTATCTGTTGATGTTTGTCTTGTGCCCCAGTATGTGATCGATCCTGGAGAATGATCCGTGTGCGCTTGAGAAAAATGTGTACTCCGTTTTTTTGGGGTTTAGTGTTCTATAGATGTCTGTTAAGCCCAATTGCTCTAGGTCCTTATTTAGAGCTTTGGTTTCTTTACTTATTTTTTGTCTTGTTGATCTATCCATTGTTGATAGTGGTGTGTTGAAGTCTCCCACTACGTATGTGTTTTCTCTGATGTCTGTTTTCAGAGAGGACAACAGTTGTCTGATATATTTTGGTGCTCCTTCGTTTGGTGAGTATATGTTAATGAGTGTTATTTCTTCTTGAAGTATTGTCCCCTTGATCATAATGTAGTGACCATTCGGGTCTCTTTTTATCTTTTTGAGTTTGAAGTCTGTTTTATCTGATATAAGTATAGCTGTTCCTGCTTTCTTTTTTGGTCCATTTGCTTGTAGGATTGTTTTCCATCCTTTAACTTTGAGCCTATTTTTATCTTTTGTAGCTAAATGTGTTTCCTGGAGACAGCAAAAGGTTGGGTTTTGTTTCTTAATCCAGGCTGCAACTCTGTGTCTTTTTATTGAAGAGTTTAGTCCATTTACATTTAGAGTTAATATTGATATGTTAACATCTGTATTTGCCATTGTGTTTGTCTTTCCTTTGATTTTATTTATTTATTCTTTTAATAACTTTTTTTTTTTTTTGGCCTTCTTTCATTGTTATTCGACCCTCTGAGGTTCTGGCTTTAGGACTCCTTGTAGTATTTTTTGGAGTGGGGGTTTAGTTGCAATGAAATTCCAGAGTTTCTGTTTGTCTGGGAAAGTCCATATTCTTTCTTCAAAGAGGAAGGAGAGCTTTGCGGGATAGAGTATTCTTGGTTGGCATCTGTTTTCTTGGAGTCTGTTGACTATGTCCCTCCACTCTCTCCTTGCCCGTAGTGTTTCTTCGGAGAAGTCTGATGTCAGCCTGATTGGCTTTCCTTTGAATGTTATCTGTTTCTTCCCTCTTGCCAGCTTCATTATTTTTTCCTTGTCCTGGATTCTTGGGAGCTTTACTATTATGTGTCTTGCTGTATTTTTCCTTTCGTCGTGGAAGTTTGGTGTTCTTCTTGCTTCTTGTATATCAATTTTCAGCTCCTCCTTCACATTTGGGAAGTTCTCTTCAATTATCTCTTTGAATATTTTCTCTGTTCCTACTTCTCTCTCCTCTCCTTCTGGTATTCCTATAACTCTTATATTTCCTTTCCTCATGGAGTCAGATAGTTCCCGAAGTCTTTCTTCATTCTTTTTCCTTCGTACTTCTCTTTCCTTTTCTGTTTTGGTTCTTTTTATTTCTGTGTCTTCAAGAGTACTTATTCGTTCTTCCATTTCATCAATTCTGCTTTCATTGCTTTTCCCAGAATTCTTTAGTTCTTCCATTAATTCTTTGATCTCCTGCATTTCTTTTACTTCCCTCTTTAGGGACTCAATTTCATTCTTCTGATCGTTGATTATTTTTCCCTTATCATTGTTTTCCTTTATGACTTCTGTCAGTTTTTTAATCACGGCAATTTTAAATTCTCTTTCTGGAAGGCTCAGAAGTTCTTCCAAGTTACTGTCGTTGCCATCTGGGGCTGGTTTTCTTTTTGTGGTGTGCTTTTTCTCTGGAGAGTTGCTAGGTTGCGTGTGGTTCTTCTCCTCCCTACTGTCTGTTTTCTAATTTGCCGTATGCGTTGGGACACTGTGTAGTTGGGACTGGCCGGCATCTTGGGTGGGCTTCTCTGCTCCCCCTGGTTCCTCCAGGAGTCATCTGTCAGTTTCAAGCAGTCTTTACTGGAGAAAGGTCCCTGTTCTAAAATGCCGATGTGGGGACACACTCCCCTGTGCGCCTGGTCTGCCCCGGCGGTGGGTTCCTGCTCCCCCTCTGGGCTTGGACTGCAGGCCAGAGGGGTTCTGGCGTGGGCGAACTTCCCCCGCTCACCTCTGGCTCCTGAGGAAGCCTTCTGCAGGTAGTCTTTACTGAAGAAATGTCCCTATTCTATAATGGTGATGTGGGACACACTCCCTGCGCGTCCGGTCTCAGGCACACTCTTCTGCGCGCTTGGTCTGCCCCGGCTTTGGGTGCTCGCTCTCCCTGTGGGCTCAGACTACTTGTTCGGAAGGGGCCCGGCGTGGGCTAACTCCCCAGCTGGCCACTAGCTGCTTCAGGAGCCTGTGCTGGGGTCAAGTCGCTAGGTGGCGCCAGAGATCTCTCCTGGAGCCCTTGGGGAGCTGATTTTCCACCCAGTGGGACAGGGAGCAGAGCAGGGATGGTAGGGTACACCTCAACGGCTTTGGGGTGCTGTGTCTGCCTTGTGCCCCACCGTCGTGGGGAACCCACGCCCCTAATTTCGTGCCCCGGGTCTCAGTTCCAAAGCCCTCAGTTCCAGGACGCGGGCTGTAGCCCAGATCAGTGTCGCGGGAATGGCGCCTTTTGAATCCCGCTCCCCTGCCTGGGCGCCTGGTTCCTGCTCACTCCGGGAGGGCCTCCGCAAGTCTCCCCGCAAGCCCAGGTCGTCTCCCCGCAAGCCTAGGTCGCAGGCGCGGGGACCTGGGCAGCTGCGATCCGATCCGCGCAATCCGGCCGCTTTCCCCGCGCAATCCCGCTCCGCGTCTGTTTTTCCAGCGCGCCGCTTTCCGCGCAGGCTTACCGGGCGGCCGGGGCTGTGTGCTGGTGCTGGTCTCCTCCTGGGGGGCGGGGTCTCTCTTCAATGGCGCCCGGAGCTCACCTCCGCGGCGGATCCTGCGGGGGTTCTCCGCAGCTCCCGTTCACAGGGTGTGGTGGCTGCAATAGTTCCTTTCCACTCACAGTCCCGCTTGCTGCGTCCTTTGTTCTTGTGGGCAGTTTTAGTTTGTTGTTTTCCTCCTCTCTGCCGGTCGGAGAGTGCCGCCTCTGTGGGCGGGGGAGGGGAGCAGGGTTCTGCGCTTCCCTCCCTTCTGGTCCTCTTTTATGGCAACTTTCTTCTTCGGGCAGTTTGCTGGAGTCGTCCGTTTATCTTCCGTGTCCCGGTTCTCACTGGGACCTGCCTCTTTTCCTCCCTATTAACTTTTTTTAATGAGAGATCTTACTCGCAGCGTCTCCTCGCCGCCATGTTGCTCCGCCCCCTTAAAGTCTACTTTAATAAATGTACCAAGAAGTTATTGCTAATGAAAGAATTATCTTTGCAGATGGGCTTTTACTTGTAAGAAATAGATTACATTTCCCTGCATAGAAATTTAAGGCATTTCTAGCATCAAGTATAATCAACTCCAATATTGAGGAAAAGAAACAAAAATTAAATAAACTAATAATTTTGAATACCAATAAGGGGCATCATCTCTGGACTGATTTCCTGATACACTGTTTGCACAGTAGCTAGCCAAGGCTGTGGTAAGAATTTGAGGCTTCTTAGATACTTTCAGCTGTTTAACTGGGAAGATGGTACCTGGTGACCTTGGTGGCTGCATTTGTACTATATTAGAAAATCTCTTGATAGGAAAAAAAGAAAAAAAAAAACAAAAAACACAGCAGTCTCAGTTACCTAGAGAAGGCAACAAGTCTCTATTTCTCTGGATAATTCCAATATAAAATCTTCTGCAGATTTTGCACAAACTTTTATAAAGCATGGAATTTAATGATAAAAGTATTACCGAACACTCTTAGCTAACACCTTGATATTAAATGAAAGTTGCAACCAAAGAAATTTGGAAAACTTGAACAAGATGTAATATTATTAAATAATTAAAAAGCACACAATGAAATAGAAAAAAAGATGTTTATAAAACAGAATTGAAGATTTTGGAAATGAAAAAAAATGTTGAAATGAAAAGTAATAACCCTTTATAAGGTGTGTTAGCAAAATGGATGTAGATAAGGATTTAAGAATCTTTCTTTTTGAACAAAGAAAAAGAAATATAAAATATGAAATATGAAAAAGAAAGTAAACAATGTAAAAATATGAAAAACAGACGGGGAAGAGTGTCTGAGATAGTTTGTCAAGCTAAAATAATAACTGAATTCTAATATAAAAATATTACACTAAGAAACAACAGATCATTTTTTTTAAACTGCAATGTCTTTATAGTTTATATCCAAAAGATATATAATATATATTAGTAGGGAATATAGCTCAGAAAAAAGAATAAAAATTCAGGATAAAAACTATATTTCCAGCCCCCACCCTGTGGCGCAGCGGTTGAGCACTGGGCTGCGAAGCTGCCCGCAGCCTCTGCAGCGCCAGTTCTATCCCCGGCCACCAGCAAGGGTCCCACATGGCGTGACAGACCTCTCCTGCTGCGCCCGCTGCTCTCCTCAGCAGTGTATTTTGTCAGTCTGCCTGTTCTATTCCCCGCTCTGGCTCTGGTGAATTCTCTCACCCTCCCGCGCTTCTGACTGTGCCCAATGCTTGTGTAAATAAATAAATAAAGGACCTCCCCTGATGGTGCAGAGGTTGAGTGCTGGGCTGCGAAGCTGCCTGCAACCTCTGCAGCACCAGTTCGATCCCTGGCCACTGGAGAGGGTCCCAAATAGCGCACAGACCTCTCCTGCCATGCCCGCTGCTCCCCTCAGCAGTGTATTTTGTCAGTCTGCCTGTTCTGTTCCCCGCTCTGGCTCTGGTGAATTCTCTCACCCTCCCACGCTTCTGACTGTACCCAGTGCTTGTACAAATAAATCTTAAAAAATAAAAAATAAAATAAAAGTGCATTCCTTACTTTAAAAATTAATAAATCTTTAAAAAAAAAAAACAAAACTATATTTCCAGAAGCACGAATGAGTACACATATCAATTAAACATGAAATGTTAAATATAAATAGTAATACTAAATAATTACTTTAATGAGAGACTGGGAGTAATATTCCACATGAAAATTGGCAGGTAGTGTTGGGGGCTAAAATTCAACAAATATAAAATGATATTAGGATCCTTGTCTTCAGTGGCATATTTAGGGGGTGGAGGATATTTTCCAGGCAAAGGTTTCTTAGGACGATAAAAATATAGACAAAACAACAACAATAAATTGACTTTACCAAATTAACAGTTGTTTTTTAATAAGAAGGTATTGTGAAAATCAAAAGGCAAGTTAATAGAAATTATCTGCAGTAGAAGGGTCAGGCAACTATTTAGAATATACAGAAAGTTGTTCAGAGAATAAGTATTATAAATTCTCATCACAAGTTAAAAAGGTTTTCCTTCATTTTCTTTTTAATATTAAACTTATGATAGCTAAATCCATTGTGGTAATCATTTCACATGATGTAAATGAAGCTATCATTCTGTGCATGTTAAACTTATACAGTGGAGTGTGTGAATTATTTCATAATAAAACTGGAAAAGAGAAGCCTAGCATGTGTAAACAACCCTCCCAACTTAATAATATAAACAGAAGCTAACTAATTAAAAATAGGTAAAAGTGTTTAATAGACACTTCACAAATGGAAAAAATAAATGAAAAAGCAAATAAAATATTTTCAACATTAATATCCATCAGCAAAATACAAACTGAATACATAAGCTACACCTATAGATTTACTATAAAGTATCAGAAATTTAAAAGATTGACAAAAGCAAGTTTTGACAAAGATGAGAAATTGATTTGTTGTTAGGAATGCAAAATGGTACAATTTGGAAACCACTTAGCTAAAATGAAAAATAACAATGCCAGGTGTTTGAATGGAACCAGAAGAGGTAGCAATTTTATGTTTTGATATGAATGCAAATGTCCAAATGACTTTGAAAAACATTTTATTGGTATTTAAATGCACATTATTTAAATGTGCCAAGATCTGGACCAGCAACTGTATTGCTAGGTATATCTCCAATACAATAAAAATATGTCACTGTAGAAACAGAATATATATAAAACAATAAAGGAATACTTGAACAATTAAATGTCTATAGAATCAAAATTTAATAAAATAGACCAATTGTTTGAAAGCACAACTACTAAACTTACCCAACATGAAGCAGATTCTTTGAATTGTCCTATACTATTAAAGCAATATCATTGAAGTTGTAATTTAAAAACATATCAATATAAGGTAACATTGGCTTGCATTATTGTTGATATTTTGAAAGTATAAGATCTAAGATCCCCCTCTTTAGAATTTGGAGTTATTAGAGATTTCATAATTTGCCCAAATTTGCATTGCTGGGAAATGGTGAGCTGAAGTTTGAACTGTTTGTCAGACTAAAAAATCCAGAAGTCTCATATATTTTCATGATGTCAGAATTATCTTGAATCAAAAATCAGATGAAGAAAGTTCAAATAAAAGAAGAAAAACCAACTATAGGACATAACTTCATTTAAAAAAATCCCAAATTGAAAAAAAAAAGAACATTGCTTTACCAAAATCCCTTATTAAGAGAGACACAAAAGTCTCCACATAGTATTACCATATTAAATCGAACAATTGCAAAAGCCATACTTCATGAACTAGTGGAGTTTATTCCAGAATACAATATCCATAATAAAAAGTAATCTAAACCATTATAATACATATGATCATATTAGTTGATGCAAAATTTTGATAAAATTCAATACTGATTCATAATAAAACCCTTAGTAAAGGGGGAGTGGATGAGAACTTCTTCAATTTTATCATGGAATTTAAGAGGGGAAACCCCTATGGCTAGTATCATAATGAATGGAGAAAGACAGAATTCTTTCTTTTGTGATAGGTAGGAAACATAGCAAGGAAATCCATTCTCATCACTCCTATTTAACATCTTGCTAGAAATTCTGGACAATTTATATGTCAAGAAAAAGAAATTAAATGCGTAAATAAATTGAAAAGGAAAAACAAAATTTTCCAATGTATGTGCATGTGACTGTCTATATAGAATATCTCAAGGAATCTACAAAAAAAATTATATAACCAGTGAAAATGTTCATCAAGCTCAAAGGTACAGATTCAATAAACAAAAACTCAGTAGTATTTCTAAATATTAATAATGATTATTTGGAAAAAAACTTTTAAAATAACATTTATGATAGCTCTAAAATCATGAAGCATGTAGCTACAAATCCAACAAAATGTACATGAATTAAATGCTGAAATTTACAAAACACTAATAAAATAAATTGAAAAATATCTAAATGAATGAACGGAAACACTGTGTTACTAAATTTGAAAAAGAAATTAAAAGTGTCGACTATTTGAATGTTCACATAAAAGTTTAACACGATCTTAACAAAATCACAGCAAGATATTTTGTATAGACAATGTTACTCTAAAATTAATGTGGAATTTTGAAACAGAAGAGTAAATATCTCCGTACTTGATTTTAAAACTTATTTTACAGCTATAGTGTGTGGAATTGGCAAATAGACCAATAAATCAGTGACACAAATTAGGCATTGTAGAAATAGCCCCTACACAAATAATGACAGCTGACATTTGACAAAGGTGCAAATTCATTTAGATGGGAAAATGATAGACTTTTCCACAAATAATCCTAGAGAAATTATACAACCATAGGCTAGAAAAAAATGGAATTAATCTCCATCTAAACACCCAAATAATTAATCAAAATGGATTACAGATTTAAATTTAAAGTATGTCATAAAACTTTTAGAAATCCTAATGTTTGTAAAAGTTCTTAGACATGATGCCAGAAGAATAATCAATAAAAGAAATAGTGGATTAAAATTCACTAAAATTAAAAACCTTTGCTCTGTGGTAGACTTTCAAAAGAATTAAAAATATCAAGCTACACATTTTTGTGAAAATATTTGGAAAACATGTATTAAATATATATAACAAAGGACTTTGTACAGAATATGTAATGAAACCTCAAACTCAACAGTAAAAAAGTTAACAACTGATTTTAAAAAAATAAAAGGCACTTCACCAAAGAGGGTATACCAAAGGAAAGTAAGTGCATGAAGAGTTTTAAAACATCATTTGTCAAATTAAAACCATAATGAGTTAGTACTATGTATGTGACAGAATAGATAAAAAATATTTTTCAGAAAATAATGAAAAATTTGCAAGTTCTGGTGATGATATGTAACAGGAACAGTTCTGGTGATGATATGGAACAGGATATGGATCATCATTTGTTGACGATCAAAATGCTAAATGCACACTTGGAAAAATAGTGTGACAGGTTCTTACAGTTAAATCTACTCTTCCTTATGACCCATAATCCCACACTGGGTACTTAACCTCAAAAAAGGAAAACATATCTCATTAAAACCTACACATAAATGTTTATAGCAGTATTTTTCATCATCTTCAAGGAAGTAAACAACCTAAATGTCACTCTAAACCACTGTTTGCATTTAAATAAAGGAATACAATTTAGTGATAAAAAAGCATGTGTTTTCCAAATGATGAAGGTTAATATCAACAGCGGTTAATCACGTTGATAGCAAATATATGATATGATTAAAATGGCATTTTACCTTTGTGATTTTTCTTCCCAAATCGTAAAACCTTAATTTAATCATGAGAAAAACATCATCAGATAAATCTCATTTGAGTGGTATACTACAGAATGCCTGATGAGCACTCCTCAAAACTATCAAGATCATCAAATCCATGAAAAGGCTGAGAAATTGTCTCAGTCAAGAGATATGACAAATGAATGTAATGTAGTCATGAGTGAGTGAGTCTTGAAACAGAAAAACATTAGGTAAAAATGAAGAAAATATGAATAATGTATGTAACTTATTTAATAATATTTCAGTATTGGTTTTTTAATTATGACTATAGTATATATAACAAAATATCATACAACTATGAAATATTAATAGGATAAGTGGGCATAGGGTTTATAAGAATTTTGTATGATCTCTTACATTTTTTCAATAAATATGTAAACCAAAACTATCTTAAGATAAGTTCATTAAAATATTTTGTCACATGGGAAACACTATAATTAAGCCCAAAAATGAAAAATCAAAATTAACTACTGATATGAACAACTTGAAAGAATCTCAAAGACATTACTCTGAGTAAGAGAAGCCGGTCTTAGAAAATTACATACTGTATAGTTCCACTATAGTCTCAAAAACAATGCAGATTTGGAAATCAACTCAGTGATTGTCAGGAGTTAGGAGTTGGTGAAAGATTTGACCACAGGTCATAGTGTGAGGAAATTTTGAGCACTTAAGGCACTATTTTATATCCTCGTTGTGGTTCCCGTTACAATCTATATAAGCAAGCTTCACTTAACTATATCTATAACTATATCTATCGTCATGCATTGTTTAACGAGGGGGTATGTTCTAAAAAATGTGTCACTAGGTGACACATAGTGACTTAGATGGTGTAGCCTACTGCACACCTAGTCTATATTCTACAGTATATTCCAAACATCTTTGTGTATGCCATTTGTCATTGAAATATCATTAAATAAATCATGACTATACATGTCTTAAAATTCAAATAACTGTACATCAAAAAAGATAACCATGTATTGATTAAAATAAGAATCTGGGTCACAGGTGCTTTGATGGTGGGCACACACTATTGCAATAACACTGAAGGGGGGCCCCTATACTCCCAATATGCAAATGATGTAAACCAGCATTATCTCAATAAAAATAAGTTAATTGCTTTGGTAGGGTGGTCACTTTGATTATGTTAATTCTCCCCATCCATGAGCATGGGATGTCTTTCCATCTTCTTATGTCACTAAATTCTTTAGCAACATTTTGTTCTTTTTGTATAAGTCTTTTACCTCCTTAGTTAAGTTTATTTTGAGGTACGTGATTCTTTTTTAGGGCAGTTGTAAATGAATTTTTTAAAGTCCCCTTTCTTCTTGCTCATTGCTTATATATGAAAATGCTACAGATTTTTGTGTCTTGATTTTGTAAACTGCCACTTAGCTGTATTCATCTGTTGTTCCTAACAGCTTTTGGGTGGCATCTTTAGGGATTTATACATATATAATGTATTTTATATATATATATATATATATATATATATATATATATATATATATATATATATAACATCAAATGCCCTGCAGATAGTGATAGTTTCACTTCTTTCCCAACTTGAATTGCTTTATTTCTCCTACAATTTAATTTTCATGGCCCTTTGCCACAAAGGAGTAATTTATTATGTTAGGTATCATTTAATTTTACTCTTCTTATTTGTTAAAATTGATTTTTTGTATTAATGAAATAAATGAATCAGCTTTTTAAAATTAGTAAATTAGTTAAAAGAATTAAGAAAATGACATTGACATAAAAATAGACACATGGGATGGAATTAAAATGGAATATAATCAAAAGCCCGTAAATAATTCCACTTGTGTATCAATACTTAATTCACTATAAAGGTGTCATAACCACACATTGGGGTAAAGAGATTTCTCCACAAATGGTACTGGAAATACTGGACAGATACAAGTGAGAGATTGAAGTTGGATCACTCCCTAACTGAATCCTCAAACTAAATTTAAAAATGGGTTAATTAACCAACTGTGTACTTAAAATAAATGTATTTATTGTATGCAAATTATACCTCCAGGTTGATTTTTTTCACTAAAAAAATATGTATTTTAAATCTAATAATCTTAGAAATAGGGACTATTGGAAGGGGAATGAAGAAAAGGCTTGAAGAAATTTACATTTTATATGTTGTTATTTAGTTTCACATGACTTATAAACTTCTTTGTATTTGTAAATGCCTGATGGAACAATTGAGTTTCCATTTTTATTCATTTAAAGATACAATGTAACTATTATCTCTTTTTTTTTTCCTCATGAGGACAATTTATAATATTTTTCAAGTAAAACAAGAATCAGGTGACCAACTAAAAAAAAAAAAATCAGCTCACTCATTTGACAAAAGAACAAAGCAGTGAGGGCTAAGCACTGTTATTGGGGGTTAGGGTCTCTGCAGAGCATGACATGTGAAAACTTTTGGTGACAGAGTTGTTACCTCCTCTATACTATTTTTCTCTTTTTTTTCTTATTCTTAAAAATTGTTTGAGAGAACTTTTTCTTGTGTTTCCTAATCCTTTTAAGTTGTGAAAATCTAATTAGTCTGAAATTGCTATCCTCCCCAACCCCCCATTTTCCTTTTATTTTCATAGATTGATCAAGTTTTCTCTATTCCATACTTTTCTGTACTGCAATGGATATTAGCAATTTTATTTCTCTTCTTGTGGTATATTAATCATTAAACTTTTAATCTAATATATATCAAAGTCTAGTGATACTAATTATTTCTCCCATTCTTATAAAAACCCATATTAAAAAATCCCCATATCTAGCAACTGTTTATATTTTACATGATATTCATAATTCATTAGTCAATAAAAATATTATTACATGAATAATCATTATTTTGTACTATCAGAGATTCTTCAGATTTACCTACATATCAATATTAATCACATGTCTTTGTTTTATATTCTTATTCCCTTCTAATAATTTCTTCTTTCTGATGTCTATCAGTTAGTAGTTCTTTTAGGAGAGCAGGTGAATGTTACTCTTCTATCTCATTTTCTGAAAATGTCTCTTTCTCTCTATCTCACAAAATAATAATTAGCTTTATACAGAATTGAAGCTTGACAAATTTTTTTCTTTCCATACTTCAAAGATATTTACCCCATTATTTTATCATTTTTCTATAGTCCTTGAAAAGTTACATGTAGCCCTAAAGTGGCATTCTTTTTTTTTATTTTTTTTTTTAATTTTTATTTTTTATTTATATAAGAACCGGGGTACAAACCAGATGTTCCAGAGGGTGAGAGGATTCACCAGAGACAGAGTGGGGAACAGAACAGTTAGACTGATAAAATACACTGCTGAGGAGAGCAGTGGGCAAGACAGGAGAGGTCTGTCACGCCATGTGGGTTGCTCTGCGGCCAGCGGGGATTGAACCCCTGCACCACCAGGGAGGCCCTAAAATGGCATTCTTTTTTTTTTATAATAAATTTTATTTTTATATTCCCCATACAATTTCAACCCCCCCATTTTGACCACAATCCCTCCCCTCCCTCCACCCACCCCCCCAAAATTATCTCTGGTTCATAGATTTTTGTTGATTTTGATTTTCACTTTCTTATAGTTATTCATTTTCCTGGTCCCTTATTTAAGTTTTCTAGATTCCTGCTATGAGTGAAACCATCCGGTATTTTTCTTTTTCTTTCTGGCTTATTTCGCTGAGCATGATCCCTTCCAGCGCCATCCATGTTGCTGCAAATTGCATGTGTTTATCTTTTTTGAATGCTGAGTAATATTCCATGGTATATATGTACCATATCTTCTTGATCCAGTCATCTATTTTTTGGGCATTTGGGCTGTTTCCAAAGCTTAGCTATTGTAAATAGTGCTGCTATAAACATAGGGGTGCAGGTGTTCTTTGGAATTGATGTTTCTGTGTCCTTTGGGTAAATACCTAGGAGTGGAATTGCTGGATCATATGGAAGCTCTATGTTTAGTAGGTCCAGAAATCTCCACACAGCTCTCCATAGTGGTTGGACCAGTTTGCACTCCCACCAACAGTGCAGAAGAGTTCCTTTTTCTCCACACCCTCGCCAACATTTGTTGTTGCTAGTTTTTTTAATATGTGCCATTCTCACTGGTGTAAGATGGTATCTCATGGTAGTTTTGATTTGCATTTCCCTGATGACAAGTGATGTTGAACATTTTTTCATATGCCTGTTGGCCATTTGCATTTCCTCTTTAGAGAAGTTTCTTTTTAGCTCTTCTGCCTATTTTTTGACTGGATTATTTTCTTTGCTGTTGTTGAGTCTCATCAGCTCTTTGCAGATTTTTGTGATCAATCCTTTATCATTAGTGTTGTGTGCAAAAATATTTTCCCAGTTGGTGGGGTTTCTCTTTGTTTTTGTTATTGTCTCTTTTGCTGTGCAGAAGCTCTTTAATTTGATGTAGTCCCAGCTGTTTATCTTTGCCTTCACTATCACTGCTTTGGGTGATGTGTCTGTAAAGATGTCTTTGATGTGCAAATCACGTAGTGTTTCGCCTATATTTCCTTCTATGTATTTTATGGTTTCAGGTTTTATGTCTAGTTCTTTAATCCATAAAATGGCATTCTTTTACATGGAATTTAGTTTATAAACTTTGATTCCATTTTAAAAATGACTATACTCTGCATCATGAATTTCATTAATGTTTTAGATAATCTTCCTTAGGACTTTTGTATGTTCCAATTCTGAGAATTCATTGTTAAAATTCTGGGAAATTCCCAGCCATTAACTTTTTAAAATACTAATACTTCAGTTAGTATTTCTTTCTAGAACACTCCTTAGTTAAGTAGAGGTTATTCATTACACCTAGCCTTTTTATTAGCCTCTGCTTCATAACTCATATTTCATATTTTTATCTACATTATATTCAAAATAATTTGTCTATCTTTCAAAATTTTCTGTTCAACTATGTGCAATCTGATGGTTAACTTTTCTGCTAAGTATTTTGTTTTAATTTCCCAAAGCTACATTTAGTGATTGTTCAATCAGCTTATGCTTTATATTATATTGTTATGTTCCATCTTTTGGGTTTTTTCCCTCTTTCAACTAAATCATTTTAAATATAAATATTATAGGAAGTCTAATTCTATTATTTGTATAAGTACAGAATCCTAGTCAGAGTGATTTTTTTTTTTAAATCTCCTGTGTTTTGCAACTTTGTATTGTAAAATTGACTATCTATTATTGAATTATTTATTGTTTTATAGGGGACACAGTCACTTCTCAAAGTACCGGTAGTGGAGAACCACTGTACATCATTGATTTATACTTTTCTGAATAATGTAAAAATGAATTATTAGAAAAAAATAAGTCACCAGTGACATAAAGATTAAAATTCTGGCTTTAAAAATATTTGATGAATTTTATATTAATTATTCTGTCAAGTTGCTATGTCCATTTCTAAATAACCCTCTCAGTTCATATATTTATCTTCTCACTGATGAGCAGCAAACACTTTATAAACCAGCACGTACCACAAATCACACGCTAAGTAGCACTGGTCTAGAATGCTTTCCTATGGGCTCTGTCTGGTACAGCAGATTCTCACTGGTGTAAGAGAAAACTGTGTTTAATTCTTGTTGAAAAATTCATAGGTTATATATAAATATGAAACTCAAACCTATTTGAAGGTACGAGTAAATGTTTGCAAATTATCAGATTTAATAGAACACTTAAGGAAAGATAAATATCTTCATATTAAACAGTGGATATTTTTCTTGTTATTATTCCCCCCCCCACCTCCCCACACCCCCCGCCTCAGGCTATAGTTTTTTTGTTGTTGTTGTTTTGTTTGTTTTTTTTTTTTGAAGTTCATTGCCTGTTGTGGAGCTCCAAGTGGAAATAGTTCACCTTGTATGGGCATAGACTCAAAATTCTGTTTCTGAGCTACACCACAACCTCCTGTCCTGTTGCCCAAACTGCACTGCTGGTCATGCAACTGCAGAATCAATTGAAAAACTTATTTCTTTCATTTTAAATCAGGTCTTTATCTTTGACCTCTGCATTGAAAACATGGTAGCTATTGTTATTTTGCAGTTCTAGTACTATATAAATTTTTTCTATTATTCAGTACAAAATAATCCCAGAATTTGATACATTCGTATGGACACTGATGCCCACTTTTTAATTAAAGATCTTTTTTGACTTGTTTGTAAAATTTCTTCGAACTACTTAGTTATTGAAGATTTTCTTTACACAGATACACACACAAAACTGGGTGACCTGTTGTTTGCAACTACGCAATTTGTATATAATACAGATCTATATTTTTGAAAATTTCTGGATTTACGTTTAAAGAAAAGAAAACAGAAATTTACCTAACAAAAGACATAAAATAAATAAAACTTTTACACTCTCCAAATCCAGTTGCAAGAAAGCTTGTGTCTATTCCTGACTATGTGCTGTGTAGAAGAGATACCTAAAGCAAAGTGATAACATAATAGAAAGTACAGGTGTGGAACAAATGCTATTCACTTTCTACAAAAAAACAATGCAAAAGTTGAGGTTCTTTTTAATAACATCAGATTAAATCTACTAAAAGAAACCGAGAAATTGCAGTTCATTAAATTTAATTATAGTCATTGTTTCAAGTCGCTTGGATTAATATATAGGTTAATCACAAGGGTTAATATATGGAAGATAAGCATTAGAAGAAGTTATGTAAAAAAGAAATGGACATACCATATTTTGATAATATTAACTTATAAGCAATAGGTAATGATAGAACCTACCTTAAGGGTGAGTATTCAGTAGGAAGCATTACATAATATGGGCATGGAGAATTCTCAACTACTTTTGAATTATTTTCTAAGAACAGTTAAGAGCCAACTTAAGAACATGTAGTAGAATGTATCTCTATCCTAGCTGCATATTGGAATCACCAGTTTTTTGAAACACTTTTGACAATTCATTCCTTCTGTCTCCAAAATTCAGATTTTACTGATTTGGATTGGGACAGATATTGCTCTATATTAAATTTCTATAAGAGGTTATAATGTACATAACCTCTTTTCTACACATTAAGTGTACCTGAAAAGTTTATATAAATCTCAATCACTAGGCTGCATCCACATCAATTAAATCAGAATCTCTAAGGCAGGCCCCAGGCATCAGCGTTCTTTCATGCTACTGTTGATTCCAATTTGCAGCCAAGGTTGAGAACATGTACACTTGAGGAAAAATTTTCTAAGCAGGGAAAAAACAAATTTAAAGCCCCCATTGCAGAAAGAAAGTAGTCAATAGTTTTCAAGGTCAGAAAGAAAGTCAGCTTTAGGGAAGACAGTAAAAGTATGTAACAAGATGATATAGGAAGAAAAATTTTAATAAAATGATCTGATAAAAATTAGTCAAGAAAGTGATTTAATGTAATTTATGTTGGGGATCCTATAGAAATAAAAACATAAAGTTATTAATGGCTCTATACTAAATAAATCAATAAATAAATAATCTCATTGGCCACTACATAGAGATAGAATATATACATGAAAGCATAAATCTATTTATATAATCCAAACAAATGAGTAAAATCTAAAATGAAGATGAGGACATAAATAAATATAGGAAGAAAAATACAATAATAGAAAGAATACAAATAAACTTGAAATTCGAAAAAACAGTAGTTTTTAGTGAAATATATGTAAACTTCTAATACCAGTAAACAAATGATATTGAAACATTAATATGGATCTCCATATTTACAAAGATACAGAAATCAGCCATTCAAAATAACTGTAGACAAAACTAACTTATTAAAATACCAAATTCCAAAATAAACAAAAAATTTTGTGGGGCCTCCCCAGTGGCACAGCGGGTGGCAAATATGTTGCATACAAGTCATGCAGTGATCATTCCATTTCAGAAAATATGTTCAAATAATAATTAATACAAGCAAAGACATTTCAAATGATTAAAGCTATATCTACATAAAAACAAATGAATATTTAGTCACTTGTTCTTCATTCATGATAACATGAAGTTCTATGGCTTGTTATATGGCTGGAATCTGGTAATTAATATAAAAAGCACCTCTCTTATAAATAAACAATGGCAGTTTAAAATATAATGAAAAAAATTCTATTTTCATTTAATACTAACATTTATAATAATAGTAATAATAATATTTAAGCATACCTAACCCAAAGTGTACTGAATATATATGAAAAGCATTGTAAATCTATAATCTATTATATGCCAGACATTATATAAATTATAGATAGAAAAATATTTGGATAAATATTAAAGATAATGGTCTTTGATAAAAAGCTATATTATAATTCTCCCTAAATTAACTTCATAAATTCTATTCAATACCAATTAAAATTCCATCAGCCTTTCAACTTGGGGGGCACATGACAAAATGACACTAAGGTTCATCAGGGGAAATAAATATGTGACAATATCTAAGAAATTTCAGAAAAAAAAATCAGTAATGAGACCCTTATCAGATATTAAAAAGGCCACTAATGAGGGAAGGTTTAGATAAATTTTAGCTCTTTTATATAATAATTAATACAAAGCAATTAAAAATAAATGTGCATGTGCGTTATGCAGTTCTAAGATACATTACTTTAAATAAACAAACATGTAAGAAATTAATATATATATACACATCACATATTTCTGAATATATCCAAGAAACTATTATGTGGTTACATATTCAGAGAGCCACTATCCTTCCAGTGGGGAAAAACTTGCACTTCATTGTCTGATGGCATTTTTGCCACATATGTGTTATTTTACTTTCTGTTCTTATTTTAATTCTCAAAAAGCTTTTCAATACTGATCCAAGAATTGCAACAAACTTTGTATCCATATAAAGCTTATGTTAAAACTTATTAGAGAAGAAAACAACTTCACACCATTTTACAAAACACTTTAATGATGTATTTCCTTAACGTATAGACTGTATTACCAATTTTAAAGTAATAGACATTATTTTCACACAGATCTCCCTGGTTATAATTGTAACACTAACCACTATAGTATGAAGAACCCCCAATTAACAACTGAAAATTGTATAAGTTTCCTATGAATTTCTATGTTTCAGCTGTTTAAAAATTTACCATGTAGATATATTACTACTCAAAAGAGGTAGTTAATGATATTTGGAATATTCCAATTTAGTGAAAATCTCAGTAAACATTATTCTTTTGAGACACTATAACATTACAACACATTTTAGAAAAGACATTTACTTTGAAACAACATTCATAAAAGATTGTGCTATAAATCTCCCCTGTTTGTTTCAGGAACCAGATAACTGTAGCTTCTCATTTAAAAAAAAAAAAAAAGAAAAGAAAAAGAAACAAGCAAACAAATAAAACAACTCAGCTATCATTTTTTTTAAGATTTATTTATTTATTTATACAAGCATGGGGTACAGTCAGAAGTGCGGAAAGGTGAGAGAATTCACCAGAACCAGAGTGGGGAACAGAACATGCAGTCCTATGAAGTACACTGCTGAGGGGAGCAGCAGGCATGGCAGGAGGGATCTGCATGCCGTGTGGGACCCTTGCTGGCGGCTGGGGATCGAGCTGGCACTGCAGAGGCTGCGGGCAGCTTCGCAGCCCTGCACTCAACTGCTGCGCCACCAGGGGAGGCCTCTTAACTATCATCTTAATGGTGTTTCAGAACTGCAAAGTAAAAGGATCCAAGCCATTGGGTTTTTTTTTTGTTTGTTTGCTTTGTTTTGTTTGTTTGTTTTTTTAATATATTATTTACATAATTTTTCATTTTTGCACAATGTATGCATTTTCATCTTGGTTATAGTCCCCATACAATTCCCACCCCCCCTTGTTTTGATCCTATTCCTCCTCCCCCCCGCTGTAGTGTGTCTCTGGTTTATAGTTGCTTGTTGATTTTGAGTTTTACTTTATTATAATTAGTCTTTTTCCTGGTTCCTTATTTAGGTTTTAATTTATAAAGTTTTCAGTGTCTGACATGGTGAACTCCTGAAATAACTGCTCCAAAGAGATGGAAACAGTTAGTGAAGGCTTAATGCAAAAGAGAATGCCACCTTATCTTAGTTGCAGTAGCATCACTAAAACAACTTTGCCCAGGAATCTGGCCCTAAGGAAACATATTTGATGGTGAAACAAGGTCTCTTTGCTAGTTATTTTGTTGCATGTCCATCTGCCATGTTGAGATGTTGCCAGCTCACAAACCAGCCTGCTATTTTCAGTAAGCATGTGCCAAAGCAGCACATGGTTTAGACTGGCAGATTACATAAGGCTGTGAGTATCTACTATAATAAAAATTTAGTCTTTTGCCCAGTGTGTTTGATCCTTAAATTGCTCACTGTACATTCATTAACTCTTAAAAAATTCCTTTGAAAGAGATGACATATCACTAATTTACTTTGTAATTAGGGAAACTTGACAGAGATAAGTGACTTAACCGGAGTGGCAATTGAATACCTAGTGAAATAAATGTTCTGAACTGAAACCACATCTTCTGAATTAAGTTTTTGATACTTATTAGAGAAAAAAAGTCATAGAATTTAATATTTTATAGATTGCACTCAGTATGATGACACAGATAGGTATTTCCTGAAAGAATAAGTGGTAGCAGTGATGTTTTATAAAATAAGACTAAAAAACATATTACTACTAAAAAAGTCTAATACTTTTGAGTCTAGAAGTCTTAGCAACCAGTAATTGACCTCATATTGTATTTCCCTCATGCAATTCTACTTTGTTGCTTACTTAAGCTTCACTGCCTAGTGTTCTTTGTGCCAAAGGGCCATTTAGAAGAAGCTCTAGTGATATTACATATCCCAAGCGAGTTTTTTAGAAACCTTGAACATAATTTCTTTGGAGAGATGAGTCAGATAATGTTTCAAATTTTGTCTACTTTTACAATCTTTATTTATTTATTATTTAATAAACACTTTTTTTCCCTCTCCACCATTCCTTGCATCCCCTGTCAGTTTCCCTTTCTCTTCCCTCTTAATCTCAGAGTCCTCAGGAGATTTGTGGATTTCCACTAGTTTTTGAAAGTGTTGTCAAATTGTCTGTTATGTGGATATTTGATATTTGTATTTATCATTCTAACTTCTTTTGCTGCATACGATTTGTTTTCAAATTCCCTCTATTTTGTTAAAAAGAGTGAAATGTTAGTCTTTCTTCTGGCTATGTAATAGTCTACATCATGTACGTATCACATCTTTTTAATCCATTCATCCATTGAAGAAATTTAGGCTACTTCCCTGTCTTAGTTATTGTAAACAATTGCAATCTTTTAAAGATTAGAATTATACAAGAAAATCAATAATTGTGCAAATGCATAAACTTACTACTTTGTAGAAAGTTTCACTGCTATCATATTGATAGTTAAAAATATTTCAGACACCAGATTATTCAAAGCTTGTCTTCTCAATTGAAATAAATTTATAAGTATCTAAAATAATCAAATTTGAAATTGTCTAGGCTATTTTATCATGGAGTTTAATGAACAGCAACAATATACTAATGACTTTTGTTAATGGCATGTCTTGATAAGATATAGAAACAGGTCAATTAATACCAATATCTAAAAAATTTGGACAGATATGGGCCTCCCTGGTGACCTAGGGGTTTAAGTCTCATCACTGTGAGCGCTATGGCCTGAGTTCGATCCCTGGCCCGGGAGCTAATCTACATATGGCACAGCAGACCTCTCCTGTCTTGCCTGCTGCTCGCCTTAGCAGTGTATTTCAGTATGTCCACCTGTTCTGCTCTCCACTCTGTCTTTGGCAAGTCTTCTTACCCCCCACACTTATGGCCTATTCCCCAGTTCCTCTACAAAATAAATAAATATTAAAAAAAAATTCTAAAATACCTGAACAAATTAAAAAATATAATACAACAGTATGGTTAAAATGTGGTAGTAATTAGTGAAAAGCCATCTTGCTCTAGAGTCTAGAAATTACTGAGTCTGCAAGAACATGATAGAGGAGGTATGCCTAGGGAAAATCTTTATAAAAATCACATTGAAGTTTTAGTTTTGCTTCATAATCAGTGTGATGTGACCACACCATCATATTCAGTCTTGAGCATTTTGAGAGTATAATAAATAGGTATAGAGAATACAAGGAGGATCATGAAAAAAAAATCCAAAAAATTGGATAATGCTTACTTTAGGTAATAAGATTACTTAATCTCAGGGATTTAGGCAATAAATATTTTAAGATATTTGAAAGACTGCATGTGTAACCTTATTTCACCATGATGTGTATGATTCCAGAGATGAATAAAATTCAACAATTGAATGTTACTGAGGGACTGATTTCATTCAAGTTAAAGGAAAACTTTCTTTCAATAGTGCTTCCTAAAGATTGAAAAGGTTTTCTAAGAGAAAAATGCTCGAAGGGCATTATGCAGAAACTAGAAGATGATTTGTGAGGAGGATATAAAAGGGGATTTAATCTTCTGTCAGAAGATGGGAAGGAAAATAAGAGATTTGGAGCATTATACCTTAGCTGTCCTTTAAATTCATATACAATTTAAATAAAACATCTGTAGACACTAAAACCAATTGGTTGAGTTGGCATCATTCATATATATGATAAATGTGAATATCACTCATTAATGAATTTTATATAGGCATGTGTGCTGAATTGGAAGTTGGAAGTTTTTTACGTGGTAAGAAGTTAAAGTCTTAGGACATATATTTGGAGATGGAATGGAGAAATTTGGATTCCATTCTTTTTAATTCCAAATAGTTTGTCTTTGAAATTACTTGATATCCTGCTTAACTGTTATAATGATTCTACTCTCTTTACCCGGCTAAAATTGACCAAAGATAAAAGTGACAGCTAGGGCAGTGCGGACAAGAACGGAAAGGCAAGATAGGGGAGGTTCCTTGATGATGACAAGAAGAAGCCTGGATTTGCTGTAGGAGGCAAGAGGCCACTAGTAAACGGATTCAGAAGGGAATGGTTTGGTCTGAACAACAAGAAACAGGGAAATGTTAAGCTCTCAAAAGCTTTCCAAAATAAAAGAGACATGGAGAATACAAGATTTGATATGTCCTAACCCTGCTATCTAACTGAGAGACACACAAAAGAAATGGGCCAGATAAAACTGGCATTTATCAGGAATGGAGTAGATACACCCTTAACCTGGTGACTCCGTGGGCCAACTACAAGGAAGAGGCTTACTTGTCTGGGAGGCGAGTTCAACATGGACACTGAGGGATAAACCTGAACAAAGACAGGCAAAAGTCAGTCTAAGGACATGAGATGGAAGCCTAATGTGATTGGGCAGCAATTCCCGTTTCCAAGAGCGAAAAGGGCTTTTACAGCAAGCCTCAGCTAGTGACTGCATTTTCCATGTACCTTTGCTACCAAATGGTTAGTCATGACGCTGCTTGATATAGAACATTAAACATTTGCACACTTCTACTAAGTGCTACAGTTCATTTTCTTTCCTGTAGGGAAATATTTTTACTTTGAAACAATTTTTTAAAAGTTTGTACAATACATACATTTCTGTATACCAACTAGGTAAGTGATTTTGAAGCTCTTCAATTCTTCTATTTGTACCCACATATTTAATGGATATTCACTAGAAGTTCTTTGTTAAATATGTGTATACATATATAATGTATATATAGGTATGTTATATATCTATATAATATCTTACTAATGTCTTTTCCACTAATAAATGAGTTTTCACAGACAAGTATGTATTCAGGAAATTAAGTGTGCATTTATGCATTGTTATTATTTAAAATATTATTGTTTACTAGACTGAAAGCATTGATTCTATTAAAACATTGATTCTATTAAAATAACTTTTTGACTTCCAAATGCTCTTTGATGTATGCATCCTTTGGAAGCTGAGCTCCCTCTGCAGAAACCACAGACACTTTCAACAATGTTCACCCCAGAGGGGCTGTGTATCTCCATTAAAGAAAGCAGTTCTTGGCCATCCTTCAGTCATCAGCAATCAGTATATTCACATTTATGAAGCATTGCTATGAGGAGAGAGAGAAGAAGGGAGAGAAGAGGAAGGAGAGAGAGACAGAGAGAGAGAGAGAAAGACAGAGAGAGAACGAGAGAGAGAGAGAGAGAGAGATTAATTCAGAGTGTTTGTGTACCTTCTGCAATAGGATAACCTGAGACAATTCACATAAGAAAAGGGGGTCGACTATACAAATGGCATCTAGTTACACGACACAATATAAATAGGTGAATACAGACAAGACTCAAGTTCTAAAGCTATCTTGAAGAATAGAACAAGTGAAGATTTCTAAATTGAAAAGTAATTTGTAGATTCAAACTGGGTCTCATAAAGTATAAGAGAGTGGCTAAAGGGGCTCCCTGGTGGTGCAAGGGGTTAGGACACAATCTGAGGCTGTCTGTAGCCACTGAAGCACGAATTCGATCCCCGGCCAGGGAGCTACCCACATGGCGCAGCAGACCCCTCCGGTCTTGCCCACTGCTCCCCTCAGCAGTGTATTTCAGTCAATCTGCCTGTTCTGTTCCTTGCTCTGTCTCTGGTGAATCCTCTTACCCCCACACCTCTGGCCGATACCCCAGTTCATGTACGCATATAGAAATAAATCTTAAAAAAAAAAAGATGGTGACTATATAGTTAGATAAGACAAGTAGTGACAGGAGCCTGAATTTCAATATGGGATTATGTGAATCAAATGCCTTAATGGAAGGTGAGGAACAACCTGATCAAATGCCTGGGTGCTTAAGTGATCATATAATTACACAGACTTGCCTGCAATTCAGGGAATTTTAAATCACTCTTCCAAATACCAGAAAATTCTGATAATCCACCTGTAAGATGATGAATCACACCTTTTGCATGTTTTATATGACTATATTGAAAAAATGTTCATATATTTTTAAACTAAAGTTTCCAGATTTCTTTTTTTTCCTTCCAAAAGAGAAACCTAGACTTAAAATTTAAAATAATGTGCAGAATATGTATTAATTGATTATTTAGACTTCCAAAGAGATAGAACATGTATGAAATAAATTCTTTTTGCTTTCCTCTATTAAATCACATTAATTGTGATTATTTTTTCCAGCTTTAATTTTTTATAACCTTTTTATGGTTTAACATCAAGTCAACTGAATCATCAGGCTTACCCCATACTTAAAATACAACATTGTGGTCAAATTCTAGTTTGAAATAAATTTTTAATGAGTTCATAAAACTTTGAATAAAGGAACTTTATAAATGTATGTGTTAAACATTCTTAGACAATCATTTCTACACATCTTGACAGTAAAAAAAGTTTGAAACATGGAAATAGACAGAAAAGTACAATGAGCAGTTCTAACTTAAATAATCACTTAAACTTAAGTCATGCAAGAAACGTTTATTATAATAGAAGTACTTGAAATTACATGGGAAAAAGCTATGACAATTGGCAGATTATGATTCAAGTACCTGTAAATTTTTATGACACTGTAATGTTTTAAAAAACGTAAGAGTAGAGAATCCATATGCTATTCAGTTTAGGATAAATTAATAAAATTCTGCACATTATCATCTACCTTAGTGATATTTTTGTGGTGTCTTCAGTTAAATTCAAGCACTATAAATCAATTCAATAACAGTTACTGAAATAAAGAGAAAGAAGATAAAACCTTGAATAAATGTACCAAGAAAAAAACATTATAGTCTTGGCATGTTTATAGTTCAACAGGACATTAAGTTAGCAATTCAGCAAAAAATGAGCCTTCCAAAATATTTAAAAGTACTGATTTATTCTTTCATACAATCAGGATAGTGATTTCTTTAAAGATCTCCTCAATATGTGGACATTTATTTCTTGCTGAAGCCATGGATAGTTTATTGCACTTTAACTAGGTAACCCAGAAGCTATCTTTTTAAAGAGGGCAGCCATAGTTTTTCTCAGGATTAGACATATGATTTTGGTGGTTTTATTGTACGAAATAGAACAAGGCTACTTTTCCAGAATCTGCTATTTATCTTTTATACACACACACACACACACACACACACACACTAAAGTTTGACTGACACTAATTTCCTGAACAAGATACTCTAGAAACTCCAGTTTATCTCATAAAATCATAACAGACAGGGTTTGTGATGTCCCCTCTGCAAGATTCTTTATTCTGTCAGTTTATAGCATTTGAAATGACGGAAAGAGATGCGTTCCTTTCATATGCCATCCAGGAGAACAGAACCTGTCACCAACAGTGTAATGTGCTGTGTATTATCACTCTGAGTGATCCAGAGGCCCAGAGACTGTCATCTTTTTAGACTGTACAAGTCAACACAAATAAAACTGAGGAGGCAAATGATAATGTCTGAGATAGAGCCAGGCTCATTCTGGCCATTACTTTTTATTCAACCTTAGAGATGACATGATGTGAAAAATGAGCCAATGTCTAGTTCAGTGCCCATTAGTGTGTGAGCACATTATCTTCCACTTTTCACATTGAATCTCTCTGTACTCACTCTGCCAGTTATAGCTCAGCAGCTTGTCAGCTTAAGGGGTTCTTGACTCCTCTTTTTAAGAATTTTATGTTATTATAAATAAATAGAAAAATTACCTCTCTGATAAAATGCAAACAATTTGAACTTATCATTCAAAAAATTAGTCACAGTATTTTCTGAAGTTTCTTTGAGATTATTCTTCTGTAGTGAATAGAGATGGCGCATAGCCTGTTATTTTGAGCATAATGTATACATTGAGAATAATTTTTTAAAAAATGGGAATTTCCATTTAAATCTACAGACCAAGTATTTAATCTGAATTAAGAGAGCATTTTGAGTGAGATAGGATTGCCCTATTGTTTTCAATCTGTAATACATTCCATACATTTCCAGATCTAAACACTTCAGGTATTCTTACCAAAATGGAACAAATAGTATAATTTTATGCTGTATAAAAGACTCAGGAATGTTTGTTTTCCATAGAAACATATTGCTGAAGAAATGCGTTTGCCTAGTGAATATTTTTATAATCCTGTCAATTGCCAGAATCTCATGTTGCTTCAATAGACATAAAAGAAACATCTTTGTGCCTGGTGATGTGGAGAAATCAATTAATTTATCATCTCACTCTTTAAGTGTCATATTATTTTGGCCAGGGATAGCAAATTGAACTATGAAAATATACTTTTCAAAAACTCTATTGGATAGAAAATCTGACAGCCATCAAAGTATCATTTGCCATTTTGAAATAACTAAACACACACACACACACACACCACTTTGAATATAAATCCAGTTCCTCAAAAGTTTTTTTAAGATGTTCACAAGCATTATCAAAAGCTATGTAAAATTCTCATTTTTTCCACTTGTAATTTTTAATTATTCTCAATATCCTCAATATGTTCTTAATTTGCTTACAGGTTGAATTAGATATATTTAGAAATGTAACTAAGGATACAAACACTAATCATGAGATTGTTTTAGTTCAACTATTTAAATGCCATGTACTTTATTAACAGTTGTCAGTACTGGATATGATTTGGAAGATGACTGGTGATATTTTTAAAGTTAGAGCTTATTTGTGCCATGGCACTATCACTGACTATTGCTTTCATATGAATTATATTCCATACTGTAGCTAAAAGATAACAATGAAACCAACAGTCTAAACAAATCTAAAAATCTTAGAAAAAGAAACTGAATTACATGTTAGGGAACTTTCACATGTGTCCTGTAACAGAGGGTAACAGTATTTTTTATGATGAGCTTTGTTTTAGGTTAGAGTTGTCAGCTTTTTCCCCCTTAGACTGAAGCTTTGTTTGAATACCATAATTTTTTACATCAGAAAATGGTTTACAACGTTTTCAGTTCTCTTCTGAAATGTCAATGATAGGCATTACTGTCTTTGCAGAAGTTAAATGGTACCACATTGGAACAATGGTAGATGAAGAGTATTTATTTTAACTTCTTCTTCTATTTTCTTCTGCATGAATTATCATACTGTGTTATTTATGGGTGGAATGATAGTCTGAATGTATGAAATTGTGTGTACTGTTTGAGAGAGATATTAGAAATACCATGAGGATAGTCTATGGTGAATATTTTGTCCAAGTATCACAACATGTTGGTGACATTAATTGAGTTTTATTTTAAAATTCAATTCAAATAATAAATATCTTAGCTTTCTAATGATTGACCACCTTTGAGGGAAACTAAACACTTATATTATGGGAAGCTGTGAGATGCTGATATAGTTCATGATAAAAGTAAAATATTTTACGCTTTTTGTTTATGCAATATTTTGAAGAGTTTTGTATCCAGTATGCCACTATTTAACTTGGTTTTGTTTAAAATCCAAACATTCAAATGAACTAAAGTTAAGCTGGAACACATATATGATGCTTTTAAATTGTTTACAAATGTCACTTTTCCCCCAAAGTATCATGAAAAGTGAAATAATAGCAGTTTCTTCAACTGTTAAAATTGTATATCTTAAAAATAATACCCTATAAAATATGAGGACCCATTTAAACCCTGTTTTAGGCAAGGAATGATGCTTTTACCCATTCTTTTTGGTGAAGTTTACTACTTTTTACTTTTTCTCTATGTAGATATGTTTTCTATTTTGGCAAATATGTTTCTGAGAGTAGCTTGTAGTAGTGATGGAAAGATGGCATTAAAAGTAATTCATTTTATTGGCAAGAAAGATTTGTTATCAAAAAAGTATCCAAATATCAAATAATCTCTAGGAATTTGAATTTACTTCCAATACCACTTTTATTTAGAATGAAATTGAAAAATACATGCTATCTTTTTTATTATATGTTCATATACAACTGACTTAAATAAATAATACAATCTTACATTTCCAATTGCTATGTAAATGGCTTGTCTCTCAAAAAATTCCTCTTTATATAAAAATTCTCTCTCGATATATATATATGTATATATAGATACATATATGTATCTATATAGAGAGAGAGAGAAAGACTGAGAGAGAGTCTTGATTGAACATTACTCTTCTCTTTCTTTCACTTTTTCCAGTTCCATTGTTTGGAAAATTTTAAGTGCCTTGCATATTTTTAGCTTTCATATTTATATATTCCAAGGAAATATCCAACTAGTGAGCTTTCTAGTCTTGAATGACCTAATTTTCTAAACTTGGAGTAATCCCAATCCTTTTAAATTTGTCTTTTGAAGAAAGCCTATTTTTAAAAGAAGTCTAACCTCTTTTTAGGCTTGCATGTTATCTTTGTTCATTATTTGGTTATCAAAAAACTTGCAAATTTATTTTTACCAAGTACAGCATATTTAAAATATTGATTAATATTCTATATAACTAAAATCTCATTCCCATAAACATTTTAAGTTTACATTTCTAAAAACATTTTGACTTACCTTGTGGAATGGAACAACTATTCAAGATTGCGTTCCCACCAGCAGTGTAGGAGAGTTCCTTTTTCTCCACATCCTCGGGTATTTTTGTTGAGTTGTGTCACCTCTTTGCAGATCTTTGTGATCAGTCTCATATCAGTAGTATTGTGTGCAAAAATTTCCCCCAATCAGTTAGGTGTCTCTGTTTCAGTTAATGTCTCTTTTGCTGTACAGAAGTTTTTTGGTTTGATGTGGTCCCAGCTATTCAAATCTTTTCCTTCATATTTTTTACTTTGGGGTATGGTTTTTAAAAATTTTACTAACTCTTCCTCTAAAGGTTTGTACATGATTAACATTGGGTTTTATAGATTCTCCAATTTCAAATAGGCTCTTTATTTTGAATAATTTTATGCTACTAAAGTAAGTCATCTTGCCAAGGTATTAGTGGATGTTAGCAGGGGAAGGCCAATTTTTTGCATCTCAAGACTATTCTATTATTCAGAGCACAGATTCTATAATGAATCTATCTAAAAGAGGTATATGCAAATAGTCTAAAGTATAGTAGGAGTGTATCTGTTAAATTAACCTATTTTTCTCCAGTGTTGACTTGGAAAAAAGTGCTGATGAAAGATGAAATGCAGGAAAAATTATAAGATTAAATAACCAATCTATGCAAAATTTTAATGCCAAATTATTCTCAACTTATTTCTGATTATCATTATATGGTACAAAATCTATACTATATAAAGGTAGAGAACCCATCAAAAAATTTTTCATTAGAAGCATATATTTATAACTCCTGGAAATTTTGTGACAGGGAAATATGATTTTTTCATGTGAATTTAGAGATCTAAATAAATTCAGGAGGGCCTCCCCTGGTGGCGCAGGCGGTTGAGTGCAGCGCTGTGGAGCTGGCCGCCGCCTCTGCAGCGCCTCTGCAGCTCCGGTGAGAATCCCACATGGTGCAGCCAACCTCTCCTGTCTCGCCCACTGCTCCCTTCAGCAGTGTATTTTAGTCTGTCTGCCTGTTCTGCTCCCCGCTCTATCTCTGGTAAATCCTCTCATCCTCCCGAGCATCTGGCCTGTACCCCGGTTCTTTTATAAATAAATAAATAAATCTTCAAAATAATTAAATAAATCCAGTAATAATATAGATATTAAAAACAAAAACTTAGAAAAAGAAGAAAAGAAGGGAAAATGAGTATACGTAAAAGTATACCTAAAAATCTTAAAATAAAAATAAAAGTAGTAAGATCCAATAATCAGTAAACCAGTAAATCATTACAAATTAACTTTTGAAGAGTTAACAGGATATTGTACATTGGAAATGAGGAAACTTTGAGAATCCAAGATAACAGATGCAGTTAGTAAATAACTACCTCCTGGAGGAAAATATCCCACTTAGAATGGAATCCTCAACAAACAGTTCTTGCAAAATCATTAATAAAATTAGAGAACTTTCCACAAACTTTGAATTTCATGGAATTGATTAAAAAAAAAAAAAAAAAAAAAAAAAAAACTCTCGGGCCTCCCCTGGTGGCGCAGCGGTTGAGCGCTAGGCTGCGAAGCTGCGCAAAGCCTTAGCAGCGCCGGTTCGATCCCCGGCTGCTCCCCGGCCACCAGAGGAGGGTCCCACATGGCGCGCAGACCTCTCCTGCCACCTGCTGCTCCCCTCAGCAGTGTACTTCGGTCCTACTGCCTGCTCTGCTTCCCGCTCTGGCTCTGGTGAATTCTCTCACCCTGCCGCGCTTCTGACTGTACCCAGTGCTTGTATGAATAAATAAATAAATCTTTAAAAAAAAAAAAAAAACTCTCAGAGTAGAACAGATATCAAGTTAACTATTGTAATATAATTTAATTTTCAAAGATACTTTAGTGCCAAAAGTGAGAAAATATTGTGTCAATAAATACAAAAAATAGAAAATAAAAAATAAATGTATAAATAGAAAAAATGCAGAACTTCTCTAATATTAAAATATACTCTAAATAAACACATAGTGATCATTTTATAGTATGTTATCTATGTTATGCTGTATATTTAAAAGTTTCATTTATTTCTTTTTTTATTTATTTCTTTTTTTTATTTCTTTTTTTAATAATAAATTTTATTTTTATATTCCCCATACAATTGCAGCCCCCCCATTCTGACCCCAATCCCTCCCCTCCCACCCCCGCCCCCCTAAAAGTGTCTCTGGTTCGTAGTTTTTTGTTGATTTTGATTTTCACTTTCTTATAGTTATTCGTTTTCCTGGTCCCTTATTTAAGTTTTCTAGATTGCTGCTATGAGTGAGACCATCCGGTATTTTTCTTTTTCTTTTTGGCTTATTTCGCTGAGCATGATCCCTTCCAGCACCATCCATGTTGCTGCAAATTGTATGTGTTTATCTTTTTTGAATGCTGAGTAATATTCCATGGTGTATATGTACCACATCTTCTTGATCCAGTCATCTATTTTTGGGCATTTGGGTTGTTTCCAAAGCTTAGCTATTGTAAACAGTGCTGCTATAAACATAGGGGTGCAGGTGTTCTTTGGAATTGATGTTTCTGTGTCCTTTGGGTAAATACCTAGGAGTGGAATTGCTGGATCATATGGAAGCTCTATGTTTAGTAGGTCCAGAAATCTCCACACAGCTCATTTATTTCTTATACAGTAATATGACCACGTGAAGATATGAGTCACTTCACTAATTAAGTGACCTTTATCCACAATTAAAAGAAAACAATGTTTAGTTTGACAAAAAAGGAAAAAAATATAGCTGGGCTGAATATGAAAGGAGCACATACAGAAAATGAAATTCAAAATGATTAAAAATGTAAACATTGGCAACGATATCTTAAGGAATCAAAATGAAAGGAAAATGTTAATCACAGTCTTGATGATAACCAAGGTAGAACATAAATTGATAGGGCAAAGAAGGAAAGAGGAGGTAAGAGAGAGAATGAGGGAAAGAATAAGATAAAATTGACCAAGGAAAGGAAGACAGTACCAAAACTTAAATATCACAATCAAAATCTTTTTAGGTCTAATAGTAATATTTATGTACTTAATAAGAGAATATCAACTTCTGCAAAAAGATCCCAGAGAATGTAAAAGATAATGTGAGAGTCGTCGAGTTTTATTCATATGCACGACTGTCCATTTTTCCCAGCATCATTCATTGAAGAGGCTTTCTATATTCCAGTATATATTCTTAGCTCCTTTGTTGTAGATCAACTGTCCATATATGTTTGTTTTAATTTCTGGGCTCTCAATTCCATTCCATTGATCTGTATGTCTGTTTGTTCCAGTAGCATGCTGTTTTAATTATTGTGAATTTATAATATAGTTTGAAGTCTAACCTGAATGTAATGCCTGAAATCATAAAATGCCTAGAAAAAAAACATAGGTACAACACTGCCTGATATAAGCTTCAATAATGTCTTGCATGCAGATTTGTCCCCAGCAATAAGGAAAACAAAAGTGAATCTAAACAATTGGGGCTACATCAAACTGTTAATTAAAATGAAGACATAACCTACTGAATGGGAGAAAATATTTGCACACCATGCATCTGACAAAGGACTGATATCAAAGATACAGAAAAAGCTCATAAAACTCAATGAAAAGAAAACAAATAACCCAACCAAAAAATGGACAGAATAGCTAAATAGGCACTTTTCCAAAGACATACAGATGGCCAACATATAACATGAAAAAATGTTCATTTATCATTAGGGAAACAGAAATCAAAACCACAATGAGATATCATCTCATGCCTGTTAGAATGGCCTATACCAAAAAGACTAGAAAAAACAAGTGCCGGTGAGGGTGTGGTGAGAATGTAGACTGGTCCAGCCCCTATGAAAACATATTGGAAGTTCTTCAAAATATTAAAAATGAATGTGCCATATGGCCCAGCAATTGCACTTCCTGGTGTCTACCCAAAAAATACAAAAACACTAGTTTGAAAGGAAACTTGCTCTCCCATTTTAATATAGCGCTATTTTCAATAACCAAGTTATGGAAACAACTAAAGTGCCCAGAGGCAGATAAGTGGATCAAGAAGATCACACACACACACACACACACACACTGAAATGTTATTCAACAATCAAAAAAGATAAATTCATGCCATTGAAGTAGCATGGATGAGGCTGGAAGTAAGCTTTATTTGTTGAGGTAATCTTGGCTTACAAACTGATTTAGGGGAACATCTTCTGGCTAAAGGACATAAACCAGAAGAAGAAGGAAAAATATTGGATGGTGTCAATTATACACAGAATATAGAAAAACTAAACAATGAGTCAGACAAAGACAAACTTTAAAACCAACCATTCAAAGCTGACCTTAGAACTGAGGAATCCAGAGTGGGAGAGGGAAGGTTGAGAACAGGGTGGGGAGAGAGTACAATGGATTACGCTGGTGGATTCTGGGTGTTCCAGTGATGGATGTGCTATAGTGACTATACATGAGGGGGGAAATCATAAACTGTCCACACACTAACAAGGATATAAATCAATGGTACTTCAATAAAAAAGAAAGTAATAATAAATGTAAATGAAATCAATAAAATAATAAGTACTTTTTCTGTTAGTTCCTTTAATAAAATAAAATCGGCACTGCCAGTGCTTATAAACTTTTTGAAATAAAAAAAATAGAAGGTAAAAGAATACAACAGTAATAAAATTTAACGCATCTCTCTGTTCCAAAAGAAATTCAGAAAAAAATTATTAAGAGAACATAGTTATATATAATCCATAATGTAGATTTCATTTATTTTAATAAACATATGAATGTGTTTGAATATTGTCATTTAATAATCTTTTATATGAATTGCACTTTTGTGAAAATGTAAATAGTACTGGAAATCCCCTTAATAATCATGCCTGCAAAAATAATAAAATTAGAAAACAATGACTAAAAAAATACCTTAGTTCTGCTAATCGAAAAGCTATCAATCAATTCATAATTAAATGAAAGTTAGAATCATGAGAATTTTGAGGAATGAAAATAATATAAGAGCATTTGTGAAACACAATCCAAACAATCTTCCAAAGCTTAAAACAATCAGTACTTACATTAAGTATATGATAAATGAATAAATATTTGAAATGTGCATTTAGATAAGCTAGTATTAAAAACAAAATTCAGCTCAAAGAACAGGAAATTACACCTAATTAATTAAATAATGTTAAGAGCAAAAATTAATGGCATGTAATATAAAATATATAGTAAAAGTATTATGTAAAAACAGTCATTTAGGTGTTAAAATATGATACATGAATAGAAGCATAAGAGCAGGTAAACAAATGAGAGAAAATACAAATTACTACCATCAGGAAGAAAAAGGAAATGTCACAATAGATTTAATGATGATAAAAGATTATAAGATGTTCTAAACAATTTTATATCAACATATTTGATATTTGGATAAAATCAACAAATTCCTTGAAAACAAAATTTTCCGAAGTAACATATGAAAAAGAAACTCCTTTGGTGGTAGGTGTGGTGTGGTGACCCATTCGAGGAAGTGTGAATCTATTCCCCTAAATTATATACAATGTCGTAAGCCAAGATTACCTCAATTAAAAAAAATCATATATATAATAATACAAATAAAACAGAAACTCATACTATTCTAATTTCTTGTAGGGCACTGAATAATTTAGGAGTGTGGAATGTATTTTTGTAACAGGGAACCTCCCCCTTTCCTGGGGACCACCTGTTACAATGAGTCAAATGGGTTCCATCTTGTCTCCAATCTGCCATGCTGAGATATTAGAATAAAACTAACCAGTCTCACTCTGCAGCCTGATCTACTCTCTAAAGAAGACTACGCAGGAATTTCTCTTCAGAGACAGCCACAAAAGAACAGCAACCCCCTGTCTCCTTACCTAGGGTTAAGAAAAAAACAGGAAGGCCAACTGCTGATTGTTATAAAAGACCCCACTACTCCAAATTTCTGCCAGAATACTCTGTCAACACTTTCAAAAGTTTCAAACAAAAATGTAAGCTTACTTAGATTACTTCCCTGCTTGGTCCTTTAAAAGTTCATTGCACTCTGGCCCTGCTGAAATTAATTCATCAACATTTAAAAGCTCTTGCATAAAGAAGAATAACTATGTTTAAATAGTTTAACTATTGAATTTTTCCAAACATTTAAAAAAAATCAAACATATAAAAAACATTCTTGCAAGCAAAATGTGAAATTATTTGGAGGAGGAGCACTTTTCATCCCATTTTAGGACATAACCTTGATTTCCAAACATGAAATGGGCGTAAACAAAAGTACTGTAAGGACCAATATTTCTCATGAAAATAGATAACCTATTTTAAACCGCTCATTTACAAATTGAATTCAACAATATGGAAAAGGAAAACCCCTTTTTTTCCTTTATCAAGATAACATTTGGTTAAGGGAAAACATCTTAATCAAATGGGGTTTATATGATGAAAACAAAAAATGACCTAACATTTGAAAATCTGTAAATATAATTTATCAAATTAACATTTAAAAGGGAGAATAAACAAATCATCCTTTGAATAGATACAAGAAGCATCATTTGACAAAGCCAAATTCCAATATTAAAAAAACACAAAATTTGTATAAACCTCCTCAATCTGAAAAAGAACACCATATTTATTTACTTTTTAGGAATATCATATTTAAGTGAGATATTGGCTTGGAGTTAGGAGCCGAGTTATAAGAATATAATTTGTTTGCATTTAATGCTATATTTGAAATTATATGAATTGTATATGAGAATAATAAAAATCCACTCCAATTAGAAAGCCTGTATCTTGTATAGAAATATTTGTTCATGTTCTCAGTGATACCGTCTGTATGATATTATATTGTGGAATGTATCAATATTTGCATTTGCACCTATTTCCAACTGGAAGATAATTATGTAATATCCACTCTATTCCTATTAAAAGCAACAAATTATATTGTAATAAGTAAGTGGGTTTAGAAGAGTAATGACAATTTTTAGAATAAGATTACTCATGTGTATAGTTATTTATAACTTGCAAAATACTTGAAAGTTTTTTTACAGCATAGTGATTAAAGTTAACATTTTTTATAATTTATCTAATTACATGTATATTGCATCATTGTTCATTTTTGTACAATGTGTGCTTTTTCCTCTCAGGTGTAGTCCCCATAAATTCCCACCACCTATTCACTCATGCACCATCACCATAGTCCCTTGTATTATTCCCTCCCTTGTTTTGATCCCTTTCCCTACCCCTTCCATGCAGAATGTCTCTCATTTATAGTTTCCTGTTAATTTTTTTTATTTATTGTTATTATTTTTTTCCCAATCCCTTATTTGGATGTCCTATAGTCTTGCTATAAGTGAAAAAATCCAATGTTTTTCTTTTTCCTTCTGGCTTATTTCACTGAGCATAATCTCTTCTAGATCCATCCATGTTGTTGTGAATGGCATGAGTTTCTTTTTGATTGCTGAGTAATATTCCATTTTGCCTATATACCACATCTTCTTGATCCACTCATCTATGTTTGGGCATTTGGGTTGTATTTATAGCTTATCTATTGTAAATAGTGCTGCAATAAACATAGAGGTGCAGGTTTCCTTTCAAATTAATGTTTTTGTGTCCTTTGGGTAGATACCTAGGAGTGGAATTGCTGGGTCATATGGTAGCTCCATTTTTAGTAGTTTAAGGAAATTCCACACAGCTTTCCATTGTGGTGGGACCAGTTTGCATTCCCACAAGTAGTGTGGGAGAGTTCTTTCTTCTCCACATTTGTTGTTGCTAGTTTTTTTTGATATGTGCCATCCTCACTGGTGTAAAGTGGTATCTCATTGTGGTTTTGATTTGCATTCCCTGATTGTAAGTGAGGTTGGATACCTTTTCATATACCTCTTGGCCATTTGCATTCTCTCTTTGGAGAAGTGTCTTTTTAGTTCTTCTGCCCATATTTTGACTTGATTATTTACTTTGTTTTTGTTGAGTCATGTCAGCTTTTGTGAGTTCTTTGTGATCAGTCCCTTATCAGTTGTATGGAGTGCAAAAATTTTCTCCCAATCAATAGGGTGTCTCTTTACTTTAGTTAATGTTTCTTTTGCCATACAGACACTTTTCAGTTTGATATAATCCCAGCTATTTATCTTTTCCTTCACTTTCTTTGCCTTGGGGGGGTTGAGTCTTTAAAGATGTTACTGAGATGTGTGTCATATAGTGTTTTACCTATATTTTCTTCTATATATTTTATGCTTTCATGTTTATGTTCAATTATTTTATCCATTTTGAGTTGATTGTTGTGTGTGCTGTGAGGTAGTACTCTAGTTTCATTCTTTTGCCTGTGGCCATCCAGTTTTTCTAGCACCATTTATTAAACAGTTTTTATTCCATTGCATATTCTTTTTTCCTTTGTCAAAGAATAGTTTTACATAAATATGTGAGTTTTTCTATTCAATTCCATTGATTGGTATGTCTGTTTTTGTTCTAGTACCACACTGTTTTAATTATTATGGCCTTACAGTATAGTTTGAAGTCTGGGAGTGTGATATCTCCATTCTCCTTCTTTTTATTCAGGAGAGCTTTGTCTATTCGAGGTTTTTTTGTGGCTCCATATTAATTTCATCAACATTTGTTCTATTTCTTTGAAGAATGTCATTGATATTTTTATTGGGTTTGCATTGAATCTGTAAATTGCTTTCAGTAAGATAGTCATTTTAATAATGTTAGTTCTTCCAAATCATGAGCAGGGGATGTCCTTCCATTTATTTGTGTCTTATTCAGTTTCTTTTAACAATGTTTTATGATTTTCTTTATATAGGTCACTCACCTCCTTGGTTCAGTTTATTCCCAGGTATTTGGGGGTTTTTATGTTGGTTTGTTTAAATTGTAAATGGAATGGTTTTCTTAATTTCTTCTTCAGATTGTTTGTATATAGGGAAGTTAATGATTTTTGCATGTTGATTTTGTATCCTGCTAACTTACTACACTGGTTTATTATTTTAATTAGTTATTCTGTGGAGTTTTTAGCATTCTCTATGTATATTATCATGTCATCTGCAAATAATGATAGTTTTACTTCTTCTTTCCCTATTTGGATTGCTTGTTTGTCTTTCTCTTGTCTTATTGCTCTGGCTAGGACTTCCAGCATTATATTGAAAAGCAGTGGCAAGAGTGGACATCCTTGTCTTGTTCATCTTAAAGGAAAGGCTTTCAGCATTTCACCATTGAGAATAACATTGGTTGTGGGTTTGTCGTATATGGCTTTTATCATGTTAAGTTGTGTTCCTTGTATCTTAAGAATTTTGATGGCCTTCATCATAAGCAGATGTTGAACTTTGTCTAATACTTTCTCGGCATCTAAAAAACATCTATGATCATATGGTTTTTATTTTTCTTTTTGTTGATGTGTTGGATTACATTAATTGATTTTTGGATGTTGAACCATCCTTGTGCCTCTAGAATAAACCCCGCTTGGTCATGGTGTATTTTCCTTTTGATGCATTATTGGATTCTTTTATCAAGGATTTTATTGAGAATTTTTGCATAAGTGTTCATTAGGGAGATTGGCCTGTAGTTTTCCTTGTTTGTGTGTTGTCTTTGTTTGGTTTTGGTATTAGTGTAATGTTGACTTCACAGAACATATTTGGTAGTATTCCTTCTTTCTCAATTTTTTGAAAGAGTTTTTGTAGGCTAGGCACTAATTCATTTCTGAAAGTTTGATAGAACTCATTTGTGAGGCTATATAGTCCTGAGTTTTTGTTTTAGGGGAGGGTTTTGATTACTATTTCAATTTTACTACTTGTAATTGGTCTTTTTAGGTGCTCTATTTCTTCTTTATCTAGCATTGGATGATAGTATCATTCTAGGATTTTGTCCATCTCTTCTAAAATGTTGAACATGTTTGCATGTAAATATTCATAGTAATCTCTGATTATTCTTTTGATTTCTGCTGAGATTGTTGTAATTTCCCCTCTTTCATTTATGACCCTATTTATTTGTGTTTTCTCTCATTTTTTTCTTCATGAGCTTGGCTAGATGTTTGTCTATTTTGTTTATTTTTTTTGAAGAACCAACTTTTGGTTTTGTTGATCTTTTGGGTTGTTTTTTTTTTATCTATATTTCATTTATTTCTGCTTTTATATTTATTATTTCCTTTCCTCTACTGGCTTTTGGTTTTTTTTTTTTTGTTGTTGTTGTTGTTTTCCCAGTTCTTTGAGATGGGAGATTAGGTTGTTTCCTTGAGTTCCTTCTTGTTTCTTGATATGAGCCTGAATTGCTATATACTTTATTCTGATTACTGATTTTGCTGTGCCCCATACATTCTGGAAAGTTGTGTCCTCACTGTCATTTGTTTCAAAGTATTTTTTAATTGCTTCTTTGATCTCCTCTCAATCCAATGGTCTTCCAGTAGTGTGGGTTTCAATCTCTATGAAGTGGAACCCTCCTTACTTTCTTTTCATGATTTATTTCTAGTTTGATGCCTTTATTATCAGAGAAGATAGTTGGTATGATTTTTATCTTAACGTATCTGCTGATGTTTGTCTTGTGGCCCCAACATGTGCACTTGAGAAAAATGTGTGCTAGAAATTTTTGGTGTGCTGTGTCCTATAGATGTCTGTAAGTCCATGAGTTCCAGACCTTTATTTAGGGTTCTGGTGTCCTTATTTATTTTTTGTCTAGTTGATCTGCCCTTTAGTGAGAATGGGGTGTCAAAGTCTCCTACTACATAATGTATTTTCTCTAATGTCTATTTTCAGAGATGATAATAATTGTGTGATATATATTGGTGCTCCTTCATTTGGTGAGTATATGTTGATGAATATTATATCATACTGATTTATTGTCCCCTTAATTATAATATAGTGACCATCTATGTTTCTTTTTACCTTTTTTAATTTGAAGTCTGTTTTATCTGAGATAAGTATAGCTGTTCCTGCCTTCTTTTTTGTTCATTTGCTTGTAGGATTGTTTTCCAAACTTTTACTTTCAGTCTATGTTTATCTTTTGTAGTGAAATGTGTTTCCTGGAGACAGCAGAAGGTTGGATTTTGTTTTTTAATCCATCTTCTTATTCTGTGTCTTTATGTTGATGAGTTTAATCCATTTTCATTTAGGGTTAATATTGATACATTGGCATCTGTATTTGCCATTTTATTTGTCTTTTTGTGATTCTATTCCTTACCTTATTCTGTTCTTCCTATTCTTTCTTCTGTTGACTTTGGCTTTCCTCTTTGACTTTGACTACTCTTCTTGTAGTGATTTTAGGAGTAGGGGTTTAGTAGTAATGAATTTATGGAGATTCCGTTTCTCTATAACAGTTGGTTAGATTATGTGAAGAGAAAAAAGTTTTGAAGAAAATTTTAAAAATGACTGTGAATGTTATGGCTAATTTCCTGATATTTTGCATGACTACCTACCCATTATGTTTATTTTGATTTCTGACATTAGTTGAACAATTCTATGCAGTGCTTTTATTTTTGCATGGGATTTTCTGCATCTTATTGTGGAATTATTTATAAAAAAAAGATAGCAATATTAAAAGGATGAATCTTTTTTTAAAAAACACTTACATATTCAAATTATTATTTCAGTATTTGAATATAACATTCTGAGCTAAATAAATATTTCTAGAGTTTGGATATCTTAATTTGACAAGAGTTAATGATCCAATTATGAAATAGAAAGAAAAGAGTCTACCTTAAATATTATTTATTGAAGATAGCTTTTCAAGAAAGAAAATAGTGGACTACAAAGTAGAAGACTGAGACTAGGGAAGCTTATTTTGGTGTTTCTTTGTTGCTTTTTTTATACTTTATTAGTTAAAGGAATTGTTCATATTTGAAAAAGTCATTTTGTAAGGAATGATATATTATGAAAAATGAAAATATCTGAAAAAATAATGAGAGGAGTACAGATCACATGTTCAAAAATGATCTTTTACACATAGCTTTAGTTTAAAAGCTGCTTGCAATGCTTGTGGTAAACAGGTTAACTTTCTTCTATTATGTCTATCCCCTTTGAAAAGTAATTTTGGTCATTTACTAATTTTCATTTTCAAAACTAACTCCACATATTTGGCTGTCACTGTTGAAGGCTAACTTTCCTTCTGTATTCTCTCAAATACAATAAGCATTCATTAACATATCACAATGTCAATGTCTTCATCAGTGTGAATGTATTTTTGCAATCTATTATAGGTATAAAATATCCAAGTAAGAATTGCAGTTGAACAATTTATATTTTTCATCTTTGTTTTTGCATAGCAAATGTGGTACTTCATTTCATTTGAATTCATGAAGCATAATAGGCAACTTGTAAAAGATTTTGCACATCTGTTAAAATGCAACTGGTCTGTGCTGTCCACCACAGTGAAGTGCAAAGGATTCCACTGCAGACTATTTTTCCAGATTGCTAATTCCCTTCCCAGATGGTACTGCATAAGGCTGCATGGACTGTATGACTTTTTTTAGCCAAGTCAAGAAACACTTTATTCCAAGAAGAAATTTTCTATTCTAAATAGTGACATGAAATACAGAGATCTTGGACTGAGTTTTTTCTCATCACTGGATTACTGAATCTTGTACATTATGGGTCAGTGTAATAGTCTTTCTCATAGATAGAAAGGTAGTCCCTTAAACTAATCAGCAATGTGGCATTCTTTTAGCAAAACAAATACTGTAAACCAATCTGCTAATCCATTTTATTTTCCCATAATTTTATTCTTTTTTTCAATGTAAATAAAATATAGCAAAAGGGTCACATGGATGCTAACGTGCACATACAATTTATACATGTCCATCTAAAATAAATTCTAGCTTTTTGTGTATTGATTTTAGTTATAAAACAAAATAAACATTTTCAAATGAGGAAGAAATCCAGAGGATTATTAAAAACTGAAAAATTGACTTTTTGCTAGTTCTAAAGGAAATGTAAATTATGGATATTAATACTTAACATTTTCCAAATTGTGGAGTTTAACTTGAGAATCAACTTTCTGTCAGTCTCAAATATGTAAAAAAAAATTTAAAAAGCCTTTACTAGAGTATATATTATTTAAAAAGTAAGTTGCAACTATTTTTATAGATTAAAATAATCTATAAAATATGCATTTGTGATTTTTAAATTAAAATACCTAGAGAAATGTTGCACTGCAAAGCTGGCTTGTATCTCCATAATGTTAGAATAAGAGGTATATATGCAGGTAGCCTAGCAAATACATATCACAACCATTTCCCCAATTTTCTTTTGAAATCACCCACTGGTCAAAAACAAGGAAGACAAGCATGCACAGATGACAACTGATCAGGTCAACTATTTCAAAGAAGATGAAGTGAGGAAAATGTTAAGAAATCCTAGAAGTGCCTCCCTACTTGAGGAAAAAGGCTTATAGGTATATTGACATGTGTTCTCTTTTATTTGCTTCAATTTTACCACTGAACTATATCATTTGAAAATGAGGAGCGAGAAAAAGTGTTAGAGGTCTGGACAAGAGAGCCTGTTGGAGGACAGGGAAACCCCTCACAGCATTTTTCTTAAATCTAAGTGATTCACTAGGTTTTGGGCCTCTGCATTCAGTTCCCTTCATCATTTAACACTAAGGCAAGGTGAAAATATCTTTGTTCCTTTTTAGAAATCATATAATCAGTGATGCTATTTAGGTGCATTTAATTTTTCATTTACTGTGCTATAAAATATAAAAAAAATATAACTTTTTGCAAATGGATTTTAAGTAGTCAAGTTACACTTATTGTCAATGGAAGACTCCTATTGTCATTGTCTATTAGATATTCACTGATTTCTTCTGTCTTCTTTCCCTGTGTAGATTCTCTAAGGCTATGAGAAAATCAACTCCCTTCAGTAATTCAACCCTTTTACTCATACCTCATTAATTTTCCAACTCAATTATATCAGCCCCATCAGATGAAGAAAGGTTGTTTCTCACACACACACACACACACACACACACACACACACACACACTACACTTATAGCTATAAACTCAATGACTGACTCTTTGTCAGTCATATTTTTTGAGGAAAACTAAATTCAATTTATAAATTAAGGAAAATTTACAAAATTGTTTTGTGTTTAAGTAATTATTATAGTGTGTTTCCTAAACTTATTTGACTCCTTACCATAAACCATGAGTCCTATGCAATGGATATTATTCCTTGATTTTATTTTTGTGATAAGTCTACTGTTGTTACTTTTATCATATTATATTAAATACCTTCTTTTATCTTTGCTATCCTATAAATTTATTCTGTGCACCGTGTGAGATCTGAAATATTCCTCCTTCTCTTGGTATGTATAAGAACAGTTGAAATAATACAATCATATGATATAGGATATTCTTGAAAATTATCTTTATATTTGGGAAAAATAAGAGAGTAGATGAAGGAAGGGAAGATGAGAGAACAGGTGGGAGGGAGGGAAGGACAGAGGAAGGATGGGAAGGAGTCTGAAGTTGTTTTAACAACTTTTTTCCAGGTCTGAGATCTAGCCAAGTCCACACACCATGACTTATTCATCATTACTGTTATAAACTCATGAAAGTTGAGCTATGAATTATCATTCAGAATTCACTGCTTTGCTCATCTAGTTGTTATTTGGAACATTGCAATCACCCATATTATACATGCATATGCTGCACTGTAATTTACAGACACAATGAGAGAAAACCTGATAAGATGAGTCTTTCGGAGGAGAAAAGGCATATGACAAATACAAAAATTAAAACACTCGGGAATAAGGTAAATACTGCAAGTAAGAACTGGGAATGAGACAAATATTGGATTAAGACAAATACTGCTGCAAATTCCAATGTCAATTCTAACAGTGCTAGTAAAGATTGTATGGTGTTGACTGTAGGAGGTGAGCAGCTGAAGCAGAAAGCAAGAAAAAAACATTCTAGGCTAGAATCTTATGTCATTGAAATGTTTTGAATCAGGGGTCTTAAATCATTAAGTTATTAAGATAAATTTAAGCACAGGTAGTTCCCATAAAGGTAATCAAGCCTGATAAATTAAAATAACCTAATAAATTAAATTCAGCAGCTAATAGTAACATGTAAAAATCATATGAGTCTCCAAATTGCTTTTGTTTATTTTTATTATTGAGAGCTAAACAAGCCACAATATCACATGCCTATGAATAATTTTAGTTTAAAGTAAAGGTAGTAACACAAAGAATATTTTTGTTCATCTATCAGTACTGAACTTGTTAACTCATGTTAGTCATTTTATTATCCTAATATATTTTAATATATTCAGGTGCAATACCACAATTATTGATGTTCTTCTCAGAATATTTTCCTTGGAATAAATTAGGGTGGCAGGTTAGTGTAGCAGTTAAGGATATTAAGCTCTAAAACCAGACTGAGTTTAAATACAGATCCTGCCTTATCTTAGGGGTGGATCCTTTGACAACTTGAATAACTCAAAAGGAGTATGGGGACTTGTCAGCTTGCTTTGATGTGGGGCAGATGGGGAACTGAGGGGTGGGACTTGAAATCTTTGAGCAATTAAACATCAAAAATGGAGTCAGAGTCTGTATCACACTGGGTTGTTTCAAGAATTCAGGAGGTTTTTTTTTTTTTAATGTTTATGACAGTGTGTGACACTCAGTGCTCGATAAATCTAATCTGTTATATCTTATCAAAGATGTTGAATTGTGTGCCTCCCTGTTGGCACAAAAGGTTAAGTCTCAGCACTGTCATGCTATCCCCAGCCACTGCCAAATTAGCATGACCCGCAGCCAGAGAGCTAACCCACATAGCTCAGCAGACATCTCCTGTCTCACCTGCTGGTCCCCACAGTGGTGGATTTCAGTAGATCCACCTGTTCTGCTCCCCAGTCTGTCTCTGGTGAATCCTCTCACTGCCCCCCCCACCTCTGGCCTACACCCCAGTTCTTTTAAAAAAAGATGTTGAATTATATCTAGAATGTATAGCAGTGAGTTGTCCACAGTGCTTCATGAGGAGAATTACTAAATATGAGAAAACAGCAGTGAAATATTCCAAATTTCTAAACCTTTTCTGATCATAGAAATCTTTCTATTGCTTAGGATCCTCTTAACCAGAGAAGCCGTTAAAGAAAGTAGATACTTTCTTTGCTCCAATGCATAGTCTTTGCTCCTTTGTCAAAGATTAGTTGATCATAAATCTGTGGGTTTATTTCTGGATTTTCTATTCAATTCCATTGGTCTGTGTGTCTGTTCTTGTTCCAATACCATGCAGTTTTGATGATTATGGCTTTGTAGTATAGTTTGAAGTCTGGGAGTGTGATGCCTCCATTCCCTCTTTTTTTTTTTCAGGAGAGCTTTGGCTATTCAGGGTTTTTTGTGCTTCCATATGAATTTCATCAATAATTGTTCAATTTCTTTGAAGAATGACATTGAAATTTTTATTGGAATAGCATTGAATCTATATATTGCTTTTGGTAGGATGGCCATTTTAATAATGTTTATTCTTCCAATCCATGAGCAGGGGATGTCTTTCCATTTCTTTGTGTCTTCTTCTATTTCTTTTAACAGTGTTTTATAGTTTTCTTTGTATAGGTCCTTTATCTCTTTTGTTAGATTTATTCCCAAATATTTGATTTTTTTTGTTTCAATAATAAAAGGGATGGGTTTTTTTTTATTTCTTCTTCTTCAGATTTATTGTTTGTGTATAGGAAGGCTACTGACTTTTGCGTGTTGATTTTGTATCCTGCCACTTTACTGAACTGATTGATGAGTTGAATTAGCTTTTCTGTGGAGTTTTTGGGGTTCTCTATGTATATTATCATATCATCTACAAATAGTGATAGTTTGACTTCTTCTTTTCCTATTTGGATACCTTGTATGTCTTTCTCTTCTCTTATTGCTCTGGCTAGGACTTCCAGTATTATATTGAAAAGCAGTGGTGAGAGTGGACATCCTTGTCTTGTTCCAGATCTTAATGGAATTGCTTTCAGCTTTTCACCATTGAGAATGATACTGGCTGATGGCTTGTCATATATGGCCTTTATGATGTTGAGGTATGTTCCTTCTATCCCAAGAATTTCAAGTTTGTTCAATAAATGGTGCTGGGAAAACTGGGTCACTACATACAAAAGAATGAAGCTTGACCACTACCTCACACCATACACAAAAATCAACTCAAAATGGATTAAAGAACTAGACATAAGACCTGAAACCATAAAATACATAGAAGGAAATATAGGCGAAACACTACGTGATATTCACATCAAAGACATCTTTACAGACACATCACCCAAAGCAGTGATAGTGAAGGCAAAGATCAACAGCTGGGACTACATCAAATTAAAGAGCTTCTGCACAGCAAAAGAGACAATAACAAAAACAAAGAGAAACCCCACCAACTGGGAGAAAATTTTTGCATACAACACTAATGATAAAGGACTGATCACAAAAATCTGCAAAGAGCTGATGAGACTCAACAACAACAAAGAAAATAATACAGTCAAAAAATGGGAAGAAGAGCTAAAAAGAAACTTCTCTGAAGAGGAAATGCAAATGGCCAACAGGCATATGAAAAAATGTTCAACATCACTTGTCATCAGGGAAATGCAAATCAAAACTACCATGAGATACCATCTTACACCAGTGAGAATGGCACATATTAAAAAAACTAGCAACAACAAATGTTGGCGAGGGTGTGGAGAAAAAGGAACTCTTCTGCACTGTTGGTGGGAGTGCAAACTGGTCCAACCACTATGGAGAGCTGTGTGGAGATTTCTGGACCTACTAAACATAGAGCTTCCATATGATCCAGCAATTCCACTCCTAGGTATTTACCCAAAGGACACAGAAACATCAATTCCAAAGAACACCTGCACCCCTATGTTTATAGCAGCACTATTTACAATAGCTAAGCTTTGGAAACAGCCCAAATGCCCAAAAATAGATGACTGGATCAAGAAGATATGGTACATATACACCATGGAATATTACTCAGCATTCAAAAAAGATAAACACATGCAATTTGCAGCAACATGGATGGCACTGGAGGGATCATGCTCAGCGAAATAAGCCAGAAAGAAAAAGAAAAATACCGGATGGTCTCACTCATAGCAGGAATCTAGAAAACTTAAGTAAGGGACCAGGAAAATGAATAACTATAAGAAAGTGAAAATCAAAATCAACAAAAAACTATGAACCAGAGACACTTTTTGGGGGTGGGGGGGCGGGAGGGAGGGATTAGGGTCAGAATGGGGGGGGTTTGCAATTGTATGGGGAATATAAAAATAAAATTTATTATTTAAAAAAATAAAAAATAAAAATAAAAAAAGAAGAAAAAAAAAGAAAGTAGATACTATTTTTTTTCTTTTTAAATTTAGTTTATTTTTTTTTAACTTTTAAGTAGAGTACTTTTTTCTCCCATCATTGTTAATTTTTGGACAATATTATGGTCTAATTCATATTAAACTAGTGTTTCCAACATATGTTACCTCTAAATGCTTTGCAATCAAAACCTGGTATACTGAGTATCCCTGTGTACCACTCCCCTCTCCTACTCCTGTATTTTTTCCTCATGTTCTATGGACATACCAAAATCATACTTACAACTTACAGGCTTACAAAATCTACCTTTAACTCAAATGCATTAAATGTTGGATCAATGTTTGGGAGTTCAGGTGGGATTTTCTTTTTATGTCATTATAAAGCACATAATTATTATATTATCTTGCTGCAAGAGACATAGAGGGATTTTCTGATGTTCTAGGAACAAGCAGTAACTCATATTTATCAGAAACAGTTGCGATATTTCTATTTGTTTAATATCAGGATTAATATTTAGCACTTTTTCACAGCCATGCTTTCATTAATAGAACTGATATTCTACCAACATTCAAGCTTAAAATTTTTTAAAGATTAATTTATTTATGCATACAAGAGCTGTGCTGCAGGCTAGAGATGCAGAGGTGAGAGGATTCACCAGGGACAGAGTGGGGAGCAGAACAGGCAGATGTAACTGAAATACAGCGGGCAAGACAGGAGCGGTCTCCTGCGCCATGTGGGTCAGCTCCCTGGCCAGGGATTGAACTCATGCTGCAGTGGCTGTAGCTTCATAGTGCTGCGTCTTAACTCCTTGTGCCACCAGGGAGGCCCCCAAGCTTAAATTTTTGATTATACCTAAACATCGGTGCAAACTAATATTACCGCAATAAAAAAAAATAAAATTGAAGAATGAAATTTGAAATTAACTTTTTTTATTGGTTACTCCAACTCCATGGAATTCTCCAAATTAATATGTCTTTTGTTGTTTTGTTCCTTTTGTTGTTTTAACTCTGCTACATGAAAACATTTAAACATATTTTCTCTTTTATTTATTCTTGAGTCATTTACTATTTGTGCTGTTTTCGATGCCTTTACCATTCTTTCTATTTTTAATTTGTGGTCCGTATTTTATTCTCAAATTTCCAAATAGCCTTTTTACAATTTTGCTTTTCACCTATCACTCTAAATCATACAGTGGCCAATTGGCAAACCATTACTACTAATGTCAGTTGTATGCCATGTACAATTACAGATAACTTCACTGCATACTGACTCCTCTTTGTAATTTTTATTTTATTTAACAGAACAATTTTGCTCCACTCAACCAACTTAGAATATCATTAATCTTTTAATTATCTAGAAAACATGTCTATGTTGTCAGTTTATATGGTGAGGATGTCTTTATTGCCTATTCTTTTTTTGCAATTTCTATTTCTACCATCTTAGTTCAGTTTCAAATTACTTTAGCAAATGATTACAGAAATAAGCCCCATATTAATACCACCCACCTACAGTCTTTTATAAAATAGTACCATATATTGTATCAAAATAAATATTTCTAAAGAACAACCATTCTGTTGGAAAAGTATTGCCATCATATTTTGTTTTCCCTGAACTGCAAAGATCCCACTTGACTTTGCAACGTGTGTCCAACAAATCATTTATATTATGATGACAAATTATTCATATTATGATGACAAATAATTTTCATACATTAAATGCTTCAACAAAACATTATGTACAGTTTCATAAAAGTTCCCTGTAGTTTCCAACTCCACAACTTGTTTCTTCTTGTGCTTTGTTTCTAATTTCCCATCACTTATGACATTACAACTTGTCAAAGTTTTAACAATACCTGGAGGTCCAGATAAAATGCTATTTATCAGTAATGCATTCTTTTATTTCCACTTCCGTTATATTTTGTTTTCACATTTTAAGTGAAATTTTAAGTAAACATTGCAGGATTTTTCATTATAATTATTTCTCTTCATAACTAGAATGTTAACACATTAAAACAAGAACTGTGATTATCAATCACTATGTACTTTCCATGTCTATGTAAGATGGCTTTTCATGAAATAGGAACCCTTCAAATGTTATATTCAGCATGCAAACCTTTATAAAATATTCTTTATAAAATATTTAGGAAATAAAACCCCTTTTGTTCAATTATAGTAAAGTAACTGAGCAAGGTTATACAGCTTGTCACTGACATAACTGAGCCAGAAATGCAATGCACAGACGAATAATAAGGGATATAGAAGAATAGATTATTCTTAGTGCCTATTTCCAGTGCTATATTAGTCAGAATTTCATTATGTTACAAATAAATAGAAATACAACTGCGAGATAAGACTGATGATGGCAATGTTCAAATATTTAAAAAGTAGGTATGGATTAGAGATGCTGATCAAATATTTAAACCTATCTGACTGGTACTTTTACTCTTCAAAATAAAACTTAACAGATATAAAATATTTTCATTTTCCTGGAAATCTCAATTGCATTGCTACTGAAGAGAATCAACAATTATCCAGGGACCAATTAGCCTGTTTGTGGATTACCTACACCCTGTGGATTCTTCCTCTTGGCTTCTTCCTTATCTCTGCCTTTGACCACTTCACAGTTGTTAACCAGGAAAAGAAATTAAAAAAGTGTTAGAAAGTAGAAAACCAAAAAATGTAAAATTAAGACTCTCTAATTTATGTTACATAAAATGGAACTGTGTTACTCTTGGTTAGCTAAACCTTTTGAATGAATACCATGCAGTTTAGTCACAGTGAATATTTTACCAGAAAAATTTCAAATTTGTTTATCTTATTCAATTGTGTCATCTTGAAATCTCAAGTTTGTTGACTGAGCTGATTAAGCAGTAATAATAAAATTCAAACTGGTGGATAATTAGAATTTTATTACTTTATTCTATACTATATATGTGTAGTTTGCCCAGTGCTTATGAGAGAACTTAGCTAAGGTTTTGTATAACCTTTAATGTCAATCTACAATATTCCATTTATTTTATTCACTGACAGTACCCACTGATGTGCTTCTATTCATAGGAAGTTCCCAATACAATTGGAAAAATCCATCTTCAACTACTAACATGCACTTTTCTATTTATGTACAGTTGGAAGGGGTCCTAAAAATCAATTTGTAGCATTGCCCATTGGGGAATTGATTCTTCATACTTGAATTTCATTTTGGCATAGAGGAATTTACCTGAGTACATTTTAAACATTTTTTTATCCACATTCTGTGTCCTCTGTCATTTTGGGCCAACTCAATGTTGGCAATCTCTGTGGAATTTTCTTTTCCCTAGAGAACTGTGCTCAGGGTTTCATGAACACAATGCAGAATTTCCCCTCTCAGCTGTCCTGAGACTATTCTTTTGTATCAAAGAATAAAATTCTATCCCAGACATAATGATTTTTTCTGTATTTGACTGTAGACTTGACTCCTAATAGTTTCTTCTTCTTCAATTCTTGTATGGTATATTTCAGTTGCACTAAATAATCCCAAATCATGGGCAAACAATTATTTAAATTCTTGTTTTATCTTCTACAATTTAATGAAAATTTTAGTGCTCCCACTTTCACATTCTTAGTATTTTTTTTTTTTAATTTATGCCTGTGGACATTAAAGAGGAAAACTTAATGTAAATTTGCAAATGTATTCTAATGTATTCAGTCCACTCCTTTGCATCTCAAAATCATCCATGGAAAGGAAAGCATTAGATTTCCATGCTGAATCAGGAACAGAGAGTATTTCCATCTGGAAACCTTGAAATTTTGATAATGACTATGATTGCAAATTTTCCTGCAGCATTTTATGAATTAGGTGAATTTTACTTGCTCTCTTTGGTCTTATCTTATTTAAAACACTATTGATAGAATTACATTGTCTATTTCCCTTACTCTTAAAAAGTTTACCAACCTATTTTTAAATTTTTAATGTATAGAATTCTGTAAAGAGTAAAATGGCAAAATATTATAAATATTTCTACATGTAACGTTTCTCAATTCCTCATTCTATAGATTTTAATTGAGTATATAAATCACTTTCCTACATAGTTCACAGTTTGTAATACACTGCCAAATCCACTGTCATGTTCATACTTACAACAATTCTGTGAGGAATTTAGTAAGGTTATTGTTATTACCTCTTGTTTTATTGGTTGACAAACTTAGTAAAAGTAGTAACTTGTTTGGGAAGCATAGTTTAGATGCCAGCTTTGTACTTGATTTTTACATGTTGTGGTAAATTAAGCTGCCTCTGAAAACAAATGCAACAGTAACAAAATTATTTGCATAGTGTTTTACAATCCATAAAAACTTTCATATGTATCTCCCTCCTTATTTTGGCAGCATGTAAAGGAGAGAAAAAATGCTTATATTACAGCAAAACTCCTATGTCAATCTTTGGCTAGAGACTGATTTGTTATATGAAATAAGGAACAGAAAATAATATATCTTAGAGGAGGAAATATGTGTAAGAGAATAAATGGATAATTTTTTAATAGTTTAACTTTCTTTTTCAAAGAAATATTAAAACATATTAAGAGAAAAATGTTTAGAATTTTTGTGCTTCTTGTTTTACATGTTGATTTTCAATTGCTACTGCATATAATAAATGCTTTCATGTATTTGAAATATCTAAAATATCCAATAGAAGTTTTTACAATTTATAGGATTTTTAATGGGTAATAATATTTTTGAAAGACATGGAAAGAGATAAAGATACATGTATACAACATTACAAAAGACTTGGTTTTAAAATGTGCATGAGGAAACATCAGAATCATAAAGATATTTTATGTGGCATTATAGAAGAATTAAATTTAACACTTATTGCTTTGTTTATTAGACTGTAATCATCTTAATCATACATTCAAAGATAAATGAAAATGTATTTTTCAGGGTAAGTTTTCCTAGGATGCTGCAACTGTCATAGCGATTATTGATTGTAATGGTAAAGTTCAAAACATCAGAAAGTTAAAATACCCTGCTGAAATACCAAAAATGGTGAAGAGGAAGTAGAAAATTATGTGAAATGTTAGGGACGTTTCATTTCAGTACCTTGGCCTCATTATATTACCAGCTAAATATAAAATACATAGACCAGATAAATGTCTCATTAAGTATTTCACAGTTCTTGCTGGGAACTTGGTAGTGGTCTTGAATATGAAAAATAGAGAAGTATTTTATGTGAAAATTATGGTACAAAAAAGTATTTCAGTGAAAGATTTTATTAGCTTTAGGTATATTGTAAGACAGAGTGGTACTTATTATTTCATTAATTGTTTTTACTTAAAGATGATAAGTATTCATTCTAAAAAAGTTCTAAGTCAAAAATAGGTATCCCACTTAAGATTTAAGGGGATTATCAATTTTTAGATGCATTCAAATTAGGAGATTCCTTCCTCCATTTTTGTGAAGGCTATCCTTAGATACTACTTCTTTTTAACTTAATTTGACATTTCTATCTGCATCCATTCACATAGTAACACTAAGAAAATAGTTGTGAATTTCACACAGAGATTTACTTATATCTATAATTTTTCTAAAATAATTTAATCAATACAATAGGATTATAGGTAGAAAAAAATAGATTATTTTTCATAATAAAGATAAGCTTTCCTTAGCAATTAACTAATACATGTAATTTTTTATTCCATGCAATTAACATAGCCAGCATCTTTCTATAATGAACTAGAAAAGCTGTATACACTGAGTTATTGCTTTAATTTTTCATTCTGGTAAAATTCCCAATGATTTCAGATACAATTCAAAATGACAAGGTGAATACAATGATACCACTTTTCTTTCAAATATGTAGTCATGCTGAAAATATCTATGTAGAAGACAAGTCACAAAGCATAGAAAACATAAAGGATGCTTGTTAACAATAGAAAAATGAATGGAGAAGAGATAGAAGGGTGTCAGATGAGAAGTGCTCCTAATACCTGCAATATACTAACACTAAGCTACAGTTTCCAAGACAAGTGAGTCTCAGATTGACAGATGGTAGATGATTGCTTCTGGTGGAGCGAATGATGGTTAGTTTGCAAGTAAAAGCAGATAAAGGAGCACATGAATAACAGTGAAATCTTTGGTATGTGGGTAAGGCTTAAATTATAAATGGCTTAAATTATAAATGGTTCATGATTGACTGGCCACAAGCAACTTATTAGAATGCACATATGGTGAAGAAACTGCAATAGTGATCTAGCAGATGAATGCTGCAGATCATAAAATATCCTATATGAAGTGGAAAGGAGAATTTGGGAAATAATAAGTTTGAAAGGAGAGCTAAGGGTAGAGGAAATATAAATTAAGCCAGCACCCAGATGCAAAAAGCAACAAAAACATGTTTGAAATTTGGCCATATAAACTCTCATTATTCCAGAACTAGGCTTCAGTTCTAAATGCAATTGATAAAATTCACAGAGAAAATAATATTAAAGCTTAATTAGGCAAATAAAACAACCACCACCGACCATTGTCTGTACTTTCCACAGAGAACATGGCTGTCATCCTCAAGATCAAATGTACGACGTTAGGGAAATAAAACTCAGAATGTTCCTCAGAAGGACTCAGTCAAGTATGTCTCTAAGACACACATTTTACAAGTTTGTTTATACTTCTCTCTTGAAGAGACTATGTGATTAAAATCTTGTACCCATCCTGAATGCAACCCAGGGAACTGATTTCTCATCTATTGCTTATTTTTAAACCAATGTGTTATTGGTTAAAGGACAATACTTTAAGAATAGTTTGAGTGACCATAAATCATAAAATGTTCATTCCAAAGTTACTCCTCGATATCATTTGCATTGAAGCCCCCTTTTATTTTTCGGTGAAGAACATGAGAACCAAAATGTGTTGCTTAACTCTTCAAGGCACAGCTAGTTAGCTGAGACTAGAAGTCAGGAATCTTGATTCCCCAGAGGTGTCAAAAGATTATTAACAATGGCTTAACCAAAAACAGTGTCTCCAAGGAAAAACTTCCTCCCCCCTTTCTCTGAAGGAATAATGCCATTCTAAAAAAAAACTAAGATTTACAAATGTAGGAAATCATATTCTACTTTGAATGAAAGCTTAATCTCTAGTTTTTTTTTTCTCCCCTCTAAACATTTAATATGGATTATGAACTGGGGGGAAATATGGCTTTACTTTAATTTCTAACTTCCACATAAACCTTTTTAAATACCGAAGCTTATCATTTAATTCAAATGCCGACAGACATTGCTATATATGATTACATATTTGAAGAATACTTTGAATGTGTATGACATAGTTTAACATCTAATTTAATACACAGATTTCCTCTCATTTTCTACTATACTAGCAAGGCATACATGGATAATTAATCTCAATATGATCCCTATCGAGAAACAGAGAGGTTAAGTGAATGACTCCAGGTCACACAGCAAGTCAGTAGCAATTTTTTAAATGTCTTATTTGAATATAAAACCATTTAGATAGTAGAATAATTATTTTGGTTCATCAGTAGTGGTAACGCTTGTTTTGTTGAGATAAGAAAAACATATTCTAAATCTTACAGAACATTTCCCAAAGACAAGAACTCACAATGAAGACTTGTCCAAACTTAACTTTTGCATTATTTAACCTTATATATAATTTTAAAAGGGAGAAATTGAATTATATTTCATAAAAATACTATAATGTTCAGTATTTAAATTTTATGAAAGCATGTATATTCATGCTGTACATGCTGAACATTCATGCAAGTAAAATCAATTATATTTCTTTTAATTCTTATAAAATAATAAAATCAAAATATCAGAGCTTTTCATCATATTAAAATGACATTGTTTGGATAACGTATAATATAAATGAGCAATATCCCAGAACTCCCTTATTTTTGTGATGAAAAACACAGGAAATGTGTTAAATATTTTTGCTTGTTTTGATTATAAATTCCAAACAGCATATGGACAAAATCAAATTTCTTTCCTTAATTTTTTAAGCCACACTTACAGTTTATTATAGAAAGGAGATAAGTACTGACTTGCTTGAAAGATTAAAGTAAGATTTTAAGAAATAAAACTTTATTATGAAATAGCCTCTCTACGACTTTTTTTTAATTAATGAATGTTTTTTCTTTTGAGTCACATCGTGGCAATATTCCTTACAAACATGTACTAGTAACACATTATATCTTGTTTTCCATTCCATGTTTAAAATGTTTCCATCCCTTTGAAAACTTTCTAAACTATATAAAAATTCATTTCAGAGTGAATGATTTCTTAAAAATTCAGACACCTTTATTCTCTTTATAAATGATTATGATATTAACCAAGTGTGGCATTCCAATGATATTAATTCAGCTTCATTTGTTCTCTGTTATTTAAAATTTCATAATTATTATATTTACCTTAATTATAAGGATTAACTCAGCATAAAGTCTGTTAAGATGAAACATATTTTATAACATGCCTTGTGGAAGTTACTTATTCATATTCATTGAGAATACTTACTAAAAAGCTCCAATAAAATCAAAAGATGCCTTTGTAGTGATGACAGAGAATATGACAATTTTTTAGTTTCTATTGCACTGATATGGAAATAAACACTGAATTTCATAGGAGGGGAAAATCAATTTATCAGTAAGAGAATTTTACAGTAGTACTGGGAACTACTTGGATACCTATTATCCTTTCACTGTCCATATTAGAAAAAAGAAAACTGGAGTTGAATATAGGATCAGACATTTTAAAATGAAAAATAGCCAACAACAGCACATACTTTCCTTTAATTAATAATTTTACCTAGGGGCCTCCCTAGTGGCACAGACAGTTGAGTGCAGCGCTGTGAAGCAATCTGCAGCCTCTGCATTGCGGTTTCGATCCTAGCCAGCTGCGGAGATACCCACACAGCGCAGCAGACCTCTCCTGTCTCGCCCTCTGTTCCCCTCAGCAGTGTATTTCAGTCAGTCTGCCTGTTCTGTTCCCCGCTCTGTCTCTGGTGAGTCCTCTCCAGAGGACTCCCACACATCTGGCCTTACCCCGGTTCTTGTGTGGATATATAAATCTTTAAAAAAACAATAATAATTTTTATCTAAATGGTATATTGACCCGGACCCTTAAGAATAAGAGATGAATGAATTTGAATTAATTATATCAGTTTTCCAAGGTTACTCTTTTTACAGATAAGCAGAGCTTAATTGATAAAATACCAATCTCAGTTAACCTCATTGATAGTTTTTGGATAGATGTTATATGTTTGTCATCTTTTTTAGACAGTTACTTTCCCTATGGATCTAGTTGTAGTCCTGTTATATTAGTGGGTTCATCAAGTGCAAGGTGAGCATGCCCATTGATGTATTGTCTTAGCATCTGCTTCCCTGCTCCAGAGACTTGACTGTTTCTGCTTGGCATTCCATTTGACTTCTGACTTGGCAACTGGATTCCATATGGCAACTACATGACAAATCAAAATAGTCTTTTGAATCCCACAGAGATTTCCACAAATGAGTGTACCACATGAAGGTATGTTTTTTAAAAGACTTATTTACCTCTACATATTACAAGGTCATGAACTATATAGCTCAAGAGCCTAAAATCCAAATATTCCCTATGAGTATGAACCTAATTTCTCTTTTTTCTGCTAAGTAAATAGGTCCTGTTCTACCCACTGCAGATATTCTATTGACTACTCCACCAACGGTCTACAGAGTATATAGTATGACTGATATTCAAGTAGCAAAATGTCCTTCAGTTCAAGAACACTGGTCAGCGAATGAAGCAGTCTTCTTTGCCTCAGCTGGAGAAAATCAAAAGGTTCAGATCGCAAATTAAAAATGTAGGGAAGTCCTAGGAGACTCAATTGTTGGCTCATTAGCAGTGAAGCAGTAACTTGCTCTTATGTATAATGCACTAACCGTGAATTTTTCCACTCTCTCTTCATGAACTATGCTTTCTATTACAGTGTTCTTCTGATATCTCCCCAAGCATGGTCAAATCTAGTCCCAGAATATCTGATGTTGTTCTGTAATGTGTATGCTCTTGACCAATGTATCATAGCAAGCTAGAAATATTCTTTCAAATGGCTTCAAAACCTAGAGCTTTTTGAAATGTGGCCTTACTTTATTTCTGCCAAATGCGCTAGTCTTCATATATTCTATTTTTAAACATTTTTAATACCACCTTCTCAATTGGGTCAGAAGGACTAATTGGAATTGCCTATGCCACCACCCTTAATAAGATTATCAATGTTTGTTTTGCTCAGAGCTCCATTCAAATTCTGACATTATTATCTTAACTTTGTGAAGAAGAACCAAAAGTATGTTTGGATAAGGAATGCAATTTCATCAAATGCTGCTCAGAGATAAAGTTGATCTTTGAGCTTCTGGCTTTTTAAAGCAGTCACAGTGAAAGAGGGTTACTCATTTCCCACATTTTAAAAAATGTTCCTGGTTCCTATTATGACATAATTCTCAGGAATTTCACAAAATATATTGGACTTGAATTTAACTGGATTTATTGCAGACCAAAGACAAGGACTCTCCTTTATCTTTCTGCTATATAAAACATCAAATAATTTGATTTGCATGTTTACAAGGATATTTAAGAGTCAATTCTTTCTGGGCAGCTTCACAGTTACAACTGGAATGATGAATAGAAAACTAGCTGCTAAACCTTTCCTTTCATTAATGAAAAAAGTAGATGATAATTTCATGCAGATGATAGATAGATAGATGATAGATAAAGATATTATAAGGACTTGATAATAGACTGAATGTGAAAAGTGTGTGCTGTGCTCTGAATGTGTTCCATCAAAGGCATATGTTGAAATCCTAATACCTAATGTGATGGTGTTTGGAGGTGGGGATATTTGACATGATTAGGTCATGAGGATGGACTCCTCATGAATGGGATTAGACTCATAAAAGAGGTCCAGAGAGTTTGCTTGCTTTCTCCACCATTTGTAGAAACAGTAAGAAGACAGCATTCTATAGCCTAGAAAAGGATCCTCACCAAAACCTGACCATACTATCACCAGGATCTGGGACTTCAGTTCTGGAATCCTGAGAAGTAAATTTTGTTACTTATAAGCTTCCCAGTCCCTCATATTTTGTTTTAGGAACCCAAATAGACTAGTGGCAAAGAGTGGATACCAGACTTCTTGATTTGTGTTTATGGATAACATATATTTATATATTAACTAATTGTATTATCTAAATATATTTTTTATTTGTTTCCATTAGTTTTTGGTTTTGACTGAGAAAAAAATGCTGATAAAATAGTCAATTATCTTTTATAAGTGAAACATGCAAATGTGTACCATGCAATTTTTTTAAGAAAATAAAATGAAAGTAATTTTTTTGAGTTTTAATGACACAGTGTTTTAGGGAATTAATATCCTACAGCAATTTCAGTAAGTTGCCATAAAGCATTTTCAAATATTCTTTCTCTTGCATTCTCTTTCCTGTCCGTCTAACCCCAAATACATATATTTTATATAGTCTGAAATATCTCTATGATGCTCTAATTTTTTTTCTTCTTGGACATAAATTTAGGTATTTTTATTGTCTGGCTTAGTCTGGTGGTCAGTCTATCCAAGTGTTCTTTTCTCACATTTCATCTAATGTCTAATTACCTTTTCTTTTTTTTAACTGAGGTAACATTAGATTACAATGCTGTGTTCGATTTAGAGGTATAAGATCACATCTTTCAGGTGTTTGTTACCATAACTTACCCACACCAACAAACCCGAAAATCCTCCACCATAGTCCATTGTGCCCTCTATGCACTTTGCTTTCTCCATCCCCCTGTAGTTGCCTCAATTCTACAATCATATTTCTAGAGTTTGTTATTGGTTTGCTTTTATCTGATCCTTTGTTGTGTTTCTCTGTAGTCTACATAATGGTGACACCATCCAGTAATTGTCTTTCACCTGTACTCCCCTCCAGTGCTACCCATATTTTCCCAAAAGGTGAGATTTTGTCTTTTTTTTTAATAGCTGAGTAATTTTGCATTGTGTGTATATACCACACCTTCCTAATCCATTCATCTTTCTTTGGGCATATAAGTACTTTCCGTTTACTTTTGTGTGCTATATACAATCTTTATTCCATACTCTTTATTTTTGCTTATTGTGATTTGATTTAAATTCTTTATAACTAAAAAGAGAAAGGGAAACACTTTAAGCCTGGAGCCAAAGCAGACAATGACCAATCAAAGTTGTGGGTCATAGTTACAACATTGGACAACTAGAAAACTGTTTTTTTGTAAAAGGTTAAATATACAGTGAAGATCAAATGGAAGTTTAAAAAATTCTAAAATCAGAAGCAGGGAAAAATCAATAAAGAAGCAAAGAACAGATAGTATAAATAGAAGATAACTAGCAAGAAGTTATACAGCATATCAAAATTATATTAAATGCAAAAGTCCAAAAATTAATTGAAATAATGAAATTAGATTTTGAAAAAAAAAAGATTTTATAAGCCTACAAATAAATGGCTAGGGAAAGATATACCATGTAATCTCTAATCTTAAGAAAACTGCATATTAGCAGACAAAATAACTTCAAAACAAAAAAAATATATTACCAAAGGATAAAAAACATATAATGATATGTCAATTTGCTAAAAAAAAAATCATAGTAATTATAAATGTCAGTGCACTCAAGGACAGAGATTCAAATTACAGGAAGCAAAAATGACACAACCAAAAGAGCCTTAAAAAAATTCACAATAATAGTTAAAAAAATTCAACACTTCTCTTTCATTAATCAATTGACTAAGTTGACAGGAAATAAAAAACCTGAACAACTATATCAAGCAACTTAATCTAATTGGTATTTAAAAATACTCTACCAACAACAGGAGAATAAACTGACACATATATGGCCAATTGATTTCAACAAAAGTGCAAAGTCAGTTCAGAAAAGATAATATTTTTTTTAACAAATTGTGCCACAATTGGGTATACACATAGAGGAAAATGATTTAAAAAATAATTTTAACCTATATCTCAGCCCAACTACAAAAATTAGCTCAAAATGGATCACAGACCAACATGCAAATCAGAAATATATAAAATTCTGGAAGAAATTCTGGGGGAAATACTTGATAATTCTGGGTTGGGCCAGGAGATTACTGGTTATAGCTTATGGAACACAGCCACAACCACTTACCCACTTCTTATCTATGGCTACTTTTATGCTGTAACAGCAGAGTCGAGGAGTTGAGCCCACAAGTCAAAAAATTCTATGTTCCTCCACAAAGAAGTTTACCAACCTGTCATTTCATATACATAACATGAGCAAAACTTATTTAAAATCACGTGAAAATGAGAGTTCAACAAATTAGAAACTTACTTTTTGAAAGACAAACTGCAAAATATGATCAAAACATTTGCAGTGAAGATATCTAATATAGAGCATGGCCCTAGAATATATAAAGAATGTTCAAAACTCAAAAAAAAATGTTTTCTAAATAGTTCAAATATTTGAACAATACCAAAGAAGATAAATTGATGAAAAACAAACGACAATATAAATAATGTTATAAGTCATTAAGGAACTGCTAAATAAACCCTACATACTATTACTAGATATTCATTAAAATAACTAAAGCTTAGGGCCTCTCTGGTGGTGCAAGAGCTTAGGCACAGCACTGTGGAGCTGTCTGCAGCCTCTGCAGCTCGAGTTTGATCCCCAGCCAGCCAGGGAGCTACCCACATGGTGTAGCAGACCTCTCCTGTCTTACCTGCTGCTCCCTTCAGTGGTGTATTTCAGTCAGTCTGCCTGTTCTGTTCCCCACTCTGTCTCTGGTGAATCCTCTCACCCCCCCTGCTCCTCTGGCCTATATCCCAGTTCTTGTATGCATAAATAAATAAATCTTTAAAAAAAAGTAACTAAAGCTTAAAACGTAGACTGGCTTTACCAGAAATACTGAAAAAGATAAGGAATAAGTGGAAAGCTCATACATTTTTGGTGTAAATATAAAATGATACAGTCAATTTAGAAAATATTTTGCCAGTTTCCTGTAAATTTAGACATGGATTTAGCCTAGTAATATCACTCTTTGGTAACTGACCAAAAGAAATTGTGATGTATGGATATTTATAGTGGCTTTATTTATACTCACCTCAAACAGGAAACAACCAAATTTGTAGGTGAATACATACTAATTATACTGGTCAGTGTATAAACAAATTGCATTGCATCAAAACAGTGTACACTTGTACCATCAATAAGATTTTACAACTATGCAAAACATGGATGGATCTCAGATATATCATGCTAGTTTAAAGAAGCTAAACTCAAAATGATACCCACTTTGAGTCCACTTATATTCCGTTCCAGGAAAGGCAAAGCTGCAAGAACAGAAAACTATTGTTTGGGCAGAAGCTTGGGGATGAGGGTGGTTTAGGAAAGGGCATGAGAGAAAATTTTGCAGCAATGCATCTGTCCTATATCTTGATTGTGATGGTTGTAAGATTATATTCTTTGGCCCAATAACAATAAATTACTTGATGTTTTATGTTAATATATGATAGAAACACTTTCAAATTAAATTTACTATAATCTATAAATAATTTAGGTTTCAATGAGGTATCAATAAGGTAAAGTAATTTTTTATGGGACAAAGTATACGAAAGCAAGGATGGAAAACTGCAAGAATTTAAAAACAAAATATTATATGATGTTTAAAACTCTGGTAATCAGAAAATTACAAGTTAAAACAATAATGACTGTATATGCAAACCATTAGAAAGATAAAAATAAAAAGTAATGAGCAATGTGAAAATAAACAAAAATGTATTATGTATCACTTGAACAAATGAGTACAGTTATTCTAGAATAATTCTGTTACTAATTAATGTTATTAGCTCTATGTTGATCTTACAGCACCTAGTTCCCCCCTCTTAGGTATGTATACCTAGAAGATACCAGTGTGGATCCCTGAGAGAATATGAACAAGAACATTCATCACAGAATTGCTTGTGTTAAAGGGGGGTTGTAAGATTTAATGCTCATCACCATAAGTATAATCTGAAACAGTTAGAGCAGTGGACCTGGTAAACATAAAGCAACAGGAGTGAATGGAATGCTACCTGCATAAAGTTAGAAAGAGAGGTGTAATGTATAGAAATGTAAAATACACAAAGCACTACATATTATGCATGGGTCAGTACATATCTAAGGATTTTTGTGAGAAGATTAAAGGTTTATAGAGTAGAGAGAATGAGATAAAATAAAAATATTATAAAGTATATATATTTAAAGTGAGATATTAAATTTTCCTTGAACACTATTAAAATTAACAAGTGCTCTAAAACAGCACTATTAAGCTGTAGAATATTCTAAAGCAAATAATTACATAGGATAAGCAGATGCACTACTTGGAAAAGTCTAATGTCTAGCTGAAAACTACTCTGGCTATTTATCACATTCTCTCTAATTTGCTTTTATTGTTAAGACAAAAAACTGTTTCTTATTTGTTGTTTGCTTATCGTTTTGCCTTGCCCTTCTTTTATTTTATATGTAATGCATCCTTAGGGCAGTGTTTCTCAAAATGAGTCTTAGGAGCAAGACTTTCTTATTCCAGTTTACATATAACCTTACTTAGGAAGTTTGAGCAGTTAAAACATGTCCCAACCCTTTTATCTGTTTTACAAAAATGCAGTAAATGTGTCTTATTCAACTTTGCTCTATAGCAAGGAACTTGGGCATGTACATAGTAATACAAAATATGGAATTTTATGTAATGTGCTGGTTACATGTTTACTGATCTGGACTGAAAATATATTAAGGATCATATTGTTTTTCTAAATTCTTAAAAATTGTGGAAGAATTATACAATGATTCTGTAATAATTTAATTTGCATCTATATTTTAAGCTCTTCAGTCTTTTGTTTTTCATTTTAGATTCCCCCTTCTGGACTTCTAGTGAGATTGTAATCCAGTGTTATTGGTTTAATAATAGTAAAGTATGATGGCAGGACACTTAGGAAATGCCACTATATGTGAAACAGAATGTAATGTGATTTTAAATCTGGAAATCGCTGGTGGCGAGCATGGTGTGAATAAATATCAAATGTCTTCTCTTTAGCACTAAATGTAAAATGTTCCAAATCATCCTATCCAACTCTAGATGTTAACTTAAATGTAAATGCACATATTGAATGCAATAGTGGAATAGCAAACAGAATTCATAACAGAACAAGTAATGTGATTGGAGATGCTGTTTTACTGTATTTCTTAATGCCAAGAAATAGCAAATGGAACTGGTCTTTAAAAATGCAAAGCATTAAGGTAAACTTAGGGTACTAGAAAAAAATAGAGCTGTACTATACATGATCTAGATTGCATCTAAATTTCAATCTTGTGACATAGGAGAATAAGATAAAAATTTACCTAGGTAGTTGTATTAAAACATATTCTAACATGCCATTTCCAAAGGGATAAAATAACTGCTTCAGAGCATACTTTCAAGTCTATCAACTAGCCCACTAACTAGATATCCATGTTGAGAGGAGTTTACTTTCTTGATTTGTCCACAATACTGATAAAGACCACAAAGTGAGTCCTGTTACATCTATGAGGTCAAAATTATTCATTACAACAATTAGAATGTTTGATCTAATTGAAAGACATTTAATTAGCCTGTAGACTCATTGAAGTTACGCTGTTAGGCAAAAGAACTAAATTTTACTAAGAAAACTATTCATAAGTATCTGAAACAAAAGCACACCAGTGAGAAAATCAAGATTGAAGACTCTGGAGTTCCTTCATGAACAAAATAATCTTACTCTGAAAGAACTCATAATTTTTATTTACAACTGTCATTTACTGCCCTAAATATGTTCTTATTTTCTCAGCTAGATTAAAGCTGTTCTCAGTAGAATGTTAGGTATATCATAATTCACTCAAAATATTTCTTAATACAGTTAAATAAATCATGGTATATATAAATGCAAGAGTATAATTTGGCATTATTAAAAAGAACTTAAAGATCTGTTTGTGTTATGCAATGCACTCAAAAGTGTGAAGCAGTACCCATTGTATAATTTATTCTGAGTTTTTAGTGTGCGGATATGCCTATCCCCCTAGACTTAAAAATAACAATGGATATATTATTTGTACATATATGCTAGTACATGCATACTATCTTTCTGGAAAGAAACAAAAGAAAAATTGATGTTGAATAACTTTGAAGGCAAAGTAGTGTCAGGGACATGGAAAGGAAACTTTTGCTTGTCATTTTTAGCATTTTCTACTATTTGACATTCTTTCTGGATGATTGTGTTCATTTTACCTACAATTAATCATTGAGATTATCTGGAGAGTGAGATTATCAGCTATTTTAATTTCTTTCATATACTTAAAGCATAATATAAATTTTAATTAAAGAAAAAGTATAGCTGGAGGCAGACAGGAAGAAGAAACAAAGCCTGGAAGGAAAAGAGGAAGAATGCATTCAAAGCAAAGATCTTTTACCCCTATTCCGGTATGACCTGGGTGAGGAACATTATGAAGGCAAATGTAGTTTGAAAAATTTTTTTAAGTAATTGATACTCAGCCTATTATTAAAACAGAAACTATTCACTTAATTTTTTTTTTTTAAGATTTATTTTATTTATACAAGAACCAGGTTACAGGTAAGATGCACTGGAGGGTGAGAGGATCCACCAGAGACAGAGCAGGGAACAGAACAGGCAGACTGACGAAATACACTACTGAGGGGAGCAGCGGGCCAGACAGGAGAGGTCTGCTCACCAAGTGGGTTGCTCCGTGGCCGGCAGGGGTTGAACCGGCACTTCAGAGGCTGCAGACAGCTTCACAGCGCTGAGCTCAACCACCTGCGCCACCAGGGAGGCCCTTCAGTTAAATTTTATTGATCCTTTCCCACAACCTCATGTTAAATTGCTTAATCTTACAATGATTTCTCCTTAAAAGGCTAAGTATTCAAAAATTCCTTTTCTTAAATAAAAGCTATAGCAGGAAGTCTTGTTCATTTAAAGATACAAACAGCAAAGATCTCATAAGTGCTCACTATTAGTTAACTGGGCAATCACAATTATGAACTGGAAGTTTTTAAAGGACATTTTTCTTGTAAAAATTACTATTCTACTTTGACTAGTTTTCGAACCAGATGTCCCTTTCAAAATGATATTTCACAATATTTACTTAAGGAAGTTTGAAAATTACTGTTGCATAAAAAATGTATCAATAAAGGCCTCCCCTGGTGGCACAGGCAGTTGAGCGCAAGCTGACCGCTACCTCTGCAGCATGTGTTCTGGCCAGGGAGAATACCACTTGGCAGACAGACCTCTCCTGTCTTGCCCACTGCTCCCCTCAGCAGTGTATTTCAGTCAGTCTGCCTGTTCTGTTCCCCGCTCTGTCTCTGGTGAATCCTCTCACCCTCCCACGCATCTGGCCTGTTCCCCAGTTCTTGCATGCATGAATAAATAAATCTTAAAAAATATATATCAATAAGCTGTACTAATTAGTTTGGTATGCATAATGAAAGAGTCACCCTCTTCCCTAACTTCTCTCTAAAACATTTTATACTTATATAAATCTGGAAGATTTTCTTCTGGCAAGAACTATAAAATGCTTCTAATACAAGTATATATTTTTTGATCTTTCTATAAATTTATCCTAAAGATATAGTTAATTACACAGTTTTAAAAGGAATATGGAAATTTATTTTAGCATTGCTCATAATACTGAATACTTAGAAGTGACCAAAATATCTAACAAAATATGATTGGATTTAAAAAGTGTATCTGAAAAATTTTGTAATCTAATTTAAGAATATATCGAGATTATGTATTGCGAGATAAGTTAATTTATAATATATTTAACTTGAAAATAACCACAATGTAAAATTCAGTTTGTTTTGCATTTTCATTTTTTTTCTGTAAAACAATTTAGATATATGTTAAGTATCTAACGAGATAGATCTTGAAATGTTGGTGACATTTGTTTCCAATTAATGGACCTCTTTTTCTTCTTTCTTATGTGTATTATGTAATTAATTAGTCTGTGATCAGCATTATATTTGCATAAATGAAATAAATATGAATGAAACGATAAAATATCAAATTGTAACTGCATTACCGCACATCCCTGAAAAAAGATTTCTTCTAATACACTCATTGCTGAAGTCTCAACTTAAGACCACCTCCTCTGAGAATATTGCATTGAATTTTGCAGTTTAATTTGATCATATTGCTTTGTTTCCAAACTACTTGTCATTTTTGCTTAATATTACCTATTAAAATGAATCAGTTTTTAATAACAAACCTAATTCCCCACTGAATTTTGAAAAATGAAGCTGTGTGTAACCACATTGTCTAAAAATAAACTAAGTCAATTAGCATTCCTTCAGTGTGGCTTAGCTTGAATCCCTAAATATAAGAAAAAGGAATTTTAAAGAATTTGTAAACCCATCCATATGTGCAAATTTGATCAATCTATAGGTACTTACACATACAACCTGTCTGCAAATAATGTCTACAAGTATAAAAATTCTCCTTCCTATATGGTATGTAGGGTAAAGAAAATATCAGGCTTTTCTGCCCTTCCGCCATCAGGATAGATGATGGATCCTTGTCCTGAATGCATGCCTGATGGCGGGCACCTGGAATAGGGTGTGGGCATAGGTAGATGGCATTCAGCTGAGCTAAGACTGTGCTTTTTAAGGGCGGCGTCACGGGGACGCCAGGAGAAGCTGAAGCAGAAGCCGAGAAGCAGCAGAACGAACGCCAGGGAGTCCAGATAGAGTGAAGACTTGCTGGGGGCTGGGAGGCCTGCCAGCCTGCCAGCCTGCCAGCACCCCTGCCTGCCATATGCCTGGTGAACCCCAATAAAAGACCTGCAAAAAAGCCACTGAGGACTCTGACTCCTCCTTTACCCGGTCTGCATGGGATCAGAGAACCTGCACTGTGCCCAGTCCAGCCCTTACAGGTGTCTAAAATTTATAAGTCATTGAATAATTTCTGGGGGTTTTGTCATAATCATATTGGCAGGACCAGAAAGATAATTACTTTGTTAATAAACATGAACATAGACCAAATTCAATCCATGGACCTAGGTTTGGAATAAGCTAATATTCAATAAATATACCATTGAAGATATTTTTGACAATTGTAAATTTATAGCCACTGGGCCAGTCATTTGTCTATTGTTTCCCCATCTGTTCTGTCATTTATTTACTCCCCTATATATCAGAAGAAAATATATTTATGCAGACATCTTTGTCAACTGACAGAGTTAGGTACAACGAATGAAAGATACTGGTAGAACATTAGAGATTGAGAGGAGAGAAACCACAGTACATCTTTCTCACTGTAGGGTAAGTAATTTTTGGGCTTTTCTGCCCTCCCATCATTAGCATTGATGATGGATCCTTGTGGTCCTGAATGGATGCCTGATGGCGGCCACCTGGAGTAGGGTGTGGGCATGCATAAATGGGTACACCTGGACTAAGGCTGGGCTTTTAAGGGGGCTTCACAGGGACACCAGGAGAACAGAGAATGAAAGAGAAAACGAGAGCAAAAGAGAGGCACAAAAGAGAAGCAGAGACCACCAGGGAACGCCCAGGAGCCCAGGTAGAGTGCAGACTTGCAAGCCTCCCGGCCCCCAGTCTCCTGGCCCCCCTGGCACCTCTGCCTGCTGTGTACCCAGTAAAATCCCGATAAAAGTCAGCAAAAGCCACTGAGGGCTCTAGGACTTCTCCTTTACCCAGTCTGCTCGGGTCATAGAGAACCTGCCCTGTGTCCTCCTGCCATTACACTCACTCTACACCTGATGTTACAAGTATCTGGGTCTCTTCAGTAATTCCAACTCCTGCCACTTTTCTCCCCATGTTTGTGACACCAGCCAGCAGGCAGTTCCCACCACTGTTCTAGATGTCGAATTACCATAACTTTTAGATTCTAGTAACACAGCACATGTTTTCCTCCAAACATAGGAATGTTACCTGGTTCTTTCTGTTTAATAGTCTTTAGGTTGCTTCAGTGGTTCTTCGACTCTTTAATCACACATATACTCAGGGCCTCCCTGGTGATGTCTGCTCAGGGGTTAAAGTCTCAGTGCTATCAAGCTTTCACCAGCCACTGTGGCATGAGGTCTATCCTGCTCAAGGAGTTAACACACATGGTTCAGCAGACCTCTCTTGTTTGGCCTGCTGCTCCCCTCAGCATTGCATTTCAGTAGATCCACCTGTTCTGCTGCCCATTCTCTCTCTGGTGAATTCTCTCACCCGCTGGCCTCTGGCCTACACCCCAGTCCTGGTATGTATAAATAAATAAAAATAAATCTCAAAAAAAAATCATACATTGTAGGGTAAGTAAAGTATCAGGCTTTTCTGCCCTCCTGCCATCAGATCGAATGCATGCCTGATGGCAGACACCTGGAGTAGGGCATGGGCTTGCATAGGTGGGTACACCTGGGCTAAGACTGGGCTTATAAGGGCCGCATCACGGGGATGCCAGCAAAGCGAGCGAAAGAGAGACCACGGGAAGAGAACACCAGAGAGCCCAGAAAGAGTGGAGATTTGCAGGGGGCTGGGAGGCCTGCCAGCCTCCTGGTCCCCCAGCACCACTGCCTGCCGTGTACCTGGTAAATCCTAATAAAACCCTGCAAAAGCCACTGAAGGCTTCAGATCTCCTCCTTTACCTCGTCGTCTGCTCAGAGGATAGAGATCCTGCTCCATCCCTTCCTGCTGCTACATACATACAATCAATTTCTCACATAAAATTCTCTATATTTAAAATAATCAGGATGATGTTTTCTTTTCTTGTCTGAATATCTTTCAAGACAATATTCAAGGATTCTTCTTTTTATTTTTAATAGAGGTAACATTGGTTACCAACACTATTATTCAGAGGTATAGATTCACACCTCTTTAGATGTATGTTACTAAACCACGCTTACCACCCAGGCAAAGTAGTCACCCACTCTGTAGTCTATTGCTCTCCCCTCCTCAGATTACAATGAAAGCTGATATGCAAATGACTTCTTCAAAAAGATGATAATAGAGGATATAGTTTACCTGATCTATCTGCTCTAGAAAGCACATTCTTAAGTATATAGAAACTTGTGTAAACTATTGTTCAAGGACTTTTATATATCAACATCTGACAAAACTGTTTTTATTCAGTACTTGCTAAAGTTACAACTAAAAAAATGAGAGTGATTTATGCTGTTTACAAAGATTTCTGATCAAAGTATGTACCTTTTGTTGTATATATTTACTCATGTGAGCATCTTAACATGCATAGATAGAAATAAGGTGAGATTGTGTGATTCATTTTTTTGTTAAGTTCAGAAAATAATTGACATATAAGATTGTATTAGTTTTAGGTGTACAACATAATGAATTGATAGATGTGAGGTTCATTTTAATTCCTTCTTTTCATGTTGATGATATCCTTTGCATTAATAGGTTTGTCTCCATCCTGTCTAGAGTGCAAGGAAGCACAAGGAAACTTTTTTGGTATGTACTTATTTTTATTGATTATATAATATTCTAGAGAGTTGCTATTTTCTTCTCTTATGTTTGGCTAAAATGTTCAATGCTTCCAAAAAATGTTTTGTGGATTGAAAAAATAAAGAATTGGCTCCATCCTGGATCTGAACTAGGGTCTGTTTTCATCACCCAGAATTCCTTGCAATTTGTGTCTGCTCTCTGGTTATCACTGATCCACACTTCATGCTCCATGTCATTGTGTCTCAACTATTGTTATAACTGGAGAGGAACCACATTCTCCATATAAGATTCAATGCAAATGATTAGTTAACTGCATTAGGAAACTGGCCCCATCTGTTCCAATTCAGTGCTGCATAGAACTTAGCTATACAGGGAGTACAAATTTCTTCCACTGTATTCAAATATGCCTGGTGCAGTTATTTATTTCCTGAAATGCTTTTTGGGGAATGGTGGGGTTGTGTTCCTTTAAAACATGTATAGTGTCAGCTTTAAGTGAGCATTTTCAAATTAGTGGCTGAAACAAATAATTTCTTATCGCTTAGAAAATGTCACTTGATGTTGTCATGAACTGTTTTTGCTAATGTTTTGTATATATTTTAACAAATATTCTAACCCAAATGAAATAACTAGAGTTTTAAGGTATAAACTCTAAACGTCTATTTATGCTTTATGATTATTTTCAACAGCATCTTATTAAGTTAAAAGTTAGCACATCCAAACACTTTCTATAAATCAACATCTTTCTCAAATCTTTTTTATATTTTATATTTTATTTTATATTAGTTTTACATCATTTTTCATTTTTGCACAATGTGTGCATTTTCATTTGGTGATATTCCCCATACAATTACCACCCCCCTTATTTTGACCGTAATGCCTCCTCTCCTCCCCCACCCTTCCCCCGTAGTGTGTCTCTGGTTTATAGTTGCTTGTTATTTTGATTTTTTCTTTATTATAATTAAAAATTAGTCTTCTTGTGCATGTTTTCTGCACCTCTGGACTCACTAAATTTATAATCTTGACAGAGCAAAGGTAATGCCCTGGTCATCTTCTATATGGATTCTGTTACCCTGCAAGTCTGTATCTTTAGAAAGCTTGGGAGGTGAGGGACACTTTCTGACTCCTCTGTAGACGTCTCACATTGCATGATTAGTTGTGTGACATGCTTGTTTGACCCTCTCTTAGTCTGACTGGAGGGGCAGTCAAAAAGACAAGTGCCTGAGGAATTTAAATGTTCACACATTGTCAACGGTAGTTATAAGCCCATAAGAGATGCGTGTTCAGAACAGATTGTGGTATGCAAGAAGGCATTCACGCAGCAAGGACTAGTGAAATTTGGACAGTGGGTTCAAACCTCAACTCTGCCACCACCTCAGTGACCTTAGACAAGTGGATGTTCTTTTCTGAGCCTGAATTTCCTGATCTGCCATTTTTAGCAGAATTGACACTACAGCCATGGCATGACATTTTAAAGATGAAAAACCTGGAAAGTTCTTCCAGACTATCTTCTTCAACCATCTGCTACCAAAATCCTTCACAGTTTGAACTTTTTTCTTAAGTCCAAACAGTTATGTGGTGATGATGATATTCAACTCTGACAGTTTTGGCAGGGTTGCATTTCATAATGTGCTTAAACTTAAAGGTAAATGTGGAACATGGTCACACATAGCAGTTTTAGAAATAACCTCAGCAGAACTGTAATCATTGCAGTAGGAGTTTTAGATGGAATTAGGGATTTATTCTGAGTTATTTAACAGTAATTAAGAATTCTGCCACTTAAAATAATCCTGCAAAATGAATGTGATTCTGTGTCCCCCAAGGACACTTTGTAGACTAAGTCTGGCTTCAGAAGTAGATCATTGCTTTGTAGTCTTTGTAGTATGAGCATCAGTTTCAAGTGACCATATTTGTGCCTAATTCATTCTGGAAAACTAGTTTTTAAGGATGAAGAAAGTATCATTTTATAAGTAAATTTAAGAAGTAATTCTCTCATAGTGAATTATTTTTTGGTGGGTTAAATCTTGAGCATGAGCATTAATTCTGTAATTTTACATGATTTTCTTCATATATCTTATCTGTATATATGTGTAAGTTAGGCTATCTTTATCTACATACATATAAAATATATATCACCTATAAGATACATAACAATTTTATATCTCTTTAGTGCTATGTCTATATAAAGACTAAACTATATGTATAGAAAGAAAAATTAGCTCTATGGGATCTGATCTTAAAATCAGACTTTAATGGGATTACAATGGCAAAAATGTACATACACACAAATATATCATACTATATATTATATAAAATATATTTGAATATTTTATGTTAAGTATTTCTTCTAGTAGACAAAGGAATGTGATTCAAAATGAAAGAGAAAAGATTTAAAATTCGTTTTAAGTTTGAATTATAATTTCTTTGTAATCTGAGCTACAGAAATTCAAATTCAAAATTTATATTTATGTAACAGAAATTTAAGATATAAATATGATGTTACTCTATCCCCCAAACTTTCCAGATAAAGCAGTTGTTTCCATTTGTAGCATTTTTTCCAACTCCAATAAGAAAGTCAATCATGCTCTTTCTTGAAAGGAACTATTTCTACTACATTTCAATCCATGTTTGTACATAGCTTTTACTAAATATTCAGAGAAAATTTAATTTCAATTTTCTCATTCATTTATCATCTCTTCCATAGACATAAGTCAAATTTGTCTTTTTTTTTTTTTTTGAAATGAAAATAAATGTACGTACTTCTTTAGGTTTACTTAAATTTGGGATGGGATTTGTTATGCCTATTTAAAAATTTGCAAAGTAGCTTAATTCTTTATTCACCACTAGCACATTGTTGATTAAGATCAACATGGAATGGAAATTGTATAATTACGTTTCCTTTAAAGAATGCCATTAATAGTGAAAGACAGGATTGATGACATGGCGAATTAGTAATAACCATGATGTACACTTTTCACAGATATAAGAAGGTTGCCAGGAAGTTAGAATTATGTACTTAAAAAAATATTTTTCTGTACTTGAAATGAAAGACCATTACTTGGAGAAACAGGAATTAAGAGTTCACAGGATCAACTAATTTAGAAATAGTTTGCATGGTTTTCATGTAGTTAGAATATAGAAACAGAAATAACATGGAAAAAAATTAAGTAATTATGGATATGAGCAACTAGCTTATAGAAGTAGTTATACTTATGTGGTTTGTAGTTTGTACAGTATAGGAATAGTGTTAAAAACTATAATAAAAGCCAATGAAAAGTTGAGTAAAAAATACTTTTCTCCAAACCTACTACTATATTTTATATTTTATGATTTTATGGATAAAATTTTTATTCTATATATTTTCAGTAGCAGTAACATTGAATTACAATACTGTGTATGATTCAGGCACAATACCACCTCTAGAGTATGTTATTACATTACACCCAGAACCAGGCTCCTATATTCCATGACAGGGGTATTGTACAAATGTGAAACATGCCATCTAACTTTATCTTGATCAAGAACTTGGATTTTCCTTCAAGCTGCCAGCATGTTAACACATGTTATGGGCTGGAATGGGAGTAGAAGTAAGTTTGGGTTAATTTCAATTTATACAGGAGTTCAATTTGTATTGAACCTAGCACTCAGTCTGTGGCGCTCCTCTGTATTTATACTCATTCTCTTAATAATTACTCTCCAGTCAAATTACTCTTCTTTCTATTCATACTTTACTTCTATTTCAGACTCTTTATCCATTATTTCTCTGTCTATAAAACAATTTCCACAAAATATCGGTATGGTTAACTTCTCATCATTCAAAATATTGATCACAGGGGCCACCCTGGTGGCACAGGGGTTAAATACAATGCTATCAAGCTATCACCAGCCACTGTAACATGACTTCTAACCACACCAGGGAAATACCCACATGGTACAGCAGACCTCTCCTGTCTCACCCACTGCTCCCCTCAGCAGTATATCTCAGTACATCTGTCTGTTCTGCTCTCCATTCTCTTTCTGGTGAATCCTGTCACTCCCCCACCTCTGGCCTAAACCCCAGTTCTTGTATGCATAAATAAATAAATCTTGAAAAAAAAAAAAAGACTGTGATCACAGCTTACCACCTTAGAAAAGTTTTCCTTGATCACAATATCTAAGTTTTCTTCAGATACTCATCACCAACCACCAATTCTCATATTATTCTCCTTTTATATTCTTCATACATTTTATCATTATTTAAATTAACTGTTATATAATTAATCATTTGTTTATTAGTCACCACTCATTCCCACCGGACATTAGAATGGGTGTAATATGAAAGCAGGGACCTTGTCTAAATTGTTCATCAAAAATATTAGTTCAAAAATATTATTGCTTTTCTTTAGAGAAATGAACAGTTTTACTCCATTTTATAAAATTCAAATTTCTTGTTTTCTTATGCAATAGAATAATATGCAATTTCACAAAGATTATAATTTTGCTGTTATATAACCAGTGGTGATTAGGGATATTCTGAATGTCTTTACTTTATAAATTTACTTGGCATGTTTTCACTTTTTTCTATGATACAAATGAAGAAAAAATAATTTAAGAAGCTAGAAAAGTGACTATCAAAGATACAGGGTGTATCACTATAGTGTGGAAAATCTATATGTTATATATTCACTTGGAATATTTAAAAATATATCTTTACTAAAATATTAACGTGAAGTCAACTATTATTATACAAATTGAAGCACATTTGACCATATCAACAGCAACATTGGATTTAGAATGGTTATGCAGATATAGATGTATAAACTTATTACATTTATTTTTATTTTACATAAATTGATATTACTATATTTTAATAGATATACTCTCAATTTGTTATATTAAGTACCTACACTCCCATAGTTTAAAAAAATAAAATATGAAAATATTTGCATGATAACAAAATCTTCACTTAAAAATATTGTTTCTATATTGAATTTAAAAATTGATATGAAATAGTTTGCCTTTGTAGATACAGGATAGTTTACTTAGAATACATTCAGAAGCAAGGCCTTTAGGATAAAGGCTGGAGCAAACTTCCAGTGTAGGGTGGTTGATAAGTATAATTTATCTTTACCATTTGCCACTCCCAACCTCTTTGATAATCAGAGGGAAGTATTAAACAATGTGCAGGTTAAATGAGAAAATGCTAATAAATTTTCTGTTGGGCTTTAAGTAAAATAAAAGCTCTTTCCAGAGAATATCAAAATATGTAACACTTGAATATTATGGACAGATAGATTAATATTGATATTTTGTCACATGTTGTTATCACTTAAAGTTTTCAAGATTTCCATCAAATTTTCCAAACTCTTTAAATACATAGGACATCTAAGGAGTTCTTGAAAAAGGAAGGAAAAAAATGAGGAAAGAATTTTCAGTAAGTAATATGCCAAATAGAAATCATTTTATGTTCTAAAGCAATGAAATATACATGCTAGCATATGCTGAAGGGAATGTTAAAAGGAATCTTGTTTGAGCTAGACTCTGGCAGGCAACTGTTGACCAGAGAGAATTCTAAGACCTAAATTCTTAAATACCCAAAAAGTATCAACAATTATTTTAGCTGTTATATTTCTGTGTACTCTTATATTTTATTATTCTATTCTACTACCTTTTTTCTTTTTAATTTTATCATCCAAGAAGTTCTTGGATACTCATGAAAAAGTCTTACAGATTGTATCTTAAGGCAGATAGAAAAGCAAAATATCTTGATCAGGATAATGACAGTACTTTTTTTATTGTATACATATAACTTAAGCTATTTATAATATATTTCTTTTTCCAAAGTATTCATAAAAATTTCTACTGTAGCATTTTGAATAAATCCAGTTAAAAATAAAGGAAGACATAATAGAAATCAAATAAAAGCCATAAAAATTTTTAGTTGGATTAAATTCATGCAGGGGAAACCAAATTTGCTGGAATGCAACTTAAATTCTCATTGTTAACAGTTCACTTAGTGATCTTGAACAAACTAAAAATCTTTTTTAAGCTAAGTATTTTTGGTTAAAGATCACTGGTTCTCAAAGTTTAACTTGCAGAGAATCTCCAAGATTTTTAAAACACAGATTGCTCTTTAGTAAATCTGTGGTGGTGGCAGAGAGTTTGCACTTCTAGCAAGTTCCCAGAGGATGTTAATGCTGCTGTTCTAGGGACCACACTTTGAGAAGCACCAATAAATATGATCTCTCTCTCTCATACACATACACACACACACACACACACATACATGCACACACACATGCACATACTCATTTACACATGCACCCAGACAACTCTTTTCCAAGGTCAAATTTCTCAGTACACTGGAATATAATTTGGTTTTGATTTGACATCTTTTATGCTGTACATACTTCCCTATTTTAAAATATAAAGGGCTCCACTCTTCATTGCTCAAACTTCTGAAGACAAATACTACTATTGGTAGTAGGGGATGATCATGTGTATTTAGCAAATTGATCCCTATCCCCTCAAAAGTCTGGTATTTTCCCCATATTAATATTATTGTGCCATGTTTAAAGCAGTGAAGGTATAGTGACAGTCAGTCATTGCTCCATTTATTGTGAAAAGAGAATAGTAGCTTAGGATTTTCTCTGTGTTGGTAAATCTGGCTAGTGTTTCAAAGGCATCAACTTATTTAGCCTTTATAAAGATTTGAATATGTTTACCAATATATTACTGTTTAAAGAAATGTAAGAGAAACTTTAAATGGCTGCAAACATGCATTTTGCCATGCTTTCAGCAAGCAATACATCTGTTATATATCTCAGTCTATTTGACTCCAGAAATTGCTTTCTGGTTAACGCAAATTTTGATGACAATGAATGTAAATGAATAAGAGACAACAGAATTATAAGTTTTAATATATTGGTCTGTGAGGTATCACACAACATTGATCATTTTAACCAATTGATTCCTTGCTATATCAGTCATGATTAGGTTTGAATGACAGTAGCTGTAGAATAAAAATGCAAGATTGGCTTAATAAAATAGAATGGTATGTTTTCCATATTTAAAAAAGTCAAGGGGGAGGGGATACTTGGTGGTGCAAGGGGTTAAGCTTCAGCACTATGATGCAATCCACAGCTACTTCAGCATCTCTGTTTATATACAGAGCATTTTTCTGTACAGCCTACAGGCCAGCACTTAGTTACAGATCCACATCAAATTGCAAAGCAAGTTATTTATGTAGTCTTTGGCAAGCACATGTAGTCTGTGCTTACTAAAAACTTGGGTTTCTTTTATTGTAGAAGTAATACAAGTAACTTAACCTCTCTGTGCCTTATATCCCTCATGTGTAAATTAAGGCTAATCATTCTACCTACCTCATGGGGTTATTAAAGAGATTGAATGGCTTTCATTAGTAATAAAAATATTAGAACAGTGGCTGGAATAAGTATGTATTCTATAAGTACTTGTTAGCAATATCTGAGGACTATACTTTTTTATATCTGTTTTTTTTTTAATTAATAAATTTTATTTTTATATTCCCCATACAATTGCAATCCCCACATTCTGACCCCAATCCCTCCCCTCCCGCCCCCCACCCCCCAAAAGTGTCTCTGGTTCATAGTTTTTGTTGATTTTGATTTTCACTTTCTTATAGTTATTCATTTTCCTGGTCCCTTATTTAAGTTTTCTAGATCCCTGCTATGAGTGAGACCATCCGGTATTTTTCTTTTTCTTTTTGGCTTATTTCACTGAGCATGATCCCTTCCAGCGTCATCCATGTTGCTGCAAATTGCATGTGTTTATCTTTTTTGAATGCTGAGTAATATTCCATGGTATATATGTACCACATCTTCTTGATCCAGTCATCTATTTTTGGGCATTTGGGCTGTTTCCAAAGCTTAGCTATTGTAAACAGTGCTGCTATAAACATAGGGGTGCAGGTGTTCTTTGGAATTGATGTTTCTGTGTTCTTTGGGTAAATACCTAGGAGTGGAATTGCTGGATCCTGTGGAAGCTCTATGTTTAGTAGGTCCAGAAATCTCCACACAGCTCTCCATAGTGGTTGGACCAGTTTGCACTCCCACCAACAGTGCAGAAGAGTTCTTTTTCTCCACAACCTCGCCAACATTTGTTGTTGCTAGTTTTTTTAATATGTGCCATTCTCACTGGTGTAAGATGGTATCTCATGGTAGTTTTGATTTGCATTTCCCTGATTGCAAGTGATGTTGAACATTTTTTCATATGCCTGTTGGCCATTCGCATTTCCTCTTCAGAGAAGTTTCTTTTTAGTTCCTCTGTCCATTTTTTGACTGGATTATTTTCTTTGTTGTTGTTGAGTCTCATCAGCTCTTTGCAGATTTTTGTGATCAGTCCTTTATCATTAGTGTTGGGTGCAAAAATTTTCTCTCAGTTGGTGGGGTTTCTCTTTGTTTTTGTTATTGTCTCTTTTGCTGTGCAGAAGCTCTTTAATTTGATGTAGTCCCAGCTGTTGATCTTTGCCTTCACTATCACTGCTTTGGGTGATGTGTCTGTAAAGATGTCTTTGATATGCAAATCACGTAGTGTTTCGCCTATATTTCCTTCTATGTATTTTATGGTTTCAGGTCTTATGTCTAGTTCTTTAATCCATTTTGAGTTGATTTTTGTATATGGGTGAGGTAGTGGTCAAGCTTCATTCTTTTGCATGTAGCGACCCAGTTTTCCCAGCACCATTTATTGAACAAACTTTCTTTGCTCCAATGCGTATTCTTTGCTCCTTTGTCAAAGATTAGTTGACCATAAATCTGTGGGTTTATTTCTGGATTTTCTATTCGATTCCATTGGTCTGTATGTCTGTTCTTGTTCCAATACCATGCAGTTTTGATGATTATGGCTTTGTAGTAGAGTTTGAAGTCTGGGAGTGTGATGCCTCCATTCCCTTCTTTTTTTTTCAGGAGAGCTTTGGCTATTCAGGGTTTTTGGTGATTCCATATGAATTTCATCAATAATTGTTCTATTTCTTTGAAGAATGACATTGAAATTTTGATTGGAATAGCATTGAATCTGTATATTGCTTTTGGTAGGATGGCCATTTTAATAATGTTTATTCTCCCAATCCATGAGCAGGGGATGTCTTTCCATTTCTTTGTGTCTTCTTCTATTTCTTTTAACAGTGTTTTATAGTTTTCTTTGTATAGGTCCTTTACCTCTTTTGTTAGATTTATTCCCAAATATTTGATTTTTTTTGTTTCAATAATAAAAGGGATGGTTTTTTTGATTTCTTCTTCTTCAGATTTATTGTTTGTATATAGGAAGGCTACTGACTTTTGCGTGTTGATTTTGTATCCTGCCACTTTACTGAACTGATTGATGAGTTGAATTCGTTTTTCTGTGGACTTTTTGGGGTTCTCTATGTATATTATCATATCATCTGCAAAGAGTGATAGTTTGACTTCTTCTTTTCCTATTTGGATTCCTTGGATGTCTTTCTCTTGTCTTATTGCTCTGGCTAGGACTTCCAGTATTATATTGAAAAGCAGTGGTGAAAGTGGACATCCTTGTCTTGTTCCAGATCTTAATGGAATTGCTTTCAGCTTTTCACCATTGAGAATGATACTGGCTGTTGGCTTGTCATATACGGCCTTTATGATGTTGAGGTACGTTCCTTGTATCCCAAGAATTTCAAGGGCTTTTATCATGAATGGGTGTTGCACTTTGTCGAAAGCTTTCTCAGCATCTATTGATATTATCATATGGTTTTTATATTTCTTTTTGTTGATGTGTTGGATAACGTTGATTGATTTTCGGATGTTAAACCATCCTTGTGTCCCTGGAATGAATCCTACTTGGTCGTGGTGAATTACCTTATGGATACACTGTTGGATTCTGATAGCTAAAATTTTATTGAGGATTTTTTCATCAGTGTTCATTAGGGAGATTGGCCTATAGTTTTCTTTTTTTGTGTTGTCCTTGTTCGGTTTTGGTATTAGTGTAATGTTGGCTTCATAGAACGTGTTAGGTATTATACCTTCCTTCTCAATTTTTTGGAAGAGTTTGTGAAGAATAGGTACCAATTCGTCTCTGAATGTTTGGTAGAATTCATTTGTAAATCCATCAGGTCCTGGGCTTTTGTTTTTGGGGAGGTTTTTGATTACCATTTCAATTTCGCTAATTGTAATTGGTCTGTTTAGGTGTTCTATTTCTTCTTTATCTAGCTTTGGGTGATTGTAGAGTTGTAGGAATTTGTCCATCTCCTCTAGATTGTTAAACTTGTTTCCATATAACTGTTCATAGTAGTTATTAATAATTCTTTTGATTTCTGCTGTGTCCGTTGTGATTTCTCCTCTTTCATTTATTATCCTATTTATTTGTGCTTTCTCCCTTTTTGCCCTTGTGAGCCTGGCAAGGGGTTTATCTATTTTATTTATTTTTTCGAAGAACCAGCTCTTGGTTTCATTGATCTTTTGGATTGTTTTTTTAGTTTCGATTTCATTTATTTCTGCTTTGGTTTTTATTATTTCTTTTCTTCTACTGGTTTTGGGGCTTTTTTGTTGTTCTTTTTCTAGATCTTTGAGTTTCGAGATTAGGTTGTTTCTTTGAGTTCTTTCTTGTTTCTTGATGTGAGCATCTATTGCTATATATTTTCCTCTTATTACTGCTTTTGCTGCATCCCATACATTTAGGAAATTGGTGTCCTCCTTGTCATTCAATTCAAAGAATTTTTTAATTTCTTCTTTTATCTCCTCGTTAGTCCAGTGGACTTCCAGTAGTGTGGGTTTCAATCTCCACGAGGTAGGAGAATACCTTGCCTTCTCTTTATGGTTTATTTCTAGTTTGATGCCTTCATGGTCAGAAAAGATGGTTGGTATGATTTCAATCTTGGTGTATCTGTTGATGTTTGTCTTGTGCCCCAGTATATGATCGATCCTAGAGAATGATCCGTGTGCGCTTGAGAAAAATGTATACTCAGATTTTTTTGGGTTTAGTGTTCTATATATGTCTGTTAAGCCTAAGCACTCTAGATCCTTATTTAGAGCTTTAGTGTCTTTACTTATTTTTTGTCTTGTTGATCTATCCATTGTTGATAGTGGTGTGTTGAAGTCTCCCACTACGTATGTGTTTTCTCTGATGTCTGTTTTCAGAGATCCCAATAGTTGTCTGATATATTTTGGTGCTCCTTCGTTTGGTGAATATATGTTAATGAGTGTTATTTCTTCTTGAAGTATTATCCCCTTGATCATAATGTAATGACCACTGGGGTCTCTTTTTATCTTTTTAAGTTTGAAATCTGTTTTATCTGATATGAGTATAGCTGTTCCTGCCTTCTTTTTTGGTCCATTTGCTTGTAGAATTGTTTTCCATTCTTTAACTTTGAGTCTATTTTTATCTTTTGCAGCTAAATGTGTTTCCTGGAGACAGCAAAAGGTTGGGTTTTGTTTCTTAATCCAGCCTGCAACTCTGTGTCTTTTTATTGGAGAGTTTAGTCCATTTACATTTAGAGTTAGTATTGACATGTTAGCATCTGTATTTGCCATTGTGTTTGTCTTTCCTTTGATTTTATTTATTTATTCTTTTAATAACTTTCTTTGGCCTTCTTTTGTTGTTATTCGTCCCTCTGAGGTTCTGGCTTTAGGACTCCTTGTAGTATTTTTTGGAGTGGGGGTTTAGTCGCAATGAAATTCCGGAGTTTCTGTTTGTCTGGGAAGGTCCATATTCTTTCTTCAAAGAGGAAGGAGAGCTTTGCAGGATAGAGTATTCTTGGTTGGCATCTGTTTTCTTGGAGTCTGTTGACTATGTCCCTCCACTCTCTCCTTGCCCGTAGTGTTTCTTCAGAGAAGTCTGATGTCAGTCTGATTGGTTTCCCTTTGAATGTTATCTGTTTCTTCCCTCTTGTTAGTTTCATTATTTTTTCTTTGTCTTGGATTCTTGGGAGCTTTACTATTATGTGTCTTGCTGTATTTTTCCTTTCGTCATGGAAGTTTGGTGTTCTTCTTGCTTCTTGTATATCAATTTTCAGATCCTTCTTAGCGTTTGGGAAGTTCTCTTCAATTATATCCATGAATATTTTCTCTGTTCCTACATCTCTCTCCTCTCCTTCTGGGATTCCTATAACTCTTATATTTCCTTTCCTCATGGAGTCAGATAGTTCCCGAAGTCTTTCTTCGGTCTTTTTCCTTCGTACTTCTCCTTCCTTTTCTGTTTTAGTTCTTTTTATTTCTGTGTCTTCAAGAGTACTTATTCGTTCTTCCATTTCATCTATTCTGCTTTCACTGCTTTTCCCAGAGTTCTTTAGCATCTCCATTAATTCTTTGATCTCCTGCATTTCTTTTACTTCCCTCTTTAGGGACTCAATTTCATTCTTCTGGTCATTAATTATTTTCCCCTTATCATTGTTTTCCTTTATGACTTCTGTCAGTTTTTTAATCACAGCAATTTTAAATTCTCTATCTGGAAGGCTCAGAAGTTCTTCCAAGTTACTGTCGTTGCAATCTGGTAGATGGTTTTCTTTTTGTGGTGTGCTATTTTGCTGAGGAGTTGCTGGGTTGCATGTTGTTTTTCTACTCCCTACTGCCTGTTTTCTAATTTGCCGTATTCCTTGTGACACTGTGTTGCTGGTACTGGCCGGCATCTTGGGCGACCTTCCCAGCTCACCACTGGCTCCTCTGGGGAACTTCTGCTGGGTTCACAAGTCTCCAGCAAAGACAGGTCCCTGCTCTGTCTCCTCGGTGAGCCTTCTGCTGGGTTCACACAGTCTCCAGCAAGAAGGGTCCCTGCTGCAAAATGCCAAAGCCGGGGACGCGCTCCCCTGCACGCCCGGTCTGCCCCAGCGGTGGGTGCTGCTCCCCTCTGGGCTGGAACTGCAGGCTAGAAGGTGCCCGGTGTGGGCAAACCTCCCAGCTTAACCTCTGTCTCCTCGGTGAGCCTTCTGCTGGGTTCACACAGTCTCCAGCAAGAAGGGTCCCTGCTGCAAAATGCCGGTGCCCGCGACGCGCTCCCCTGCATGCCTGGTCTGCCCCAGCGGTGGGTGCTGCTCCCCTCTGGGCTGGAACTGCAGGCTAGAAGGCGCCCAGCATGGGCAAGCCTCCCAGCTTACCTCCTGTCTCTTTGGTGACCCTTCTGCTGGTGCACACAGTCTCCAGCAAGAAAGGTCCCTGCTGCAAAATGGCGATGCGGGAACGAGCTCCCCTGCACACCAGGTCTGCCCCAGCGGTGGGTGCTGCTCCCCTCTGGGCTGGAACTGCAGGCTAGAAGGTGCCCGGTGTGGGCAAGCCTCCCAGCTTAACCTCTGTCTCCTCGGTGAGCCTTCTGCTGGGTTCACACAGTCTCCAGCAAGAAGGGTCCCTGCTACAAAATGCCGGTGCCCCTTTTTTATATCTGTATTAACAAACATTCCTCAAAAACTAAGGATAAAGCTTCACTCTTGCACCAAACCATTTTTTTGCAAATTATAATAGTAGCAAGTTTTAAAATGTTTCCTGAAATTAAATGAAGCAGCATTTCTCATCTTTTCTACTTTTAAGATCTGCCAATACAAAGTATAATAATGAAACGGAAAATATAGATAAGTAGTACACATTCCAAAATCAAATTGTTCTTCTTACAATAGTCTGTATAGTGTCTTCTCAATGTAATATGTCTGAACTGCTATCATATAAGAAACCATTGTGAATAAGCTGTCAGGTTTAATTGGTGTCTGCTATAAAAATATACTTGATAAATATAAGTGTCTCATATTGTGTTAAACTTGAAATGGAGCAAATTTGGTTTCATTCAAAACACATTCCAAAATAATTAATAAGGGCAGAGATTTCTATTTTATAATATTGCAATAGAAGAAAATGGAATGCTTGGCATAGTTGGGTACTCAGTAAAGTACTTAAAGTTTTCAATTGATGAAAAATATATAAGCACATCTAGGCTACCAGAAAACTATAACTTTGGAAAAAGGTATAGCACATCACCCTCTTTTTTTTTTTTTTTTTTTTTTAAGAAGTTTATTTTTTTTTTTTTTTAAAGATTTATTTATTGATTGATTGATTGATACATACAAGCACTGGGTACAGTTAAAAGCGCGGGAGGGAGAGAGAATTCACCAGAGCCAGAGCGGGGAGCAGAGCAGGCAGAAGGACTGAAGTACACTGCTGAGGGGAGCAGCGGGCGGCAGGAGAGGTCTGCGCGCCATGTGGGACCCTCCTCCCGAGGCCGGGGAGCAGCCGGGGATTGAACCGGCGCTGCAGAGACTGCCGGCAGCTTCCCAACCCAGCGCTCAACCGCTGCGCCACCGGGGAGGCCCGCACATCACCCTCTTGAAGAGACTTCCTGTAGGAATTTTTCTCAATATGGATGTCATTTGAATTTGTAGACCGAAATAGATTAACACCCCTCCAAAATAGAATCATTATTCTATCATCATAAGTCAGTCAATTCACTCACTTGACAAATATTTATCAAGTGTCGTTTATGTGCAGGAACAAATTAGACACTTTCTACTTTCATAAGACAAACAATAAACTTAGTAAATAAATGAATCTTATAAAATGTTAGAAGATAATAACGGCTATAAAAAGCAAGCAAAACAACAAGAGTGGGAAGTGTCAAGGATATGGGTGTTTCAATTTTAAATAAGATGAACTGTTGAATAGGGAGAAGTGAAGTTTTAATGGAGGCCAGAAATACAGTCATGCCTATGTCTAGAGAAAGGCATTTCAGAAAAAGAAAAAATAAATCAATGCAAAGAGTTTGAATGGGTACTGTTCTTGTTTGAAAAACAGTAAAAGTAGTCAATATGAAAGAGGGAAATGTAGGTGAAGTCTGAGGTTGTCACGAAAACTTATGAGATAGTATTAGTAGGTCATTGAAATGATTGGCACTCTGCATAAAATGTGAGTCATGCTATGTGGAAAAGAGTTTCTACAATGTAGTAAAAGCATGGGCTTCTATTTGATAGCAGCATAACCTGACTAATGCAGGAAAAACGTGACTGTGGTCTTGGATGCAAATGGTAGCAATATATGGAGTACAAAGTGACTAGACTAGGAATATATGTTGTGGTTACAGGATTTTTGGCTGAGTTTGATATTGGTGGTGGAATAAATGAATGAAAGATGTCACCAGTATTTGAATAGAGTAACTGGATGGAAGGTGACACATTTGAGGATGGAAAGACTGCTATAGCTGATTTGGCAGATGGAGCGCTTGAGTTCATTTTAGTCATTTTAAAATTTTCTTTGGAAATGTATACAGAAAAGTCAAATAGGAAGTTGTATAGTTTGCTACAGAGTTTAATAGTAAGGTCTAGATAGGATAAATAAATTTGCATAGCCTCAGAATAAAAATAATGTTAAATGAATGAGACAGGAGTGGTTCATCAAAAGGAAGAGTTTAGATACAAAAGAAGAGTAACACAGGATAAAGACCGAGGACACTCCAATGATCTAATGTTAGAAATAAAAGTGGAAGCTGATAACAGAACCTGACCAGGAGCTGCTGATTATAGTTGAAGACACCATGGGAGTTGAAATAGGTAGAAGTGTCATCGTAATGTCAAATGTTGCTGAGAGGTAATGTAGAATGAATATTGCAAATTCAGAAAATTTAGCAGCGTGATGCCACTGATAATCTTGATAAGAATATTTTGATGGATTAGTGATCATGGAGACTTATGGGCATATATTTAAGAGAAAAATGTGTAAGTGATATCAATAGTCATCAATGGAGAGTGCTAGAGAAATTAGGATACAATCTGGGAAACTAGACTGGATTCAAATAAAGTTTTAATTCTTAACATTTTGATATTTAAATTTACAGTGAAATTGCAAACATAGCACTATATATCATCTCACATAGTTTCCCCCATTGTTAAGAGTTTACATTACCATGACACATTTGTAAAAAGTAAGGAACTGACATAATACAATTAACTAATGTTCAGACTATTTGGATTTTACCAGTTGTTATATTATTGCCCTCACTCTGTTCCAAGATCAAGTTCAGAGAACTTCAGTGCAATTAGTTGTCTCCCAGTCTTTTTCTCAACCTTTCCAGACAGTTTGTCAGAAGTACTAGATAGGAATTTTACAGAATGTCTCCTATCATGGGATACACTGATATTTTAAAAGAATATTATTTTAATCAAAAAGAAATAGTTTGAATGGGGTCATGAGGTTTTTTGGTCTGATTTTAACGTAAAAAAGAAAAGCATGTTTGTATACTGGGATAGTAACCCAATAAAATCCATATTTATTGGTATCTAGGCCTTTTAAGAACTGAGAGGTAGAGTTAAGTTTTAACCCCTGGTAAGTGCAGAGTAAATAATACCTATAAACACAGTTATGATGATTTATCACCTTCTATAAGGTAAAACAAAATAGAAAGTAAGGAGCCATCATTTTTAAATCTTCTGACTCCAAATTTAATGACATTTATATTCAACTAAGCACAACTTCTGTATATATTTTTTCATATCTTTTCAAGTACCTTTTGCATCCAATTATCATACATTATAATTTATACACCTGAAACTTATGTGAAAACTCAATATTACCTCAATCAAATATTTTTAATAAAAGTAGACAGCACAATTCTGGTGTTTGCACATGACAGGGAATTGTGTTCTGACCCGCCAAACTGGAATGTCATTCTAGAAAATGAGGAATTGAATACAGTATTTAGAAGGGTATTGCCTTTGTATTGGAACCATATTTTCTCTACACAAGACTGCCATAAAACTAAGAAAGAATTAAAATAAGGCTTGAAGGAATCAAGTTCATTAAAACTACTTAAACTGTCCCAGAGCAAAGATCAACAATATTTAAAGTAGTAGACAATATCAAGTAACAAATACACAAAACCAAACTGCCATGTATTGATGTTTACAAGAATTAAGAAAGTCAGACCTGGGCCTCCCCAGTGGCACAGCGGGTTGAGCACAGCACTGTGAAGCTGTCCACAGCCTCTGCAGTGCGGGTTGGATTCCTGGCCGGCCAGGGAGATGCCCACATGGCATGGCAGACCTCTCTTGTCTCCCCTGCTATTCCCCTCAGCAGTGTTTTTGGTCCATCTGCCTGTTCTGCTCCCCACTCTGGCTCTGGTGAATTCTCTCACCCTCCTGTGCCCCTGGCCTGTGCCCTGGCTCTTGTATAAATAAATAAATCATTTTTTTTAAGAACTGTTTTTTTTTTTTTTTAAAGATTTTATTTATTTATACAAGCACTGGGTACAGTCAGAAGCACAGGAGGGTGAGAGAATTCACCAGAGCCAGAGTGGAGAACAGAACAGGCAGACTGACGAAATACACTGCTGAAGGGAGCAGCGGGCGGCAGGAGAGGTCTGCACGCCATGTGGGACCTTCGCCAGTGGCCGAGGATCGAACCGGCGCTGCAGAGGCTGTGGGCAGCTTCACAACCCAGCGCTCAACTGCTGCGCCACCGGGGAGGCCCTAAATAAATAAATCTTAAAAAAAAATAAAAAAAAAAAGAAAGACTCATACACAGAAACATCAATTAATTGAAATGGATTGAAAAATGATACAAATATTAGAACTGGAGAAACACAAATATTAAAAATACACTCTGCATTAAAGAAGCTAGAGGAAATCATGAGCAGAAGGAATATAATGAAATATATGTATGAAAAAACCCAAATCAGCTATTATAAAGATAAGAATATCTAAAATAACGTATTAACTTCCACCTAACAAAAACTAGAATTAGAAGAAAAACTTAAACCTAAAACAAGTAGAAAGATGGCAATAATAATCAGCACAAATAAATACAAATAAGAGAGAAAATTAATAATACCAAAGTTGGTTCTTTGAGAAGGCAAATAAAATTAATTGATCTCTTGCTAGGATAATAGGAAGAAACTTCTGTAAGATAGATTATCAATTTGAAAATAAGGTTGGAAAAACAAATCCAGGATTTCTCACTCCAAGTATAGTGATATTTTTCATAAAATGAGAAAATAGAAAAAAAAATACAGATGTCATTGAATATAAAGAGATTCTGACATTTGTATTATTATTTGTGCTGTTAGTGGATTTAAGATTTGGATTCAGTTTTGAGCTGTATTTGTCTGCCAATCTCATTCATCACTATTTTTAATCATAACACAAAAATGTATAAGCTTTGTAGATTCCTGGAGTTTTAGTGACCAAAAAAAAAAGTCTATAGGAAGTCTTTTTTAATGGTTGATTATTATATCAATATAATGGTGAATAAAAAAAGTCTATAGGAAGTCTTTTTTAATGGTTGATTATTATATCAATATAATGGTGAATAAAACATCAATTTTATGGTTGGGTTAAAAACTGAAAGATGGACAAACTAAATATAAAATGTTCATGTCATCTCAGATAAATATACCAAATTGACTCTAAACTATAGATTTTCAAAATAAGAAAAATTGAACTCATAAAGGCATATTTATATAAGCTAATAATACTACTTTCAAAATATATTAAAAAGTTTTTTTTAATCAAAGAGGTGTTTTAAGTATTGGACCGACTGTTTTCTTTTTACTTCTCCTATATATTTTTGCCATCCTTAGCTTTTGTGACCCTTTGTATTCATTTTCTTATTTTTCAAATGGCCTAACCGGGTCTTTTACTCAATCTCACTTACATGATCAGGGCTTTTACCATGGAAATGGTTAGCAACAAAAGAAAATCCTATTCACCAAGGATAATAGAAAATTCCTAGGTACTTCTCCATCATGACACCCTTTAGCCTTTCTTTCTCTTCTGTATTCATTATTTTATATGGTAAGTTCTGCCCATAGCAGAGCTTCTCAAGTTTGAATCTTCCTTTAACCAATGATCCTCCACTATTATGGATTACAATGGAAGTCAAATTACAGATGAAAGTCTTCCACTTCACACATACAGTGGTCTCCATGAGGTAAAGTGTTATTAGAATTTTCAGAAATGTGGAGGAAAGATACCCAACCCTATATTCTGTTACCACAGCCACAGATATGCAGTATGTGTGTGTATAAATAAGCAAATATTATGTATAAACTTTTATTTAAATGTATAATTCACTTTGTTTTATTTAGCAATTAGATAAATGTAATTCCACGTATTCAAAATTATATACAAATTCACTTATAACATGTTTGGGCTGGGGGCAATATAATTTCAAATTAAAGCCTTTCAATGACACTTGTTCAAAGCCAGAAGCCATGTATCTCCATTTAGTCTTTTTAAGGTAAGAAGAAATGAGAAAATAATATTAAGTTTCCTAGAGCAACCATTTAAGTCACTTTTCTAGAACTATCTAACTTGACTTTTCTATAAGCAAATTAATTTTATTAAGCAATGATCCATATTAATGGGGTATTTTATGACAGGAAAATTTGGTTGATAGATGATTAATGAATTAATAAATGTGCATCATTTATGTATAGCCTTATTCCAGGGTGGAGACATAACAGGACAAGTTTATTTATAATGCAGTTATGTCTTAGGAAGAAAAGATTACATGGAATAATTAAAAATAGTGATGTGGAAATTAAATATGGAGAATAAAATTTAGTGAGAATTTAAGAAGTAGTAAGATTATGTTGACAAGGTTGACTGGAAGGTAATAAAGAAGGCATACAAGAGAAGAAAAGGTATTAAAGAAGCACTATGATAATGCACTGTTTTGACATAATCACAGTGCCTGAGCTGGGTCTGGAAGCATGAGATGAAAGAGAAGGGGATTCTAAGAAAAAGAAATAACAACAGCTAAGATTTAGTAGTTGACTGAAAAGTAGATTATAGGAGATGAATGCTTGCCTTCCCAAGACAAGACTATCTTGAGAGAGAATGTGATCACAAAATGAAGTGTGCATAAACTAGGGACAAGGACAAGCTACATAATTTGGAGGGTCTAATGCAAAATGAAATGCTGAGTTGTTCAAAAATTTCTAAAAATTTCAAGATAGTAAGAGCAGAGCAATAAGAAAACATGAAGACTGGGGTATTTCTGAGCATTGCATAGACGACAAATTTCTAAAGCCAGAGTTGCTGGAGGAACCTGTGTGTTAGATGCAAAAGTTATTTTTTTAATATTTATTTATTTATACAAGCACTGGGTACAGTCAGAAGCACAGGAGGGTGAGAGAATTCACCAGAGTCAGAGCGGGGAACAGAACAGGCAGACCGACAAAATATAATGCTGAGGGGAGCAGCGGGCGGCAGGAGAGGTCTGCATGCCATGTGGGACACTCGCCCGGTGGCTGGGGATCCAACCGGTGCTGCAGAGGCTGCGGGCAGCTTCCCAGTCCAGCGCTCAACCACTGAGCCATCAGGGGAGGCCCACAAAAGTAGGGGAAAACAGGCTCTTTATCTACACAATCACTTGACGCTATTGAGTTAAGATTTTACTGGCAGCAACATATAGGCTGAATTGAGAATACCTTATACAAGAGACATGGAGAGTTCAGAAACTACTTTAGTAACCAGTACAGGTGGAGGCTTGTGCCAGCACGGTGGAGGTGGAAATGAAGAACAAAGAAAAAATGCGATGTGTATAACATCATGATAGATCTTTACATAGAAAATTAACAAACATGACAATAAGATTTTGTTTCATTTTAGTTTTTAATTGGAAAGTGAGAGAATGCTGTTAATACACAAAATGGTAGTACTATGGAATGCTATTATTCTTAGATTTGAAGTTAACGAGATCAAGTAAGGGGCTGCCATTTGTTTTTGAAGGTCATCAAGGAGTCACTACAGAATTGACCCTTGAGTTGTTCCCCTGAGCTGACAATCAGAGGCTCCCCACTTTCTCCCCTTAGGATGTGAATTCCCAGAAGCTGTTCCAATGATACAGAAAATATGCAATGTGTTGAGAAAATGTAATGTGTTATTGAGGCTATCTGGACTGTATACATGGTTAGAAATAGTCTCTTTATAAATATTTCAGATTTGGTGGGGGTTATGAAAAATACCCATTATCTGACTTCCCAAGATAAAGCTTCCTAAGTGAGTTTCCTTGATGATTAAAGCTGTTTCTGACCAATATGGAATGGTCTTCCTTTTTCTTTGGCTTCACCCTACCCTTTGGATACAAAGGCCAATTTCAGATTTTACCTGGGATGTTCCTGAAGTTTCAACCCAACAGCATCTCAGGTAAAAGATACTTCAATCAGAATTCAAAGCAGTTTAAATAATTTCTTGAATTTTAGACTTTCAACCTGAAACACTCAACTTTAGAAAATGTTTAATTTTTGAATACTGTATTAGTTTCCTATTGTTGATATAATAAATATTCACAAATTTTATGGCTTAAGCAACCATTGTTACCAGGGCTGCATTCTTTTTGTAAACTCTAAAGAAATAAGCTGTCTCATTGCTCATTGTCTTTTTTAGCTATTAGTGGTTACCTACATTTCGTAGCTTACTATCTTCCTCCCTCTTTAAGATCAGCAGGTAAAATAGTGTATTTATTTATTTAAAGATTTATTTATTATGCATAGGAGAGCTGGGGTACAGGCCAGAGATGTGGTGTGATGAGAGGATTCACCAGAGACAGAGTGGGGAACAGAACAGGCAGACTGACTGAATGTTTCACCATGTATGTTGCTCCCTGGCTGGCTGGGGATCGAATTCGTGCTGCAGAGGCTGAGGATTGTTTCATAGTGCAGTGCTCAACCCCCTGCACCACCAGAGAGACTTGAAAATAGCATATTTAAATCTCTCTTTCTCTCTCTCCCTCCTCTTCTCTCCCCCTCCCTCCCCCTCTCCCTCTCTCCTTTCCTCTGTTTCCCCCATGCCACCCACTTTCTCCCCCTTATCGGAATTCTTATGAGTTGTGGGCATCTGTATAATACAAACTATTACCCCATGTGCAGATTCTTTATTTAATCACATCTGCTTTTGTTACATAAAGTAACTTATTCGTGGGTTCTGGGGATTAGGATGGGAACATTTTGTTTTAAGTGAAAGGCAGCATTTTTCTGACTGCTGCCACCATTGCTAGTTATTTTTATTTTAAGAATTTAGCTTAATTTTCATCTAGCTTAATAGAGGTTTAAGATTCTAAGGTTCTAGGACATTGCTTTGCTGTAAGGAAAGTAAGAAAATGAATTGGAGCATATAAATCAGAGCATGAGATTAAAACTGTTCATTTTAATCAATATCCCAATTGTGGTAGAAGAGCAAAGAGAACAACTTTGGGAGTTCAATAAAGTAATGATGGTGACTAGGGAGACAGTAGGCAGAAATACCAGAAGAAACCAAAATTAATGTAATTTTGGACACTGGCCATATGTTTAATTCCAGAGAATATTTGATACCTTAGATAAGGGATTGGAGGCTGTGGTATTTCAATTTGCTAGTAGTATTTATAAATTTATACTACTAACTGATTTAGCAAAGAAGCAAACCATGATGCAGAAATATTCATTAGGTGGAGAAAAGATAAACAAACCAAGGCATATAAGAAGAAATAATAGAAATCCATAGGAGTGATTTCATCAACATTGTTCTGAGAATGGCAAAGGAAACAAAAGGGAAAATGACAAAAGAGGTGACAGAGAATCTTAAAAAAAGTACTTATTCCTGGCACTGGATTTTATGCAAAACTACTTCTACTTCAATGAAGAAGCATTGGAAGTTGAGGTAGGTAGGGATTGTTAAACACTGAATTCTTTTGTACAGTCTAATTATGTGTAGCTACCAGGAAACCTGTCCAGGGCATGCAGATAAGCAAAATGAGGGGGAGTGGGGGGGCACAAATACTGAATGTCCTTTCAGTGGAGCACTTAGTATTATCTACTGAGACCTCTGAGGATTATCTGATTCTGTTGAGGTGCTCACATTTAATCATTTTTCTATTCACTAGGTTAGTTCATAACTATGGAACTAGCTCTACAAATTAAGTTGTAGAAAACTGGTAGCAATACCAGTGATTGTATCCATAGAAAAGCCAATGAATTTTGTCCAGAAGAGATACAGATGATTTCTATCTTGTAAGTCATGACCTGAAACATTACATTTAATAGAATGTTAAAATATTAATCATGTTTACATCTATTAGTAAATCCATTTAAGCATTTCTAATTATATATGTAGGTGTAACCATAATTTTAAGATATATATATAGTTATCAAAAATTTGCATTGTCTTTATATCTTAATTTCTTCATTAATTAGATTTGACTTTATTTACCTTTAAGTTTAGTTGTGCTCATTTTGTATTTGTTTGAGAGTAATGGGTTTACCTATTTGAACATTAATTCTCTAATATAATCTTTATTAACTATCCTAATGCTAGGTATGTATCAATCTGATATGAATAGAGATCTATAAGTTGATCGTACTAGAAAATTCAGTTTTTAAAATCTGAATATAAGTAAACACTTGAGGGAAAAAAAGAGTTTGAATCTATAATTTTTTGAAGACTCTTATTTTCTAAAACTAAATGTATAGCCTTCCCAAATTATATCTGTTTTGCAAGATTCACTATTTACCAGGTAATCATTCTAAAGCTCTCTCTGACAAATCATTTGGAAGGATTATTGTATAGTGTCTTTGATTTCAGAAAGCCTATATATCTTAAAGAAAGATATTTCAAATTTTTGCAATATATCCCAGAATAGATATAGCATAGTCTCAAAATCAATGTTTTTTTTTTCTCTTTTTTTCTTCCTTCGTCTTTTTTTTTGGGGGGGTGCATGGGGTATTGTTAAAATGAAACTGGGTGTCAATCATAATCTCAATTCCCCTCATTGAATTTAATGAGGACATTTTGTTTTGGTCAAAGTACTTTTCTGGTCTCAAACTTCATTTTCAGATTTGTGCAATCAAAATTAATTTAAAGTGGAAACAGGTTTAGAGATTTAAAATGTATAAAATCTTTCTCTTAACTATCAGCTCAGTGCCAGTGTTTTTATTATATTGGCATGACACCTTTGTGTTAGACAATGTACATATACATTCCATTCAGGAAAACTATAAATTCTTGCATCACTCCTCTTAATCATATGATTTATATAATTTTGAAACATGGCAGCCCTGCAGCAAAACATTCAATGAATTATTAAAAAATGCCAAGAATTAAGTTTTCTAATTCTACCTGTTATTATCATATAAATTCAAAAAAAAGGAAAAAGTTCACATATAGGTATTTTGTACAAAATTAATGTTTCCTACTTTTGAGTAAGTCAGAAGAACAAAAATGATATAAACTGGCTTCATTTCACTTCACATATTTATTTATTCATCAGTATATCCATAAGTAAATTTATTAACTTGAATGTAAATGTTTCAAATAGGAAAAATTTTCAGCATAAATCAAGGAAAATATAGGAAATTAAAAGGAGTAACAAATGTGTGAATATATATATATAATCACGTTCCCCAGAATGAAAGTCAGATAAAATAATACACACCTTAGGGCATCATTCATTATCATATACCTGCAAATAAATATATATGCAAGTGATACATATGGGGAGAGACTTGGGCAAATTGAAGAGTTCATAAAAAAGATTAAGAGGTTTTGGAAAATAAGACCTATGAGAAAATGTTAAAAGAATAAAACATGTTGGGTCAAATGAGGATATTAAAATTATTTAAGCTATTTATCTATAAATACTTAAACAAATGATAGAAGAAAAGGATAGAATTTTTTTTTAAAGAAAGAAATGCAACAATTAGGAAAATCTCTAACCAATGAATAATGAAAACCAAAAATATATACAACTCTTCTGTTATTATTGAAAAGCCTAGATTGAGGCCGGGTGCTTATTAAGAAAGGCTCATAAATAAATTAACCCTGCCTTACTACAAAAGAGAACAGATATAAACCCAGATCTTCCTTCCAAAGTTGAAATCCAATTACTTTCCCCATTTCTCTCTTGCTGAGAGTTGGCTGTCTTTAACCTTGTAACTCATATTTTAAAAATACTTGTATTTTCATTTAAAAATAATATGAAATACAAAAGGAAGTGAAAACAATAGACATTACATTGAAAGCAAGATTAGTTTGTATAAGCATGATGGAAATGAAATGTGTTCTTCTGGTCCGGAAACTAAAAGTGAATTACCTAGTAAAGAGAGATAGAACAGACAGACAGACAGACAGACAGATAGACTGATAGATAGATACATAGATACATAGATACATAGTACACAGGTACATAGATAGATACATAGATAGGTAGGATATATGTGTGTGTTAAATATGCCAGATACTGAAATCCATTGCAGGAGCAGAATCCAAATGTTTTTCTTTTCTTCAAGATTGTGAGTGTCATTCATATGTATATGCATATGTATGTATGTTTGCATGTGCATATATCATGTAACTATTAATTATTTCTCAAATAATATCTATTGGTTGTAAGAAAACCAACAACTTAAACCATTCTTTCTTTACTTGGAAAAGAACATGAAATCAGGAGATATTTTTCTTCTAATCAGTAGGATCAACTTTATAGATGGAGAAAAATGCATCAAACTTTAGTAAAACTGTTAGATTATAATAATGCTGTAAATATAGACAAAAAACTTAAATAATTGTATTTCACTACTAGGAATTTCATTATTTGACCAGAGGTTAATAGGAATTTTTGCCTGGATTAATTTCTTTCTTTCTTTTTATAGAGAGTAAATTAATAATGTAAATAAGATAGCAAGAGGATCCTTGAAAATACTTAGTAGAACAAACTTTCTAAGCACCCTCAAGCACTTTAGAAGGATCCATTTCCACACAATTGATATGCTAATTACAAACCATTAAATCAAGTCAAGGATGTGTATTGGATAACACTTTGTTAGTTTAATGTGAGTTAATGTAGGTACTTGAAATAATAGAACTCTATTCCTTTCTGAAATAATATATTTTCAGACTTTTTTCCTTAATTGAGACTAAGCTTCCTCCAATTAGTACAGATTAATGACATTTTACAGGAGTCAATATTTAGGAACTAAGAGGCATTGCTGACTCTTCTATAACCAAGTTATGGTCAGAGAAGAGGTTTAGATTGGGAAAAGTAATACCAGAGTTGAAAGTTAATACTACCATCCAGTTAAAATAATATTTCCATTTTCAATAAAATAGCAAATATGACAAATTTGGATATGATTCAAATCAAAACTTACCAATTTGAAAATATAAATACCATATATTTGTATATTTGCCTAACAATAAATATGAAAGAACAACTTCATGACTTATAGTGAAGAGATTGTCTAAGAAAATGAATCTCCTCTCCTTTGCTATCTGTCATCTATCTATCTATCTGTCTATCTATATCTAATATACCTATGTTCGTATATGTCTTGTCTCTTACCCATAAAAACTGCTAAGACAGCATTAAAACAAGGACAAGGTGAGAATGTAGTTAACTTGTGTATCATTTCTACGGTAGAGACTGTGGAGAGCAGAGACACAAGGGACAAGGTGGTATTCATAGCATTACTTGTTTACTGGCCATCATACCAATATACTGCATGCTGAAGTTTACATTAATTCTGCTAATGTATGACAGTTCCACCCACCATTAAGTGAGGCAGAGAACATGATACTTCCACTAACACTTGTCACAAATGTTTAAGGAAAAGGAATAAGCAATGTTTTCCTTTAAAATAACCTAAAGAATATACTTATTGCAATTTCGCACATTTGGCAGACTTAATGTCACCATATATATAAATGTCATATAGAAGGTTTCCAACAGCATGAAAATAATTTTCAACCATTATCAAAATCTTGCCAACATTCTTACCAAACTTCTTCATCTGGAGTGGCTTTTTGCTTTCTTTTCTCTCTCACGAAGCAAATCTCAGAGATTGTCTTTCACTCCAACATCTTTTGGTATTCCTCACCTAATAAATACATAAACAGTTGACCACAATGATAGTATGATTTTTTTTTTCTATTGCAGTTCTAATTATCTATCCATGTGTCTTTTGCTCTGCCATTCAAGTATATTGTAGATTGCTCAAGGTCAGTGACCTCTTTTAATTTAGAACATGATCAGTAATAAAATATTGGTAACTTTTAGTTTTCTTTTGGAGGAATGATTTGTGAGCTAAATATTTCATTTTAAAATACTTCAGTTTATACTACCTGATTTTTTAAACAATCTAAAAACAATCCTAGCTTAGTAAAGGGGAAAGTAGCTAAAAGACAGAAGCTTTTACAGACATTGGTACCATTACAGCTTCAGTGGATAGAGAACACTATAACAAAAATTTGGTCAATGACATAATTGCTTCAATTCAGTCAAAATATGAAAGGTTTATCATCTTCATTTATTATCAGTATTTTTCCTCTTTCATCACTTAAAGTGATGAAGCAAGAGAGGAAATGTTAAAATTATAAATTTCAGCTCAACCCCTAATTTAATTGTGTAAGTCTTCTTTATTGGCTTTCTGAAAAATAAAACCTAAACTAGCATCTGTACCTTTAAATGATTTTCCCAGCACATTGTTCTCTCTAGACATTTTATTTATTTAAAAACAATATAACCACATTAATATTTATTTAGACATTTTTAGTAATCATTTTCTTTCTCATATAATGAGAGATTACCATAGGCTAATTCAGTGAATGAAGCATTTCACATACAAATTTTTGTATTATCAGATAGGTTTTCATATGTAAATCACATGCATCTGTTTATCTCCGGTGAATAGTGTCAAATATCCTCAATGCAAAATGAACCTTAAGTAACATTATCTTCCTAATGACTTTTCTTTTCCCAAAGAAAAATTGGTTATTTGTGCCAGGTATTTAGAAATTGTCATTCAAAAAGAGCTTTTTGTTTGTTTTTGCTGGACTGCATCAGGGTAAAAAAGGAAAATGAACTCTTGGAGGCAAATTACCACTATACTTTCCTTATACAAATCTTTTGGGATTTTATATATAAGATTATGAGATCTCAGCCATAACTACTATGAAAACAGAACACAGACTGTTGTAATTTTAAAAAATAATAATTCCACTACACATAAAAGATTACTATTAGATGTCAGGCACTTAAATCACGTTTACAAACAAGGAAAGACAAAAGCTCAAATAGCATCTGAAATAGTCTCTCTCCACTCTCAAGTAGACCTGTCTTTGAATTCACCATGTGGGTGAAATCAAAGCACAGAACAAACACTGTTTTGATATGGCTTTGAAGATGATAACAGCTTCTAACAGAGAAAAAGGCAGCTTTGGGTTTGCAAGAAAACTCTGATTGACGTGACTCCTAGTCCAAGGAAGTTTACCTTTTAATGAGTGCTAGGTAAGATGCTCTCATTCAATGCTTTATTTTTGAGGGAAGCTGCCTAAATAGAATAGATCTCAGACATCTAGGCTGCTGTTCAGGATGTAACACACATTCTTATAAGCAGCAACTTCTTTTGATCCAAATGAGCATTCACAGCAACCAACTGTGTACAGGAAAGTTAGAGGGGGCCTAAGGATGAGAACTTTTTCTTTATGATATATAAGCTTTCCAATTTATTCCCGCATGTGGTCCCCACATAGAATTGCTTAATTGATACTCCAGTAGATATTAAAATAGTGGTCACAACAAGAGAGATATTTACTTCTTCTTTTTTTTAATCTTGGAAGCTTTGGTTTTAGAATTAAAAGTGTTAGCAGACTCACTGTCTGTCTGTTATAGCTCCACGACAGGCACACACACAAGGTTAATAAAAGGTTTATTTACAAGGGAAAGGGAATTAAGGAAATGTACAACTCAGGGAGAAAATAGGGAAATAAAGTCTTTAATGCGTCCTACCCAATCCGCCGACCTGGAAACCGAAAGGCACTCTCAGAGCTGGCGGGGAGCCAAAATGGGGGAACCCCTCCAAAGCCCAGTGTCTGGCTTTATACCAAACCTGGCTGCTTAACCCCACCCTCAGGTCCCAGCCACCTTCCCTTTGGGGTGATGGGATTTGGAGTTCCCAGTGTCTTTTGGCTTTGGTCTGGAGTGGGGGTGGAGTCCACAAAGCCTGTAGGGAATTAGCTTTAGAACATCCTTTTCCCCCTAACATGTCTTGTCCCAAAAGAATCCAGAATCTTCCATATTTTTGTGTATCTAATTTCAGATCCTCATTTTCCTCATTCCTTTGTTTTGTTTTTGTTGTATTTTTACTAATTTGCTATATTTTGAGAACTTGAGTTCAAATTATCTTTACAATCAAATCAAACTTGCTTTAAACACATGCTTGTATCTTAGGAGGAAATTGGTTTTGACTAAAAAGCTAATAAGCAAAGTGCAGAAAGAACAGAGAGAATATTAAAAATTCCAAGTAGATATTAATATCATATCTACTCCCAAATTATTTTTAGAAATAAAGGCATGGTACTGGAAATAAACAGCTTTGAGTTCTTTTAGTATTTTGGGCAGACAGGTTAGTTACTTTCCAATTCTGTTTTCTACCCCTGGGCACACAGGTACACATTTCTTAGCTTTGCCTACAACCTCATTGGGGCCTGGTGAGTTTTTCTTTAGAGCAGTAGATTTTAAGTGAAATTATGTTCCTTCCCAGCATGGATGAAAAATTCCCTAGCAATATTCTAAATTCTACAAATAACCATTTGTGGACCAAATCTGATCTAACCATTTTGCATTCTTTAAACACAACTATCCTTAGCAGTTTAGTTATTATGTTTAGTTTTAGGCTACAATGACAGGTTGAATATTGTGACTGATATCCTATAGTCAAAAAGCATGAAATGTTTACTGTCTGACTTTTACAGAAAAAGTTTGCTGATGTAAAGATTAGAAATGGGCTCAATGTTTGAGCAAGAGGAAGAATTAATGATGTTAAGGGAAACATTTCAGACATTTATGACTAGACGAAAACTCTCCATAATATAGCTACACATCTCAGTAGCTTGAGTGGTGTAAGCTAAATTGATGTGAGGAAATGAGAATGGATGAATATACGTCTTCAGGTATGTAAATGATGGCACCTGTCCTGCTAATTTGATCCTATATGTAGTTATAATTTTTAAATCCTTTTTTCAACTATTTTTTTTCAATTTATTAAATTTTTTAGAGCACAGCACTCTATTAGCTATAAGTTTATAATCTCTCTCTTGGTGATCTCTCCACCACTTCAAAGATCTCACCAGCCTATTCACAGCAATGGATCATTTCTTTGATTGCTAACTTGAGAGAGGAGGCTCTTAAGTGGTTTACGGCTGTTGTTATTTCTTGCAGTAGTATGAGGCAGCTTTAAGGGACTCATCCTGCACAGATCAATGAGTAATACTTATTAACATTGACAGCTTAATCTGATCTGGCAACCTCAAATTGAGAAACTGAACACCAAGTTATAGTTTAGTTTAGCTTACACTGAAGTTCAGCTTAAATGCAGCTGTTGTTTCCTCTTAGACACGTGGTCTGGAAGACAGTTTCCAGCATTAGCCATGAATTGGGCTAAAATCAGTTCCAATCAACAAACTCTTAGGTTGTTTCTTGTATTGAGGGCAAATCACCTGTATAGATTCTTCCACATATTAACAACAATTTTTATTTCAAGGGCTAATTTCAATTTCATGCTTGGTACCTTGGCCAGAATGTGGTCCCTAGAGTCATTATGCAAATAGGTTCATTCTCTAACCTTGAGCTCTGCATAGAGGTGGATTTTGCTAAATCACACGGGAAAAAATTCTTGTTACACCCTAATCCCAGGTCTATGAGTTTCTACTTGCCCCATATTTGCATAACTGGAAGGGGTCACACAAATGATCCAGGACAGGACAAAGAAGATCTGCACCAAATGACCTTCCTTTTCTACAAATTCAAAGAGCAGCTGGCAGCCTCCCTGTGTAATACAGAAACAAAACCACCATAACAATTACAACTGTGAAAATATAACGTTTAGCATGTAAGTATCTCTGTGCATGCATATGTGTGTAGTATATGTATATACTTATATGCACATGTCTATAGTTATATTTGGATACAAAAATATATTCATAAATAAAAATAACTTGATACATACATTAAACAATATTTCAAGTAACTCAATAAAAAGTAAATCAAATTGAGTTACTCAAATAACAAATGATTAAAAGCTTGTTGAAAAAAATGTAGTACTTTGCCGATATCTACTTACTAGCTCAGCTCTTCAGTTCTTAATTCTAAACTTTGCTTCCAAATTATTAAATAAAATAAACTTATAATTCATGTTTTGAATTATTACTTTAACAATAGTGTGTTAAATTTCCCATTTTGGTATTTCTACCTTTTTATTCTATTGCCTTCATTGTTCTCCCAATAGATTTCTACAACTCAAGATACAATTAAGTAAATGTTTACTTGTTTATGGCAAGATAAGTGTTGTACATTCCTAAATGGCAAATTATACACTGATTAGATGACTATTTTTATTGAATTAATAATGGCATTTTTTTATTTTGCTTAATTTTTATCTTTAAAATTTTAAAAAATGTTCTACCAGATAGCTCAAATGACTAATAGTAGCTTTTGAAATTTCAAGTGTATTAGTTAATCAGTTACATTTTTTCTTCAACTGCTGCCTCATTTAATCCGACCTGATTGATTTCAAATCCAGACCATAGCTGTCATCTTGAGTCTTCCCTTTTATTGCTCTGTATTGGCTTTTCTGTCTTTGTTTACTTCTGATTTTTTTTAAATCATTTTCCTAGTACTTGCCAAGTAAAGTACTCCCCTTGCATTACAAGAAATATCATTCTACCCTTGCACTTGACTGATAACTAAATATAAAATTATGAATTAAAATTATTTGTCTTTCTTAATTTTAAAGGTATTATTCTTAGTAAATCAGTAATAGAATTACTTTTGAGAAGTCTGATGTCATTTTTATTCCATTTTATAATGTCAATTTCTATATATGTGACTTCTATTTCTCTCTCTCTCCATTTTCCATTCTGTTTTCTTTTTCTCTTCTTATCTTCTCCTTTTCTCCCCCTTAACCCTATCCTCTGGTTTCTTTAGCTCTATCCTCTCGTTTTATTGCTATAACTTTCAAACATATCAACAGTAGTGAAATAGTATGATGAATTCTTACAGTCCTCACAATCCCATCTTTTTATTCAATTAAATTTTTAGAAATTAAAGTTCTTTATTATTTGTAACTGAAATAAGACTGGAATACCCCCATTAGGTATTGACACACTAATATGTGGAATATAAAGTAACTACATTAATAGTCAGATAAAGACAAGCCAAAAAATTAACTCTTGGTAGCTGACTACAAAACTGAGACACCAAAGGGGCAGAGAGTGAAGAGAGGAAATTACGTGCCTATCTTACATTCTCAACAATTATCTACACCTAGAGTAAGTACACTAAATAGATTCTTAAACATTTTTTAAAAATATTTTCAAATATTTTAATAAATTTCTGAAAAGTAAGATGACAAACTCTACCTCAGGTAAATTATTTCCTTTATGATCTTTTCTTACAAAAAGTTATTTCCACACCAGATGCATGGCAGCAAAATGTCTCATGTCTGGAGTTTGTCAATCAAATCAGTTTCCTTCTTTGCCTATATTCTCACTATTTATGTTAACTGGTGCCAACTGTCTACTGAAATAATAAAGTCAGTTAAATGTTCATGTTAATATTTTGAATGTATAAAAGTATATATAATTTTTTTTTCATGGGAAATTTTGGGACATGTGAAAAGTGCCAATCAATGTTGATAAAATCTTGTTGTCTTTGCTGAAGCTTTTATGGATTCTGACTCAAATATTTGAGAATTATCAATTTTGTGATACTTTATTGAAGACATAAGGGAAAATACTTGGTTCACATATCTCTTTCAAATTGACATTTTAGTCTCAGAGACTCAGTACACCAAAACATAACTTAAAATTATTCATGATTCCTCAGGAATGCTTGGTAACAAAGGCAATATACAGTAATCCTACTCTAAATGTGAGATCTACAGAAACTAACCTATCTCAAGTTAATAGTAAGGAATCACTGCTGTATTATTACAGAAAGAGAGGAGAGAGAGAGAGAGAGAGAGATTTTCTAGCATTCCACAACTGCTTTTTTTTTTTTTTTAATGATTTATTTATTTATTTTATACAAGCATTGGGTATATATAGTCAGAAGCGCGGGAGGGTGAGAGAATTCACCAGAGCCAGAGCGGGGAGCAGAGCAGGCAGAAGGACCGAAGTACACTGCTGAGGGGAGCAGCGGGCAGCAGGAGAGGTCTGCGCGCCATGTGGGACCCTCCTCCGGTGGCCGGGGAGCAGCCGGCGATCGAACCGGCGCTGCAGAGGCGGCGGGCAGCTTCGCAACCCAGCGCTCAACCGCTGCGCCACCGGGGAGGCCCTCCACAACTGCTTTTAAAAGTAAAGAACTTCATTTTTTCTGACCTGTTTATCTCTCTCAGTAACTTAGCATGATAAAGAATTCTCTTTATGGTATCCTGTTTGATCATTTTTTTAAATTTATTTTGATAATTTATTTTTAAATTCAATTAGATATTCAAAGATATTATCTAACCTGTATGGCAAGACTGACACTAGTGTCTTTGAATTATGTACAAGTACTTGAGAAATGGATCTTGGAAAGAGTATTAGCTATTCCCAGGAAAATATATTTTAATTTAGATAATGATTCTCTGACTTGTCTTATATGTCTGATTCTTTTGCTTAAAAATGCTCAGTGTTTCAAGGACATGCAAATATTATTTCTTATGTGACTGTCTCCTAAACCTGAATTTTATGGAATATAAGCATTTTGCAAAAGTTTGCCTTTTGATGTTCTATCCATCTTGGTTTTAGATTAATTCCAGAAATGCAAGTACCAAAAATTTGAATTATAGTCAATATTTTTAGCAGTGTGCTTTCATGCCTTAAATACATGTTTAAGTTAAAGTTGTTTATAAAATGCCTATTATTACATCTCACAAGGAATTCAGTTTTAAAATGTTGATTAAAGGGTACATAGTCTTGAATAGATTGTATACTAAATAGATTATCTATATTTCTCTACTTAATTATTACTTGATTATAAAAGTTTGTGTACCTTTTACTCTGTTTAAAGAAAACAAAATTGAAGGCTATGCTTACCATTGAGTCCATGTGGCTTGACCCAGTGACTTGTTTAGAATTCTTGTTATTTGATCCTCAAACGACTTCCATGATCTCATAGGTTACCAGAAAATACAGCAAATATTTTATATTAACTAGGGAAAGACACAGACACACACACACACACACACGCAAAGACTAAATGAGATTTACTGACAATTTGCTGTTGACAAGTACAATAGTTGGTCACTCTTTAGTAGTATACTGTACATAAGTAGTATACTGTACAAAAGTTACACTGTACATTATATGGAAAAACATTAATATCTTTAGCATTATAAGGAAATAGGGGATAGATTTAGAATTCTTAGGAATATATTAGAGAAAAACAACTTTCTAAAATGAAAAAGATGAAAAATAAAATTAAACTCACAGGATTGTTCTTCAGAGATTTGTTGCTATCTTGAGACTTTTCAGAAAAATAAACTGTGTATGTGTGTAGTAAAAAATTTACCTTGCCAAAATGAGGTCTGGCGTTTGTCCTCAGTCTTGGTTGGTAATCGTTATTTGCCTGAGTATCTTCTACTAACCAGAGAGAAACAACGTGATTTATGTTGGAGGCTTTGGCACATGGTATCAGTTCATCTGGGGAGTGAGATCAACTATGTGTGCAATCAATCAATTACTCATGCCTATGTATGGAAGCCCAATAAAAGCTCATGTAAGGAAGCCCAATAAAAGCTCTATACAAAGAGGCCTGGGTGAGCTTCCGTGGTTGGCAGTCCTCCATGTGCCATGAAACACACTAATGTTGGGAAAGTAAGACAGTCTGACTCCACTGAGAACAATGGAGGGTCCACTTAGTATTTCCCTAAAACTGACTGATGCACTTCTTCCTTTGACTGATTTTAATCTGTGTGTATTCTCTGTAATAAACCATAGCTGTGAATTAGACTGACTTCAAGCAAGTTCTGGAGTCCTTCTAGCAAATAATCAAAATTGAAGATGGTGTGGAGAAACTCCAGTTTCTCCAGATGGTGTGGAGAAACTTGCAGTTTGTATTAGTGTTAGTGGAGGTCTTATGTAGACCATTCCCAAATATGAGAGAGGCCCAAACTATCATAGTTGTCATAAGTGAGACTGTGCAACATCATGTAAACACTGCTCCCTTTAACTTGCAAAATTTTTCATGGCCGTGTATATATATATGTATAAAATTTTGAATATGACAGTTGTTTTTAAAAGCTTATTTTCGTAATTTAATGTCAATGGAAGTTCTGGTGAAAAAGTGATTTTTCCTGAGGCATAAACTCTCATATAGTCACAGATAGTAAGAACCATAAATGTGTTGACTTGCTGTGTTTAGATACTATAAATTTTGGCATGAGATAAACAGGAAGGTGGCATTTTTTTTTTGTCATTCTTACATAATGTCTCAGTGTACTCAGTGTCCTGTCTGGCGAAATACGTGGTCAGGACTCCAGTTATTAAAGAGGATATTGACAGAATTTGGTTTTTTCCTAGTCAGGAGTTAAGGAATTCTGATAGATGTTAAAGGGGGATTGATAAAATTCTAGACTACAGATTGAATACAGTCTAGCTTCAATGTGTCCAGCCATGGGAAAGGTGTACCATAAACATGATTCAAGAAGAGTAAGTATAGACTGTAGAATTAAAGATACTGGAGGAGGAGGGTGGGGATGGGGATAAAGTAGAGAGGGGACCCAATGATTTATGGTAAAGGGATACGGGTGTCACTATAGTGGGTGTGATTATGTGCATCTGAGAAGGCATGAAACAATTCCCTTGAATCATATGCAGTGCTGCAAATCAATGTTACCTCAATAGTAAAACTTAAAAATAGATGTTAAAAAAAAAAAAAGCAGTATATCCTGTTGCTATCCTATGCCTGAATCTTCCACTAGAGGGAGCACTAAAACTCCCATGCTATTATTATATTAGAAAATAGACACAAGAAAAATTTTAATACCCCAGAATATTTTTTCAACCAATAACACAGTGACATTGTACACATCCTTAATATTTATTTTAAAAATAACAATGGCAGTTCTTTGTGTCCACCTAAATCTCTTTACCCCTCAATATGATAGGTGGGCTCAATTATAACAATTTATGAGAAGACTGTTCCCTTCATTAAAATCTTCAAAATAGTTCTAAATAATTGTGTATATATGTGGCACATAATTTCTTCTGCACCATGCACAATTGCTTTTGTTTTCCTTTCATAAATATCTTATATGAGAATGATATAGAAGAGAAAGTATTGTTGTTCTCACTTTTGGCATGGTATAGATACCTGCTTACTGGGTATCATTATAACTTAGGGATGTTTTAGTTTTTAAACTCTACTTTAAGTAGACAGGTACCTCCCTGGTGGTGCAAAGGGTTAACTCTCAGCACTATGAAGGTATCAGCAGCCACTGCATTACAAGTTCGATCCCCAGCCAGGGAGCTAACCCACATGGTGCAGCAGATCTCTCTTGCCTCACCCCCTGCTCCCCTCAGCAGTGTATTTCAGTCAATCTGCCTGTTCTGCTCCCCACTCTGTCCCTGGTGAATCCTCTCAACCCCTGTACCTCTGGCCTACACCCCAGCTCTTAATATGCATAAAATAAATCTTAAAAAAAATAAATAAGTAGACATATCTAAGGGAAAATTGGCATTTAAAAAAATGCTGTATAGTTGTGCAGGCCAGAATATGCTGCATTAGTAATCAATGCAGATTATCAGTGACTTAATACATTCAAAACTAACTTTTATTCAGTCTACATTCCTTTCAAAGAGGGTCAGTGAAAATGTACATTCATGAGAAACCCAACATGACAAAGTCTCTACCTGGCACAATAGGCAGTGTTTAAAAAGAAAGGAGATACTTACTATTGATGAATAGGTGCTATAAGATATAACAGAAATTAGAATGCTGTTTCTAATCTATCATAGAAATCTAAGATAATTTTTTTTAAAGTATTCTTAAATTGTAGTCAGCTTTGTGTGTGGGGGGGTGGGGGGGAGACCCTCGCTGGTGGCCGGGGATCGAACTGGCACTGCAGAGGCTGCAGGCAGCCTCGCAACCCAGCGCTCAACCGCTGCGCCACCAGGGGAGGCCCCTAAGATAAATTTTACTCACAAACTGTTACAAAAAAGTTGTGCAGTATAGGACATCCAGGCTAAAAATAAACCACTCCAATAGTATAACACAATGGGCATTTAAGTCAAATTTGGGCATTTCAAAGTCATTAGTTTGGAACCTTTCAAGGAAGAAACAGAATCTTGGAAGTGTTAACTGATTGTAATTATTAGCAGAGTCAAGAGTGAAACAAGAAGAATATGGTTAGATTACGAAATATACACAATGAAGCTTGTAAATTGTTCATTTTCAGGGTATTATAGATTTATTGTTTTTTTTCTTTCTCCAAAACATACACTTATAAATCATGTTACTGTAATTCCACATTGTCTCATGTGTACTAATACTCAACTGCAAGGCAGAAATAGTGATGAAGATGAAAAAATGAAGATGAAAAATCTCAGTCGTGGAACCAAGTTAGAGTTGAGCTGAAGTTGCAGAAGTTTAATAAACATGAGTATTTGATTATTCTTCCTGCCCTTTACATTATTCTGTGGTTGGGCTCACCTTCAGTGTAGGGGTATAAAAGAATTTATGTGATTTTTCCCCCAATACCTTCCTTTGTTTTTGGATTATGAGAGTTGTAAGGGCAAAACAATGTCTAAATTGTTTACAATTTCATCTATAATGTTTACTGTGTGTGGGACATGAAGTTAATAGTCAATATTTATAACTGAATAATTTAAAAATGAATGTTTACATGAAGTTTTAAAATTTAAGGAGAGCAAGTTTTTCTAATATACTATTCTGAAATGTAAAAAAAATTAATTATTAGAATGGATATTTTGTATAAGTTCTCAGAGAGTCTCTAAAATAATTTTCTCAGAAAGCCTCCATCAAAAATGATGTTCTGCTCTTTGTAAGGCTTATGTCTTATTTTTAACTCTCTCTGCTATATAAAGGACTAGATAAACAAGTACAAGTGAAATATACATGTCCTCTACATAATTTTTAGCAATTAGCTTCAACTTCTTTCACTACCAATTTTTACGAGAAATTCTTGCAAGTAGTAATATCTACTGATTTAAGTTTTCACACCTTTTCCCTTTCCTGCCAATCTCACTAACAAGCAAAGACTAGAAATACTAACAAGGCAATAACTGTCTAAAGGGTGGACAGCAGGAAGAAGAAGAAGGGAAAGCAAAAGCCTTGAATAATTGACAACCTGGATAATCAGCACAAACATAATTATACTCTCACTGTACTCAACATGTAATTTATAGATGAGTCATATTATTATGGATAGAGTTGGTTTAGGTATAAAAATGAATATTGGCATGTTACAAATGTAATATATTTGCATTAGCATGAGTAATTTTTTTCCTATATAACCTGAAATTATTTCCCTTTTTCTTTCCAGAGATTTAGTGTCCATTAAGTTGTTGTATAAAAATCAAACAAAGGTAATCTGCAATTTTTCCCCCTTGCATTGAACAAGAAGTACATGAGAGATATTTAACAATCTTGCTATTTTGGCAGAAACTCAAAACAAACATATGTAACAGTTTTCAAGAGAAATATCAAGCAGGCAGTGCCAAATCAAGGCATTATATTTAGTTTGCTGTAAATAATATGGTGTTTGCACATACTCCATTCTGAGACTAGTCCTGTGTACTTTCTAAAATTAGTAGAAAACAGGACAACACACCTTTCTTGGAATCCAGTTGTAACTCATTTTATGATTGAAAATCTTAGCCAAAACAAATGTAGATAAGGACTCTATTTTTTCAGATTAGAGCTAACCAAAGACAATGATGCATAAATAATATTACTTAAATAGCTGAATACAGCTTTAATGATATAAATATGTAAAAATTACAAAGCTTTAAAAATAATCTATTCCCAAGTTTATCCAAGATAGCCTTTGATGTATGTTTGTGGAAAAAAATGTTTCATATATAAATGAAAGATTCGTTTGATAAGAGAAACTACTCAAATAACAGAGTAGGTTAATAAGAATTATTTTCTTCCAAGAAAAGTTGAACTTATCCAATGTTTAGGTAATTATTTTGAACATATATTTTAATCATATAACCACCCCCTACCAATGACAGAAGGACCCTTTTTCACATGTAGTCCTTGAAAAATACACTAATTAGAGAAAATATTGAGTTTGATAAAAGCATTTTAGAATTTTCTCTGTAGGCTGGAAGAAACCTTCCTGAATTCAATAAAGATATGAGTATATTTAGTAGAAGCGTTATCAATTCCAAGAACAAAGTCAAATAAAGTTGCAAGGATATCTTAAGTTAAGGAAAAATTGGGTACTCTTAGAAAATGATTCTGGAATATCAATTATTTTCTATAAACTTTCCCTTAGTTTTCCTAAAAAAGTATATATGGTTTTGGTGACTTAGAACTGAAGATATTAAATATTCATATTTTTGGCTTTGAACTATTCTAATTTCTGGAGAACCAGATGTTAACTATAATATATCGGACTCCTTGTGGTAAGCTATCAATGTATATTTGCTTACTTAAACACCGTTCTTGGAAATAGATGGGAACTTTTCATGTGCATTTGCTAAAGATTTGACTGCATAGTATGCATTGGATAGAAAGAATGATGAATTAGTGACCTTAAAGGAAGGAATAGTTATCAACTCCTTGAAATTGGCACAGAGAATTATGAAACCTCATCAGTGTTCTAACTATGGAAGGAAATCTTGGTAAATCAATTGTCCAAGACATTGCATTCTTTTCAGGTCAATAAGCATCCATCTGCAAATACATTGTAATTTGCTTAACAGACCACAGTGTGGTCAGTGAAGTAGCGATAGTGGTGGGTGATTGGTATTTTTCCATGACTCAACCACAGGATCTTGTAATACAGAATTAGTTTGCAACAGAAAGTTAGGAAACTGCCTATAAGAAGGTCCAGTTTCAGCTGTGGGTAAAATCCTAATTATGAAATATGTACTCTGAACCAGATACCCATATACTGTGATAATATCACATTTTAAAATTCATCACTCAAGGAAACAAGAAAAATGACACATCTACAGCCATTAATATAATAACTCACAAAATACTTTGTTGTCTCTTTGTCTCTGGGTTTTGCATGTTTGAAGCTTTGGGTATATAAATAAGAATCAATCAAACAATCTTATATAGGAAACCAATTCTACCAGTAAAATAGTTCTAGTGTTCCATGCCAGTGGGTTAATTGGCAAAATAAGCAGTTATGATATTGGTTGTGGTTGTTTGAAATAAGCTGTAGGGCCACAATAGTGGAGATATTAGTAGAAGTTTATATCAGAGGTCTTTGAGTCACTTTGATTACAAATACAATGGTGTTAGTTACAGGAAGACTACAGAAATCCTATAAGGCTAAATAAGAGTTCATTGACTTATACTAATAGGTAAAGAACCCAAAACAATTAAATTTTTATCATGATCTGCTACAGAAATAAAGAATATGAGGTCAATATACATAGGAAATTGGCCCTGGTGGTGCAGGCAGTTGAGTGCAGTGCTATGAAGCTGATCGCAGCCTCTGCCGTGCGGGTTCGATCCCCGCTGGCCAGGGAGATGCCCACGTGGCACATAGACCTCTCCTGTCTCACCTGCTGCTCCCCTCAGCAGTGTGTTCCCGTCAGTCTGCCTGTTCTTTTCCCCACCCTATCTCTGGTGAATCCTCTCACCCTCCCGCACATCTGGCCTATACACCGGTTCTTGTATAAATAAATAAATCTTTAAAATATATATATATAGGAAATTTGCATGATAATGCACATTTGGCAAAAATACATTTGGGGTTCTCCTCCATATCTGCTCATCTGCCACAGAAGATGGTGGAGGGTGGGGGGGGTGTTTAAAGAGAAGAGGGATAGGTTGTGCAAAACCTTGGTATGTGTAGTGTAGTTAAAAAAGCTGGCAAAAGCTGAGTTTTTACATAATTGTTATTTTTGTGGCTGTGCTTTGCTTTCCATTTCACTTTCCAGAGCGTATTTTCCAAGCCTTCTCATTTGTGACCTACACAATAGACATTTTTTCCCCTTGCATTTGCCAATATCAGTTCTTTTATATGCAAATAAGAAGCTTTTTACTATTTTGATCAAATGGAGAATAATTTTGTCACTATGTTATGTGAGTGATAAAAGAAATGGAGCTATTCAAGGAGTCCACACAAATTTTCTTTAAATATTTCAATGACTAAACTTGGAAGAGAATTCAAACACCTTCTATGTAACTTCAGATAACATCAAATATAGGTGCATAAAATTTATTGTAAGGGAAATTACAGTTCATTGTTTGTATAAAATTTATAATAATTGCAAATTTATGCATTTATTAGTTCAATAATATGTATTTAGTAACCACTTTGCTAGTTACAAAGGTTTCAAATTCCTTTCAAGTCTCAGAGTCTTTAGGGGAAATTTATATAGATGGACAAAACATCAGTTAATACAACGTTCAAGGAAAGCATAAGGGAGGGAGCACTTCATGTCTTATGCACATGTGAAAAGTTTCATTTAAGAGGTGACATTTGCACTAAGTATGGAAGGAAAATCATTCTCCACGTGGTCAATATGGACTGTCAGGTTATGTCAGATGCAGTGCTAGGTACTTAATGTAGTTGATATGGGGTCACAGCTCGGGAGTTGTTCTCTTTTCTAGCATAGTCTTATCCTGGGAAATTTGCCCCTGATATCAACAAGTTCTTGAGTTCTAGTTTATTCAAGTGTTCCTTTCTTGTTTTGGTTTTAGCTCTGGAATGGGGAGTGTCAGGGGTTTTTAAATATTCCAGCCTCATCTTCAAGTAGCAGCCTCTTCTATGAGGAGACACAGGTGATCCAACCTGTCTGTCCCAGTTGATTTGGGCTCTAGATCTTTTACATTGAGAAGCTCAGCCCCAAGTCAGTAACCCTTATTCTGCACCCCCACCCCTTCAGCTCTCCAAGTGTCTGCCCTTGGTCCTGCAAGGGTGTATCCCATTATCTAATACAGTGTCCCAGATACTGGTATACACCCAAGTTAACAACTGTAGGGGGCTCTGAACAGCAAACACCTCTCCCTCTTGTGGGTTGTAATGGCCCATTATTCCTATAAACATAGTTCACACAAAGTTTTTCCTACCCTTTTCTAATGAACCATTGCTCTTAATATGTGTTGTGGTGGGCCTCCCTAGTGGTGCAGCTGCTAGAGCGCCACTTTGAAGCTGTCTGCAGCCTCTACAGCGCTGGATCGATTCCTGGCCAGCCAGGGAGATGACCACATGGTGTGGCAGACCTCTCCTGTCTTGCCCTCTGCTCCCCTCAGCAGTGCTTTCGGTCCGTCTGACTGTTGTGCTCCCTGCTCTGTCTCTGGTGAATCCTCTCACCCTCCTGCACCTCTGGCCTGTACTCCGGCTCTTGTATAAATAAATAAATCTTTAAAAAAAAAACCATTGAAAAAAAATATATGTGATGTGGTGATCTTGTTTTCCCTTAGGGGTTTTGGGCTTTGTTCTGTTGCAATCTATTTGTGAGTATTTGAAGGAGTGGAGTTTGGTGTCTTCACTCTGATACCATCTTGCTGGAAGTTTCCTAACAGTTAAAGAAAATAAGTCAATAAATAAGAAATATATAGTATGCCACAAGCTGCTAAATGTTATGAGTCAAACAAGGATAGCAAAATAGGTAACAGGAGTGTTTCCTTTTTTAAGTAGTGTGATTGCCAATAACATTGAAAAGAGACCTGTGGGAATTAAGAGATAAAATCATAGCTCATCAGAGAGAAGTTCTAGGCAGCAGGAACAATAAATGAAATGCTGGTGAGGCAAGAATATGTTTGGCAACCTCAAGCTAAGAAGTCAGTGATGGCAGATGGAAGTGGTGGAGAGTGACAAGGAAGATCAACTTAGCATGTCCTTTTAAGATTTATTTATTTATACAAGCACTGGGGACAGTCAGAAGCACGGGAGGGTGAGAGAATTCACCGGAGCCAGAGCGGGGAGCAGAGCAGGCAGAAGGACCGAAGGACACTGCTGAGGGGAGCAGCGGGCGGCAGGAGAGGTCTGCGCGCCATGTGGGACCCTCCTCCGGCGGCTGGGGATTGAACAGGCACTGCGGAGGCTGCAGGCAGCTTCGTAACCCAGCGCTCAACCACTGCGCCACCAGGGAGGCCCTAAGCATGTCCTTTTAAGCTATGACAAATGTTTTGGGTGTCATTAGTAAAATATGATGTTGGAGAATTTTTAATGAATGTATGATAGTCTAGAATATATGTTAATGGTTACTGTTTTAAGTATAGACTATAGATACTAAAGACAGATTAATCTGTCAGGGCGATGATTCATAACAGAAGGTTGGGGGGGGCCTCCCCTGTGGCGCATCGGGTTGAGCGCAGTGCTGTGAAGCTATCCGCAGCCTCTGCAGCACAGCTTCAATTCCTGGCCGGCCAGGGAGATTCCCACATGGTGCGCAGACCTCTCCTGTCTCATCCGCAGCTCCCCTTAGCAGTGTATTTCGGTCCTTGCGCCTGTTCTGCTCCCTGCACTGTCTCTGGTGAATTCTCTCACCCTCCCGTGCCTCTGGCCTGTACCCCAGTGCTGGTATAAATAAATAAATCTTAAAAAAAAAAGAAGGTTAGAAGCGGTAGATTTGGGATCTAAATTTTGAGGGTAAAGCGGAAATAATTGACTGATGGACTAGATGTACCGTAAGGGAGTCAAAAATGACTGATACTTTTGTCTGTGTAAGGAAGAATGCCATTATTTAATTTAGTGAAGAAAACATGGAGCAGATAGAAGGAACTTATAATCAGGGATTCAAACTTAGGGTTTTTTCTAGGAGAACACAGTTATTTTTTAAATCCTGTTTACTCACTACAATGTATTGCTTTATGCATTTATCTATGCTCTGTGTGTCTCATCTAGCATTATTTTGGTAAATTGATTGGGATGCCCAGCGGACATGACTGTTCACTACTATCAACTCAATAAATGAACTGGCTGATCAGATACCCTTGAGGGCTATTATTTGAGATTATCTTATAAAGCTATACTTGAGATTTTGTGAGTTTTCAAGATCACTTTTCTTCCCAGCTTCAATTTTTAGAGGTGAGAAATCTTTTATCATACATTTTAGAAGATTCCCAGTCCTATGTATTGTGTAAATAAAGATTAACAAAACTGTCACAAGTTTTAGGTTCAGTGGCTTCAGATTTGATCTGATGCTTGAGTCAGCTCAGTTGGTTTGAGATATGATGATACTGAGTCTGAGGTTGAGTTTTTAGCACAGTAGCTGAGGCCAAAAACCCTAACCCTAACCAGCTGCCTGACAAATATCAACAGAGAACTTCAAATACTTCATAATTAGGAAAAACACATAAAAATCTACTTTCAAATGGATCATTTCATACCAAGAATACTAGCCATAAGTATTCCACCACCCTGTAACTCTTATCCTGGTAAGACTGTGAAAGCAACAACCATTCAATGCATTAACTTTTTCAGACATTGTGATTTGCAAGCCAGAGGCTCATAGAAATGGGTAGGAGGGCCTCCCTGGTGGCGCAAGGGGTTAAGCACCACGCTATGGAGCAGTCCATAGCCTCTGCAGTAGAAGTTCCATGCCTGGCCGGCAAGGGAGCTGCCCATATGGTGCAGCAGACCTCTCCTGCCTCGCCTGCTCCCCTCAGCAATGTATTTCAGTCAGTCTGCCTGTTCTGTTTCCCGCTCTATCTCTGGTGAATCCTCTCACTGCCCCCCCTACCCCCACATCTCTGGCCTGTACCCCTGCTCTTGTATGCATAAATAAATAAATCTTAAAAAAAAGAGAAATGGGTTGGAAATGAGCAGAATGCAGCTCAAATGACAGGTTTAAACATAATTTCTACATGAATGATGTTAAATCCAACACAGCTAGAGTTTCTGCCCCCTATGACAAGGTATATCTTCCACAATACCATTCTGAGGCCCAAAATAAGTCATATAGGTTGAATTTTTAAGGCAAATATTATATGAACTTTTGACAGAAAGGCTAGAGTCTTCTTCAGTTTGCTTGGAGTCCCACCACACATCACATCTCATTCTCAATAATTGGAGCTAGTGAAAGATTTCTTTGGATGTTTACTGTGCCAGGGTCTGTTGTCAATAGTTGTCTTCCAGATGCTCTCTCTATAAAAGTCCTCATCAATTATCTCTAATGCATTTTGATACCTTTGTTACTAGTAATTGATACTAATTATTCAACAGGACCACTGGATAAGCTGTTTCATCAGAAGGTTGCATATCTTATTATATTTCCAGTGCTCTGCTCCATTGCCTCTTAGTTCATATTTTAACAGGAAAGGGTATTTGTGAAATAATTTTTTTTCTAATAAAATTTTAACTTGAATGATTTCTGTAATCTGTTGACTGGGGTTTTAAAAATTGATATCCCAGGAGCCTATGAAACTAAATCAGAAAGAAGGAGACCTCGCTGCCTTTTAGAATTCCAAAGGTCTGGCCCACAGCTCTATGAGGTCAGGAGGTGGGATTAACCTCTCACATCCTAGTAATGGTTTTAGAAGGACTCTGAAAATTCACAGATGATTAAAAAACACCCAACTGATTGGCACTGAAGAGGAAGTAGAAAGTAAATTTCATTTATTTAATGGTTCTGTCTAACGGTGCTAAACCAAACTACCTTGGCTCTAGTCAGCTACCTGATTTGAGTCCCCATCTCTCGTTCTCTGTGTTTATTATTTCTTTCCCCTCTTTAGATAGTGATAGAAGTTTCTTTTTCTTTTCCCAAGCCAGTAGAGTCTGAAATCATCTTGCCCATTTCCATCATTTGGGAGAAGCTAACATACAAAGAAACTGTGTACCCCATGCTTAGAAAATAGGTAGAGCACTACGTTTAATTATCCTATCAAAACTGAGACTTATGAAAGTTATATAAACTCTCAATTATCCAGGTTTTAAAGTATATGGGATAAAATTTTACATTACTTTTATAAATTAAGCTCTATAAATACCATGTTATTCATGCACTCAATTAAAAGAAAAATAAATCAGACAGCTAATCTGAACTTTCCTGTATATGAATTGTACAAAAAAATGTGTTTCTTCTAATGATTCATCTTTTCTAAAAAGGGAAACTTTCTTCTACAATTTAATAAGTTTATAGCATTTTTTATCAAAGTTGTATTTGACCACCTCCAATTTGTCTCTTCTGTTTCCGAATGGTGGATCCTGGAATCACGGGGAGGTGAAACTAATTATAAATAAAAATATATCTATTTTAGAGAATGAATAAACTAAGGATAAGCAACTAAATACATGTCACAGTATACTATAAAATATTTTTGTCACTGTTTTACATGCCCACTTTTTCTCTTGGAAGGTAGATAATACAATATTTACTCATGGTGATGCGTGACTGGTTACCTGTGCCCTCGTCAGTTGTCTATGTATTGTGATGGATATGCAAAGTTACAACTATTGTCATTCCCTTACCTAACATTGTTTTGCTCAGTCAGCCAGGACTTAACGTTTATACCCTGGATTGCTATGGAGCCCTAGGAGAATGTTGGTTTTAACTGGGAGTGGGGTGAGGATGTGGTGATGACATGAAAATTATTAGCTTTTTTAATACTGCTTTTTAGTTTAATTATGTATTTTTATTGAGATAATATTGATTTATAATACTATATATGGTTTAGGGGTATAGATTCACAGATACCCATAAACCTTTACCATAGTACATTGAGTCCCCTCACCCCTTTTCTCCCCATCCTCAATCTCCTCCCTCTTATGGCCTAAATTCTTCAGTTAGATATCCAGGGTTTGTTTGGGTTTAGTTTTGCTTGTTCCCTTGTTTTCTTTATATGCCACATATGAAATGAAATCATGCCCCTATTTGTCTTTCTCCTTCTGACTTATTTAGCTTAGCATTATCTCCTCCAGTTCCATCCCTGTTGTCCCAAGTGGCAAGATTCTCTTTTTTTTAATAGCTGGATAGTACCCCTTACATAATCCTATCTATGTATCTATGATTGGCTCTATCCATCCACATCTTCTTAATCCACTCAATTGCCCTTGGGCACTAAGGTTATTTCCATAGCATGGCTATTGTAAATGGTGCTGTAATGACCATAGGACTGCATCTATCTCTTCAAATTAGTGTAGCTTTTTCTTTTTTAATGTTTCAGCTAGATACTTTAGGAGTAGAATTGTTGGATCATATGGTAGATCTATTTTTAATATTTTAAAATATTCCATACAGGTTTTCATGAGGGCTGGACCAGTTTACATTCTTACTAACAGTAGGCAGATGTTACCTTCCCTCCAAGTTTTCTCATTAACGTTTATTTCTGATCTCTTTGATATGGCTCATTCTCATAGTTGTGAGGTAGTATTTCATTGTAGTTTTGATTTGCACTTCCTTGAGGGTGATGGTGAGCATTGTTCTCATATATCTGTATTTTCTCCCATTCAATATGGTATCTTTGCTTTCCTTTTTTTAGTCTAGTTTTAGATGGAGTACATTTTTTCTTACATTGTTGTTAATTTTTGGACAGTATTTAATTTCCCCCATCAAGTGTAGTCTTCATCGTGCTACCACCATCATAGCCCATGATCCATCACCATAGTTCCCTGTGCAACTCTGTCGCGAGCTGGGAAGCAGACCACCTTGGTGGGCTTCCTCAGGGTGTCTCCAATAAAGCTCTGACCATAAACAGTACCTTTCAATATGCTTTGTTCACACAAGTCGCACACAATCAAACACCATGTCTAACACTACCTTGTTGCTGTGTCCCTTGAGCAATTGCTTACCACAACGTCAATTTTAGTCACTGGGGAAGAGTCGTCTGTGGTCTGGCAGCTCACATTCAATTTCTTCAACTGGGGGGAGGCTCATATTTGGTCTCCGCTCTGCAGGGAGGCCTGGCAGCCACAGCCCGTCAACGATGTTCCGGGTCTTCTTTGGTGGATGTCGAAGGGGAGGGGCGGCACTCAGTCGTGCAGAATAACGTGCTGATCTTGAGCCCACCTCGAAGCTGAAGTGCTTTGCGATTGCTCGATTTATATACTTTCCCTAAGCTAGGTTACATCATTTATTTTTCTCAACGTATTTTCAATAACATATTTACATCCAATAATATATATACACATAAATATTTACGTCTTACTTTCACCAAAATATTTACTTCACTGCAAATTCATTATCAAAACAAAAATATTTACTTTCACTCATCCTTGGACAGCTGGTGTCCGATAAGAATGTATATTTCATTACAACATTATCTACCAGCAATGCTGTGTGCAGTCTGCGTCTGTGAAAGGCTGGTGTCCAATAGGGATGCAAGTGACGTTTACAATTTACATGGTCACTACATCCTCCTCCTCTGTTTTGACCCTACCCAGTGCCCCTCCCCATCTGGATGCCTCAGATCTATGGTCAGCTTTCAAGGTTTATCTTTTTCTGACCCATTGTTTAGTTTCTTTATATTACACATATAAGTGAAACCATTCAATATTTATCTTTTTCCTTCTGACTTAGTTCACTTAGCATAATCCCTTCCAGCCACGTTGCTGTAAATGACATGAGTTTATCTTCTTTTGATCACTGAGTTATATTTCACTGTGTTTATATATCATATCTGCCTGACCCATTCATCTGTTTGGGGGCCTGTGGGTTGTTTTCATGTCTTGACTATTGTTTTATTATTACTTTATTTCCCCATGCAGGAGTTTGTGTGGTGTAGTCCCATCCATTTGTTTATTTTTGCTTTTGTTTTCTTTGTCACTGGGTTTGAATACTCAAAGACATAATTAAAGCCAATGTAATGAAGTGACATTTGCCTATGTTCCCCTCTATGTATGTTATGGGTTCCAGTTTTACAGTCAAGTATTTATTCCATTTTGAGTTAATTTTTGTCTATGATGTGAGGTAGTGGTCATTCTTTTGCTTGTGGCTTTTCAGTTTTCCCAGCACCATTTGTTTAATAGGCATTTCTTTATTCATTGTATGCTCTTGACTCCTTTGTCTTTAGTTAACTGTCCATATCATTATTCAATTATTTCTGGGAGCTTGATTCTATTCACTGGCCTGTGTGTCTATTTTTATTCTAATGCCATACTGTTCTAATTACTATAGCTTCATAGTATAATGTGAAGTCTGGGAGTATGATACCTTCATTCTTCCTCTTATTTCATCAAGATTACTTTGGCTTTTTAGGATCTTGTGTGACCCCATATTAATTTCAGAAGTTTGCTATATTTCTTTGAAGAATTTCAAGCTTTTGTGTGGATTTCCCTGAATCTGTATATTTGTTGGGTAATATTGCTATTTTAACCATGTTCATTCTTCCAAGCCATCATCAGGTAATCTTTTCTTCAAAAATTATTGTTTGTAAATGTGTATATTTACTCTTTACCAATAGGGAATGTGATTTCATTGGCATAGGAAATGATTTTTATAATTCCCATACTTATGAATTACTGAGGCAAAATCTAACAATATTAGGGAATTCCAGAAACAATAATGATAATGAGTTCATCAATGATTAAAAATACATTGAATTTTTGTCTATTATTCTTTTCTTCTAGCAGTCAAGACACTACCCCAATCTATGAAATGAATTAATTTAGTTAACAGTTAATTAAGCATTATTACTCATAAGTAGTTATTTGCCCAAGATTAGTGTGAGAGTATCAGAACCCAGTCATCATGATTTTCCATGTAGTATCTAAATAAGCATTATGATATGGTTTTTATATTGATTCTAATTGTAATAGAAAAATGGTAATTCTAACTGTTTTTGATACAGGACCTTTTTCACAAATCTATTTTAAAACCCCACAGCTAACAGTAATTTGGACTAACAGTCATTATTGCCACTATACCTCTGTGTCACAAATATGTCCTTAGTATAAGGATTATCTGCATGAAGTCCTATTCTATCAGAATCTCTGGAAGAGAAGCAAGAAAATATTATTTTTACCTAGCCCACCTGATTATTATAATCAGGCTTCTCAGAAGAATAATAAACAAATCTATAATGTCCATAAAAATTGGGATGACCACACCTCTAATATTATGCTATCTTTAATTGAAAAAATGTGAAAGAATCAAGAATGTATGAAATATTGGATGAATGAAAGAAGGAATGAATGATGAGCATGCAATTTCATAAGTATTAAATAAATACTTGTTCAATGATTCAGTTAGTAGTCCTTGATTTTTAACATAGCAAGCAAAGCAAAGAGAAGAAAAGCAGGTCCATGCATGCAACTTAATATGCTGCTAGTGAGCCTTTAAGCTGACCTAGGAGCTGAGAGATGCAGAATCTTGTAATATTAAGCCCTTTAATTTTTGAGTTAGCTGTTAGAGTAGTCAGAAAAAGATTCCACAAAGTTAAAAACCGCTCAGAGAGTACATTATTTTTATTAGCACTAAGATCAGTTTATTAATTATAGGCCTGTTTAAACTATGTGTGTGAATATTTATTGATTTGTAGAAAACATTTATTGCCTATCAATACAAATAATTTACAACATAAGTTTCCTTTTTTAGCTATGTCTACATAATTCACTATAAATCTATAGCTTGTAAGAAATATGAAAGTTCTTTTAAATAATGCTATATTCACACTGTGGCAGGGATTTTCTCAGTTTGTGGAACATACAATGAGAAGATATAGTGGGATTTAAAAGAAGAATGTCTGTACTTATCTACATAGGTGCTTTTAGAGCATCTCCTTAAGTATGAAGTAAGTAGGGGAGGAAGACAAAAAAAAAAAGAAATAAATTGAGGAAGGAAGTTAGAGACTGTAGGACAGAAGGCTGGTGTGTGCCCAGATCATCAAAGTAGGGTTGAGGAGATGAGAAATGAGGAGTCTGGTACGTGCTACTGAAGCCTGCCCAACTCTCCTGATCTGTTCCTCTGCTTCATTTCCCAGACATCATAACTGCCTCAGCTCTGCTTTCTCTCTGATGTATTTCCATGTAAGAGATCCAGCACCTCCCATTCTGTGTCTCTTTTTTCTCACTGTCTGATGACTCTTGAGCCTGCTATGCTGCCATGGGAACCTGCAGGAGACAGTAGGCGCCCATTACATTTATTCCCTTTCATCCCTTTTTGAAAATGAATTAAGTGTTTTCTGTTTTGGTTGGCAAGAAAAATGTGTACTGACTCCAGAGTCCTAAAATTTGTACATTCAAGATGCTTAATTTAGCATTGGAAAACAAGAAATATGTGACTGCTAACAGTGTCAACCTTGAAAACTGTCCTGGCAAATCGTGGTCATTAACAGATATTTACACAAGTATGGTCCCTATCAGCAGTCAATTTCTTCTGTTAATGGGAAATAGCTGAGATTAAAATTAGTAGGCAGTGTATGAATCATGGTGAACAAGAAGGTAGGCTCTAAAATCAGATATACATGCGTTCAAATTTTAGCAGCACTATAATATTGGACTTGAGTAAATTATTTTACTTCTGTAAACCTGTTTGCTAAGTTCATAAAATGGATTATCAGGATATCATGGTCTCATTAAACAAAGGGAGGAGATTAAGTGATAATGTTTATGTAAAATGTTTATTACAATGTCTGGACAATATCATTCAACAAATGTTAGTAGACATTAGTATTATTTTAAAAAATGATCTGTCCAGCAGAGGTTCACTGATGATAGTGCATAACAAAATAATTATAATTGGAAAGTCAATGTTTTTGTTCTTGTAAAAATTTATACATATACATTCTTTTTAATTTAATGTATCATCAGTATATAATTATATATAACCAATATCACTATATCATGGATCGATTTCCAAAGAATCCTATAAATGAGATAAGGAAAATGTTTTTAAAATGGAAAGATAACTCTGAAAAGAAATACTTCCCTTAAAAGCAATGTGTTAGGAACCAAAGAAGCCAAATGACTTGGTAGTTTTATGATAAAATACACATATTTGAAGAAGAAATTAATTTGTATACATGAGTATTACTTTGATTTACTCCAGATATCACCAATTTTAATTAAAGTATTCTTTCATCAGTCTTTCTGTTTCTCATAGAGAAAACAAATCTCCTGTTAAAACATGCACTGCACTATTGTTTTATTTTATATTTGATATACAGAGTAGTTAAGCTACAAAACAGGATTTTATATCATTCATAAAGAGAAGTGAACTGAGAAAAGTAGATTTTTTTTGCCTTTTTTAATGCTATTACTATGATATTTCAGTGCTGATACTTACCATATCTAATTAGTAAATTGCACAAATACAACAGGAGTTTGAATAACATGTTATGAATTTTCATTTGTACACATGTGGCTTTTGGAGCTCTGCCATTTCCTGAAATAGGAAGATTGTTCTGAATAGTAAACAGTAAGATTTTCTGTTTTAGCTCCAACTTTAATTTGTATCTGGCTTGAGAAATATGATCAAATTATCTAATCAAAATCTTTGACACCGTCAATGGGCTTTTTAAAAATAAAGACAATATTAAAATGAAGCCTGTGAATTAATCTCGTTATCTGAATCAAATTGAATTGGGGACTAAAATAGGGCTTGTGCCTGGCGAAGTTTGGTTTTCAAAGATGATGTTGACACACACATTTTTCTGTTCCATGGTGGTCCTTGGATTAATTTCAAATCTGATATTGAAAATGAAATAAAATGAAGACTAAGTATCTGATCACAGAGAAGTCATTTTCAATTTTCACCATCTCAATGAGATGATTTTTCAGGACTGTGATGGGTGTGTATGTGTGTCTGTGTAATATGTATATGTAAAATATATGTCATATGTTTTTATAGTATAACAAATGATATATCTAATTATAATCTTTCTTCATAAATATGTCTTTATATAAAAATACAATGAAAGTAATATGTTCCTGTAAGAACCTATGTGAGGTAGCTTGTGAGTGAAATCTCTCTAATCACTGTCAACTTGATCTTCAGATTCTAAATGCTTTCCATTTTTACCAAAATGTCAAATTATTTTAGGTATAAAAGAGAAGGTACTCCTTGTGAACTGCCAGATTGTATACCTGACTACAAAACACTGCCAAATTTTAAAAGCAGTCAAAACTCAACTTCCCATATTCATGAGAAGTATTTAGCCCACTAGAAAATGTGCAGGGTAATAACACCTTGAATTTATTTTGATTTACAGTTTTAAATTTAGTTTTGTAATTCTTTTACCCAATAGGTATAACTAGGCAAGATTTTGTATTATCATTTTACATATGAAAGAAACAGGGACCCATGATGTGAAATGTTTGATAAAGATGACTAGCCATGACAAGTGCCAGAGATAGGAGTTAGGTCCCAAAATTTAGTATCAGTACTCTTTCACTATGCCATCCTGCTCTCTGATATATATGTGTACAAATGACTGCATACTTCTCATCATCTGCTGCTCAAGAGAGCCTTGTGTTAACCCAAAATGAACTCATTTTATAAAATCAATAACACTATTAAGTGTTGTAGTTTTTTTTTTTAGTGAAAAGCATTTATCAACCTAATAACACAATATTATTTTTATCTTTACCCACTATTTTTTATGGAAAAAGTACCAAGACTGTTTATACAAATAAACTTGAATAGTGCTTTTACATGTACTCCTATTTTTATGAGAAAATAGTTTCTAAAAATTCAGTCATGCTAACAAAACTGTTTCCAAATGAGTCACTCTCTTTAGAATTTGTCTTTAAGCACATTGTTTTACATCAAGGCAATCTTAAAGCAAAGTTGTAAGTATGTAGACTGCAAACCAAGTGACCATTGTTTATTATTGTGATGCTAATATAATTATTTATAGTCAAGAGTTTATTTTTAAAAGTTCTATGAGAAGTTAATATGGAGTTAATAGGCAATTCCAGTGTTGGTTTGGGTAATTTATTTCAGCTTCTCATTTTTTAAAAAAGATTAAAAATATATCAATGTGCTGAACAAAATTAGTTTAACCAAATGTGAATGTCATAAATACTGGAAATTATATTATATGTAAAAACTTTACAAATGAAGTTCTATGCCATGTGAAGGTACCTGTCTCCCTTAGGTTGCTTATATAAACAATTCCTTTCATAAGTTTTGATGCAATGTATATCTCCCTTAAGCTTCAGAGAAAAATTTAAAACCTATGCTCATGATAGAGAGCTAATGCTAGTCTATGTGTGGATGTCTGTGTGTGTGTATGAGAGAGAGTGTTGTAGTGAAGGAGAACAAGAGATAGTCATGTTTGGAATACACTGTAGAGTTGATACATTATAGGAGCTTAAAGCATACCCATATCAGTTTTTTTTAGGAGACTCAGAACAGACTTGGTTATTGAACAGAGAGTGTGTTTTGATGTAGATCACAGAAATTTTTCTACAAAAAATATTTTTTTTATAAGCAGAATGTATATTTATTATCAATTTTATTGTTAAAGTGACATTTTGATGTTGGCATACTAAACTTAAATACTCTAATTTGCTGCATGTGTAATTTAAATGAAGGAGCTCATCAGAACACAGGTGGAATAAAAGCTGGGCTTTATTTTCAATGCAGACAGTGGTTAGTCAACAGTATATGTTGAGAAGTCATACAACTAAATAATATTGATAAGTCTCCCACCCTCTTTCATTTATAATTTCTTTAACTAAACATGCTATCTTAGGGAATGAACTTGAATGCACACACATTCTGAGTCAGATGCATTTTACTTTGTGAATCTTAGATGTATTAAAAAGCATTTGAAGTGAATTAAACTAAAAGCGTTTTTTTAATGTAGGCCTAAATAAAAATGTTTTCCTTTTAACTTCCTATTAAGCCTATAAAACATAGGAACAGATTTCTGAATAAAGTGATAACACTATTTTAAGGTAAAAAGAGATATTAAAATATGAGCTTAAAAATCTGGATCATTAGCACTTTGTTAAGGTTATCTAAAATCTGGTAAATTACCACAATCATATTACTATAAATTTTGGTACTATTATTGTTAAAAATTGTAGTAGTAGTAGTAGGATTGCCTCTTCTTTTAGGTTCCTAGTGATTGAAGACTGAGACCAGTCAGTAATTTTTTTCCCCAGTGCTCTCATCACTACCGTGACAGCATTCTAACAGAAGTTTGCATATTATAAACTCCTGCATAACTTTTATGCTTATGCTAGATACATATTCATAGCCAAATGAAATTTTCAAGTGTAGTCCTAGTTTATATGTTAAAAATGGTTTAATGTTTACATATACTTTATTAATTACAGTAAAGAATTGTGTGATTATATTATTGCACATTCAGGTCTATGTTTTCTATGTTCTTCCAGTAGAACTTGAGTATGTGTTAAGGAGTATTTTGTTGGGGAGTTATAACGGTTAATTTTCCAGAATCATGGGAAAGTACTGAGTTGGGAAGGGGAAAAATCTAAAAATGCACAAAGTAGCAGTTTAAACCTGAAGATGTGTATTACAGCTGTATTGTAGTGTGCCAAAATAACTGTGCCCCATTATCTTAATAAAACAAAAATATCATTCTATGGTGTGGGTAGACATTCTTTCTTGTAAATAGTAACCACCATCCACAATGCATTGTACCTACTTCTGAAATATGTAAATATGATGTAGTGTAATCACACACTAAATGTTTGGGCGGTATCACCTAGGTTGGGCTGGGTACAATTTACAATGCATTTTGGATTTGTATTCATTTAAAAATAGTATGGTATTGCTTTTTGATAACACTCATAATGGAATGATTTTGCTTCCCCAGTGAGTTTTCATTTAGAACAGGAAAAGTGCTAGATTATGATAACATAAGAAAACAAAGCTGAGGTCTATTCCAGGGAAGAAAATGGGTTGCTAGGTTTATTGAACTGGTCTTGTTGATCTTAAGGAAATAAATAAATAAGTAAAGAAGAGCCTCTTTCAATAGAAATGCCACTTAACTTGATTTATAATATGCAGCATTAATGGAACTGAATTGTAAAAATATCATATGCTAGCAATGCCCTGCGTGTCTCGTGGCCTTCATTAGTTTATAGGAAGCTCAGTAGAAACTTGAAAATGCTAACAAAAAAAATGACAAAATTAGTTATGTGGTCTTTTGGTTTTGGTTGATGATGATGATGATGAAGGTGATGATGATGATAAAAGTTTGATTTAGGTCCTCATTTATATGCACAAAGTGAACAACACCCAGCTGGGCAGAACAGCGGTGCCAATATATAGCAAGCAATGTTTAAGAGAAAGAGCCTTGGCTGTAAATGTGCACAATATTCCATATTATATACATGTCATTTCTGAGTACTGTTGGAACGAAGCAGTGTCAAATCTCTATGACAGATTGAGGTGAAAGCTGGGAAGAGGGAGCTTGTGAAAAAACAACCTTGACTGAATGGGGCATCCTATTGGATTTATCCTGCAGGCTATAAGTAACCAGTTCATCACATAAAGGGAGTAGTAGAACAGGGATAATTGTCTACTAATTTAACTAGCTCACTTGGTCATTGTATTATTTAAATTGTATTCAAGTGTAACAATGCCATCTAGTGAAGAAATTCTAAACTGATCTTAAAACTAGTACATCCCAGATAAGGTTACAAGGCAAGTGTTTGGCTGCTATATAGCGTCTACGTTAACATTCTGTGAAATAATAGAGCTTTCCTGATATTCTTATCTGTGTTTGATAAATTATCCATACAAATTAAGACACAAGACAAAATGAACTCTCCCTTTTTTGCCTTTTTATATAGCTATATTTTTATGTGTGCCCACATGAAAATATAGCTATACTATTCATGTTCAATAGTAAAACATCCTATGAGTCTCTGTCAGCCTGTGACCTGAGTTTATAGAATCCCTGATATTTGCTCATTCAATAGATCTTTACAATCATTTGTACTGAAAGCATACGTTTTATTTAATCTTTGCTTTTCAAAAATAGTCTTCATAAAACAATGGCTAACCAAACTATCATTACATACTTTCTCTTTTGCCCTTCTCAGCTTTTTTTGCTTTCAGTATAAAATAAGAACTTATAAAATAAGAACTTCTAAAGAATGACCCACATCATAGTTTTTCAAAATCATAATTCTTGTGGCCCACAACAATTATTGCTTATCACATAGTTCTGCAAAAAATCTGAAAACATCCTAACTTTATGGAAGGATAGGTATATACAGAGATTTGTTTTAATTGTAATTACATGACTGAAATTTGGGTAAACATGATTTGAGAACAAGGAAGGAATGAAATCACTGGGAATGAATTAAATAGGATTATCTTTGCTATTAGTTAATAGTATAGGTTTGATTTTAAGTGACAATTTCCTGATCCTTGTAAATTGAGCTCAAGTTACAGATTGAACAAGATCATTTTCAATGTCCTTTACAACTTCAAACTTCTGGAGTTTAAGTAGCGGATAAATAAAATCATTAAAAGAGTGGAAATAAAGGCAGAAAGTGCTCCACTGATTGGCTTTTGTAGGTGCACTCATGACTTTAAACTTTATTTGATATTTTTAAAATTAATTAATTTTTTAATGAAGTAAGTTTTTCTTCCATCCTTGTTAATTTAACAAAATGACTAACAGAATATCCAGAATACCTTTAGTATATCTTATGTAGGCAGGGAGTAGAAGATATTCAGATTTCTTAATACAAAATAGAAATGCATAACATTGAAAATATTGTTCCATTTTATCAACTATGCCCTAACATGTTTTATGTAGGCATATAACCAAAAGCACAGCAAAAAGTTATGGCATAAATATCCCACATTCTCCCCACTCAATAAGGAATGATTATATGATATTTTCTTTTCTCTTTCATGGAGAAAAATTATTTTATTCCAACACTTAAATTTCAGATGATATACCAAAATTGTGTCAACTAATATATAAGATATTTAGAAAGGGAAAAAGGTGCTGCTGGTTGTCATGGAAACCTACATATATTTTTTAGTTTCTATGTAGAAAAAAAAATACTTAGATTCTGATAACAATAGTTAAACTGATACTATTATTTTTTGACAAATAAATCAAAACTATATTTCTTATAAAGTAAGGGGTATTGTGAACACAATATCTTTTCAAGGAAAATAAAATACTTGAATCTCAGTTTTCTCTATGGTTCATTGATCTTGTCTACTAAAATAACTATAGTTTATTAAAAATAAGTAGTAAATGTTCTTATTTAATATTACCAAGATAAATTATTTTTAGTATGTCATGGTTATTTACTTATTTCAAGCAGTTGCATATTCTGCCTCAATATTATTAGTAAGGGAAAAGGTGATAGCAAGCTGAAAGTGTTTATTGTATACTAGGTTGTTTAAAATTTTTTAAGATAATAAACAACACACACGCAACAACACACACGCACACACACACACACACAAATAACCAAGGAATTTATAATCTCTAACGCTAGTGAGAACAGAATTTGGGAAATTACGTTCTCAATCCCAGTCATAAATTTAAATGTACAAGATAGACAAAGTAGTATATAAAAACAGAGCTAGGAGCTAACCTACTTCTTTGAAAAGATTTGTAAAATTGTGTTGTTATAGATCTGCATTAAATCAAAATTAACTTTCATTTTATATTTTCAATACTGTCTCAAATTTTCTGTAAGTTTTATCTTTCTTTTTTTCTCTCTTCTTCTCTCTCTCTTCCCCTCTTCCCTGTCCATCTCTTATTTTGTTTCTTTCTTTGCTTTTTTCTCCCTATACTGGCTCGTCTCAAATAATTCTAGGAAAAATACAGTTTTATGACATAATCTGGTCTTGATGTTACTATTTTTTCTTGAACTACAAAAATAGCTTCATATCTATAAACTTTTATGTAATAAAAGATTAATTTTGAAGAATATTAATTTCCTTGTTAAAAAGCTATTCATTAGCATTCTGATAAGCTTGTCAAAACCTATAAACCTTAATTTTCATTTTAAATACTTGGCCGAAGCTTGTTTTTGTTTTGTTACATGCCAGGTTATTTCGAAATAAATCTTCTAAAACCCCAATATATACTATAATATATTAATTGATACATTATAATAATTGAGACACTTTGAAGAATTATAGCTTCTTTGTTACCTGTTTATTAAATGTGTGCCAATTATTATTAACTTTACTAAACTTTTCTTGCAATATAACATAACCTTGTTTAAAACAATGACAAAATGGAAATACCATTAAAACAATTAGACTTTTATTAACAAAGTTCCACAAAAGATGTTTAACTTTGTTTTTTAAAAACTCTCAACTATTAATATTATTTGAACTGATAATATTGACTAGTTGCATTTTTGTGAGACAGAAAGTTTATTTTACAGACTCATTATGTGATTAAAAAAAAGACCTAGTTTATTTGCAAAGAATATGCTTATACATTGCTAAATTATTCAATTATTTAGTAGAATCAGAAGAAAGATGAATTATGTATTTAATATATGGAGTTTCAAAGATGGCAAGGAATGGTGTTTCTTGGACAAAATTTTCATTTTTCAACCAGAAAAATTTTCATTTTTCTTTAGTTACATGGATATGTAACCAAAGAAAAAAAATTTGCTAAAATAATTAACAAAATATATTTTGTAAATGTGAACTCTAAGTCAAACAAATACTTTCCCATCATTATTTTGAGATTCAACTGTCTACCATATATCTCAGGAACACATCCTTTATGTGAAATAAGTAAATTTAGTAGAATGTTATGAAATTGCAAATTATGTCCACACCAATAACCTACAATTTCTGGAATCATAAATTCTATTATATAAATTGAATAGTTTATCAGTATACTCACTTTCTATATGATTAAATTTTTGGACTTGTATATTTTGGTTAAAGTAAAAATCTCCCATGGAAAATAAGATATTTGAATTTAAGTTTTACTTGCATATTAAAAATTCTTAACTTTTTACAATATGAAATAAGATTACATACCTCTGGACTGGCAAAATTGCAACAAAGACATTTCTTTAATATTTTTGTATTTTGCTTTTGTGGGATTCTCTAAATTGAACATTCAAAGACAAAAATAGTGTCTGAAATGCAAAAAGAGACTATATTGTTAGCTAATCATAACGGGGTTAATTCCAGGTCTTGTAGAAAGCAGGTTTTCTAAAGACTAACATGTAAAGTAATTACTAAAACTATGTCACATTCCTTCTTTATCTTTAACTTTTTGCCCTTTATAAATACTTTGACTTTATAGCACATTTTACCATTTATCTAATCTTTTTATTTTCCCTGTTTTCCTTTGTTTTCCAAAACTAAAAGTAATATTTAAAAAATTTTGACAGTAAACAAGATTTTTATATAATTTTCAAATAATAGTTACATAGTGCTAATAATGATTTTTAAATATAGGTGGGGAAATGTCAATAACTTAGTCAATGAAGAAGTCTAGGGGAAAAAAATCTGTTACATAAGGCTTACATAACCAAAAATTTTTTTGAAAAATATGTGAATGAACCATAATTCAAATCCAGACTGTCTTACAGAATAGTCATAAAAGTAAATATGCATTTTCTTATAATTTTCTATTGCTTTATTATGCTAATAAGATTGCTTTAGCTTAAGAATTCTTCGAATGTGTACTCTGACATGGACATATTTTTTATACTTTGGCTCCATCTAGTAGAAACTGAAGAAATTACTTGAAGGTGTGATTTCCATTATCACCAAACTTAGAATTGAATTTCATGGTAATAGAAAGTAAAAGATAAAAATGCCAAAATAACCTATCAGTATTTTACAGTTTGTTATCATTGGGTAATAGCAGCTAAACTACTATACCATTTTATGTATATTTGTTTACTTCAATTGAGTCAACTATTCACAACTTTATAAAGAATGAGGATTTTGTCAACTTAAATTTGGCAATGATAAAAATGTTTTGAATTCTTGTTTTATTATTCACTCCTCCTAGGTTCAGGTTTTATGATAAGGTAAGAATCAATATGACTTACTACTTTTCAAACTCACATGTGAATTAGCTGAGGTGTACAGATGTAAGGCACAGAAGCTTGAATAAAGTTCACTTTGGGTAAGGAGCAGGTTTTGGTTAAATTTTAGTAATGAGTAAGTATAGTAGTAATGAGTAAGAAGACAACAGAGTTTTTGACATAATTTAAAAATTGCTACTACCTTAAAAATCCTTTGATCCTTATATGAAATATGTTTTTCTTTTTTTTATTTAATTTTTCCTTCTTGAAGGTCACGCTAGTTCGTTGACTGGTAAGACTACAATATCTGCAACAAGATGTGTGTTTTCTATAATTGCTTTAAACAGGTAAACACTAGTGCTCTAATCAAAATGACCATTCAATCTAAACAGAAAACTATTTTTTTCAAGGAGAACATGTAACATTTAACAAACAACATCCTTAAGGTGTAAAGGAATGGATAATTTAAAGTAGCTAATAGGAATGACAGTGTTAGTTGTTCTGCTTCAAATCTAATTGCCAATAAGAAAGTCTGTAGATTTACTGCATGATATAACTTTCCACAATGGTGGCTAAACTAACCCGCAGCACAGCCAATTCAATCATTGCTGACACTTTCCCCATCAACACCCACTGTGGTTGCTCAATCTGTTGAGCAACATAAGATTTCAAAGCCACCATTGATTTCAAACTGGCTTAATTGACTGGGTCACCATGAAATGGTTCAACTGGTTTCTGCATCTACAGATGGCCATAATTATTGGTGGAAGTTCAGTGAATTTCAGAAATGTGATTATGAATCCAGGTGAATCCACTATTAAAAATTGCAATGCCATCCCCTGAGTAGAGAGAAGGTCATACTTTTAAGGGAAAAGTTTTTGAATGATATAATGGCTACATAAAGTTATGCCACTCTCAATGTAATTGCTGTGAATGGCTTTATATTAAACAGGGAAATAAATTATAACAGGTTTAGATTCACATAAAGTTGTGAAGAAAATACAGAATCCCCACACACTTCATGCTCAGCTTCCCCTATTACATTAGTATGGTACAATGTAACAATTAACGACTAATATTAGCACATTACTATTAACTGAAGTCCATACTTTTTTTTTTTTTAAGATTTATTTATTTATACAAGCACTGGATACAGTTAGAAGCGCAGGAGGGTGAGAGAATTCACCAAATTCAGAGAGGGGAGCAGAACAGGCAGACGGTAGCGGGCGCAGCAGGAGAGGTCTGCGCACCATGTGGGACCCTCGCTGGTAGCCGGGGATCGAACCTGCGCTGCAGAGATTGCGGGCAGCTTCGCAGCCCAGCACTCAACTGCTGCGCCACCGGGAGACCCTGAAGTCCATACTTCTTTTTTCAGATAATTCTTAATGTTGTCATAATGTCATTTTTCTGTTTCAGGATTGATTTTCATATCTCCTTGATAACACCAGTTTAGTAAATTTCCTTGTTTTTGATAACCTTGGCAATTTTAAGGAATGCTTGTGAAGTGTTTTATAGAATGTCTCTCATTTGGGATTTGTTTTTCTCATCATTTGACTGGGTTTATGTATTTTTTATAAGGAGTATCAGGAAAGATAAAGTGCTATTTTTGTCATATCATATCAAGGGTACATACCATCAGCATGACTTATCACTGTTGATGTTGACCTTGATATCTTGCTGAAGAACCATTTGTCAGATTTCTTTTTTTTTAAGATTTATTTTTTATTTATACAAAAGCCAGGGTACAGGCCAGAGGCGTGGGAGGGTGAGAGGATTCACCAGAGACAGAGTGGGGAACAGAACAGGCAGACGGACCGAAGACACTGCTGAGGGGAGCAGCGGGCAAGACAGGAGAGGTCTGCTTGCCATGTGGGTTGCTCTGAGGCCTGCGGGGATCGAACTGGCACTGCAGAGGCTGCGGACAGCTTCACAGTGCTGCGCTCAACCACCTGCACCACCAGGGAGGCCCCCATTTGTCAGATTTCTTGACATTAAAGTTTCTTTTCCTTTCTCCCTTCCCTCTATACTGTACTCCCTGGAAGAGAGCCTCTGTGCCGATGGAGAGACATGAACTCCACCTCCTTGAAACTCGAATATATAAATAATTTGGTATTCTGGAATTCTTTCACATGGATGATTTGCCCATGCTCTCCATTAGTTGTACAATTAAATTATTTCTATCAGGATAGGATCAAGATAAATTATTTTATTCAATTTAAACTTGTTTGTATAAATGGGGTAAACACTAATTATAAACACGGTGAACTCTGAAAGAAAGGCAATTGTTATAGAAATGTAAAAATACGTAAATTATTTTATAATTTTGAATATTCTTCCAAATAATAAATAGAATTTAGAAAATTAATACATAAAGACAAAATTTCCTCAATTTTCCTTAGTTGTTACTACAATTTTTCCTGGGGTCATCAATTAGCTTTTTTTTTTTTTTTTAATAATAAATTTTATTTTTATATTCCCCATACAATTGCAGCCCCCCCATTCTGACCCCAATCCCTCCCCTCCCACCCCCGCCCCCTAAAAGTGTCTCTGGTTCGTAGTTTTTTGTTGATTTTGATTTTCACTTTCTTATGGTTATTCGTTTTCCTGGTCCCTTATTTAAGTTTTCTAGATTCCTGCTATGAGTGAGACCATCCGGTATTTTTCTTTTTCTTTTTGGCTTATTTCGCTGAGCATGATCCCTTCCAGTGCCATCCATGTTGCTGCAAATTGCATGTGTTTATCTTTTTTGAATGCTGAGTAATATTCCATGGTATATATGTACCACATCTTCTTGATCCAGTCATCTATTTTTGGGCATTTGGGTTGTTTCCAAAGCTTAGCTATTGTAAACAGTGCTGCTATAAACATAGGGGTGCAGGTGTTCTTTGGAATTGATGTTTCTGTGTCCTTTGGGTAAATACCTAGGAGTGGAATTGCTGGATCATATGGAAGCTCTATGTTTAGTAGGTCCAGAAATCTCCACACAGCTCTCCACAGTGGTTGGACCAGTTTGCACTCCCACCAACAGTGCAGAAGAGTTCCTTTTTCTCCACACCCTCGCCAACATTTGTTGTTGCTAGTTTTTTTAATATGTGCCATTCTCACTGGTGTGAGATGGTATCTCATGGTAGTTTTGATTTGCATTTCCCTGATGACAAGTGATGTTGAACATTTTTTCATATGCCTGTTGGCCATTCGCATTTCCTCTTCAGAGAAGTTTCTTTTTAGCTGTTCTGCCCATTTTTTGACTGGATTCTTTTCTTTGTTGTTGTTAAGTCTCATCAGCTCTTTGCAGATTTTTGTGATCAGTCCTTTATCATTAGTGTTGGGTGCAAAAATGTTCTCCCAGTTGGTGGGGTTTCTCTTTGTTTTTGTTATTGTCTCTTTTGCTGTGCAGAAGCTCTTTAATTTGATGTAGTCCCAGCTGTTTATCTTCGCCTTCACTATCGCTGCTTTGGGTGATGTGTCTGTAAAGATGTCTTTGATGTGCAAATCACGTAGTGTTTCGCCTATATTTCCTTCTATATATTTTATGGTTTCAGGTCTTATGTCTAGTTCTTTAATCCATTTTGAGTTGATTTTTGTGTATGGTGTGAGGTAGTGGTCAAGCTTCATTCTTTTGCATGTAGCGACCCAGTTTTCCCAGCACCATTTATTGAACAAACTTTCTTTGCTCCAATGCATAGTCTTTGCTCCTTTGTCAAAGATTAGTTGACCATAAATCTGTGGGTTTATTTCTGGATTTTCTATTCGATTCCATTGGTCTGTATGTCTGTTCTTGTTCCAATACCATGCAGTTTTGATGATTATGGCTTTGTAGTATAGTTTGAAGTCTGGGAGTGTGATGCCTCCATTCCCTTCTTTTTTTTTCAGGAGAGCTTTGGCTATTCGGGTTTTTTTGTGATTCCATATGAATTTCATCAATAATTGTTCTATTTCTTTGAAGAATGACATTGAAATTTTGATTGGAATAGCATTGAATCTGTATATTGCTTTTGGAAGGATGGCCATTTTAATAATGTTTATTCTTCCAATCCATGAGCAGGGGATGTCTTTCCATTTCTTTGTGTCTTCTTCTATTTCTTTTAAAAATATGGCACGCTTCACGAATTTGCGTGTCATCCTTGCGCAGGGGCCATGCTAATCTTCTCTGTATCGTTCCAATTTTAGTATATGTGCTGCCGAAGCGAGCACATCAATTAGCTTTTTATGTGCTCTACTTTTCATCAATGTTATCTGTATTTTCAGTTTTTACATATTATTTTTGGGTTTTGACACCAAATAATTTTCTCTAAGATGTAGCTCTTTTGATAAGATAACATAAGCATGAAAGTCATTTAAATTTACAGTAGCTTGCCTTAAATAGTTGAACAAACCTAAGTTAAAAAGACTTTTTTAACTTAGAATGGAAGATGAAAGACATTTTAAATGAACACTTCAAACTATAACATCCTGAGATAATGCCTTAGAACTCAAAACTGATTATTATCATCACAAACATTTCTTTTTGTCACTATAAAATTAACAAGTAGATTTTTAAAATCATAGCAATATAGAATTTTATAAAATAATATAATAAAGTGTTTTCCATTCTTAGTTACAATCCCTAAGGTTAATATTTCATATGATTTCTGCTTTAAATTTCTCTTCAGGTTTTCATTAAATTGTAAACACTGTTTTAATTGTATTTCTGGACATATACTTAAGGTAGATAGAATTCTTTTATTTAACATTATGAAGGTGAAAGAATTAAGCACATTTATATTTACTACCTTCTCTATTTGCTATTGAGACATTTACTTTCCCTATATATGACTTTTCCTTGGGAGTAAGATATCAAATATGCATTTCTAACTAGCAACTTTAGTCTGTGCAATTAGCCAAGTCACTGGGCCATCCATATTTCGTATCTGTTATACTAACTCCTGCCTCTCACTATTGTCAGATATTCAATTACTTTAGGGTTCATTTATTATTTATTTAAAAGTATAGACAAACCTTCAATAACCTGTGTTCATAAGTTGGTAATACTAATTAAAAATGAATAAAATGCATACAAAGTTCATTTGATTATTTACAGTAATACCAAGCACTGCTTGACCTGTAAAATTATGAAAGATAATCTTTTATTAAATATGTCATGAAACTCAAAAGAGAAAGTGTTAAGTATGATGTTCAAATGAATTCTGTAAGCACTAATAATTAAATAAACACCCTATGTTTTACTTGCTTTATAAGTTCATTATGCTTTTATTGTGAAGCTTTTCATTTTACCTTGAGATCCTTATGTCCTTTCTAGTATATTTTCTTCCTTGGGTGTATGAAATGTCCATGCATGGGAAAGTTTTTTCATTTTTTTAACCTATTTTATTTCTGAAAGGGCCTAATTTTTATTTTAATTGGCACTATAATATGTGTGTGTATGTGTATGACTACATATAGTGTATATGGTATATGTAGTTACTTATACATAATATATATAAACCTCAATTCATAAAGGAAAAGGATAAAAAAAGTTACCTAAAAATACACTGATCATAAATTACTATCAAGAATAACTATCATTATAATATTGTATACATATTTCCATACATTCTCAATATATATCCCGCAAGAAAAGAGTAAATATTTATATAGAAATATCAATAATGTTATGAAATGTCAATAGATATAGCATTATACCACATATGTTGTATTCTAAAGTATATATATATTACGTACTTGAATTTAATTAAAAGTACTCTTTGAGAACTCTGAGAAGATAGAGACAGTGACAGCAAGTTATTTAATCTTCCTGAATTCAAACACAATAAACACACATGCATGCAGACAGAGGGGAATAAGAGGATATAAAAAGAAAAACTAAACCCTATGGACATTTACAACAAACTAAGTGTTAAGATCCCCAAAACTGCTTACCACCACCAAATAAACAAGTGGAAAAGTCATAAACAGTAATGAGAATATATAGAGGAAAATATTATTTTCAGTAATAAATGAAATAAGTGAAGTAGAAGAGCTTTACCTATTGGATTGGGGTAGTGACAGGGAAATGGTCAAGAAAAAGAATAAAATAGTACTTAGTATAGATTTAGTAACTTTTTAAAGGTACAGTCTATAAAATTTCTATCGAATAAAGGAGGTAAGAGCGATTGAAGCAATCGACCGTTTGGGTTGGCCCTGTTACAGAAAAGAAATATTTTGGCAGGAAGTGAGTCCTCAGTAAAGCTTAGCCCATCAGATTCAGTGAAACATTTCTGTTAATAACTTGTCAAAGGGAAACGGTGTGGATGTAGGTATCCATGCCAACATGTGCCAGCTTCTCACTTCTCAGAATATTTTGCCAAGGTAGAGATGTAGAATGATTTCAGATTTTCACAGGCAGCAGAAAATGGACTGAAACAAGGATTTAAAAATTTAGGCGAACACACTCTTAATATTTAATTTAGAATCATTCATTTTATTTCATCTAAGACATTTTTACGGTTGGTTTTAATTGATACACAGTCCATCCACTCATTAATTGAGCAATTGCCAACTTTAAAAAAGAAAAACTGTTCCATCTTAATCTTGGCAGTGGGGATATACCCTGTAAAACTTGTGCAAATGAGACTTTGGTGCCTTTTTTAAAATAAAATATTTTACTGCCATCTGCTGGAGCAAAATCATAACACAGGAAATCCAGAGTGTCAGCTCTGATCAGGGAGCCATTCCAAGCTGAAACCCCTGTTAAGATACAGTCCTGGTAAGGATGCACACATAGACAAGGCAATGTTTCCTAGTAAAATTATTCCTACATTGCCCACAACTAGGGTCATGTAACCCCATTTACAGGTTTCGGAAAAAGTCACTTGTTGACACTATTTAAGTTAGGTATTTACTTACGGTGCATTCAATTAAGGTCATTGAACAGCCTCTGTTTGAAGGTGAGGTGTTAAACAAAAAATGAAAAAATAACTAATGGAAATAAAAACAGGTTTTGGGGAACAAAGTGTGAACCAGATTAAGTGATGGGGAACTCAGTCCTGCGGCTGGGCTAACAGTCCATAAATGCTGGCTGCCTGTGGCCCAGAGCAGCGCCAGACTTCAGGCTGAAACTGAGGCCACAGAGGCAGTTCCCGCACAGTAATGTTAAGGCTTGCGAGGCTGATTTCTACCCACTAGCTCAGAGTTTGCAAACTTGTGAAGTGCTGGAAAACACTTCAAATAAAATTGTATAGAAGTGCCAGTTCAGATAGATAAATTTCGATTTAAAGAGGTATAATAGAAGAGCAAAGTCTTGTCTGTTCATTTTACTTTCCATTTCTCACCCACATGGACACCCTGATAGTCTGAAGGAACTTGATTTGCTCCAAAATACAATTTGGAATACATGGTCAACTTTTTTTCTTTGGATTGTCTTTACTCAGACAGTGTCTTTGGCCTGTATATTTTTGCACTCTATTCATCCAATATATATGGCTTCTATGTTCTATGGAAAAATCATGAGGATACACTTAAAAATAATCTCCAATATATGCATAAATTTCATAGATTAAAATTTATGTTTTCTCTAGGATAGTGAATCAATGCAACATTTATTTTAATTTAAATTGAATGCACAGAAAACAGATGAAAATGGAAAGATGCCAATGTAGATTTAAAGTATATTTGAATGCATAAATATAAATAATCCTGAGTATAAAAACATGATTATCACATTGGTAATATAACACATTAATTAATATGTGTCATTTCATCAATATATTATGATTATAATTACATTGCATTGGAGTGTAATCATTTAGACAGAATTGCCCTCTCTTAACTAAAGGAAATAAGAAACCCATCTCTTAATTTTGAATTTGGTTTCCTTTTCCAAGTTTTAAAAAAGTCAAAGCTGTTCTCCGACAGAAAAAGGATAGGAAGATTTTGCTGAGAGAAGACAAATGAACAATGGCTTATGGGGGAGAAATGATATGATAGACAGTAGGTTCTGTATGAGTTTGTTTAACCATATATGTGAGTCACTTATTCACATTCCTTTTGTCACTCACCATCAAAAAGAAATCACAAGAGGGAAGCTGATTTTTGTGTTTCTGGTATTTATTCCACCCATGCAAATATTGCCAAGTTTAAATTCTAGGAATTGACAATGTAGTTATAAAGTTGATATTACTTACGTATAAGAAAATAAAAATTATAGATAACAAAGATCTATTTTCTGGGGCTTGAGATGGAGTTTGAATATAGGTGTATTGATTTCACAACTCAATGTCACAGAGTAATACCAAATATTGTTATCTGTTTTCCCTGGCTGTTTGAAATTCAAAGAACTATGTAGTATGTTTATGTTTATGTCTACACACATGCACACACACACACACATACTCACATATCTCATCATTCAGAGAAAATTGACATTTTGAGCCTTAGCATATTTCTATAGATACTATGTTGACTCTTTAAGAAACTGCTTTCATAGTGGAATTTCTCTTTCTGTATCTTCTTACTTAATATTAAATTTTAGGTTAACTTTTAAAAGAGTGGGAATGGTTTCTTAGAACTTTATTGAACATAAAACAAGTGAGCAATCTGGGCAGTGTAAGACTCCAGTGGAAGAAATGAAATATTTATGACATGTTTATGAATTTAAATTTATGATATTTTAATATAACTTCTTTTTTCTCACTTCTTCTGTAAATATATTTTTTCTTGATAACATAGTAGAGAGTTTAATATCTATTAGTAGAGAGTTTAAACATAACTGAAGGTTTTTCATCTTTAGGGAAAATCAAGACTGATCAAGGGGTAATTATCATCCTTAGAAGATTATCTATTCATGCATCCATCCACCCATCTGTGTTTTAAATTCTATCTGGAATTGTAAAAAAGATAAATTAATGTTAAAGGGTTGCACGTATACATAGATAACCAGACACAAAACAATAGAGGATTTTTTTTTTTAAAGATTTATTTATTTTTACACAAGAACCGGTGTACAGGCCAGATGCGAGGGCACTCACGAAACACACCGCTGAGGGGAGCATGGGTGAGGCAGGAGAGGTCCACTGCGCAATGTGGGACCCTCGCCTGCCAGCCGGGATCAAAACCACACTGCAGAGGCTGCGGACAGACGCACAGTGCGGTGCTCAACCACCTGCACCACCAGGGAGGTCCAATAGAATTTTTTTTTTTTTTTTTTTTTTTTTTTGTGGGACCCTCGCAGCGGCCGGGGAACAAACCGGCCCTGTAGAGGCTGCGGGCAGCCTTGCAGCCCAGAGATCAACAGCTGCGCCACCAGGGGAGGACCCCAATAGAGAATTTTTTTAAAGGCAACTAGAACAGCATTCTCCTTCCCATTTGGATAAGATTTATAAAAACATGAAGACTAAAAACTGGGAAAATACCAGTCAATTCTAGTTATGGTTAACACTTAGGCATAATGTATCTATAATATTTTACTGTTACTACCCTGATTTGTACCTATATCAGCAATAAAATAATCTTTCCTATCTCATTTTCTATGAGTCATAGAAATTGGAAATTTGTACCTTGGAAAAAATATTGATTAGGTTACATCAACAAATAAGTACATATATTACAGATGACATCATACACAATAAAAAATCGTATGAGAGAAAATCTGTAAAAAATTCTGAGTTCAATGTTTGAATTATTTTTGGAATTAATGCTACACGTTATTTCTATTATGCTATTAAAATGCTGATATGTTAACACTTTAAGTTAAGTGCCTCAAATGTGCATTTAATTTAGATTTAATAACACAAGTTTTGCTTATGAAAACTAAGTCAATTATTGGAAGCATTTCCCAAGGTTTAGCAATTATTTAAGAGCTGCATTTACTATAAAGTAATTAGCTCAAATGGCATGTTCATGAAAGCAGATTTAGAACAACTTTACATATTGGTACGAAAGGGAAATGTTTAATACCAATATAGCTAAAATATTCAAATTTATTTGATCTGGTAGACTTTTTTTTTCACCAAAGGAACAAGTACATATTTTTAAGTAGCCTTTTAACATATTCAAGATGTAAAATTGCCGTATGTATAGCTAGAATTTTATATAAAATACAAATGTCAAAGTTAATTGAGCTATCTAAAAATTTAAGTTCTTGTTTTTATTTACATTATCAACCTTAGTGTTTAATGACATATACAAGACTATAGTTTACTTGTGTGTCACTGTTGTAAGATGAAACAAAATGAAAGCATTGCGATTCAGCCTACAGAATGGAGCAAGACAGATGATGTTGACCCTCTGGTAAGCATTCACTGATTGCATCACCTATACTTCTCCCCAGGAGTAACCACTATTCACAATCTGGGGTATTTATTGCCCTGTTGTACTCCATAGTCTTACAACAGGGATACTCACATATACTTAAATATTACTTGGCATGCCATATTTTAAAAGTATGCGTGTGTGTGTGTGCAAGCAAATAAAATGAATATCTTATTTATCCTATTATAGATATAGTCAAGTATTCCTTTCCTGTCAAGGAATTTAGGTGGTTTTTTTTTTTTTTTTGGTTCTCTGAACAAAACTGTTATTAATATCTTGTGTATGTGTAAAAGGCCTCTACGTGATATACTTAGAAGGGAAATAGTCATAGGATATGCATATGCTTATCTTTTATAAATCAACACAAAATTATTTTCCAAAGTTATTGTACTACAGATATTTGTGAGATGTTTCATGGCTTTATAACATCACCATACTTAGTAACTTATACAATATATTTCTTTCATTTTGTGAGGGCAGAATCATATCTCTATGTTTTTTTTTTCTGTTTTTTTTTTTTTAAGATTTATTTATGCATACAAGAACTGGGGTACAGGCCAAACATGCGGAGGGTGAAAAGATTCACCAGAGACAGAGTGGGGAACAGAACAGGCAAATTGACTGAAATACACTGCTGAGGGGAGCAGTGGGCAAGGCAGAAGAGGTCTGCTGCACCATGCAGGTTGCTCTCTGGCCAGGAATTGAACTCATGCTGCAGTAGCTGCAGATAGCTTCATAGGTTGCGTCTTAACCTGTTGCACCACCAGGGAGACCCCTCTTTGTGGTTTTTGTTCTTATTTAATTGACAAAAAAAAGTTGAATAATTTTTCTATTCTAGTAGCTATTTTCTCATCTTTGAAATGCTTGCTCATATCTTTTTCCTATTTCAGTACTGTAGTGTTTTTTATTACTAGTTATACCTCTTTTTATATGTACCTGGCATCAATATTCTATAGTTTATATATGTGTATATATCTTTTCCTTGAGTGGAACTTCTAAAGCATGTTGCTTATTCTTTCTTTAATCAGATAATGTGTTTATAAGATGGAAATATTTTTTAAAATTCTGTTGCCTATTCAACATTTATATGTTTATTCTGCATTTTCCAAATAAATTTGAAAGAAATACATGTAGTATATATGTGCAATAAAGAACACATGTCCCTTAAATCAAATATTCATAATATAAGGAAATATATTTTATATCCTTACATTGTAATAATGCTTAATTTTGTTTTGGATTATCAGCCACTGATATTAACAACATCATTTTAGTGAATTGTATAACTTTAGTATAAAATCAATTTGGTGATAAAATGGTAACTGCAACCCTATTTTTCTGGAACTGGTCAAACTACTATTGAAGTTTATATTTAAAACAAAACAAAGGCAGAGAAGTATAATCAACAAAACATTATAAAGAAAATTCAATGAGGGGCCTCTCTAGTGGCCTAGGGGTTAAGTTTCAGTGGACCACGGCTCCGCCCACCCCCACCAGGATGGCCTGCATTCAGTCCTGGGCAGGAAGCTAACCCACATGGTGCAGCAGTACTCTCTTGACTCACCTGCTGCTCTCCTTGGCAGTATATTTCAGTCAGTCTGCCTGTTTTGTTCCCCACTCTGTCTCTGGTGAATCCTCTCACCCACTGCACCTCTGGCCTGTACTCCAGTTCTTGTATGCATAAATAAATAAATATTAAAAAAAAAACTTATCCTTCCAAAGTCTTAACTCTTTGATAAACTTATAGATAGTGATTTATTCTGATATAATAACTGATGACATAACTCATTCAAATCTATTATAGAAGATATTCAAATCTATTACAGAAGTTATCAATTATCAGCAGTCTCAAGCTGTTAATGTGTTAACTGTTAAGGTGAAGGCTGAGGGGTACCCCAGGACCCCCAAATATTTACACTCTAGAGGAATTCTGCCATCTGCTACATAAAGTCAAAACATACATTTAGCGTGTAAGGCCTCTATTAGAAAATAACTGTAATAGGAATCATAGAGAAAGAAGAGAAGAAAAGATAATATTTTTCCAATAAAACACCCAAAGTTACCCATCCCCTTACAGGTAGATGAATCCAGCCAAACAGGATTGGCCCAAAGCAGGGTCGCTGAAGTCCCAAAACTTGCCACAAGCCTAAGGCAACTTCTGGCAAAGAACCATAAGATAGAGTCAGAAAGGAGTAAAATAAAGTACAAATCAAGGTAGCAGCATTAATAGACTATCCTTTGGGGCAGGTTGATTTTGTAACATGGCCATATATTTGAGAAATTTGCTATTTCTCCACACTTTTTCATGGCAACTTTGGGATTTCTTTGTCTCACACTGTGGGTCATTTTTTTCCCTAAACTACTAAAACATCCATCTTAGCAACTTGTCAGTAATATTTGCTGTGATTCTTGTCAGAGTATTAAATGTTTTATCATGGGACAGATCTTCCACATTAACAAATTTCCTTCCCTTTGTAGACATTTATAACCCAAACTCACATACACACATATCAGACACTATCAGGATCCAATTTTGTATGACCTGTGTCTCCCGCTACCTCCTATGGCTATAACTTTTGCAGCAGCTCCTCCATGTTCCTTCCCCCTTTAGCAATTTCTCCAGCTAGGTAATAGTGTAATTAGGCTGTATTTATTGACCTGGTGTCCAGGATGGAGAAAGTGGACTCTCAGAATTGTGCATAATATTCCTATTTTTTTAAAAAAGATTTATTTCATTAATTTATGCATACAAGAACTGGGGTGTAGACCAGAGGTATGGGGAGCGAGAGGATTCACCAGAGACAAAGCGGGGAGCAGAACAGGCAGACTGACTATAATACACTGCTGAGGGGAGCAAGATAGGAGAGGTCTGCTGTGCCACATGGGTAGCTCCCTGGGATTGAACTCATGCCTCAGGGGCTGGCGATAGCTCGATGGTACTAACACTTAACACCTCCACCACCAGGGAGGCCCTTGCACATGATATTCTTAAGAAAAAAATTCTGTATCACATTCAAGCAAAGGAATGGCTAATCTCTAAGGTGGAGTGAGTTAATTTTTCTGGTCCAGAGAGTTCAAGGGAATCAGGCAATTGAAATGTTCAAGCACATTGACTAAGTTGTCCTTATACTGAGTCTAGAGTCCAATTCTTCTCAATTAGGGCACTGATCTTATCATAGTCGACTTGCTGGGACTAAACATCATCCTTCTCTGGAGCTCTACTACCACTATAATTAAGTCCTGGATTTGATGAGCACATTTTTTTTTCCTGCCCTCTTGCTGCAGAAAATGAGTCTCTTTATATGCTGCCAAAGAAGCCCTCTGGCTTTCACATTCCACCTTGAATTGGTGATTAATCACCATAAATCGCTCATTGTTTTTCTTCTATCCATGGCTAGACCTATCTAATTCCTTAGTCCTCATAATTATTATTTTTAAGTAATGTCTTAAATGCTTGATGTAGTGTACCTACCAATGCATTCGTTTTTATTATTATTCCAGTCCAGTTCACCATCACTGTATGTTTTAACAATTGTGTTACTTTAGTATTCTACAAGCTGTCAGTATTCTATGCACTACCTGTAATTAGGATTCTCCTTGCCAGGAGGCCAGTGAATGATACATTTCTAAAATCCCATTTTAAATTCTACTTGCTAGGATCAAATCTATTACCAAGTCTTTTTAGGTCAGATTCCTTTGGAAACACATTCTGAGGGGGAAATTTGCATTGATAGGCTTTTGAAAAAATGTCCATGAAGGAGTGAGAAAAGTGGCATTGGATATCAAAAAGAACTGTACTCTTCTGTCCTCTGTACAGTAGATGTTGAGGAAATTATCTCCTGCTCTTTGAATGACAGCAGAATTCTGGCTGGTATCATTTGTAGGATCCCAAACTCAAGAAATTTTTTCTTCCTTTACCCAGGAGCAGATGAATTTAACTTGCAGCCTTCTTTTTTTTTTTTTTAAGATTTATTTATTTTTATGCATACAAGAGCTGGGGTACAGGCCAGAGGTATGGGGGCAGTGAGAGGATTCACCAGAGACAGAGTGGGGAACAGAACAGGCAGACTGACTGAAATACACTGCTGAGGGGAGCAGCTGGCGAGACAGGGAAGGTCTGCTGTGCCATGTGGCTGGCTTCCTGGCCTGCCAGGGATCGAACTCATGTTGCAGAGGCTGTAGGTAGCTTCATAATCCTTTGCTCAACCCGTTGAGCCAACAGGGAGGCCCTAACTTGCAGCCTTCTTACAGAAACACTGGCTCTTTCCTGGGCTTTGGAGGTGAGAGGGACTTTTACTCCTACTCCAGAGGCAGATGAACTCTGCTTCTTCAGTGCCCCTAAAAGCCAATCTTTTCCTGGGTCTTGAGAGCAAAGTCCTATTTCCCCTTTCCCCAGCGTCATAAGGTTTTTGCTTCACTTGCAAAAATAGTATGTCTCCAGATAAGAGGACAGTATTTTATGTCTGTCCTAGAACAGAAGTCAATTCACCGCGGACAAGTCTATTTCCCCCAAAGGCAGTTTTTATGCTGCGTGAACCTGAGTACTGGCCAGTGGAAAAGAATCTTCAGGTTGAGTACAAATTCCACTTGTGCCTGAGAACCCCAGTTATTCTAGACTGAAAAGTGTGCCCACACTCAGTCTTTAATAATTCATTCTAATTTTATCTGATTTCTTCTTACTGTTATAATGCCAACTCTATGTTCTATCAATGGAGAAACAGGTAATTCTGCATTTCATCATTCTTGGGAGGGGCTTGTCTCTCTTTAGAATTCAGTTCTAGTCGTATAATTTAACCTCAGTTGCATTCCGCCATCTGATCTGTCCTAAAAGATTATGATTTTATAAAGTATCTGCCTTTTTAATGTTGTTAAGCTGTGAGTGACTTGTTTTCAGCTTTCAACATTCAAGCATAAGTAAACCTCTAATTTTCATTAAATATTTTCCCTTGAAATTATATTTTGCAGATATTTCCCACAAAACATATTCCTGCTTCCCACTCTGTCTCTGGTGAGTCCTCTCACCCCACGCTCCTCTGGTCTACACCCCAGCTCTTGTATGCATAAATAAACACGAATAAATCTTTTAAAAAATAAAAAGACCAACCCAAAGTTGGGTATTTCATTTTATTGGATAGAATTGAATCCTGCAACCACAATAGCAGTGAAGGATACAGAGAATTATCTTTTCACAGGGAATCCGTGGCTCCTGGAGATTTAATACCTCTGAAAGAGAGAATACAAGGCCTCAGCAATCACCATTGTCTGTCTTTCTTACCAACTAACTATACTTACTCACCATTTTCCCACACATGAAACCTCTTCAGAAATAACCAAAGTCAGGATTATCAGCATCTCCTATAGTGATTAAATTCAGTTCCAATTCAGTATATATCTTCTCATAGTCTGGTTACAAATAAATTTATATGCACCCTTGAGTCAACTAAATAAAGAAGGAGTAAATATGACAACTGTGTTTTATAGGTTCTATTTCGAAAAGGTAAGAGTAGAAGTCATGCAGTTGTCAGTTATATAACAATGTCATGAACCTGCTGTGCAGAGACCTGCAGAAAACCTCAGTCCTGAGAATAGAATAAGTTCTTTAGATAGCAAGAAAAGAAACTTCCTTTTAAAATTATTCCTCATGGTTGTCTGTTTCCTCTTGGGAAGATCCTCTCCTGTACACTATTCTCTATAACCATAACTGTCATATATCACAGTAAGCTCTTGGTGTTTACACCGCTTTGACGACTTTTCTACTAGTGCAGGTTAGGAGAACCCAGAGTGGCTTTCGGATCAAATTGATATAGAATTTGATAGGTCTCTCTTGTGATTTCTTTGGCAATTGGCTTTTTCAAAAACCTTATCTCACTTTTGACCTAAATGTTCCCACCCTCTTCATGTACCAGAAACAACATTAAAGAAATTTATCTTGACATAGTTCTGAAATCTGATAATCTGGTCTTTCTATTTACTGATCTTTAGGTATGGCCCATTCACCTCATTCTCAGTTTAATGACAGTTACCTTAAGGATGTCACAAACAACAGTTATGTGGTAAGGCAATACCTATGAATGGAGGATACTGTGGGATTGATCTGTTGCATCCACACCACCACACTAACAAAGAAACAGGAGTTGTGGAGCAGGCTACACAATGCAGGGTTCTGCTAAAAGAGTGAGATCCTGGCTTTTTTATTTTTAGAATAATCATACAGCATCAGTTGTGTGGGGAAGGAAGACAAAGAGAAAAGGGAGGGGTGAAACTAGAAAATGTGCTATGTCATCTATAGTTTCAGGGCTTGTGAGTCTATCCCCAGGCATTTCTCATCTGTTTGATGACTTGGTATTGTGTTTGAAATCAAGCCCTAGATCCCCAGCCATTGTTTCAATCTTATCAACAAGGCTTTCCACTGATCAGCTTCTGGGGTCCCTTGTTATATATCAGTCAACGGCCCCTCAGGCATACCCAGTCATACTTTATGATGCATACCCTTCCTAGGGTGATCAAGCTTTCTGCTCTTGATTGATTTGAAAGGCACCTTGTATGGTTGGGCTCCTGTAACTGATTGACTGGGCAGTTCTGACCTTGTACAGGAATGCAGAACTGTAGGTAACAAAAATGGTGGCCAAACAGGCTGCTTAGGATTAGCAGACCCACATTGATCTAACAGTCTTTGTCACAGATGCTATTACAGTAGTTGAGATGAGGGAAGATGCTGATATGGAAACATTTGATAAGTTAAATTGAAAGAAGAGGAAAGAATTGATACATATTTTGGAGGTAAGGTAAGGTGCAGGATGTTGAGCACAGTGCTGTGAAGCTGTTTGCAGCCTCTGCAGTGTGGGTTCTATCCCAGCTGGCCTGCGAGAATCCCACATGGCGCAGCAGACCTCTCCTGTCTCGCCCGCTACTCCCTTCAGCAGTGTATTTCAATCAGTCTGCCTGTTCTGTTCCCTGCTCTGCCTCTGGTGAATCCTTTCACCTTCCCACACATCTGGCCTGTACCCTGATTCTTCTGTACCCTGGTTAGTTGTATTATGACGCTATTTACAGAAAGAATATTTGAGATGAGTAAATACATACTCAGAAATATTTTTATTTTGGAAAATTACCACTTGGAGCTTGGGTTTAACCAGTATATTCTTAATAATTTTCTTTAGCAACTATTTAGCTTCTTTTGAGAAACTACTAAAAGTATAATACATTCCAATATATCCTGCTTTTTTTCTTTTTGCAATGTTTTGGACTATGGAGTCAAATTTAAAGGTTGATCTGATTTCATCATTTTTTCACATTTGAAGTTGAGCTCTCTTTTTACTTTTTTAATATATTGTCAGCATTCATTCCTTGCCTGTGTTGGTATATGGATATTTTTCCTTTTTCTTAAGATATAAGATTTTCAAAGTGTGTGTCCTGCTATTTTTTAAAAAAGATTTATTTATTTATGCATACAAGAACTGGGGTACAGAGCAGAAGTGTGGTGGCAGGGGAGTGAGAGGATTCACCAGAGACAGAGTGGGGAAAACAACAGGCAAATTGACTGAATTACACTGCTGAGGGGAACAGTGGGTGAGTCAGGAAAGGTCTGCTGCACCATGTGGGTCACCTCCCTGGCCAGGGATCGAACTCATGCTGCAGTAGCTGTGAATTGCTTCTGAGTGCTGATTCTTAACCCCTTGCACCACAGACAGGCCCTGTGTCATGCTATTTTGATACATACACACACATACATTTTGAATCATACACACGTACATTATCTCCACCTAAAATAGTTAATTATCACATCTATCACTTCACAAATTTATCTTTATTTGGTGAGAATATGTACTATCTACTCTTTAAGAAAATTTCTATCTTACAATGCAGTGTTGTATAAATTTAAAAAATCTCATTCTGTTAGTCACTAAAATATAATTGATATTCACAATAGAATCTGGGTTTTTTACTTTCAAAAATGTGTATATAAACTTTGATGATGTCGCTGAGAAAAATTATCATTGGATATATAAAAACTATACCCAGCATTTTTAGCAGAAATCAGCAAGAACTTTAATTCGACGGCAGTCAATTAAGAATTACCATGATAGGATTAGTAAAGGCTCAACTATGGTATGACAAAAATGAAGCCTGACTTCACCCCTAGGGAGTTCATCATGTAATCTTTTGTTCTCTTTTAGCTTTCACGATTTCCTCTATTCCCCAAAACAAAGCAGTCATTGAACTACAGAATAAACTCTCATAGACTCATAGAACAGCAGGAGAAAGTACTCTTTATAAAATATTAAAATTAAACATATTGCTTATTCTGTCAAGATCTTATAGTATAAAATAATTAGAGTAAATATAAATAACCACGAAGTTGTGCACAAAATATTGATAGAAGTAAGAAGCTCTTTACAGTTTATTTAAAGACAATTTTTTCTTATATATTTTTTAATTTAGTTGACATTGGTTTATAGCACTGTATATGATTCAAGGGCATAAAGTTCATACCTTCTCAGATTATATCACATCACACCCATCACCAGAGAACACATTTTCCTTTTACCATATATCATTTGGTCCCCTCTGTTATTTGTTTCCCCACCCGGACCCTCCTCCTCTGTGACCTCAATTCTGCAGTCATATTTTAAGCTTTATTTTGGCTTTGTTTTATCAGTTCCTTTGTTTTGTTTTTCTATTTCCACTTAAGAGCGAAATCATCTGGTTTGTATTCCTCCCTGTGACTTATTTCATTTAGCATAATCTTTCCAGTTCCACCCATGTTGTCTCAAATCAGAAAAAAAATTACCATTTCATTTATAGCTGAGTAGTAGTCCATGTCGTGTATATACCACATCTTCTTAATTCACTCATTTGTCCTTGGGCACTTAGGTTGAGTCCATAACCTGTTTTTTGTAAATAGTGTTGTGTGAACAGAGGTGTGCATATATCTCTTTGAATCAGTGTTTTTGCATTCTTTAGCTAAATGCCAAGGAGTAAAATTGCTGGATCATATGACATATCTATTTTATTTTTTTAATATTTATTTATTTGTGCACACAAGAACTGGGGTACAGGCCAGAGGTGTGTGTGGGAGGGGTGAGAGGATTCACCAGGGAAGAGAGGGGAACAGAACAGACAGACAGACTGAAATACACTGCTGAGGGGAGCAGCAGGCGAGATAGGAGAGGTCTGCTGTGCCATGAATGTAGCTCCCTGGTTGGGGATGGAACTTGTGCTGCAGTGGCTGCGGTTAGCTTCATAGTGCTGTGCTTAACCCCTTGAGCCTCCAGGGAGGCCCCATTCCTATTTTAATAGTTTGAGAAACTCCCATACTGTTTGCTGTTGAAGTTGGATCAGTCTACATTCCCACCAACAGTGTAAGAAGATTCATTTTCTTTCACACCCTTGCCAATAGTTTGCTGATTTTTCTGTTTTGCTCTGTTTTTCATCTACACCATTCTGAGGGGCATATGAGTTGAATGATCTCTTTATATATTTTGAATATTTGTCCTTTTTTAAAAACAGTTTTTAGGAATTTTTGGATTCACAGCAAAATTGAGAAGAAAAGAGCAGGGATTTCTCACATACTTCCTGCCCCCACCCATTTATAACCTCCTCTATTATCAACATTCTCCACCAGAGTGGTATGTTTGTTATGACTGGTGAACCTATGTTGTCACATCATTATAACCCAAAGTTCACCTTGAACATGGCGGTTAATTCTCAGTTTTGTATATTCTATATTTGATCAAATGTATCATGATATGTGTCTATCATTATGCTGTAGAACAGTGCATTTTCTCTATCTTAAAAACCAGCTGTGCTCTGACTCTTCATTCCTTCTTCCTCTCTCCACTTCAAAGTCAGTAACCACCAACAGTCAATAAAAGTTCCTGTTGTTCCACATCCAGGTCAGCATTTGGTATTGTTTGTGTTTCATAATCTAGCTACTTGAATAAGAGTATAGTCTATTTTCCCCTTTCTCTGAATAACGTTGAATATATTAGAAGTGAATATTAGAAGTGAATATTATAGAATTTAGAAGTGAATTTTAGAAGTGAATATTATAGAAGTGATATAGAAGTGAATATTATACCCCATTAAAGCAGTAAAATAAGCATAATATAAAGGAGGGGGAAAAGAAAAAGGAGAAAAATAAAGGAAGAATACAAATTGAGAAATGTTTACCTTGCCAGTATAGATTTTTAAAGATGGAGTTCTTAGTTAAATACTTTATAAAGTAATTTTAGACATTTGATTATTTAAAGGAATTATTTTGTCCCAGAATAATAGTCATGGTGTTAATTCTACCTATTAAATAATTCTAAAAGTTATTTTCTGGCATTTATATGTAAGCCTTATCCACGAGCACAGTATTTCTTTTTCTCTAGCGATAGTATTTATATTTCAAAACAGAAAGTTCCAAGATATTTGATGACCCAAGTTTGTGAAAAAGATGACATTATGGAAATTCAGGGGAAAATGTTAGTGTTTCAATTTGTATGAATTTTGTAATTTGAAAATAAGAAAACTGTACTAAGAATCTTTATATCAACACTGAAACCCTCACTAATGTCACACATCAGTTTTGTTACACAAATGGGATATTTCTTTTAACATAAGCTCATGGTTCCTTCTTGTCCCTGTATTGACAAATTAAAATCTATAATGGTAGAATTAATAGAGCAAGAAGAATTAAGTGGCAGAAATAAAACATGATATCATCAGATATGATAATGTTCAATTTGATTTAAACCAGAGTTTTTTTATCTTGATGTCCCCCCCACTTAAAAACATAACGACTATTAATGTATTGGTGGTGGGTGTAGTGTGATAACATACATCTGATGAGGTGTGATCCTATACCTCTGAATCAAATAGAGTGTTGTAGACCAATGTTACCTTAATAATAATAATATAAAGAAAAAAAATCCTCATCTTAAATTTCTAACTTTCAAGTGCTAAGACTAAATCCTAGCTAGGACCTTAAACCAGGCAATATATTTATTTTCTATAAACAAAGTGACATAAAATATGCAAAAGAAGACATTCACATGACTCTTACTATTGCAATAAGTTAAAGTTTGCTTTATGTGCATATCTATAGATGTCAGTATAAATAGTTTTCTATAGTTTATACCTTATTTTCATCTTACTCATTTTTTAAAATCAATTTTGCATCGTAGCATTGTTTCATGGGAGGAATAGAAAAAGAAGAGAGAAATTCCTACAGTTATTTCAGACATACAAAAAGTTCACAATAGTCATTTTGTGGTGTTAACTTGGAACTCAGAGAAAACTAAATCACTATGTTATACATTTTTTTCTTGAGTATTGTCTAGTCTACAGCTTACTGTTTTTTATTGAGGGACAGTTTAAGATTATATTACTAAAAGAGAGAAATTCATAAATTTGAGTTTAATGTTACTCACAGAAAACTTGCAATAGTTTTACTACATAAAAATTGTAGGAAGACAGGAAGAATGCACATAATTTGTGTTAGAAAGGATTAGTTTACTGGAGGAAATTATTTAATAGTTCATAGAAGATTGATGCTTCAGGGACCTTGGAGGACATAGAGTCTTTGACATAGATCTGGCAGGTGGCAAGGATAAGCAACAGAGTAGATAGACCTGCCTCAGGAAGAATTAGATCTATAGCAACTGAAAAGAGATTCACAACTACAAGTTTCCAGAGAAAGGAAGCTGGAGGAAATTATGTTTCCATTGACAGATATAGAAATAAAGAAGAAATTTTGTTCACATAGATTCTGTAGAAACTATAAACAACAGTTCATCACTAGCTGAGCCCCCCATCAACTTTCTCTCTGATAAGACAAAGGTCATTTGACATTTACTCCATCAATAACTTTTCTATCACAAAATCTGTCTGGGGTATCTTCCTTTGTCCTTACCTCTAAGAAAAATAATATTTCTGTTCTAACTTCTTTTCATTTGTAGTTTTGACATTTTCCTCCCCGACTTTGCAAAGATTTAGGAGTCATTTCTTCTTTTTCTCCCAATTTCTGATCCACTTTTCCTCACTTTGTTGAACATCTCCTAGTTACTCAAATTGGGGCCATTCAGATAAAACTAATTATATTTCTCACAATATAAAATCATTTCTTCACTAGACATTTTTTTTTGTTTGTTTCTGAGAGGGTGTTATAGGAATAGTTCTAAAAAAAAAGAAATACAATATTAATAATCATGATGATCATATAAAAAGTACTCAAACATTTCTTAAAATCAGTGACGCTCAATAAAACCACAAATTATTGTTGCATAATGCAAATAGACTGAGATTTTAGAAGAGTTAGTGAGCAAAAAGATCTGCTGAGTTTAATTGAAAAATACATCATGAATCAGGTGAAAAATGTTCCGCTAAGTGTTAAATAGTAGTACTCCTCAAATTATTTATGAAAGTTTTAAAATTTCCAATTCATTATAGAATAATTCTCTTAAAAAGAAATAAAGATGGATTATTAGGAAAATTTTAGTCACTTCCATAGACGTAAAGTCTTTTAATGGCTCCTTTCACTCACAATACTGGTTTTAAATTTTTTTCTGTGTTGTTGCATGCATCATTAGTTCATTTGTATTTGTTGAGGATTTGAGTTTAATTTTATAACTATACCACATTAAATGGCCTACCCATTCATTGAAGTATGATTATTTGAGTTGAGTTTTGGTTATTATAAACAAAGTTGACATGAACACATATGCATACACCTTTCTGTAGATATGTTTCAATTTCTTAGGAGTGGACTGTCTGGGCTACCTAGTAGATGTCTGCATACATTTATATAGTATTTCTTCTGTTGTTTTTTTTTTCCTATTGTCTCTCAATTATGTATGGTATTTTAAGTCTTAGAAACTTAAAAATGATACTTTGTAAGAAGCCATCAAAGTATTATTTTTTCTTTCATGGTGAATTTTTTAAATTTTATTTCTTTATGATTTTTATGTGCATGTGGCTTAAGCTGTTAAGGATTTATGGCTTCATTAAATGTGATATTACCATAAATGACACATTTTTATTTATCAATTTATCATCTGTTATGATTACAAAACTTAGTATATGAAGGATTGTATTTCTGAGTTAAAATAGTTGTGAACTCTTTTGGTCTTCATTTATTGTGAATCTCTTCCATTATCATCATTTTGTGTCCTCCTACTACTGTTGTTTACAGTAAGTTTATCCTTTCTTAATAAATATCTTCATTCCTGTGGGGAGTGCTAGAAGATGTCTGACTAGCAGGATCCTTGAGTTATTGCTTCCTTCAGGGATACTGAGGACGAGCATCCAGAGGTAGCAGCCAAATCTGGAATGGAACTAGGACAGTGAGGATCTGTGACTCAGCAAAGAGGAGCACAGAAGACATTGGAAAAGATAGGAAAGACAGACATTAAGTCAGGAATGTGCCAACTCTCCAAAAGGGACCCTTCTCCTACCATCGCCCTAGGCCTCCTCCTGAGCCTGGCTTCTGGAGGAGAGTACATAATTTGAGGTGAGAACAGAATCTGCTAACAGTTCAATGAAGGTCACACAGGTGGCCAAGGGTATGGTTTGGCAGTGAGGGAAGCCCCAGGCATCCTCTCTGCAGTCTCAGCCTCCCAGGATTGTCGGTGCCTGCCCTGAGGAGCCATGGAAGACACTTACTTCTCTCTCCCTGTGAGCCTTGGCTATGCCTGGAGACAAACTCCAGAAGCCACCAGTGCACTTAGTATGTCCACCAGCTTTTACTGTACCCACGTTGGGGAGGCAACAAAAGGGCTGGCCTGGAACTGGTGCTATTCCTGGTACCTACATCCCTGCACAGTGAGGGAGTGAAACGTGTCAAGAACATGGCACAGGTCGCTTTTTTGACAATGGACTTTGGAAAACCTGAGTACAAGCCCACTCCTCCCTGCTGCAGGATCTCTGGACCTGTGTCCACAGTGTCTACTCAGAAATTGCAAGTAACCACAGTGAACAGTATCCCTTGAACAAAGGAAACCCTGATTGCTGGTGGCCTTGGTCAGGAATCAAATACAGTACCATCCTCCCCATCAGCTCACTTTCCAGGACCTCCCCTGAAGCTTTTAATTTGCTACTGCTGGAGAGTAAAGAGTTTTCGGAAGGATATCTAATACAGAAATTGGGGAGACAGTAACATACAACACGCAGAAACTTGGGAACGAACGACACATACAAGTTCGTGAACTAAAAGAACAGGTGGATATTTAAATGCAATGAAACCTACAACAAAACAAATAATTGTGAAATTGCAAAGAGTTCAAGACAAGAAAGAATACTGAAGGTGGCTAGGGAGGGAAAGGCAGATATTTTATAAAGAAAATTCCATAAGGCTAACATCACACTTCTCAGAGATACCCTATGGGTAAAGAGGAGATGGAACAACACACAAAATAATCAATGATAAAAACTCTGTCAAGAGTAATATATGCTGAAAGACTTTTCTTCAGATTTTAAGGAGAAATGAAGGTCTTTTCATACAAACTGAAACTGAGATTGCCAGTTCAGTAAAGTGGCAGGGTACAAAGCAAATCTGCAAAAATCAGTTGTTTTTCTATAGGAAAATTAAAAGAGAAATAAATCAGGAAAACAATGTCATTCACAATTACAACAACAAGAAATAAAAAAGACCTAGGAGTAAATTTAACAAAGGAGGTGAAGGACCTATGCAAATGTAAGACATAGTTAACAGAAATAGAAGATACACAAAAAATGGAAAGATAGTCCCTGCTCATGAAATGGAAAAATTGACATTGTTAAAATGCCATTCTACTCAAAGCAATATGTAGATTCAATGTAATCCCTGTGTGATTATACAGCTCATTATAACACAAAATAAATGTTTTTATAGGTACAGGGGTACTACAAAGTCTGATGGCATTTAATCTGAAGGGGGCAAAAAGTAAGTTTCGATATATGTGATTTCTGCAGGTGAAAATGGAAAGAAATTTCCATCCAGACTGTTCATATACACCAAATGTCTGGAAATGGTATTATGAAGAAGATTTAATTCAAGTTACTGTTTGCCAATAACTCGTTAGATTGGTCAAAATAGCTTTGTTAGTAGGTCTATATATTGAAATTTATTTGTTATTATGGAGGCGTAATAAAAGTGAAATAAAAATGGGGAATACTAACACAATTTAATGCTCCATTATACTACCTACCTTCTCCGCTTAGGTTTCCTTTGGTGATATGAAGGACAAGTATGATTAAATAATATCCCGGTCCTGACACAAATTCATTGTACCAACTATAATAGCAAAGAAATTACAATTATGCTTAGTCCATATAATTCCACAAATAGGCTTCAATAGGAAAATAACATTGACCTTAAAAGGAAAAACAATGCATTAGATTTTAGCAGAAGTGATTTCATTAGGCAAAGAAAGTAAGAACAGGAGGAGGTGACACTTCAGAGTAACATTGCAAAAATGAATCTTCTGTTGCCAGAGACCTGGTCTCAGGGCTGCTCACAACCCATCAGCTGATGTCCCTTGAGCCAGTGATGAGAGCAGAAGAGAGGGATGGAAAGAGAAAAAGAGCTGAGGATACAAATGGAGATGGACAGTGATGATAATGTCAATGACTTTTATAACCTAATCTTGGAAGTTTTATATAATCATTTTGGCATGTTCTATTGGTAGTGCAGACCATCTCTGGTCTAATGTGTTAAACTGTGGAAGCCAAGAGTGGGGAATTACTAGACACAACTTAGAGACTGATTATCATGCTGGGTCTGATTTCTGCCACCCACTGTGACCAGGAAAGTAGGGCAAAGTCCTCTCTCATTTGCAACACATCTTGAAGCTGGGGGTTTCAAAAATCTTCCCTAAGGAGACAACTGTTCTCAGAGGAAGTAAAAAGTGCTGTGCCAGTCCACAGCACTTCCCCTTGCACGCACACTCCACCAAACAAGAAAAGATTTAATTCTACTTAATTGTGTCATCTTTTCATTTCCTCCTTTTTTATTAATATATTTTATTTTATATAATTCTTACATCATTTTTCATTTTTGCACAATATATGCATTTTCATTTTGGTTATATTCCCCATACGGTTCTGCCCTTTTTTAGTTAATGTCAATGTCAATGTCATAACCCTGCCATAACCCCAGTCACAGTTTCCCATTTAAGTACTTAATGTTTTGCCTAAACTTTATCTTTGACATATTTTCCAAGACCAAACAAATCAATGCTTTGTTCTATGCTTTACTTACAATTGTGCTTTGATTCACATATTCCAAGTTTAAAATTTGATTTAAAATTAAAATATAAGATACATTTTGGTGTGCATGCATCTTTAAATATCCCTTTATAGCTTTAAAAAACAACTAGTTTACAAAATATTCCAGTTACTAAGCTAAAGTAACAGTTCTCTCTTATTTGAAAAATGAGGAATCACTCTGATTTAGAGTTTATATCCTCCGTTATTCTTTATGTGTCTCCAAAACACATCTACTCAGAATTCTACCCTCTGACACATGCGTATATCTGAAGTAAATGAAGTTCATAATGATGAATTTGGCGAGCCTACAAGATCCTGAATATTAAATTATGGTTGGCGTAATTTTAATATTGAGTGCTTTTGATTGTCATTTTGTTTAATCCATTGAACAATTTTTTTTAGTTTTAAATATTTTATTTCTTTTTTCCTTTATGTTATATTCTATTCACTTTCTCACAGATAAAATAGTCAAAAGCTCTCTGACCCAAATGTAAGATTTGTACATTTTTATGTAAATTCAGCATCTTTCCATATATTTTTCATTTGCATTATTATTTTGTGTGTTTTTGAAACACTAGTCCACAAGAAATTTAGTTTCCTATCATTATTGAACTAAAAGAAAACAAGCATATGTTGTTATGAATTATACTTTCACTTCAGTCCCTCAAAAACATATTTCCTATAAAAACATACACAAGAAATAAAAGTTATAATGCGCTACTATATTTGTCCATTTGCTTTTATATGCCAACTCAACTTTCTTCATATATTTCTACATTTAAACAACAAAAAAGTTTTTCTTTGGTATCACAATGCAATGACTATGATTATGATTAGTTAACTGGAAGAAACTGTGTACTTAATACAGTGCTAATTAGTCTGGTAGTGTCATTTTTCATATATACAAAAGAATCTTATGTAATTGCACTCCAATATCTTCTTTCTACATTATTTGTATAGTAAATTTTTTATGGGGCCATAATTTAAGAATATGTATATATTCACACATATAATATGTTCTCTATATTTATCTCTATAGAAAATGTATATATAGCTCATATATATATATAAATATTGTCCATTTGCTTTTATATTCCAACTCAACTTTCTTCATGTATTTCTACATTTAAAAAACAAAAAGTTTTTCTTTGGTATCTCAACGCAAAGTCTATAATTATGATTAGTTAACTGGGAAAACCTGTGTACTTAACACAGTGCTAATTAGTCTGGTAGTGTCATTTTTCAAATATACAAAAGAATCTTATATAATTGCACTCCAATATCTTCTTTCTACATTATTTGTACAGTAATTTTCATGGGGCTATAATTTTAAGAGTATGTATACATTCACATAATATGTTATCTATATCTCTATAGATATAATATGTTATCTATATCTCTATAGAAAATGTATATATATATATATATATATATATACACTTTGTGAAATCCTAAATAAAACCACTGGGTGGAGCTCTAACCAAAAAGATCCAATTTGTGGCTGCTACATCTGCTTCATCACCTCTTTAGTTCAGTGAAGACTGTAACAAGAATTTATTTTTAAACCTCATTTTTGAGTTTCATCTTTTGGTCTTTTGGAGGAGAGCTGGGGAATATGTTTGTATTAAATTTTTAGCAAATACAATTATTATTTTTCTACATGTAACAAATTTTCTGTAACATTTGGTCTTCTAAAGTAATGAAAGATTCGCGTTTCCAACCACACAGAGGTAATAGATTTAAAGGCTGCCCTTGAAAAAAAATATTACAAGGACTTTGAGACATACAGCAATATGCAAATAAGTTAAGTATCCATATTTATATAAAATTAACAAAATTTTATGATTTTAGTATTCTATTTTATAAATTTATTATCATAAATTCACAACAAAAAATATGAGAAAGTAGCAAAGAGGAGTCTATACTGTTTTTACACATACACCAATAGTTGACATTTGCCCTATATTTTTCTATCATTTTTTACCATTGAGAGTAAGTGGTAAATATTCTCGTAAATTATTTCTATATACATGTGTTTCCTGCCTTTTAAGGGTAATCTAGGAACCAGGAATTCTTCTACACAAGCATTATGAAACTTGTGAAACCTGTTATATAGCTGATATTGATATTATACTACTGATAGACTTTTAAAAAAATATTTATTTATGCGTATAAGAACTGGAGTACAGGCCAGAGGTGTGGGGGGTGAGAGCATTCACCAGAGGCAGAGTGGGGAACAGAACAGGCAGATTGACTGAAATACAACTGCTGAGGAGAGCAGTGGGCAAGAGAGGAGAGGTCTGTTCCCCCATATGGGTAGCTCCCTGGGATCAAACTCATGTACTTTATGAATGCCCTTTACTGACTCAACAACTTGTGTGAGTAGTTATTTTGCCCTTGATTTCTACCAATAAGAACATTTATTTGGAAATGCTTAAATGATGGAAGAAGCTTGAAGAAAGTGAAAACTTTATTTTTCAATTAATATTATTGATGGCACATAATGATTGGTCCAATTTAACATGCTTTTTAGACTTTGCAATTGTAGAAAAATTCTCAAAAAAAAAGATTCCATGAACCATGGAACATTAGAGAAATGAGTCAATATGGGTGGTAAGATTTCAATAAATGAAATTCTTTTATAAATAATCTCACTAGTCACTCTTAACTAGGTGATGATGATATAACTCTAATTTATACATAAAACATAGAAAAATCTGGAAATTATAATTATGGCAACTTCTAAAATAAAAATTACTGAAATATTTTCCCAGCACTGAGAGTTGTTTAAATGTAGTTACACATGTTTCCTCTATTTTTTAGGGATGTAAAGAGTAGATCTGTTAAATTCCAAAAATATTTGGAAATAAGTCTGTACTCTTTTATTTGTCCCACTGCCCCAGAATCTCCCACTGTGTGTTGAGGTTCATTTGTGTATATAACTCATCTGGAGGCAGCATCTCTGAGACTAGTGGATTCCTCTTCCTAAATATTTCTCCAACTGAAGTATTCTTTCCATGCAAGAATTTTGAAATGAGAGACCAAGAAAGCATCTTCAGGATCTTATAATATCAGGTCTTGATATAAAAGAAAAGTCTTTAGCTTTTCCTGTACGTATAGAAAATGTGGACTTATATTGAGCAGGATTTGTCATCTGGCCAATTAAATGGTGATTTACGTAGTTATTTTAACTATGCATTTTTACCAATATTTTTGATATAAAGCAGTAAAATATATTTCTATATCATATGCATTTCTTATTAGACATTTATTATTCAAAATAAATCTCTTTTGGGCACTACATTTGATTACTAGGGCAGTGACAGATGGAGAAGAGGCATTGCTTGGCTAATTACTAAGGCTAACCAGGTCTGGCAGATAGTGCACAGGGAAAGTAGTGTCTCCAGAAAGCATCCTTATTCTTGTATATAAAAGAATCAGTCCTATTATGAAAATTAAAGTGCTGCTAAATAGAAACTAGCTTTGACCACCTGAAGTACTTATCTTCACCTTCAAAATAATATATTATTTTAGCAAATTATGGTTGACTTTTTCTTACTCTCCACCATCAAAACATAAAGAAAAACAAATTAATATATCCATATATCTATAGTTCTCTCTATATATGTATGTATATCATATAAATATAATATTAACCAGAAACTGAGGCCTTAGGAACATGGAATTTTGATTCACTAATTGAGTACGAGAAGGATTATTGAATAAAGAAGTAGTTAGCTGTCACAGAGGAAAAACACAGATGTTCAGTTCACTTGTCTGTCTACAGCATTAATAGAGGGCTTGGAAAGTATTTATATAAAAAACATTAAGCTATCAACAGATCTATAACAAATATTGAAATAGTTCTCCTCCCTGAGTGACACTCTAGCATGAGATAGCACAGAAAGTTGATAGATAATTTCTACCTGCCTTCCTATACCTGTACCTTGGATTTGGCTCCTTCTAAGTAGAGGCAAATCTCAAGTGACTGGGATCCTTGGGAAGAGGAATTAACCTAATTAATTAGCTTAAATAGTCTGTAAAACATTAGGTTTTCCAATTTTTTTTCACTAAATGTATTTCAAATTGAAAATACTTTAAAAATGTAGTAGTGTATTAAATATCATAGCAAATAATATAAAGAGAAATTGATTATTTGATGATTCAGGAGTTATAATTTGTTTTGTTTCTTATCAACTCTCATTTGGAAATTTGAACTTTTGAAAATAAAAAATATAACACATGTTGTCAAAAATCCTTCTAGTACTTAATTAGTCAATCAAAATTCCATGTTCTTAAGAGCCTCAGTTTCTGGTTAATATACATATATATGTACACACACATATAATATCATATATGTGGGATTTTATATAGATAGATATAGAAGGGATTGTCTATATATACATATATGTGATATATATAGAGAAATACAGGTTATTTACATGTATTTTTATGTTTTGATGGTGAAGATTAAGAAAAACTCAACTATAATTTGCCAAAATAATCTATTATTTTTAAAATGAAGATAAGTAATTCACATGGTCAAAACTAATTTATACTTAGTAGCATTTTAATTTTCATAGTAGGACTGATTTTTTTGGATACAAGAGTAAAGATGCTTTCTGGAGTACACAGAGGAATCTCCTTCCATCTGCAGCAGAAAAGAATTTACCTAGAATGGTAATTTTGGACAATTTGGATGAATTTTCTAATATTTATTAACTTTTTTGTAAACAAGTAGGGTATACAGTTGGTAATAAATTAAGGCTTTTAAAAATTAACTGGCAGAGAAAAAATTCCATTGACATGTCAAATAATATATCAAATAATACTAAATGAAAATCATAATATTACATTTATCTAGAAACATGAATCTTTCCAAATAATCCATGATCACATAGTGAAGTAATACCAACCTTAGCAAAGAATTATGCAAACTTTGAAAAATATCTCTTAGTGCATTAACAGGAGAGATAGAACACTTGACCACAAAATAATTAATTATGATTCAGACCTCATAATTATGACCTGCTTTCTTTCAACTTCAGCAAACCATGAAGCAGGACACACCCAGCAGCAGTCCATCATATGTTAGAAATGTAACATCCAGGTTGGAGTAGAGAGGATTCAGCAGTAAAATGGAGCTTCATCCAGGTTGGAGTAGAGAGGATTCAGCAGTAAAATGTAGCTTCAAGATGGGGCAGCTCACACTCCTGTGACCCCCATGTTATTGGTGCCATTCCTCAGTTTACAGATCTGGTTATGCAAGGGCCATGACTCACAAAGTGAAAGAAGAAAAGGCCCAAGTTTGTTAAACAGATGTGTCAGTTGGATTGTATGCAAGCTCATAATGGATGGGCAGATGGGAGTGGGACCCTGGTCATCCTCTTAAGATGGAAGGAGAGTGGCCTGAAGTGAAAATGTACACAGTGGCCAGGGGCCTGGCCATCTTCTTAGGGATCTGACCACAAAAGAGTAGGTAATGTGAGACAAAGACATAGAAGGGAGAAGCATGTCTTTGAACACAAAGGAATAGATGTGAAGTATAAATATTTTGTTATCTTCCACCAGAAAGCATTCATTTAGGAAGAAACACTGAATAAGCCAGAAGACAAAATAACCTGGACAGTTGAAGTTGTCAAGTCTTCATCATTGGTTGTTTCAGAACAGTTGTGATGACACCTGTATGCAACAGCATTGGTGGCAGAGATGGGGGGCTACATAGGGGCCCCAAAACAAAGACTCCCTCTTATCCAGGCCAGTGACTACAGTGACCTCTGGCCTCCATTTCTCAGCAACAGTTGCAAACTCTCTATTCTTTTTTCATTGTTACTGATAGATTATTTTGGCAATATCAATGACAAATTAAATATGCATATTCTCTTAAGCAATAGTTTCATTTCCAGGACCATATAACAGGAAAATATTTATATATTTAGACAAAGATTTTATGGAGTATATGATTTGACATGTGGCACATGCAAAATAAATGGACATGAAATATCTCTGTCTCATTTACAGTTTGTTTTTGGCTTCAAGATTTTTTTTCTCTCTCCCTTTTCCCTGTCCCTCCCTCCAGCTTATCTATCTTACCTCTGTTACAATCTTTTGTTGATAAAGAAAAAACACAATAAAGTATCTTAGGGTTACAGAGTTACCTTAGGCAAATTTCATACAAAAGAATATTAAGATACTCTGTTTTTATGTTTATGTATGTCACCTAAAAATATACATATTTTGAAAGATGATATGTAGATGACCTTATTTACTAAGATGGTGGTGATCCTTTTAGGGATTGAGTGCTACAGAAAAATATATTTTCATGATACATGAGACACTGGTGAGACTTTGAATTGAAATATGAAAAAATAAGATAATTAAAACTGAGCGCCTTGGAGCACTTGGGAAATTTCCTGAAAAAGTAGATCTGCTAATCTTTGGCTCAGCATTGCTTCAAAAGAATTTTCCTAACTCGGATCTATTGTTACTCTCATTAAGGAAGGAAACCTCAACCCAGGAAAATATTTAACCAAGAATGTTGCATCAATCAAGTACCTGACTTTTAGATTCTATGTTTTTATTTAGTGAATGATAAAACTGTAGTCTGTTTGCTTAAGTCAGAATACAGTTGTCAGCTGGCCTAGTTTTTCCACCAGGCTATTGTCTCCATTTACTTTCTTATTTTAATGCAGTTTCAATACCAAAATACAGAAATCCTATTCTATTTCTGATGATTTCTCTAATTAAAAAAAAAAGTGTTTAGAATTAGAAAACAGTTTTATGAACTTTACCCAAAAATTGAATCAGTGCTTGCATATTTTGAGAATGAACTTTTAGTTTTAAGAATCATCAAAAAAAGATAGGAATTTTGTCCATTTTTCTTTCTTGGAAATTTGGAAAAATTCAATACATCAAAAAAGAGAATTTTGGGATCAACTCATTAGTTTATAATTTATTATGTCACTATTTTACATATGTAAAAAAATTGCTTCTGTGTTTTTTAGCAATATATGTGGTAACCTAAGATTTTTCCTCTGGCTTCAGAATCTGGACAGCAAAAGCATTTAATTATGAACTGTATAATTCATTTGTGGGTTACTGATTAGATGGCAATGTTTACATATATATGTGGATATGTGTGTGTGTGTGTATATATATGAAGAGAGAGGAAGAGAGTGCACTTTAAATCTTCTTCTAAGTAATACTAAGAAAAATAATATTGCTTTCTTATTTTCACAGTCCAAAAAAGTAAGATTATAAGTGGAATTTCTACCATACAGTTTAAGGGTGACTGTACAAGAGATAGAAACTGAGTGGGTGTGTATGTGCTGTGTTTGAAAGTCATCCCATGACAAGTATGCATTTGTACAAGGCCTCCAATACTTCTATCTTTTAAAACTAAAATTAAAGTGGTGAATTTATTCTTGAGAATTTTTTATATCATCTGACCAGTTTATGGGTAGATATGTGCAATAGGAGTGGAAATTGTATTTTATGGCTTATTACCTCACTCAGTGGAGATGAAAAATCTTCATTATAATTATTTTTATAACAACATAATTCAAGAATAGAGTTGTGGTACAGATTTGCAGTTTGACTAGAAATAGTATATAGCTATTGGGAACTGGGTAAACTTTAGGAAAAAATAATTCTCTACAATATGAAATATTGATTAATACCTTGATTGCCAGCATCAGAAACTCCTGGAGTTTTTTTGTTTGTTTGTTTTTTGATATGCTGATTCTTAGGCAAATTCCAGAATTTCTGAATTAGAATTTCTGTAGGTGAGATCAAGAAATCTGTCAGCTAATAAACTCTCCAGATGATTCTTACACCACTAAAGTTTCAAAAAATCTGCCTTAGTTTCCCACTGGAAATGAGAATTTAGACTACATTACTGATCAAAGTGACTTTCAGCAATAAAATTAAATGACTTGTTAATTATAAGTAAATCATTGATAAATGATGAATAAATGAAATAAAATTAATGTTATCATCTAACTCATTGATTTACAGATTAATACCTCAGAGGTATAAATAAACTGTTCTTTTAATAATGTATTCTACAATTCGGTATATGTATTTTAGTTGTTAGGTCAATTTAGTTACCTTCATTAAGTTTACGTTTCCATTAACATTTTTTATTCTTTAGATAATTGGAAGTTTACAGGAAGCTGTAAGAAATAATACAGTGATCCTATGTCCTTTATCCCTTTTTCCCTAGTAAAAGCCACTAACTAAACTCTGGTGCAATATCACAGTTAGGGTATTGACACTGACAAAGATACAAAACATTCCCAGCACCATAAGGATCCCTTTGTACCCCTTTAAGCCACACCCATTTCCTTCTTGCCCCTGCTTTCTTTAACCTTGGGAACCACTAACTCTTTTCCATTTCTGTGATTTTGTCATTAAAAGCTATACATAAATGTGTAGTCCCAGCTGTTTATTTTTGCCTTCACTATCACTGCTTTGGGTGATGTGTCTGTAAAGATGTCTTTGATGTGCAAATCACGTAGTGTTTTGCCTATATTTCCTTCTATGTATTTTATATTTCAGATCTTATGTCTATTTCTTTAATCCATTTTGAGTTGGTTTTTGTGCATGGTGTGAGGTAGTAGTGTAGTAGTCAAGCTTCATTCTTTTGCATGTAGCGACCCAGTTTTCCCAGCACCATTTATTGAACAAACCTTCTTTGCTCCAATGCATATTCTTTGCTCCTTTGTCAAAGATTAGTTGACCATAAACCTGTGGGCTTATTTCTGGATTTTCTATTCAATTCCATTGGTCTGTGTGTCTGTTCTTGTTCCAATACCATGCAGTTTTGATGATTATGGCTTTGTAGTATAGTTTGAAGTCTGGGAATGTGATGCCTCCATTCCCTTCTTTTTTTTTCAGGAGAGCTTTGGCTATTTGGGGTTTTTGTGATTCCATATGAATTTCATCAATAATTGTTCTATTTCTTTGAAGAATGACATTGAAATTTTTATTGGAATAGCATTGAATCTGTATATTGCTTTTGGTAGGATGGCCATTTTAATGATGATTATTCTTCCAATCCATGAGCAGGGGATGTCTTTCAAATTAAAGAGCTTCTGCACATCAAAAGAGACAATAAAAAAATAAAGAGAAACTCCACTGACTGGGAGAATATTTTTGCACATAACACTAATGATAAAGGACTGATCACAAAAATCTACAAAGAGCTGATGAGACTCAACAACAACAAAGAAAATAATTCTGTCAAAAAAATGGGCAGAAGAGCTAAAAAGAAACTTCTCTGAAGAGGAAATGCAAATGGCCAACAGGCATAGGAAAAAATGTTCAACATCACTTGTAATCAGGGAAGTGCAAATCAAAACTACCATGAGATACCATCTTACACCAGTGAGAATGGCACATATTAAAAAAACTAGCAACAGCAAATGTTGGCAAGGTTGTGGAGAAAAAGGAACTCTCCTGCACTGTTGGTGGGAGTGCAAACTGGTCCAACCACTATGGAGATCTGTGTGGAGATTTCTCAGCCTGCTAAAGATGGAGCTTCCACATGATCCAGCAATTCCACTCCTAGGTATTTACCCAAAGGACACAGAAACATCAATTCCAAAGAGCACCTGCACCCCTATGTTTATAGCAGCACTGTTTACAATAGCTAAGCTTTGGAGACAACCCAAATGCCCAAAAATAGATGACTATCCAGTCAAGAAGATGTGGTCCATATACACCATGGAATATTACTCAGCATTCAAAAAAGATAAACACATGCAATTTGCAGCAACATGGATGGTGCTGGAAGGAATCATGCTGAGCGAAATAAGCCAGAAAGAAAAAAAAAATACCGGATGGTCTCACTCATAGCAGGAATCTAGAAAACTTAAATAAGGGACCAGGAAAATGAATAACTATAAGAAAGAAAATATCAAAATCAACAAACAACTATGAACCAGAGACACTCTATGGGGGTTGGGGGGTGGGGAAAGGAGGATTGGGGTCAAAATAAGGGGGTTGCAATTGTATGGGGAATATAAAAATAAAATTTAAATTTAAAAAAAAGAAAAAGAAAAGAAAAAAAAGAAAATTCTTGATTAAAGTAAAAAAAATTGTGAGAAAAAAAAAGCTATACATAAACGTGATCAGACAGCATGTAACCTTTTGGAAACTGCTTTTTTTACTCAACATAGTTCTCTGAAAATTGTATCAATTGTGTGTTCATTTTTATTGCTGGGAAATGTGGCATGATGAGGAAGTGCTAGAGTTTGTTTACTGGAGGTTAAATTAGTTTTTTTAATCATTCGCCCATTGAAGGCTATCTGAGTTGCTTCCAGTTTTTGGCTATAATGAATAAAGCTGCTGAATGTTCATGGATGTGTTTTTATGTGAACATAAGTCATCATTTCTCACAGACAAATGTCCAGCAGTACAGTTGCTGGGTTATATAATAATTGCATGTTTCTTTTTAAAAATTTTTTCTGAAGTGACTGTACCATTTCACATTCCCACCAGTAATATATGAATAATTCAGTTTCTCTGCATTCCTGCCAGCATTTAATCTTGCCACTAAGTTTTTCTGCATTTTTAATTTTAGCCATTCTCATAGTTGTGTAGAGATGGCTGGAGTTCAGTTTGCATTTTTTCTGGATGATAATGATATTACTTGATTTTTTATGTTGATTTGTCCACAGTCAAACTTCTTTAGTGAAATGTCCGTTTACATTCCCCACTGCGGTTTAATTGGATTGTCTGTTTTTCACTTCTGAGTTTTGATGTCTCAGTATTCTATATACCATATTAATACATACTTCGTACATATTTTCCACCTCTGTAGCTTACCTTTTCATTCCCTTAACAGGGTCTTTTTTTTTATTTTAAGATTTATTTATTTATGCATACAAGAACTGGGGTACAGGCCAGAGTTTTGGGGGATGATTCACCAGACACAGAGTGGGGTACAGGAAGATCGACTGAAATACACTGCTCAGGGGAGCAGTGGGTGAGTCAGGAGAGGTCTGCTGCACCATGTGGGCCACCTCCCTGGCCGGGGATCGAACTCGTGCTGTAGTGGCTGTGGTGAGCTTCATAGGTTGCGTCTTAACCCCTGCACTACCAGGGAGGCCAAACAGGGTCTTCTATAGAACAAAATATTTTCATTTTATGAGGCTTTGCTTATCAGTTTTTCCTGATATGGTATGTGATTTTAGTGTCAAGTCTAACTCTTCGTCTAGCACCCAAATCTTAAAGATCATCTCTTGTTTTTTGAAATATTTAATTTTTGATGTTTTATATCTAAGTCTATTATCTATTTTGAATTAACTTTAGTATAAGGGGTGAGACTCAGATCCACAATTTCTGGGAGGTCTTTTTGCCTGGGAATCTCAAATGTACCAGTATCATATGTTTAAATGTTTGTATTGCTTTTCAGATACTTATTTTTTTTTTATAAACATCATTTAAAGGGGTACTCGTTATAAAGAGAGTACATGAAATGAAGAAAAAATAAAATATTAAGGAGTTGTCAGAAAAAAAAAATTAAGGAAATTGGATCAGGGCTGGGAGAGAGAGAGATACTGAGATGTCAGCTTGTATACTTTAGGAGAGCTGAAGAGAAGGAAAAAAAATCAAGAAATGCCTTTGTAGGGCTATTAATCGTGGTGAATCGACTATACATGTAAAAAGAGACAGAAGGCCTATGGTGCTATAAAACCTCTGAGACATTTAATCTCATGCCTGTAGGGATCAGTAAGGAATTCTGGTGAATATGGCTACGCATCTTCCCCTTCATTCTAGTGGGGCTATGTCAATAAATTCATTGAGGTTTGAGGTCAATCTGTGAGAACTCCTGCTTCTGAAAAAGTACTTGTAGGTATTAAAGATTCTCAAACCTAGGTGATTTGATTAATATCAACCAAGTTAAGAAATGAAATAAAACATTACCTTCATCTTTAAGCCTCTTCTCTTCCTTGCCTGATTGAACCCTTTCTTTTCTCAGCCAGATTGAAAACCACTAGCATGAATTTTGTGTTTATAATTTCATTGTCTTTCATTATAATTTTGTTTTTATTCCAAAAGTACATATATTTCGACTTTTTATGTTTATGATGGAATTATGCTGCCTGCATATGCCAGTAACTTCTATTTCTCAATCACACCTAAGTTTTTAAGATCTTTCATTTGTTATAGGTAGCTGTAATATACTCATTTCAATGTTGTATCATACTCCAGCTTTTAAATATAGGAGAGGGCCTCCTCTGGTGGCGCAGGCGGTTGAGCACCACTCTGGGAAGCTGTCCTGCAGCCTCAGCAGTGCCGGTTCGATCCCAGCTGGCCGGCGAGGGTCCCACATAGTGCGGCAGACCTCTCCTGCCAAGCCGCTGCTCCCCTCAGCAGTGTATTTTGTCAGTCTGCCTGTTCTGTTCTCCACTCTGTCTCTGGTGAATCCTCTCACCCTCCCGCACATCTGGCCTGTACCCTGGTTCTTATATAAATAAATAAAAAATAAATCTTTTTTTAAAAAAATAGAGATAGGAGATACTTTTTAATTCATTCTTCTTTTACTGTATGATAATGCTCTTCCAAGATATCTGCAAATGTATGGCCATCAATATTCCTAAACATCAGGTCTCTGGGAAATTATTAATAGCAACAACTTCTCTAAGGTATTTTCCCATAGAATTTCTAAATGTTTTGTATATCTTCCAATTTATTAGATAATGCCAAAGTGTTCTCTAGACTTGTTATACCATATTACATCTTAACAAGCAGGTTATTTGCCTTTGGCTGTTCTACAGCTTGACATTTGCAGACTTTTAATTTCTCCCCTGTGGCCCTGCTAATCCTAAGCCGTTTGTAGGCCACCATTTTTGTTACCTATGGTTCTGTATTCCTAAACAAGGTCAGAACTGCCTGATCAATCAGTTATAGGAGCCCAACCCTACAAGGTGCCTTTCAAATCAATCAAGAGCAGAAAGCGTGATCACCCTGGGAAGGGTATGCATCATAAAGTATGACTGGGAACTGTTGACTGATGTATAACAAGTGACCACAGAAGCTGATCAGTGAAACACCTGTTAATAAGATTGAAACAATGGCTGGGGATCTAGGGCTTGACTTCAAAAATAATACCAAGTCATCAAACAGATGAGAAGTGCATGGGGGCAGATTCACAAGCCCTGAAACTATAGATGACATAGCACATTTTCTAGTTTCACCCCTTCCTTTTCTCTTTGTCCTCCTTCCCCACACTACTGATGCTGTATGAATATTCTAAGAATAAAACGTCCAGGATCTTCCTCTTCAGCAGCACCCTGCATTGGATAGCCTGCTCCACGACTCCTGTTTCTTATTTAGTGTGGTGGTGTCATTGCAACACTTGCCTACCTAGTGTATGTGTGAAAATGCCATCTTGTGATTTAATTTTGCATTTGTCTAATTTCTTGTAAGAATAACAAAATTTCTTATATTTATGCTCCTCCTCATGTTGCCTCTGCAAAATTTTTACCTGTTTTTCTATTGGATGGCTTATTTTTGTCTTGCTGATTTATAGAAATTCTTTTTTGATAATATGTGCTAGATATGTAGTATGTGATATACATACACATTTTAAGCCCCTAGTTCAATATGACTGAAATGACTCATTTAACTACAAAGATTAAGCTATTAACCAACATATTTAAAAAATATCCAAATTAACTATGTATTAAAAGGCATGTAAATAAGAAATTCTCGACGGTTGTAATTTCTACATCCTATACTTTTGGGGATTTTTTCTGAATTTGTGTCTTCTCAACTTACTACCTATCTCAAGCCTCCCAACAGTTTTCTTCCTTACTTAAATATTGAAATTTGTCTTGCAACTAATGTAAACAGACCAATTTTCAGCCCTGGGATCAACTCATCTTCCCATTAAAAAATATGCCCCAAATCATGTCCTTTTGCCATCAGTCCCATTTTTATTTAACTTCATTGGAAAAAAATTAAAAATTTATATTTTATACAGATATATACATAAAATACAAAACACAAATATGGATGTAAAATATAAAAATAACAGTTCTCTGAAAATGTTTTATTCTGTGATTAAAAAAACTGACTTAAAACAGGTGTTCTGTAACACATCTGTTATGCAGATTATAGGCATGATTTTATAAATGCTTACATATCTACTTCTTTATTTCATATATTAATACTATACCAAACAAATCTCACAGTAAATTGAAAACAAACCTTTTCAAAATGCACTTTTATATTTCCCACAGAGACCAATTAGCTTTATTATACCAAGACATTCCCAAAATTTATATGGAAACATTGAAAGATGGGTTATCAGAGAGAATTACAATTCATTCCCCCTGGATTCAATTATAGGATGTAAGTCAAACTGTAAGGCAATATGTTCAAAGACAAGCAAATCTCTTTGGATTTGATTACAAGATAGCCATGCAACATTTCCCCCCTTAATATTTTACCTGGAAGTCTTTCATTTATTTAGGAAGAATGCACACTGTTTCTTGACAGAGTGGATTTTTATGGTGCCTGAATGACCATTAATTTCAATAGTCTTATATGACAGATGCCTGAAAAAAAAACCAGAATTGCAATAAAACCACAAACCAGTGGTTGCTTTTTATAGTCAATTGCACATGTCTAAATTAACCACTGACACTTTCATTTCTGACATGATTTTATTCTTTTTGTCACTCATTTCTTTACTTAGTAATAAATTTTAGCATTGTGACTGAAGATCTTTAAAATATTGGGATGGACTGCTTTCTACAAACATAAATCCCATTAGTGAAGAATTGTAGATCATTTTAAATTATCTTTTGTATATTATAACCATTCTCTTTATTGTCACATAAAATTAAGATTCCTTGAAGCAATACATACTCAGATATGATTCTTGACCTAATCAACTTCAGAACAGTCAAGGTGAACACAGCATAAATATAATAAATCACAACAAAAACAATTTTGTACATAAGATCCCAAAACTGTATTTACTCCCTAGCTTTGTTCTTTCTCTTTCACAAGAGAAAAAGTATTGTAAGTTATAAGAACAGTCATTGATTCTCATGATCATGGATGTGAGATCGGCTTCAGCTGTAAATCATTGGGGTTAGATTAGACTGCAGGCTCTAGTTTCTGGGTCTCTGACTCCAGACCCTAGACTCAAGATTCAGGTGATTTCCATGTGTATCTCATCTTCCATGAGTTAGCAGTTACAGGGCTTATGGAGGTTTTATGTATCCCACCCTGCAGAAGGCTATCTTCTCATGATAAATCATGAGTGCTAAGCCAAGTCATCACTTGCAGCAACATCATTATATATATTTCCTCTATTTTCATATTCTTTCTATAACAAAAACAAATAATTGCATACCAGAGCAAGAAAAAAAGGCTTATTGTAAGAAATAGTTTTGTAGAAATACAGAAATATATTTGTGAGAAAAGTTTTACAATCCCTTAACATATTTTTTCTTTTTTAGCCCTTCTTTGCATAGTAACCTATTTTGTCATTTAAATGTGTTTTATATCCTGGTTTTTACCTTTCACTGAGTATTCATTTGAGTATTTTTCCATCTCATTAAATATTTTTCAAAAGCAAATTTAATGGTTTTATAGCATCCTGTCCCCATACTTTCAGGCAATGATTTCTATTGTTTGTTATAACACTGATGATAGCCTTGAATTCCATATATATTGTTGGCATGAGTTCTTAGAAATGTATAACAAAATCTTTGATATAGATTGAGAGTCTGTTCTCCAAAAAGATCATACCAATTTATATCCTTTCATATGAGAGTATTTATTTCACTGACCTGTAGGAATGTTTTCACTGCTAGACAATGTAACCTATCCCTTAAGTTTTTCTGGGAGGGGGAAATGAGCATTATTTGGCAATGTGCAAACAGCACATCCATAAAGGCTGACAGGTAAGTATTGCGTATCTTCCTCATTCTTTCATAGTTGCTATAATTATTGGACACTTTGGAATACCTTAATGCATTCAGCCCTCCTTACATTAGAATAATACAAAATAGTTCAGAGATCCCACTCACTAGTGTAGAATAAGAGATGAGAAAACATATATCCTTCTCAATATCCTAGGGATAATGAATCAGAGTTAAAAGATGTTGGGAGAAATCAAGAGTCTGGCAATTATCAATGCTGATTGGTACCACATAGTGGATGGAACAGAACAATAGAAAATTGAAGAGGACAATAATCCTTGAGATTTAAGTGAAAGGAAATCATTCCTGAGTGATTACTCATAAATGGGACTTCTAGAAGTAGATGGAATGTAGAAATCTAAGACTCAGTCATTTTTTAAGAATATTTATTTATTTATGCATACAATAGCTGGGTTATAGGCAAGAGGTGCAGGGGGCTGTGGTGAGAGGATTCACCAGAGACAGAGTGGGGAGCAAAACAGGCAGATCCACTGAAATACACTGCTGAGGGGAGCAGCAGGCGAGACGGGAGAGGTCTGCTGAGCCATGTGGGTCAGCTTCCTGGCCAGGCGGAGATGGGATTCATGCTACTGTGGCTGTGGATTGCTTCATAATGCTGAGACTTAACCCCTTGCACCACCAAAGAGGCCCCAGATTCAGCCTTTTTAAATGAGAATGGTAGTAGCAGGAGGTAGGTAGACTTCATGGTCCTAATAAGTGAACATGACTGAGAGAGACTAGTCCCTAAATGTGACTAATCAGAGTGACTTGTCACACTGCAGAGAAGAGATACAAATGATGGAAAGATTGACACTTGAATGATGCATTCTGCAAAAGATAAAACTCATGGTTTATTCCTGATGTTAGAGTAAAACTATTGCTATCAAGCATGGCATCATGATTGCTGCCAAGATACGAGTTGGGGGAACTTACACCAGGCCTACTGGATGGAGGGCTTCTAGTACTTTGTTTGCAGGTGGCAAAATTGACTCAAAACTAATATCACTTAGAACTATAGTGGTCACCATCATTAGCATTAACTTTTTAAAAAATGGGAGAAAAATGCAGGGCAAAAATGACAGAGATTGACATCTTTTCTTGAACACATGGGACAGATTATTTTTTATTTAAAATGAAATGTGTGTGTTTCTGGTTGATGACTGCATTAAAAAGATATGGTGAGTAGATTTGTGATTGACAAGAATGTTAATCACACACCAAGTAAGTTGTATTACATTGCAACAGGAAAACAGGAAAGGTCATGTTTGATGAGAATCAGCTTTGGAAGAAACTACAGTTCATGAATAATAACCTTTAATAGAGGAAAATGTAAATCACAGAAGTGTTACCAAGAGAGAAAAGTGAGCATCATTGTCTGATATGGTCGTCTATTAACTGATGTGATGGAAATGAAGATCTTTCTAGTGAACAGTCTACAAAAAGAAATTAGGGCAGCTGTTCATAGGTGACTTGTCTTTTAAATTCAGCTCAGTGAGACTTAAAGACAGTGATTTCTTAAATCAAATATGTGCTTTTAATTTGAGAAAAGTCAGGGTACCTCATTTAATTTCATTTTCCTTACTGACATTGAATAATATTTTTCAGCCTCTCAAATTTAAGCTATTACATCTTTGTCTCACAATTGTTTTTGAGGGAAATAATCCACATTCTACTCTGATTAAATTACCACTTAACATTTTTGAATTTTGAAATACAACAGATATGTTAAAAGATGCATGGAGTAGAAATATCAAATGTAATATTTAAATGCAAAGTGAAATCTCATATAATTATCGCCTAGGTCAAGAAATAGAATACTTCTGCACTTCAGAAACTTCTGCCCCTTTCTTATAAGGTTTCCATATCATAAACTCCTTCCTGCTCCATAAAACATACCACTCTCCTTTATTTTTATGATAAAGGAAAATCATGTTTGAGGTTGCTTCATTATGTCTTGTATTATCTTTTTTTTAACCTTTTTTTTTAAAGTAATAGATTTTTTTTTAAATATATATTTATTTATTTATACAAGCACTGGGTACAGTCAGAAGTGCGGGAGGGTGAGAGAATTCAAGAGTTAGAGCAGGGAGCAGAGCAGAGTGATGAAATACACTGCTGAGGGGAGCAGCAGGCGGCAGGAGAGGTCTGCGCACCACGTGGGACCCTCGCTGGTGGCCGGGGATGGAACTGGCGCTGCAGAGGCTGTGGACATCTTTGCAGCCCAGCGCTCAACAGCTGCGCCACTAGGGGAGGCCCTCTTTTGTTATCTTTATTTTTGTTATTCCTTTTATTAGAGGACTCCCTGTCTTTTACTTTGCTCATCATAAAGTTTCAGTTAAAAATCATGAAATATATATTATTCTTTCTTATTTTGTGCCAATATTGAAATGAAAAATCATTGTAAGAATAGCAAATTTGAGCAGGCACAAAAAAAAACCAATGAATTCAAGCTAGAACATTTGAAATTATCCAGCCTGAGATTTGAAGAGTAAAAGAGAATAAAGAAAAAGTGAGGGCCTCCCCGGTGGCGCAGCGGTTGAGCGCTGGGTTGTGAAGCTGCCCGCAGTCTCTGCAGCGCTGATTCAATACCGAGCCACCGGCGAGGGTCCCACATGGCGGGCAGACCTCTCCTGCCGCCCGCTGCTCCCCTCAGCAGTGTATTTCGTCAGTCTGCCTGCTCTGCTCCCCAGTCTGGCTCTGGTGAATTCTCTCACCTACTGCGCTTCTGGCTGTACCCCAGTGCTTGTATAAATAAATAAATAAATCTTAAAAAAAAAATAAAGTGAACAGAATCTAGTGGACTTAAGGGACATAATTAACATTATCAAAATATACATAGTGCAATCTCAAAGGCAAAAAAAGACTGAGAAATGGGCAGAAAAATCCATTTAAAGAAATCATGGCTGAAAACTTCCTAAATGTGACAAATTCATCACATCCAAGAATCACAATGGAATCTAAGCAGGATAAACACAAAGATATTCCTACCAAGAAACATTGTAATTAAATATTTACATATATTTAACCAAAGAATCAATTACATACATAAAATAAAATAAAGTTCATGACCCTATGGTTTCAGTAATAAATTCTATCAAATATTTTAAAAGGAATTAGCATAAATCCTATTGCAACTCTTTCAAAATGTGACTCTTCCTGTCACATTCTGGGAGGCCAACATTACCCTGATATCAAAGCCAAAGCTACCACAATCTTTGTGTTTCTTTCCTTGGGATGGAAAGCTCTGTAATTGTCCATTACATCCATCTTGTCCAAAATTTCTATTAAGACTTTTATTTCCCTGTTAATTTTCTGTCTGGATGATCTGCCCCTTTGTGTATGATAAGTTGAGGTCTCCAACAATAATTGTATTTCTGTCAATATGTAGTTTTACATCTGTTAATAGTTGCTTTATATAACAAGGTGTACCTGTGTTAGTTGCATATATATTAATAGCAGTTATATATTCTTGATGAATTGTTCCCTTGATCCTTATATGTTGTCTTTATTTGGTCTTGATTACCTTTTTTGCTGAATGATGATGATAGGAAAATAGAATTTTCTACAGTTCCCTCTATTTGTGGCTTGTAAAACCTTGCTGCAACCATTTACTTTAACTTTGGTTTTGTATTTTGGTTTTAAATGGGTCTCTTTTTACACACAGTAAAAATGGCTGAAACTTTCTAACACAAGTTGTCACTCTGTGCTTTTTAATTGTGAATTCAGGCCATTAACATTTAATGTGATTATTGTTGTTATTGTTACATTTTAAAGGGGCAGAAGAGGATGTTTGCACAGATACAAGTGGGTAGGGGGAAAGGCTGCATTTTTATTAAGGTTATCATTTATTCATTCATTCATTCATTCATTCATTCATTTATACAAGCACTGGGTACAGTCAGGAGCACAGGAGGGTGAGAGAACTCACCAGAGCCAGAGCGGGGAACAGAACAGGCAGAGTGACGAAACACACTGCTGAGGGGAGCAGCGGGCAAGACAGGAGAGTTCTGTCGCACCATGTGGGACCCTCACTGGCGGCAGCAGATCGAACGGGAGCTGCAGAGGCTGCCGATAGCTTCGCAGCCCAGCGCTCAACTGCTGCGCCACCAGGGAAGGCCCTATTAAGGTTATTATTAATATACACTGTTTATTGTCAATTTTTATGTTTTTGGATTTTGATTGTTTTATCTTTTATTATTTCTTTTTCTATTTTTTTTTCTGTTCATACTTCTGGATGAGATGTATTTCTCATCTGAATGTATTTCTTTGCATGCCCCTATTCTAGATTTTTGGTCAGTCGTTACATGAGCATTTTACTTAACTATAGTAAGTTAGGTAAGTAATAGTAAGTTAGACATAGTAATCTAAAAAAGTCCTTTATGAGCTCTCCAACATTTAACTATACAGTCTGTGTCCATCTCTTCCTCCCCTTTAGTGTTTTGTTGCTGACACATGATATTGCAAATGCTCTGATTTTGGGTTCCTATAGTCGTTTTGCTCAGGATTATGTTTTTTTTCCTTTTGTTGCAAAGGAACTCTTTTCAACTTTCTTGTATTAAAGGTCTGGTAATGATAACTCAGCTTGATAACTCAGCTAGCTTATATTTGTCTGGGAAGACCTTGATTTTATTTTTGCATTTGAATGTTAATTTTGCAGGGCAGAGTATTCTTGACTGACAGTTCTTGTCTTTGAAGATTGTGAATGTTCACTCCCATTCTCTTATTACCTAGAGAAATTCTCTTATTATTTAGTAAAATCTGAGGAAAACCTGATTTGGATGCTTTTTTAAATTATCTTCTTTTTCCTGTAAATTTTTTTATATTTGATTTTTGATAATTTAACAATAATGTGTTGATATAGGTCATTTAGCATTTAGAAATTTGTTGTTCCCTCTGCTTCCCAGAAATCCATGCTTAATTTACTCTATAGGTATGGGTAATTCTCAGCTATCATTTCTTTGAATAGGGTCTCTGCTTCCTACTGTCTCTTTTTACCTTCTGGAATACCCATTATCATTATATATACTCTTCTAATTATGACTGATATTTCTCATATTTTCATCATTTTTCCTATGCCTTGCTAATGAGCATATGGAAAAATTAGAACTCCTGGTAGGAATATAAAATGGTACAGTCATTTTGGAAAATGGTACAGAGGTTCCTAAAACATAGAACTACCATTATCAAATACAACAATCCTAGATCTAGCTGTGTATACAAAGGAAATGAAAGCAGGATCTTGATACTATTTTTGTACTTTGATGTCCCAATATTGCAACACTATTTCCAATAGCTGAGATATAGAAACAACCTAATATCCATTGATTAAAAAAAGATAAATGGATATAGAAAATGTAGCATATACATAAAATAGAATATTATTTGGCCATGAAAGAATGAGTTGCTGTTTTTATGATTGTTAGCCTCATATTAAAATGATCATTCCTTTAAATGCTTGTTTTAATCCTGTTTAGAGTTAAAATGTTGTTAGTCATAATCTCAGTTTAAGTATGCTGATTTGGTAGCAGACATTTAGAAATCATATAAGCAAAAACTTCCTTGAATATTTATCTTTGAAAACCATTGTTATATCTCAGAGGGATATGTTAGTAAGTAAATGATCCATTTAAATACAAATCATTGGCTTTTCTAGTATTGTTTAAGTTATTATATTTGTGACTAAGCTTCTTGAGAATTCTGGAGAACTCACAAATGATTTAATTGTTAAAAATGAGTTGTGATAATGAATTATTTTTATATCTATTGGAAAGGGAAACTATATATAGTGTAACATATAACATATAATAATAAAGACTAAGTGTAAGGAATTCTGTGTTTCACTCTGATAGGTAACTAACATGATTAAGTGGTGGATAACGAAAATATTTTTGACAGGAAAATAATTGGGCATTCTTGGTACAGAAAGCTTTTTTTAAAGTTGTATCAGGCTGAATTCTGTATTCAAGAACTTAGAATAATTAGAGTAACATAATTTCCAGAAATTACACTTGAGAAATAACTTAATAGTATAATATGTGAGAAAAATATTTAAAAACACATGAAAATTATAATGTTTTCCTTGAATTGATTTTAGTGTTATATTTCAGGCACGTTTATTGGCCTATATGCTACACAAAGTTGATAATCTAGGCCTTAAATTGCTGCAGCCATAAGGGAAAGAAGAAATGGAAACATATATTTGGAGTTTACAATTTGGTTTTAATGAAATCATCTGGCTGAGTGTAAAAGCAACATCTGCATCCTTGTCTTCTGCAGGAAGCTGTGGCTAATTTTTGTGCAGAACAAAGAATAGAATAATTAGAGTGTTTGATGAGTTTTTTAAAGATATTTTCTCTCCGAAAAGAGAACATATAGTTCTCTGATCAGATGTTGGGCAAACCTGACTTAATATCTGTGATTTTCTCCACAACACTGAAGCAACAGAAAAGGAATTGTTTTCCCACTTTATTCAAGATCAGCGCAATTATCATTGCTCTGTAGCCTTTATCTATATAAATATATATATTTGTGGAAACACTTCTACCTTTTATAATAATTAATGGAATATCTTTTACACTGAATTTGTTTCATATATATATCCACACACGTTCCTTATGTTTCATATATATATATATATATATGAAAGGCACATATTTCATTAACTTATTATTAGTTATCACAACTTCCTATAACCAGTTGCTAGCCGTAGCCGTTTTGACATTTGGGCTTGATGATTCATGATAACCCTGTGCATTGTGGGTAGCTGAGCAGTTGTCCTGGCCTCTACCTGCTATTATAGATGCCAGTAGCTCCCCACTAGATGGCGGTAGCAGCTCCCCATGCCACAACTTTGGTTGTGACGCCAGAACCAATATTCCAAAGTCAGAAGTACCCAAGGGAGCAAAATCACACCCAGCTGGCCAGAGAGAAACCCACACGGTGCAGCAGACCTTTCCTGTCTCGCCTGCTGTGTCCCTTAGCAGTGTATTTCAGTCAGTCTGCCTGTTCTGCTCCCCACTCTGTCTCTGGTGAGTCCCCACCCCCTGCATCTCTGGCCTGTACCCCAGCTCTTGTATGCATAAATAAATAAATTTTTAAAAATTTAAAAAATTAAAAAAAAAAGAAAATCACAATTCAGTTGAAGTTTGAATAAGTTTGAATAACATTTCAAATTCATCATGTAACCATCAATTTGTTCAGCATATACTCTGTAACAAAAATGATCCAATGTTTTTGTTTTTTGAATACAGGAGACACAATCATTGCTTATTTTGAATGTAAGTACCTGATAAAATTAATTTGATGAGCCTAAAAATCTTACAGAATCAAAACAATTGTCCAATTTTTTTATCTTACACATTCTTTCCAATTTGTTGTGATTGTATTATAGTTAGTTTCATTTTCTGCTATGTGTATACTGTTTTGGTTTCTTACCACATTTGGGTTGGTTTTAATTATTTACTTATTAAGGAGCATGTGTACTGTGAAAAATAAATTTCAGATGTCCTGATTCACTATGCAGCCTTTTATGTGTGGATGTACCAAAATAGGCCTTTTATGTGTGGATGTACCATAGTTTATTTAACTATTCTTCTACTTAATGGCATTTTGATTGTTTCCAATATTTTTAAATACAAACAATGCTGTAATGAATAACACAGGTTATACACATAGCTGCAGTGGAGTTTTGTTTGATCATGTCTTTCTTCCCTATTTTTGCTATTGAGATTTTGGATCTCTTTTCCAAAAAGATATTTTTAAGTGTTTTATTATTATAATGTTTATATCTATATCTCCTTATACTTCCTTTACATTTTTGCTTCATAAACATGGTTATTGCATCTGAGGAACCCAAGTCAAATGCGATGCATGATATTTCAGGTCCAACTATTAATATACCCAATTATAAAGACTTTACCACACAGGTTTCCCAGGGAAAGCTGCCATCCCACACTTACTTAATGCATTGTTGCAGTTTCTAGAGGTAGCTGTAGTCAAACACTCAGCTCTTACTGCCTCTTCTTACTGCCTTTTCTTCCTTCCCCCCAAATCAACACTGATTCATCACAACCTCCCGTAGGACTCAATTCGTATTGTTCTAATTCACTAACCCAACACCTGGCATCAGCAGACAACATACATTTTAATAATTGATGTATCTTCTTTTTAAATAATGTAAATGATATGTTTGGTTTCTACTGTGTCATAAATATAATTACATTTTGTAGTACTGGCTTTATTTTTTTTAGTTCTAGACAATAACATAAGCATGTATGTGAGTACGTGTGTGCTGTGTGTGTGTGTGTGTGTGTGTGAGTGTTGTATTGATTAGTATTGTAGTGATACTTGTTGAATACCCTGTCTTTTTTCTTATTTAATCTTTTACTGTCATTCAAATCTGGTATCCATTAATAACATCCCATTACAATTACATTATTATCTTTCCTCTTTTTCTCTCCCTCTCATTTTTATTTGCAGACTTTGTCACAATATGTGACATTTCTTCATTAGTCTTCATTTGCTTATTTTTGTGACATTAGAGTGTTTTGCAAAATTCCTAGTTTAATAGTGCCCTCTTCTGCCAGTAGGACAAAAGTCAGGTAATTTGATTAAGGTGGGTGTTGAGGGAGGGTGAGAGAGGTATCTCAGTTTTGGTGATGGATGGCAAGTTAATTGTTCCTCGTGATATGGATTGTTCTTCATGATATTCTTATCTTAGCCAACTTAGACTGTTACTAAAGATTACTAGAGATTGAGTAACTTGAAGAATGAACAACTATTTTTCACAATTCCAAAAGCTGGAAGTAAGCGATCAGGGTACCAACACTGTGAATTCTGGTGAATACTCTCCAAGTTGAAATAGCTGACTTGGATTAGATGACCTCTTATAGCTACACATGGCACAAAGAAAGCTCTTGTGCTATTTTATAAGAATATATACCCTATTCATGACCTAATTCATTTTCAAAGACTCTACCTCCTAACATCGTGTCATTAGGTGTTAGGATATTTTAGGGGAGGATTTGGTGTTTTTAATTTTTTTTAATTTACTTATTTTGAGGTTTCAGCTATATTTTCCTTCAATTTATACTGAGATTTTGGTTTGAAGTCAAATTTTATTTTCAATTCTTGTTCTCCTATTTCATAGGGAGGGACATTGAGAGATTGTCTTCTGCTACCCAGAGGTGCAAAATCATTATGTTATTTAAAAAAAAAAAGTCATCAAATGCGTGTACTGGTTCAGAGTTTAGTCTGGTATCAAAGAAGAATAAATTTAAGGACTTGTAGAATAAATTTTATGGACTTGTAAATAATAGACTTTAAGAAATACAAATCAAAAACATGGTTAACAATTACATGCATAGTCCTAGTAATACAACATCACTGCTTATAATATTTAATCATCATCTTTGGTTTAGTGCCCATATGAATATGGAAAATGTATGCAAAGAAAAATAAGAATAATTCTGGAGAAAACCTGAAATGATTACAAATTTTGACACACTCTGAAGTATTCATGTCATTTTGGCAGACCCTGAATATTTGCTATCCAGCCTCTACATGAACAACTCAGGTGACAGAGTCATCTCAACATGTAACTCAGATGTTTTGCAATATCTTTTATTTTTAAAATAACAGTATTTATTTATAGAATAATAAATATTCTATTATTTATTGCAGTTTCAAGTAATGAGAACCTTAAATACAGTTAATAAGTACTTATAAATTTATATATAACTTTCTCTTCCAAAGGAATTATAGAAATGATAATAAAAGATATCATACCGATTTAGTTCAGTATATAACATAGTAACTAGCAAAATATGCAGTAAGTACCTGTTTAAAGCATGAATTTTTGTTAGGTATATAATAAAAAATCTTTAAACATGCCAGCCTATAAAATAGAAGACAAGCATGATATAAGCAAATATGATAAACCTTTAACTGACTTTCACATGATGAAAGTTTCAGCCCTTTTATCTTCACCATCAAAATGGTAATTCCAGATATTTTAGTGTCATCCAAAGCCTCAGCACAATAAAATAAACTTTGTAGTCTAACCAGTTAGATTAAATTTATTAAGTTTATTGAGCTTTATTGAGCTTGTGTATTGGAAAAAATAGTAACTTGAAAGGTTATTGTCAACATCAGCATTTGTTACAATACTAGGTACATGGAAACTGCTTAGATTATTATAACTACCTATATTCTTTTTAAGCACACACTTTTTTATTTTTATATATTTCTTACATCATTTTTCATTTTTGCACAATGTATGCATTTTCATACATACATATTCATACATACATACATACATACATTCATACATACAAACATATATACATATTCCCCCTCCCCCCTCCTCCCATTTTTACAAAGCACTTTTATAATCTGTTCCCTCAGTTAATTATCAACTTATCTCCTGGCCAGAGTTATTGCATAGTGGCTTGATCGCACTTATTATTTAAATATAAAACAGAATTATAAATATTATACATGAGGAAATTATATTCTACAAAAATTAATTGGACTATTTTTGGTCATGAATCTGCATATTTTGTAGTTTACTTAGCCCTGATAATGCCCTTAGATACAACACAAAAATTTCTGCTAAAAATTAATATAGTTTTTACTAAAACACAAATTATGAAACATTAATAAGTACCTGCACTGTATTTGAACACATGTTTGTTAGTAGTTATTCCAATTTTTCTAAAAAATGAATATATAAACAATAAAAGCCTCTTAGAAATCTGGAAGTATTTCCTCAATGGAGGCATGGCAGTTTTCCTTTTTTTTAGAATCTAGCATAATAATCGACATGCTTATCTCTATCTGGAACATAAGCTCTAAATACTTAACAACTGTGGAAAATGTGAGCACACTGAGTATTATATTGTTGACCTATTTTCAGTTTATATCCAGGAAAACAACATGTTATATCTGATATCATGATTTAATAAATCTCACTGAATTCTGAGCTATAATAAAGTATTGCAATTAAGAGTATTATAAATTGCTCTGAATATTACAATCAGGAGCAGCTATTATTTCCTTTAAACTCATCAAATAATATTTTTAATTTCTCATTTCTTGAGATAAAATGATACATATTATTCTATTCAATAGAAATTAGAAAATGATTTCAGTTCTTATCTTTAAAAAAGAAACCATGTTGGGGCTTCCCTGTTAGAGCAGAGGTTAAAGACAGTGCTATCAAGCTATCTCCAGCCACTGCAGCATGATTCAATCCCAAGCTGGCCAAGGGGCAACCAGATGGTGCAGCAGGCCTCTCTTGCCTCAACCACTGCTCCCCTCAGCAGTGTATTACAGTGGATCTGCCCGTTCTGCTCCCCTTTCTCTCTGGTGAATCCTCTTACCCCCCACCCCTCTGACCTGTACCCCAGTTCTTGTATGCATAAATAACTAAATCTTTTAAAAAAAAAAAAAGCTCCTTTACTAAAAAAAAAAAAAAGAAGAAGAAGAAACCATGTTGAACCTCACGATGTTTCCAATGATATGGACAGTACTATAATTAAAAATAGAAAAGAAGTACTAAAAATTTGTTACCCTAAGTAGTCATTAAAAACAATACAAATGAAACTGAAACCATTTCAAATTTGTGCTGTTCCCCAAAAAAAGGTCTGGATTTACAAAACATATTGAGTAATAATACTATGAGGACTTATAGACAACGTTTTGGATTAATTTTCCATCACCACACAACAGGACTATTGCCAAGTGCTATTCAAAATGAAAGGAAGTAGAAGAGAATATTCTACAAAAATCCAGAGCTTTATATGACATTATGATCAATAGAAAGTATATATTTGTCAAGAATTATGTGATTTATAGACGTATTTTTAAAACTGAATCTTTTTTTTAAAGAGAGAAAGGTATGCAATAGTGAGAATGTCCAAAGTATGACAAAGAATAAACTATCAGAAAATGAAAAGTAGTAAGCTGCATTTTATGTAATGCTGATTAACATGAGATGTTTTATCTATATTTAGGTTAATTTTAAATCTGAAGTTTTAATAAATATTAATTCAAGGTTTTCTGTAGCTAGGAATATATTTGGAGACCCTCATTCCAAATAGCAACTTTGTTGTTTTTTTTTTGTTTTTTGGCTTTTTTCCCAAAGATTTATTTTATTTATACAACAGCCGGGGTACAGGCCAGATGCGTGGGAGGGTGAGAGGATTCACCAGAGAAAGAGCAGGGAACAGAACAGGCAGACTGACGGAAATGCACTGCTGAGGGGAGCAGCGGGCGAGACAGCAGAGGTCGGCTCGCCATATGGGTTGCTCCAAGGCTGGCAGGGATCTAACCAGTGCTGCAGAGGCTGCGGACAGCTTCATAGCACTGCACTCAACCGCCTGCGACACTAGGGAGGCCCCAACTTTGTTGTTTTTTATTGATATTATCTTGTTGTTCCTTTTCCCGAGATCTTAAATTTTGATGAATGTATGAAAATTTTCATGGCCCAGAAGAACATATATAGATAAGTGACAATGATGAGGTATAACCTATTTTTGGACTGGAGTCCTAAAGTTTATTGTGTTTACTTTGGTATTTTCATCAATTCTTTAAGGCTTCTCATCTAGTAAACTTAAAGTTGACATTCATGGCTTTGAAATAGTGTATATAATTTGGATATATTTTTAAATCCATCCTGTGAATGTAGGGTACATAACACACTGATTTTGATGAAAATAAAGATTGGAGGAACATGTGGCAAAAAGAAAACTATTTTTTAGAATCAAAATCAAATTGCCCAATTATATTATCTTTGTTTGGCCCAGCAGTGGAAAAATGTAAATATCAATTAAAAATACAAAAAAAAAGTCTTACCAAAGGAAGATATATATACTATGTTATTTTTGAGGGAATAAAGCAGATATCCTTGTGATGATACCATTTCCAGTCATTAATATTTGAAAAATGTGCATTGCAAGGATAAGAAGGACAGAAGCTGTAAGAGCTATAGGGGAGGGAAACATGGTCCAATAGTACAGGGATTGCCTTTGGAGTTAAAAAATTCAGGTTTATTCTGACTTCTGCTACCTAACAAGGTAATATTGGAAGCATATTTTTTATATATAAATTTTATTTTTATATTCCCCATACAATTGCAACCCCCTTATTTTGACCCCAATCCCTCCCCTCCCCGCCCCCACCCCCCATAGAGTGTCTCTGGTTCATAGTTTGTTGATTTTGATTTTCACTTTCTTATAGTTATTCATTTTCCTGGTCCCTTATTTAAGTTTTCTAGATTCCTGCTATGAGTGAGACCATCTGGTATTTTCCTTTTTCTTTCTGGCTTATTTCACTGAGCATGATCCCTTCCAGTGCCATCCATGTTGCTGCAAATTGCATGTGCTTATCTTTTTTGAATGCTGAGTCATATTCCATGGTGTGTATGTACCACATCTTCTTGATACAGTCATCTATTTTTGGGCATTTGGGTTGTTTCCAAAGCTTAGCTATTGTAAACAGTGCTGCTATAAACATAGGGGTGCGGGTGCTCTTTGGAATTGATGTTTCTGTGTCCTTTGGGTAAATACCTAGGAGTGGAATTGCTGGATCATATGGAAGCTCTATATTTAATAGGTCAAGAAATCTCCACACAGCTCTCCATAGTGGTTGGACCAGTTTGCACTCCCACCAACAGTGCAGGAGAGTTCCTTTTTCTCCACAACCTCGCCAACATTTGTTGTTGCTAGTGTGAGATGTGAGATGGTATCTAGTGTGAGATGGTATCTCATGGTAGTTTTGATTTGCATTTCCCTGATTACAAGTGATGTTGAACATTTTTTCATATGGCTGTTGGCCATTTGCATTTCCTCTTCAGAGAAGTTTCTTTTTAGCTCTTCTGCCCATTTTCTGACAGGATTATTTTCTTTGTTGTTGTTGAGTCTCATCAGCTCTTTGTAGATTTTTGTGATCAGTCCTTTATCATTAGTGTTGTGTGCAAAAATGTTCTCCCAGTTGGTGGGGTTTCTCTTTATTTTTGTTATTGTCTCTTTTGCTGTGCAGAAGCTCTTTAATTTGATGTAGTCCCAGCTGTTGATCTTTGCCTTCACTATCACTGCTTTGGGTGATGTGTCTGTAAAGATGTCTTTGATGTGCATATCATGTAGTGTTTCGCTTATATTTCCTTCTATGTATTTTATGGTTTCAGGTCTTATGTCTAGTTCTTTAATCCATTTTGAGTTGGTTTTTGTGTATGGTGAGAGGTAATAGTCAAGCTTCATTCTTTTGTATGTAGTGACCCAGTTTTCCCAGCACCATTTATTGAACAAACTTTCTTTGCTCCAATGCATATTCTTTGCTCCTTTGTCAGATATTAGTTGCCCATAAATCTGTGGGTTTATTTCTGGATTTTCTATTTGATTCCATTGGTCTGTGTGCCTGTTCTTGTTCAATATTGGAAGCATATTTAAGTCTGTGATTCATGATAGATGCCCAACTCCTAATCTCCAGAACCTGGGAATATATTTCCTTCCATGACAGAGGCATCTTTTAAGATGTCATTAAATTATGGATTTTGAGATAGGAGGGTATTCTGAATTATGTGGGTAGGCCCAATGTAATCAAAGGCTCTCCTGGTAGCAGGTGGGAAGGTCAAAAGCCACAGGAGTTGGGACAATAAGAGCGGAGATTGGAATAATGTTTTTTTGTAGATGAGAGAGGGGCACAGGATATGTCCAAACTTTAGACACTGGTGAAGTCTAAGGGCAACAGATTCTCCCATGAAACCTCTAGAAGGAACACAGTCCTACTAGAATCTTCTTTTTATGTATTTTTTTTAGACTTCTTATCTCCAGGACTGCAAGAAAATAAATTTTCATTTTCAGACCACTAACTTTGTGGTGATTTTTTACAGAATTCATTGGAAACTAAGACATCATGTGTTCTCATCTGTTTAAATGATTACCTACTTCATGAAATAATGCATTTCAAGTGCTTTCAATAAAAGTAATCTATTAAAATGGGGAATTATTTTTCCTAAAAGATCATACATATATGAAATCCAAAGCAGAAATATAGAGAGATTATCAAAAAGAATGAAAGGATCAATAAAAGATTTTTCATAGGATTATAGCACCTGGAAGATTAAAAAAAAATGAGACAAAAATTGTGCAGAGTATTTATGTGATGAGTGAAAATCATCAGGCAGAACCAATTAGCATAGCAGAATTGATATTGCATATTTTAAGGGGGGAGTGAATGATATTTTTTTTTCTGAAAAGTACCAGGAGGAATTAATGTTGACAATTTGAATGTGATTTTATAGATTTTGAAATTAATTTTCCCACAGGTTCTAAAATTATGATGCTATCTTGACAAAAACAGATCTGTTGCATTGCCTTAAAATAACAGTACATGATAAAATTAGAGACAAATTATACATAGAAAATCCATTTTATCTCAAAAGGAAAAGGAAATTTGCAAGTGCAAAAACTGACAGCTTATTGCCTTGTTAAGTATGGAAATAGACTCAATTGAAATAGTTTTTTTTTTTTTTACTAGATTAGTTTTCTATGTTTTTAATACATCAAATAACTCTAGGTCCAGTTTAACGCAGGTTATCAGAATCTGTAGGCATCTTCCCTAGATAAGTTTTATGATTGAACTTTTCTTTTTATCTCTACTGTGATCTGATCCTAAATCTGCAATTTCTTATTGGTTATTTCTTAATGTTGATCTTAAAGTTTTATGAGATGTATACCAAATATTAAATTAATAGTAATCACACGCAATGTAACTGCCATAGTTTCCATTATTTCTTTAGTAATCCAAACTAAAAAAAAAAAAAAAACAAAAATATCTTATTCTTTTTAGTTTCATTTTTCTGTATCATACTTGTTGTGAAGTCCTATTGAATCCTTTTCTATAACTCTGTATCTCTTAGTCCCCAGGCCACCTGCTAATATCCAAGGCTTAATTCCTACCATCTCAAAATTAGAATGCTTGAACATTCATAGAACTTCTTGATATTTATATAGCTGCCAAATTCCAGAGTTATTTTCTTCTAATTTATAATGTACAGTCTGCCTTAATTATTGCTTTCATGGTGTTCTTCAAAACTAAAACTCTTCTGAAATATTCTATAGCTCAAAAATGTTTGATAGCTCATTGAACTTTATAGTTCTGTGTATTAACATCTTATTGCACATGAATGCAGGTTTATTTTATGAATCAACACTGAAAATTTGCCTCTACTAGTACTTTCTCACTGGAGCCTCAATAATTTTTCCTATTTTGGTCAGTTGGCACATTATTTATTGGTAACTGTTAATATATGTGCTGATAGTGAATTTTAACTGATAAGATCATATTGTAAGAGATCTAGAAGTATGTTAATATTATTTTAATTGGAAATAACTTCAATAGGAAGATTATTTGTATTATCCAGATGGTTAGTACAGTATTCATAAAGATACTTCTAAGAGAAGTCAGGAGGGTTAGGGATAAGGGAAGTTACCTATCAATGGAAGTAGAACTGAGAGATTAAAAAAAGGAGAGGAAATAAGATATATGGACTAAGAGAAAGAAGGAGGATGGACAGAGGAAGGAGGGAGGGAGAACTAGAGATTTAAGATATTAAATTACTGACTTCAGGGCCTCCCTGGTGGCACAAGGCCTGAAGCACAGCACTGTGAAGCTATCTGCAGCCTCTTCTGCACCAGTTCAATCCCTGGCTGGCCAGAGAGCTACCCACATGACACAGCAGACCTCTTCTGTCTCTCCCACTGCTCCCCTCAGCAGTGCATTTCAGTAGATCTGCCTGTTCTGCTCCCCACTCTGTCTCTGGTGAATCCTCTTACCACCTCCCCACACATCTGGCCTGCACCCCAGCTCTTGTATGCATACATAAATAAATCTTTAAAAAAATTACTGACTTCAAACAAAGAGGAACAGGGCATGCAGTCAGCCCCAAGAAACTGGAAAAAAGCAAAAAAAAAAAAAAAAAAAGTATTTTTCTCTATAGACTTCAGAAGGAACATGGCTCTGCCCACACTTGGTTTTAACTCCACAAATCCATTTCAGACTTCTCAGCTCTAAAAACATAAGATTTTGTCACAGCAGCAAGAGGAAGCTATTGTTTCTCCCAGTTTGTATTTAACTGATCTTTTCTGCTCATTGGATTCAGGTTCTGGAGAGAGAAACAATGGAAGTAAGGATGTGTCTTCTCAATGTCTCACATCACGTAACACAGTAAAGTTTTTATTTTTTTCTAGTATTGTTGCAAGTTGATATTGAATCATTGCTAGAAAACTTCTCCCTACACCCAAGATATAGAAGGATTTATCCAAGCAATTTTAGTGCATTTATGTTTTTAAACATTATATTTAATCTATGATCCAGTGAGAGATTAATTTTATTTATGGAATGACTAGTGGATCCAATTGTATCATTTTCTAAATGGCTATCATTAGTTCCAACACTGATTATTAAAAATTCAAATTTGTATCAGTTATTTAAGATACCATCTGATCATATAATGAATTTCTCAATATATTTGGGCTTATTTGGCAGATTCTTTTGTTTTTGAGGTAACAGGGTTTATAATGCCATATATATTTTAGGGGTACATGTTCACATTTCTATAAATCTATATTATCATTTCATGCTCACCACCAAAACCACAATAATTGTCCATTGAGTCCCCGCTCCCTTTTCTCCTATACATCAGCATCCTTTTCTGGTAGTCCCAGGTTAGCAGTTAGATTTCAAGAAATTATTTGGGAACTCGTCTAGTAACATCCTTTTCCTTCTGATTTATTTTATGTAGTATAATCCCCACCAGTTCCATCCATGTTGTCACAAATGCCAAGATTACATATTCTTTTATAGCTGAGCAGTATTTCAGGTTGGACGATTTTCCATTGTATTTTTCTGGACTATCTGTATTCATGTGTCAATGCTAAATGATTGGTTTACTCTGCCTCAGTGAGGCAGACCATCTACCAGATTGCCTACATTCATATGTCAGAACCATATTTACAGTGTATTTTAAGATCTCCATAGCTTTATGTTTTCATTTTAGAATGTTCCCTTAATAGAAGGACATTAGATATAGTAGGGCTTCCATATTAAAATATTCATGCCCAGTATCACCCTTCCTCTTGAAAAAGGGTCAATTTCTTCATAATTTAGAGCATTGTTGCATTATTTTACTCATTTATTTCTACATACCCCTTCAGATGGGCAAGGTCTTACACTATATTTTTTCAACCTTTGTTTCTTCAAATTAATCCTTTGGAATGTCACTCCTTTTCCCTTTAATCTGTTCAAATCTTAATATACCTAAAATAAAGCTAAATGTATGTCTTTGTGAATACATCTGGATATCAAACATTCACTGTACTGTCTAACTACTGGTCACATCTGACATTTATCTTCTCAACATAACTTGATTGTTTATGATGCATAGTCTTGAACTTGTGCCTATTAGAAGCAGTACACAATAATCCTTTTTAACAAGAACAGAATGAACTTCTTGAAAATAAAGACTATGATATATACCGTCTATAACTGCTCAGAATTTCAACTATAAATGCTCTGAGTATGTAATAGGTATTGAAACTTTATTTCTTTGATGTTTGTATCAGATAAGATCCTTTTTATTTTTTTTTTTTGTAGAAGTAGATGACAGTGAAAAAAAAATAGAATTTAACTGAGTAGATAACAAGAATGTAGCAAATCAATCTTTCATGTTTCCAGTAACATGCTGGCATTTATGATTATTCAAAAACTATTGATTGGCAATAATAAGGTGATACATCAACATAAACTTGCTAATGTAAGCATTATAGATGACTTTTATACAATAGTGTAAATAAAAATCAAATCATATCTAATGATATTTGAGTAAGAAATAACTTTAGTAGTACCTCTTGCTCATTTTACTAAAAGAGAGCAAAAAGGAATCTAAGTATAATCTAAATACTATCTTCAAAAAATGCTATCACTACAGGCTATCAAACAGACATACTAGTTAGTCAGGCAATTCAATTAAATTAGAAATTTAAACAAGTCATTCAAGTGTGTGAGGAGTTGTATGTAGTTATTTCTTTCCCATTACCATGCATTAAATGTGGAGTTTTTAACTATAGTTAATTATTAATTAGGAAAGAACACTTATCCATATAGTAAATTTAAATAGACTACCATTTGGAACTCTACTAATAAGTATAATAATATTCTTAGTAATTAATTAAAATATGTCCACTTTTTTTACACTTGAATCTGAAAAAAGGTAAATCAGAGGTATAATTCTCAGAGCCATTTCATTTTTTGGGAATACATTGCTATATATTAACAAAACTCCAAATTGTAATGTATGGTATAAAAGAAAATTCAATTTGAGGAGGAATCTTTCTTTGCGTTTATGTAGGATTTTCTCACAGAAACTCAAAGCTCTGTGCAGACATTTCATATTTCACAGAATTTACTCAAGAAATTCAAAAGCACTGTCAAACCCTAATTTTCTACTTTCCATGGATGATATGCTGTGCTAGAATGGAATGAAAACTCTTTCAAAGTGATGCCTTGAATCAGCACTTTTGAGTTTTCTTTCACTAAAATTCCCAATGAAATGCCACAGCACAGCTGACCCTCGCAGAATAGTTCTTGGCTCCCTGAGGTCTTTGATGGCAGTCCCAGATCTGCCACTATTTTTTTTTTTGGATCTTAGAAAGCTGGGCAGTCACGGTATATGAGATTGTTATGTAAACCATACTGCAGAACACTTGGCTAAAGGGAGATATCACCAAACCTAGGAGATGATGAACTCAAAGTAAGAGTTTATATGGGAATAATTTGAATAAAGTCCTCTAAGAGACCACAAAAATTCTTCAAGTTAGAGTCAGGTACTGCGTGTGAGGTGGGGGGGATATGGCAAAGGCAGGACAGAGATGTGTAGGCATGCATCAGCTCCGAGAAGAAGGATTTGTGGATGACTGAGTGCAAGCGCCAGACTGCAGTGTTGCAGAGCCTCTCACTGAGCCTCAGTGAGACCAAGGATGATTGATAGGACAGGCTCGCAACAAGATCAGATATGCCACTTAGGAGAGCACTGCTCCAAGCTAACTCCCAGCTATCCCAACAAAGTCTCCCAGCAGTGGCTTGTCCAGTACCACACTCTTCTCTGAGGCGTTCCCTCTCTGTCCTTTACAAAAAACCACGTTCTTACTTACCAACCTGAGAATGCAAAAATATAATCTTTTCTCAAGTCTCTTTTTCTGAGACTAAATTTAAGCTGCATCCATTAAAATCTAATAGGACCAACTTAACTGTCGTGAGGAAAGAATATAGTGAGGAAAGTAAGTTCTGAAACGATAAAAGAAAATTTTCAGATATGCAAGAGCATTGTAAGGAAGAAAATTTGTATGAAGATAAGTAAATAGATGTCTCTTAAGGAATCACTGGTAAGTAGGAGAAAGATTTTATATCATCTAAACAAGGTTGAAGATGTTAAAAATTCTGATTCAAGATATTAATTTTTTAAAAATTGTAATTCCCAAATTAAAAAATAAAACAGTAAAAAATAGAAATGAATGAAATCAAAAATCATCAAAGTAAAAGTTCAGCTTGAGGACTCCCATAAGCAACTGTTAAATATTTAGGGCAAGGAAGAAAATGTTGAAAGAAAATTAAAAGGCCACCTCTGCCCACAACCTGGAAACACTTACTAGTCCCCCATCCCCCAGGTAGGGGATGGTAAAGCCCTAGGAGAGCATGGAGCAGCCACAGCGGGAAGCAATTGCTGGAAAATGGCAGATTTCTGAATCATAAGTCAATTCCCCTGAACAGAACAAGAAATATTCCAAATGCTTTCCTCCTCCCAAGGGAAAGGCCTGGCTGATTGACGCCATGACTACTCAGGCCAAATGTTCTCCCCTGCCCCAGAAGTGCTGCCTGCATGGATAAACCAGCACCCCAGTTGTACCTGCAGAATGCATCCAAGGAAAGGAGCCCCCACAATTCTCTTGCAGCTGTTCTTACACAGTACTCTGCCTGCCTGAACCTCTTTCTGGGTCTAATTTCATTCTGTATTTAAATAAACTTCATGTTTGCTTGTGCTAAAGACACGTAAATTCTTCTTTGGGAACCCCTAAACCTGATAACAAAATAGTAAATTACTAATAAGATTTATGATGAACAAATGAACAGGAAATGTGGAGGTAATCACCATTGGTTTAATATATTTATAATGGAAATGAAGACAAAAGGGGGACTGGAGAAGAAATATCAACTATCAAATGAAAAGTAAGGAAAGATCTAGATTCTTGGATTAACAAGATGTACTAGGTAACTGAAAAAAAGCCTTCTCTAATTTGAGTCACATTTGTCTCCTGCTTTATTTATTTAGTGCCTTATTTTTTTTTAATTGCAGTAACTTTGCCCTCTAACATTATGCATCACTGAAATTCAGCATGCATGTATGCGGCATTAAATTTACCACTAAATATTCAATTCTGTTATGTTCTTCAACATACCATTGTCCCCTTTGAGTTAAATATGAATGTGTAACAGGGTAGACCCCAGGAAAGGGGGAGGCTCCATGTCCCCTGCCCCACCCAAGGAAGGGTGAAGCTGAGCAGGGAGAAGGAGAATTTGAGAAGAGACCAGGAGAAGGGTGAAAGAAGGATGGAGAACAAGAAGGAGACCTGGAGGAGGCACATGGAGCAGAGACTTGAGAAGTCATGCTTGCCTCTTGGCCTTGGGCTGGTACCAGGGACTTGGGGGACATGGAAGGAGGCCATTGACACAGACTTGGGTGAGAGACCTGTAGGGAGGTTGACAATGGTGGCCTTTATTTTGATTTTGATTTTGCTATTTTCCTCCCAGACTTGTCTGGCCACTTCTGCCCCTTTCCTCTGGGGCCCCACCAGGAGGTGACTTAGATGTGTGGCAAGTTTTAGGGCCTCAACAGTCCTGCTTTGGGCCAACCCTGTTTGGCTGGGCATTTACCCTGAGGGGATGGGTAACTGTAGGAGCTTGATTTGAAAACTAGTTCTTTGTCTCTTCTTATCTTCTCTTTATCACACACTAATTGTTTTAAAGTTCCTTTCCATTGAAGGTCTTACTAGAGTATGTTTTTCTTGATATGGTAGATGGCAGAACCTATTTAGAGTGGGCAGGTTTGGGGGTCCTGGGGTACCCCTCCTACTGCCTGGTAGCAAATGTGCCCTGCTTTAAATAAATTCAAAGCAAACATGGCCAGGTTAATGTATTGAGATACTGATTTATTTTGTTTTCATGCAGTTTTTTTTTTTCTCTCCTTTATCACAATAATTGACTTATCTTTGCCTCAGGCTATTCTGTGCAGCCATGCCTAAAGCAGAATTTTTCTGGGGAAACAAAATAAAATAAATAAAACATATAAGCAAGCAAGAATAATTCTTGCTTTGGCTTTTAAAAAAATAATTGAGAAAATTGTGTTCAAATGTTCTATGCGGGAAGGAAGAAAGGCTTATGCTTATGAGAGTAGATAGAAAATGGACACAGTGGGGAGGATAATGGAGGTATGTTGTGATATAGGCATAGTAAATATTAAATAACATAGGTGTAATAAAATTAATATGCCTGGTAAGAGGGCAATATTCAAAATATTTAAGAAATTCCATTTGAATAGCAAAAAAAACACTACTGACTATAAAATGGGAAAAGTACTTGAATAGACAGACAAATTGCCAGAAGAGCTCTCAATACATGTTTGGTATCACTAATACTGACGTAAATGCAAATCAAAATCACAATGTGATGCCACCTCACATCTATTAGGATGATATATATATATATATTTTTTAAGCAAACAGAGAAATTGGAACCTTTGTGCACAGTTGGTAACCTTTTCCACAGTCACTATAGAAAATAGCATGGAAGTTACTCAAAACATGAAAAATAAAATTACCATATGAATCAGCAATCCCAATTCTGTATGTATCCAAGAGAATTGATACCAGAATCTCAAAGAGATATTTGCAACTCCAATGTTCTTTGCAGCTTCATTCAGAATAATCAAGACATGGAATCAATTTAAATGTTTATTGATCCATGAAGGTAAAAAGAAATGTGTATTTACATACAAAGGAATATTATTCATTCTTTAAAAAAAAGGAATCCATCCATATGAGAGGACAGAAAGAATAGGCTGAGATAAAACAAAGAGAGCAAATACTGCGTGATTACACTTATATGAGGTATTAGAAAACAATCAAAGGTATAGAAACAGAGTAAAGAGTTGGTTACCAGGACCTGGGGCTTAAAAGGAAATGGGCAATTATTCAAAGGTTATGGGTTTCATTTAAGTAAGATGAATATGTTCTAGAGCTCTGTTATAGCATGGTACCTATAGACAGCAATTCAGTACTGTACACCACCTAAAATTTTGTTTGCAGGGTAGATCTCAAGTTGCATGGATTAGCCACCAAAAAAAAAAAATGCAAAGAGACAGGAGGACACTTTTGGAAGTGATGAAATTCTTGTTTCTCTTGTTTCTTGGGTGCTAACATATCTCCAATCTCATCAATTTGTACATATTAAATATACATTTTAATTATACTTTAATAAAGCTGTTTCAAATTAAATTTTAAAACTAAAACTAAGTTATTCCCTTTTAAGCCAGAAACATGTCATATATTACTATACTACAAATTGCAAATTAACAGCATTTTCTTCTGTGTTTCTTCCCAGACACACAAAGTTTAACTTCACAACTTTTCTCTGTTCTTCAAAGTCTTTTGTTAAATTAAATATTTCTCAATACCTTTAGTTCTAATTCATATGCCCTTTCCCCAACACTAATGTGTTTAACTTGTCTGAATAGCTCAGGGCTCTTAATAACTCTCTGCTTGAACAAGAACTCTTCCACTGGTATTTTATGAAAGTTGTTCTATTCCAAATCTAAACCTTGCAACATTGCCCAAAGGGGATATCTAGCCCTCACTTTCTTTAGTATTTATGTCCAGTTTCCAGTTGCAGAAGTTGCCTTTGCTCTTTGGGATTGATTTACTTTTTAAAAGCACCCGTATTTCACAGCCAGTCTTCATCGTCAGGAAAATGCTGGTCAAAATCATAATGAAATACCATCTCACACCCATGTGAATAACCCTTATCAAAATGACCAGTGTTGGCAAGTGTTGGTTAGGATGTAGACTGAAGTTCCTATGACAAATAGTACAGAGGTCACAAAATCAATATGCAAATACTTTTTTTATGTAAAACATTTGAGTCATGGCACAGCTTTCTTTTTTATGTCACATACACTCAATCTCCAGTGTCACATACACTGGTACTTATACTAATGAAGGAAATTGTATGTAAAATCAAAATAAATTTTAATTATGACTGCACAATTTGTGAACTCTTTGTATGTACTCAATAAATTTTGATGACTTGCTAATTTATATGCACTAGAAAAATTTTTTTTTACCTATGAACTTTATGTTGTAGAAATAGTCATACATTTTAAATCTTTGGAATACAACTAGATCTCTGAAGTATTCTTGGCTTAAAACTTGGAAAACGACCTTTGTAATCATCTAGTTCAAAGTTCTATGTCTATTACAATGAATATCTTAATTCAGTGTTTATAGAGCTTCTGCATGAACACTTTCGAAGATCAGACATAGCAGATAATGTCTGTGATTCTACTTCTGCTCATGTATCTTTTGTCAGTTCTAGACTTGCTCTCTGGATTGTTATGAAAAACTGAATGATAATAATCTCCCCCTCTCCCCACCATGTTTTTTTGCATAAATATTTTCTTTTCTCTCTCTACCTCTTGTCCCACTCTCTAGCATCCAAAAGCTTCATCATTCTGTTTATAAATCTTTGTACATGTCTCTTTTTCAATTGATTCTTAAATTGGAAAACCCAAAACTAAACACAATGCATTAATTCACTCTCAATCTATCATAAGAAGGACTAATGTGGGAATATCATCATGTTTTTTTGAAGACATTTTTAATAAGGTAACTGTAGGGTAGGTAAAGTATCAGGCTTTTCTGCCCTCTTGACATGAGATTCAATGCATGCCTGATGGTGAGCACCTGGAGTAGGGCATGGGCATGCATAGGTGGGTCCACCTGGGCTGAGAGACTGGGCTTATAAGGGCAGTGTCACGGGGATGCTAGCAGAGCAAAATAGACCAGAGGGGAATAAGCAGAGAAGAACGAGAAGGCTGGAGAGCCCAGGAAGAGTGAAGACTTGCCAGGAGCTGGGAGGCCTGCCAGCCTCCCTGGCCCCCCAGCATCCCTGTCTTCTGTGTGCCTGGTAAAAGCTGAATAAAACCTGAAAAATCCACTGAGGGCTCCAGGACTCGCCCTTTTCCAGTCTGCATAGTATCATTGAAAACCTGCACTGTGCCATCCTGCCACTACAGTAAACTAACCTAGGATTAATTTATGAGATACATAACTTTATTGTCCAGCGTTATAACAAGAAATCATTCCCCAGTGCTATACTTACATAATTTATTTATTGTTAAATAAAACGCAGACTATTATTACACATATTCTTCACTAAATACTTTTCTAGAAACTGATGATATAATAACACATACTTTTTTTCCCCTAAAAGTATTTATAAACCAGTAGGGGGCACATGGAAAACATCTAGCTTACACTAGACGGTGAGATAGTCATTGAATAAATGAATGAACTAATAATAATAATGCAAAGAAGAATTAAGTACCCTAATGGTAATATAGATAAAATGTTATTGAAGAAAATGTAAAAGTGAATTTGACTTTAGCTCCAATTTTTGAGAAGTCTTTGCATTTCGTTTTCTAAGCTTGCAAAGATGAAAAATTGAAACGATCACTATATGCATTATAATCTTTGGCTTATCTACCTCTATCATTTGACCATATTTGGGTTTTTTATTATATCTTTTTGATTTTTAAATTATTTTTAATTGAGGTAATAGTTGGCTACCCCCATCATGTATACCACAGTAGTGCACGGACCACCAAGTCACCTATAGCCCGGCACAATCGTCCACTATGTTTCCTTCCCTGACCTTGTTCTTTTATGACAGTGACTTTTCCTAATGTCTGTTATCTTAATTCCACATATGATATCTAGTATAACTTAAATAGCACATTTTCATTGACTGGATGAGTAAGTTATGGAGAATGTTGGGAAGTCATATAAGGTTGGGAAAATATTATAATTTACTTATGTGAGATAACAAGTTAACTTTCTACTCTTAGTGTGATGGAATTTTTTGCAGAAAAGTTAGTTTAAAAAGAGTGATAGAGCAATTAATGTCACATAATGGCAATTCTGGTTATATGCTAAGGATGTTAATGTGTAGATCCCTGACAGTATCTGAAAGACAGATGTTATATGATCAACATGGTCTTCTAGGAAAATACTCATCAATAATGAAAAGGATGCACTCAAGAAGTTCTAGATGAGATCCGGGATTTAGAATAATCCAAGACAGAGTGAGAAGTATCAGAATTAGGGCAATATTAGAAGAAGTATTTTTAAAAGTTGTGTTACCTGCAATTCACCTCAAGTAAATACAAATACACACTTCCCTGCTGACTTTTTAGCTGAAGTCTTAAGAAAATACATTATAAGGCCTCCCCGACGGCATAAGGCATTAAGACACAATCTATGAAGCTATTCACAGCCACTGCAGCATGAGTCAATACCCGATTTGCCAGGAGATACCCACATGGCACAGCAGACCTCTCCTGACTTGCCCCCTGCTTCCCTCGGCAGTATATTTCAGTTTATATGCCTGTTCTGTTCCCTGCTCTGTCTTTGGTAAAATCCTCTCACCGCCAACCCCCACACCTCTGGCCTGTACCCCAGTTCTTGCATGCATAAATAAATAAATCTTAAAGGAAATACATTATAAAAATTCACCCTGGGAATGTTCAAGATGATGACTTTAAAGGGAATAGTTTTCGGAAGTGTCATGTTTATACTCTACACCTTTCCCAACCTTCATGTCCTTGTAATTCTTATTAATCTTTCAGATAGCCTTCAGAAATTCTTCAGATTTCTCTAGATTGTGTACTCCCTTTGTACATGTAAAGTAGCCTTTCCATGCTAGTATAAAGTTTATTTTTAAAAATTATTAGTTTTATTTTTTCCAAGATGTTTTCACCTTGAAGGCAAATATTTACATTTTGATTTCTGTTATTATTCAATGTTGTGCATAGTAACCTACTTAGTAACATGGATCTTTTCTAAATAATTATTTGTATGATATGTACTCAAATATAAGAGATTTTTTTTCCTGTTGTTAATCATCAATGTATTTATTCATTCATTTAGTCAAGCATTTATTTATTCACTCATATACACAGGTTTAAACATTCCAGTATGCTGTGAACTGTTCTAGATGTTAAGGACAGACTTGATACCAGATAAACACATTCACCACAAAATTGTTTCTTCAAGTTTCTTGATATTAATTTCCTCTCTGGTATAGACACCCAGAAGAAACGGAGTTATTAAACCTTTATCCTGTTTCAATAACTATCCTAGAATTTTTAAACCCAGTGTGCCTATGTTGCCTTGATTTTTCCTCTGAGCTATAATATACATCTCTATGCAAAATCCCTAACAGAACAAAAAATTAAATATAGTACAACATAAATATTTTTATATAATAATTTCAAACAGGCTGATAATTCTTGCAAATTTTTATCATTATGTAATATATTTTTTAAATTATGTTATATAAAAGGAAATGCTCTCTAGAAATTTATTCTCAAGAGAAATGATTCAATAAACAATTTGAGAATAATAAAAACACTGCCTAACTGGGAAATTCTCATTTATTTGTTTTCTCTTTTGTCTCAGAAGACAGTCAAAATATCTGGCTGCTACATTAGCAGCTTATTAAGAGATCATGAGGCAAAGCAATCTAGAGATTTATTAGTGCATGGTAAAATCAGTGAAGGGTTTGTTTCAGCTTGTAATTCCAACCAAAGAAAAGTCAATCATTGTTTTGGCACAGAATATGAGCTTAACATGTTACTATGCACAAAACAGACATTGGAGAACTACTGAGTAATTGAATAATTCTAGTAATAAACTCTTTACTATTTGGATTAAAGTAGAAAAATTGCTCATTAATTCATTAATTTCAGGTAAATGAGGTAAATGTAGTTTGTAATAGTTTCTGCACCTAAGTTTAAAAAGAGCTTGCAATATCTGAAATTCTTCAGTCTTGTGTGAAAATTATAAAAGGCAATAACATAAACCTCAGATGCATTTATTATAGCAGCAAAACATGATGATCTTGCTGTAAATATGTTCATTTAAAATGTATGTACTCAAAGAGCCATTCCATCTCAATATTGGCTTACATAAAAGGGTTGCACAATATCTATTATCAAGAAACTTTGCTGTTTTTCACTTATTAATGTGACTCGGAGAACTTCCCCGTCTGTATATCAAGATGTGGGTTATCGATGTATCATAACTTATTTGTTTTGTCTCCATGTTTTCTGTTATAATCTGTGAATATTTATCTGTCTCTAACTCTTCAAATATGGAGAAAGATAAGAGAGCGCTAGAGAGAAAGAAAACAGTAAAAGTTAAACTGCCAGAACAAAATTTATGTACTTTTTTCATATAGAGAATTTTAATTCCCTCCCAAAAAGGATAGGAAATTTCACACTCCCACCAAAAATGTGTGATGATATCTACTTTATCACACATATAGCAGTGGATATTACTTTTTCTTTTGTGATGATTTAAAAAAAAATGATATATGTTACACATTCTTCTTTTTGTGTTGATTCTTACATACTTTTTAGTATTTATAACTGTTCAATTGGCTGTCTTAATTATGTTTTCTAATAGTCTTGCAATTAGAATGGGAAAATTGTAAATATCTTATATCAAGCTATATTAATTCATATAAATTTAAATATATTTTGAGGGTACTTTTTACATAACATTAATATTATTATCATTTACTTTTAGTATGATATTCAAGACAATGAATTTATAGTCTGACACAGAATTTGGATGTCAGATTTACTGCTTACTTACTTTATAATCTTAGGCAAATTCTATCTTCTTTCTAGAATACATTTTTTAATATGATTTTATTTTTGACTATATATAGAATTTCTTCTATAGTTATTAGCCTGGTTTCTATTTTTTTTATTATTAACTTTGTTGTTTTATATATTCCTAGGAATGATTCAGTTATATCCAAATTTTAAGCTTACATTATTATGCCCACTCTTTATTTGCAATCCTGCTAATATTTATTTATTTATTTTAATTTTTGCATAGAAGAACTGGGGTGTACACGAGAGTTACAGGGGTGAGAGGATTCACCAGAGACAGAGTGGGGAGCAGAACAGGAGGATTTACTGAACTACACTGCTAAGGAAAGCAGAGGGCAAGACAGGGAGGTCTGCTGTGCCATATGTGGATTATCTCCTTGGTCCGGGTTCAAACTCAGGCCATGGTGGTGATAGCTCTGAGACTTAATTCCTAGGCCACCAGGGATGCCCCCTGCTACTATTTACTTATACCCTTACTGAATTCTTCATTCTTTGTGGACTGATTTTTATTAGATTGATCTTATACCATGTGGATACAACTTTTTGTTTTTCTTAAGTATTCCTTCATGTAGTCTGCCATTTTGCTATTGACTCACATTCATGTAGAAACTCAATTAGATCTTAATTAACTCCAATTTATTAAGTCAATATTCAGTCATGTTTGTTTCTTTTCAAATATGGTGTTTTAATTTCTGCTTAAAAGGAACTTGACTTATGTGAGCTATGACTCTGTGGAGGATTTTGAAAATATGGCTTTCTTAAACTCAGTTACTTAAGCATATTCCTTTTGTAGGGATTCCTGGCTGTACATCAAAGCTTTATCTAAAAAAAAAATACATATATATGTATGTTGAATAACTGTTGTTTCTTCCTAATTATCTTGACTATTGATATTTTGTTGTCGAGAACCAGTGTTCTTATTATAGTTACAAATGGAATGATTATGAAGAAGAAAATACATAAACTTGTATTACAGCTATAGCAATTATCTGTCCCTGTTAAGTTCAAGAGTTTTGGGAGGCAAACCTATTTATTTTCTCTAGCCAGCACCTATCTAGCACTCTAGCCTGCTCAGAGTATCACAGTTTCTAACAGGAACCAGAGTCAGACATGTGTGTTCTTTTTTATTTCTCCTCAGTGGTCTAATGGGATCTGGAGTTACCACTGTTCCTGCAAATCTCCTGCTTAGTTGCTGCAGTAGGAACTCCCTCTCTCCGCAGACAGTTCATTATGTTTGGAAAATGTTTGAGGTAGGCTGATAATTAAGACTGCCCATGCTAGTTATAAGCAAATATTCATAATACAAATCTTAAAAATGCTAAAGAAGCTCTCTGTCCTTGTGGACCTTATTTGCCTTTTATTATTCACTGTCATTTGAAAATCCTTTATGAGGTAGCTTTGTTTGTAGTTTCCTCTGCTCTTATAAATAAATCATAATCCATCTACTTCCTATTTCTCATGAATATCTTGAAATATATGATCTCCTGCTTGCACATCATATGGCTTTCCGTCATAACAATGAGATTACTCTTTAAAAAGGTGCAAAACCTTTTATATCATTTCAAGGACTTGAGTAAAGAGGAAAGAGAAAGCCAATATGTTCATTGACTTTTAATTTAAAATAATAAATATTAATTATTGTTCATGTATCCCCCAATTAATAATACATTTTTCTTAAGCCTCTTGCATTCTTCTCCACATTTTTATGACTAGTGGACTGATCATTTAAACCTGTCTCAGAAGCACAGTAGAGATAAAGAGGAAGATAATCAAACAAGGGTCCTCCGAAATTGTGATTGGCTCACTAGTAATCCCAGGACAAAGACAAATAACATTTTTTAAGCATAAGGCTGCTCGAAAGATGTTTGCTATCAAGGCTTGGGCTGAGTATGTTGCAGACTGAGTATGTTGTGCTTATTTTGATACATTTATTTCTTAAGCAACTGTGACAATCAATTAAAATTTGCAGGATGATCTTTGATATATATATTATATATATAATTTATTTAAGCAGGTGGGTGGGTGTGTATAAGATAGTTAACTTGGGTTCAAATAGAACTGAATGTAAATCCTGGTTTTCACAGCAACTAGTTCTATGGCCTTGAAATATTTATTTAATATCCCTAAGCCTAGGTGACTCTAGTAGCAGCAGGGGCATCATCATCATCATCATCATCATCATCATCATCATCATCATCATCAATCTATTGTGAGGATTAAATGAGCTAAGTCATACAAAGCACTTAGAACACTATTTGAAACCTAGTAAATATTCAGCAAATTCTAGTTTACTATTATGAATATCAACAAAAGTTTAATAATTATTTAAGAACTTAAATGCTGCTTTTTATTTTACAGGTTTAAATTATTTTAGATAACTAATATATATAAGTATTCCATTATCTCTATAAGTATATGATGAATTTTTATTAAACTGTCCTTTGTTGCTTGACAACAATGCTATGTAACCTGAGAAGTGGTTGGAGGAGTGTACTTTTGGTAATTTAGTTTAGAGTGGTACTGTTAATACTAAAACCAGGATAATTGGAGCATTTGTCAAGTCATTCCAGAAGTTTCTGAACATGAGTGCCAGATTGTGCAAGGAGTCATAGAGAGCTAATCGAAACTGAATTGAAAAGAGAAAAAATAAGAAGTCCCACTGTGAGAGCATAAATATAAAAATAATAAAACTCTTATCTTGAACGAATTCTTTGGAAAATTTAAGATCACAATTTCTCCTGCTTTTGAGGATTATTCTGACAATAGATGAAGATGATTGTTGATTGATAGATAGAGGTAAATATAGAATTATACTTACAGATATTTTCAAACGGAGAACTAGTGTCTCATAGATTTTTTCATTACTATGAAATTATTTAAGCTCTTTTATCAAAAGGGGTATGAAAATAATAAACAGGGTAGCTATTGTATTTAGATTTGAAACTTTTTTGTGAACTAGAGTGAGTTACTTATGTCAGGGTTTCAGTTGTTTTATCTAGAAGTCAGTCACAGTGTTGACTATCTCAGAGATACGTTGTAAAATGAAATGAAAATTTCTCAAAGTATCAAACACTTTTTAAGTTGCAGTTTTCCTAACTTCCTAAATGTCTTCTTGAAGTTGAGCATCTCAGCTTCACCTCCGTACCTCTCTGTATGTTCCTCTGCTCTCCATTCAGCCCCCAGATTCTCTCATCATCATGCTCAGATTCTCTCATCATCTCTCATTTAGATTCCTCCAACAGACTCAAAAATAAGCTTTGGTCTTTGTTCCTACTACTCTTCCCCAAATTGTTGCCAGTTTTCTTTCTAAAATGGAGCTGGTAATTTAAATTGTATAATATATCTCTAGCCCACCTGTAGTTTGAACTCCCACTACTTGCTGCCATACACTTTCCCTTGTTAGCTGCACTGAGTTGCAAGTTATTATGTGAAAATCCCTGTAGTTTCACTATGACTGCATTTTTATTCTGTTTTCTCTGCTTGAAATAATTTTTTTTCTTCTGAGTTTGACAAAATCCATATGATCCATAGTTTAAGCTCATATAGGGTATTTTCTGATATTCATCTACTTATAGCTTTGTAAATTATTTGTGTACAGTTACAGTCCATTACATTGACTGTCATCTCTTAGATGCCACGTTTCTATTTTGAGGGCAGAAATTCCATCTTTTCAATTGAATTCCAAATAATTAGTATAATATGTAGTCGAGCATATTTGAATTTCTTAGTCCTAGAAATCAGAGAACTCTTTACTTAATTAATTGTATTAATACGCATATTCTGATTGGTTATGAAACTCATAATGATTCTCTTTCTGCATATCATGCTTGAAGTTCATCTGGTTGCTTTTGCCTTAGATCTGCACTAACATTTATCATTATTGAAAATTCAGGGAAAGAATATAATCACATTCTTTTTTAATACTAATGTTCTTCATATCACTATCACCTTTGTTCTTTTCTTATATGGGGTTTTGTTTATAAAACTAAGTATGAATAATGACACTTCTAAGTACCATTCTGGAGTTTTATCAGGAAAGATTGCTTAGCTGGGGAAAATAGGGAGGTTTTTATTTATAGCTGCTGTCTTTCGCAATGCAATTATCTAGTATCAATCACTTAACTAATAGGATGGTAAATTTAATCATTAACTTGCTTTGAAAGGACATGACTTTATAAGAACTGCACAGACAATTAGCAAAAGCAGACTACTTAGAAGTTGTAAAATAACAATAATTTTTTATTGGAAAAATACAGAATGTATGTTAATTTCTCCATCAGATAGTCAGTCTAAAAAAAATAATGCTTTCGAGGGACTCCCTGGTGGCACAAGGAGTTATAACACATAGCACTATAAAGCCTCTACAGCATGAGTTCAATCCCAGCCTGCCAGGGAGCTACCCACATGGAGCAGCAGACCTCTCCTGTCTCTCCTGCTGCTCCCCTCAGCAGTGTCTTTTCAGTCTGCCTGTTCTGTTCCTCACTCTGTCTCTAGTGAATCTTCTCACTCCTTGCACCTTTGGTCTGTGCCCCAGTTCTTATATGCATAAATAAATAAATCTTTAAAAAATTCTTTCAAAAGACAGCAAATTTTTGTTTGAAATGGAAGTTCTAAAAAATGGATTTTTTGAAATGGAAGTTCCAACATGTTGAAATGCAATTTAAGAAAATACAATATTTTTATGACTGAAAGAAATGATGATAAACAAACTAAAATGAAACAAATATGTCTGCATAACTGTGAATAATAAGCAATGTTTTTTCACTGACAGTCACAGGGTTTTCATGAACTGTATCTGCTAAATTCAGGCATTAAACAATACATGTGAAGATGGACACAGGATACTTACTTCTCTTCACCATGCTGTAAGAAGACAAACAGATATGTGAGGAAAGTGTTTGGCTATAACCATAAACTCAGTGAACAAATGAATACATTTTCCATGGGGGATTTCAAGTGTATTATAGAAAATCTTTTATAGGTGAAAAATAACAATTTAGAGATGTGAAACCACTTACACTGGAGGTAATAGCAGCAACATAAAAAACTAAGTTCACATAGATTAATGCATAGACTGAAATTGAATCATGTTAAGATACTAGCATTGACAGTGATACAAGAAACTTTATATCCTTATATTTTTTGTAAAATGAAAAAAGTAATCTTTTGGTAGATGATTTTGAATTACCAATTAGAATCAAATAATCAATATATAAAATACATATAGTGTTTTGAAACATGAATTCAGAGATTCTAGAAAACTCTTTTCAGATCTATTCTTTATAACATTGAGACCATAGACCCTGTGTAAAATACTTCATTTCTTTGTGCAATAGTTTCCTATTATGTAAAGAGATGATAGGTTTTGGATCTACTATACTGGGGTTGTGATGAAGATTAATTGGGGGAATTAATGTAAAGTATTTAATACCATGTCTTGCACATTACAAGATAATGAATGCCTGGATATTTGCATCATCACATCTTTCTTTGACATTAATCACAGATTACACTATTTTAATAAGTAAATTTAAATAAAGCCTATAAAACATACATTTATTTATCTAAGTGACTGACACTTGAGGCACATTTACATTGTTCTGTATTTTATTTTAAATAACTTCATGGTAATATATAGTACTTTAATTTGCATACACTTTTTTGTGGGTCAAATTTTTTTTAAGATTTATTTTTTTATATTTCCCATACAATAGCACCCTCCTTATTTTGACCCCAATCCCTCCTCACCCCGCCCCCCCATAGTGTTTGGTTTATAGTTGCTTGTTGATTTTGATTTTTTCTTTATTATAGTTATTCTTTTTCCTGTCCCTTATTTAGGTTTTCTAGATTCCTGCTATGAGTGAGACCATCCGGTATTTTTCTTTTTCTTTCTGGCTTATTTCGCTGAGCATGATCCCTTCCAGCTCCATCCATATTGCTGCAATGACACTGAAACACTAATTCAAAAGGGCACCTGCATTATTTTTATGTTTATATCAGTACTATTTACAATAGCTAAGTTTTGGAAACAACCCAAATGCCCAAAAATAGATGACTGGATCAAGATGATGTGGAATATATACACAGTGGAATACTACTTGGGAATCAAAAAAGATAAACTCATGTAATTTGCAACACTTAACCAAGAACAGAAATTGAAATTAAGAAAACTGGTGCACCAACTGGCAGTCACAGGTTGCCATTGCTTGAACCACATTCTGAAATTGAAGATCAAGGAGTAACCACCAGAACCTATGGCTCCAGAGTCACTACACACTGGCTTATAATCTCAATCTCTCTCTCTCTCTCTCTCTCTTTCACACACACACACACACACACACACACACACTCCTTTCTCCCCCTCCCTTATTTTAATTCAGTTTTCCACACATACCTCATATAAATATATCTGATGATAGAAATCTAAATCACACACAGAACCCTTGATGCAGTGAACTCAGAGAAGAGACTTACTGCTTTCTAATATCTGTAGTACTGGAAGTGACACAGTAAGGAGGTTGGGAATAGTTGATGAATGTTGAAATACTGAATATGCCACACCTTCCAGCTCTGGCCCTCTCACCCTAATTTGTGATAGTGATATTATTACAGTTTCTAACACCATACTTCTAGTATCCTTTTCTGATATCTGGAAAGGCAGTGTCTGTTAATGTCTGATATCTTCTTTCAGTTTGGTTTAATTTGTACTGTATGCCTCAGACACTCCACATTTTTGAGAAGCTGTTGCCTAGTACAATGATGAAATTATGGCAATTTATTTCTCTTTAGCTATTCTTTATATTTTATTAGAGTATAGAAAGGCTTTTCTCATTTATCTTTTCTGCCATTTCTTAGGATCTTTTTAAAGAAAATTATAATTTATATATTTTACAAGGAATCACCACTTTAATTTACTAAATTGTCAATTTGGTGACATTTAAAATTTTCTTGTATATGAGTGTGAGTTTTGCCAAGTAAAAACCAAATATGCAGCTTTTATCTACAGGTTCCTAATTTTGAAGCTAATCAGTATACCTTGATCAAAAGGGTATTTAGTCCTTTTGAAATGACATATTGATAAATCAGATCAAAAACTTTATATCAAAGTTTCTCAGTCTTGGTGTTATTGAAATTTTGAGTCGAAGATCATTTGTTACTGGGAGTGTCCTGCTTGGGAGGGTTATCAGTATCCCCTGCCTCCACAAGTAGCACTCCTAGATGGGACAAAAATGTCTCCAGGCATTGCCATCCCCTGGGAGCTGTAATTTTCCCAATGGAATCAATGCCTTGCATGTTATTTTACCATTTCCATTAGTTGAATAAATTGCACTTTTGAAAAGTTGTGAGTTCTAGAGTGGTATACAGTTAACACAATATTCAAGCTTAAACAATAGTTGAAACTTTGGCTCCACTTTTTAATTTGTGAAAATACAATATCCCTAAGGATTTGAGGGTGAGGGTAAAATTGTATGTTTGAGGTAGTTATTTCTTCTTCCCTTTTGTTTTATGACTGTTATTCCTGTTCTTCATTTAAGAAAGTAAATGAGTGTTAGGATGAAGTTTTAGCACTTAGCAAAATGTGTATGTGACTGTTAAATTTATTTTGGGGGTAATATATGGCTATTATTTATGCTGTATATGTATTTACTAGCCTGTAGCTGGCTAATGATTTGGAGTAAAGAAACCCATCTTATTGCATAAAATTATCCTAGCCATCACAAAAGAGATACAAAGAGAAATGAACTACATATAAAACAGTAGTCTAATATGCATTCATAGAGAAGTCAAAAACGGACCTGAAGTATTGGTATATGTACTCATTAAATTAGAAAACAGTACCCTGGAAATAGAGATGCATTTCCAAAGTCTACATATTCTAGGCATATTTTAAAATATCATTGAATAAAATAGTTATATATACTTGATGATATTTTACAATAAAATTAAATTTAACTCATACTTGTCAATATTAAATACTGTAGCAAAGCAAATTCTGTAGCTTATTAGTATTCAATGTTACAGAAATTATTCCCACAAATCCCTTTTATGGCACAAAGTTTATTTAGAAATGCTACCACCTTTCCTAAAAATTGTATATGTTTATTGCAGCATTATTTGTAATAGTCAAAAGTTAGAGATAACCTATGTGATTAGATAAAGCCACAAAATGGAATACTACTCAGCAACATGGTGGACTTAGAGCATTTTATATTTAGTGAAGTAGTCAAATGTAGAAACACACCATATGATTTTAATCATGTGTGGGATATAGAGAAATCAAACAAATGGATGATAAATTAAAAAAATAAACTTTCAGACTAAGATTGATTAGTAGTTAGCAAAAGGGAAAGTTTTAAGCGAGGTGGGTAAGTCAGGTAAAATTAGTTGATTGTATATAATGAGGATAGAATTGGACTTTTAGTGGCAAATTTAATGTGGTATATACAAATGTTGATTTCTATCACACCTGAAATTTATATAATGTTATAATGCAATGTTACTTCAAAATAAAATGAACCAGGAAAAAAAAAGAAGATATTCTTTGCTCCTTTGAAGTAATAGGCTGGAATGGGCAAATGAGTTTACCAGTGACTTCATATAGCAATGACTTTTATTTTCTAATTTCAACTGAAAAGAGATAGTTCAGTGATGTCTCCTTTCTTTGATTTTTTTTTTTTAATGTTCCTGGAGGTTTGCATTGCTGCCTTTACAACTAAGGCAACATTCACCTCCTCCAGTCTTTACTGAGAGGAAAACCTCTCTGGGAGAATATTTCTTGTTAAGAAAAATCTCTCCTTCATCCCTGCTAAGATCTCTGAGGTTTCCTTAGACTTTGCATGTACAAGCCTCGTTTACTCTACTTGCTCCCTCTTGTGGCAAAATCCATAGTTTTATTCCTAGGCTACATCTTGCAGAGCCAGACCAAGTGAGGACAGTATCTCTTTTATTTTCCCAGTGCTGTTCTCTCTAGCCCTGCAATTTTCTGCACACATTCACTAGATGTTTACAAAGACCCATTCTTGCTGCCATCAAGATTGTGCATAGGAGTCAGCCATGGCATGGATAGGGGGTGCTGACTAGATTAGACACATGGAGCCCTGGGGATGCCTATGGGTAACCCAAAGAATCAGCAGTGGTTTATGGGGGTGGTGATATTGATGGTGTCCCTGACATGATTCAGAGGAGCCACATCTCTTCGATACCTTACTTTCTGAGCCCCAACTGCTCGTTTCCCACCTACTCGCTATTCCCTAGTCGTGCAGTTCATGATTCTATGCTCTAGTTGGGATGAGAAACAATGGCCTCCTTGGCAGTGTCCTGAACAGCTGTGGAAGCCCAGTGTCCACTCTCACTTTCCTTTTTGGGAGAAAACAGAACAAGACTAGCTCTTTGGGCACTGAGCTTAGCCACTGGCCAGGATGGGTGATGTGGGACTGTTACTCTTACCCTCTCCCATTGAAAGTTCGATTTTTTTTTTTTTTTTTGCTCCAACAGTGTGCTAGAATTCTTTACTAGACTCACTGGTCTTCCACAAAGGCTCTCCAGGGATTCCCAGACTCTTGCCAACACAGACTGTTCGCAAGTCAGTTCAGGGCCTAAGGTCTGTGTGTTAATTACCTGGTACTTCAGTGGGCAAGACTTTTCCCAGTTTCCTTGGCATTCCTAGGAACAATGTGATGGTGACAGAACAAAAAGTGCTGTAGCTCAGAGCTTAGGTTATGGGTTTGTTTCTGAATCTATTATTGAGGCCTCTGTGGGTGAATCACATACATAGGTGCAGGTCTATGTTCTCAAAACAGCTCTCCTTGTTTTTTTTTTTTAATTAATTAATTTTTACATCATTTTTCATTTTTAAACAATATTTGCTTTCCCCATGCCCCCTTCAGGTGTAGTCCCCATAGTTTCCTTCACCAATACACCCGTGCACCATCACCTCAGTCCCCTGTGCTCCTCCCTCCCTCCCTCCCTCTGATCCCTCTCCCTCCTCCTCCCCTGCAGGATGTCTCTGATTTATAATTGTTTTTGTTCTGTTGTGATTTGTATTGTTATTATTCTTTTATGATGATGTCTTATTTGGTTCCCCTATATTCCTCCTATAAGTGAAACCATCTGATATATATATATATTTTTCCTTCTGACTTATTTCATTGCAGCTCTTCTTGTTTTATGGATGCTAAAGGAGTTTCTCTCTCTTACCTAAATGCCACAGTTCCCACAAAGGATAGATTCCAAATTGTAATTGTTGAGGGGAGGGGAAGGTGCAAACAAGGATGTCTTGTCTGGCCATCTTGCTGATGTCACTTCAATTCTCCCTTAAAATTTGTAACATTCATACAGCTGTATGTGTCAAAAAGCCTCAGAGTGGAGTGCTTGTCTTCCCTCTTACTTGCCTTTGATGCCCATTGGAAACAGTCTCTGCCAGGCAGAGTGGCCAGTATTTTGCATTTAGCACCCAAGTGGGGCTGTCTGCAGCTTTCTCTAACAGTTTGAATTCCCTTTTCTTCCATAGCCTCATTAAGAGTGCAGCATCCTTGAGGGACATTTAATGGAAGGGCCCCTATTAAAATGAATGCTCCAGATCTTGGGATCTTTGATCATATCTGTTTTACGGAGTGTTTTCCTATTAGGGAGAGGGTACAGCCAGAGTTGCAAGGCATTAATTCTTAAATATAGTCTTTGTAACTTAATTTGAAACAAAAATGGATGATGTTAATAAGCTTAACTTTCCAGGAATCCAGCTTCATTTAAAGCATTCCCTCTGGGGACGTATATCACATTTAACAGACTGCAGATTTGAAAAGTCATAACTTTATAAAAAAATTATAAATATTTTGTCTTGTGTTATGAATGTATTTATAAGGACTATAGTAATTTAAATATTAATCAAATAAACCAATGTTATTTAAAAGATAAAAGTGTGAATTACCAAATAGACAATTTAAGGATCAATATTAGTATCCTTTATATGTTTTCATTAAATCTGAACAATTATTTAATCTAATTTCCTCTAAAAATTTAAATGCAGATTACATATGCAGAATGGAAAAATGTCCACTTATATTTAAGCATTTGTCAAATCTTTGTTTACTGTATAGGTAAATGCATCATAATATGTATTAGACTCAGGAAGTTCCTGCTATTAATATGGTGATTAAAATGATTGTGTGAAGATTTTTGATAGTCTGATTAAATATACAAGCTGTATCTAAAAATTTCCAAGCCCATATTTTAGTCAGTTTTTTTATATCCACTGTCTATAAACTGTACATAGACATCTTATAGTCTACATTCTCCAAGTAAAATATGCATATATGTATAAGCTACCTCATATTATGATATGAAAATATATATCAGTAACGGCAATATTAGTTTGAAAGCATTTAAATTTAATATTTCAGAATACCAGATGCCTCCTTTGATATGCATTATGATTTTGCATTTTGTAGATTTTGATTTTGATTTTGATTATGATTATTTGATTTTCATTATATTTTGATTTTGCATTTTGTATATCACAAATAGAAATGCAACACAGTGCTGTTAGATTTTAATAGGATGCTTCAAAAGGATATCCTGAGACCACTTTTATTCATTAGTATGAAATAGCTCCATTAAAATATTACATAACTTTTAATTACTTCTCATCTCATTTATTTTGTGAGAATGAAATTAAAAACATGGTATAATTTATATAACACATATCAAAAATTGTGTTAGAGAAATTAAAATGATTCAGTATAAGTGGCTAAAATCAAACAATATAAAATTTCTAATGCAACCAGGAAAGACTTTATTAAAACACTGAGGTAATGAAACGAAAACAATGAGTAATACTACTATCATTAATAATAACAGTGGCATTGTACCTCCCTGATGGTGCAGGCAGTTGAGTGCCGCACTGTGAAGCTGTCCACAGCCTCTGCAGTGCAGGTTCAGTCCCTGCCGGCTGGCAAGAATCCCACATGGCGAAGCAAAACTCTCCTGTCTTGCCCGCTGTTCCCCTCAGCCGTGTATTTTGTCATTCTGCCTGTTCTGTTCCCTGCTCTGTCTCTGGTGAATCCTCTCACCCTCCAGCGCATCTGGCCTATACCTTAGTTATTGTATAAATAAATAAATCTTAAAAAATATTAATAGTGGCATTAAAAATAATGATGATAACAACTTTTTTTAAAGATTGATTTATTTATACATACAAGAACTGGGATGTAAGCCAGAGGTGGGGGGGGGGTGAGAGGATTCAACAGAGAGAGTGGGGAGCAGAACAGGCAGAGCTACTGAAATACACTGCAGAAGGGAGCAGGGGGCGAGACAGGAGAGGGCTGCTGCACCATATGGGTAGCTCCCTGGCCAGCCAGTATAGCTTGATAGCACTATCTTTAACCCCTGTGCCACCAGGGAGGCCCAAAGACTATTTTTTTTTAACCTATCCTATATTGCACATTAAGGTCATTAAGTATATTAGCCTTATATCAATATTACTCTCCAAAGTAAAATGAATTCCATTTTTACAGTAGAGGAAATTGAGAAATAGCAGTGTCAGATGATTACCCCATGATTCTGAACAAATTTTACATGTTTCCAAAATTGTCTCTTTCTAATCTATAATGTGGCATCTCTATATAAAGGGAAATAAAAAGTTGTGTTACTAGATGTAGTTGAGAACTTAAATTTAATTTTTAACTTATTAAATTTTTAAATAAAATTTACTTAATAATGAATAAATATTTTCCATGTGTCTGTTGGCTAGCTGTATGTCTTTTTTGGAGAATTGTCTATTTAACTTTTTTACCCATTTTATGATTGGGTTATTTCTTTTTGTTGAGCTGTATGAGTTTTTAATAGATCTTGGGGATCAGCCACTTGTTGGATGTGTAATGTGCAAATATTTCCTCCTACTTAGTATGGTATCATTTCATTTTAATGATAATTTATTTCACTGTGCAGACACTTTTTGGTGAGATGTATTCCACTTATTTATTTTTCCATTGCCATTGAAATAGAATCCCTAGACATCTCTGAAGCCAATGTCTCAGATTGTTTTATCCATTTTATGATTTCAGATCTTATATCCATAATTTCAACTTGAGTTCATTATGTGTTTGGTGTGAAATAGTGATATAGTTTCATCCTTTTGAATGTGACTGTTTGTTTTTTCCAACACCATTTATTGAAAATTTCATTTCTCTGCTGTATACTCTAGACTCCCTTGCTCTAAATTAACTCTCCATAAAAGTGTAAGTTTATTTCTGGGCTTTCAGGTCTATCCCATTGATCAGTATGTCTATTTTTCTTCCAATACCATATGTTTTTTATTACTATAGCTTTGTACTATTGTTTGAGGTCTGAGATTGTAATACTTCCATTATTTTTTTGTCAAGACCACTTTGACTATTCAGGACCATTCTTGTGGTTCATATAGGTTTCAATAATGTTTGCTCTATTTCTTTGAAGAATGTCACAGAAAAAAAAATTTTAAGGTACTCAAGTTATTTTTTAATATTATAAGCCAAACAAAAACATAGCTAGGTTGAATTGGCAATGTTACAGAAATATTGATAGAGATTTCATTCAGTCTGTATATTGTTTTGGATAATATGGCCATTTTAACAATGCTAATTCTTCTAATTGATGAGCAATATGTCTCCATTCTTTGTGTTTTCTGTATTTTTAATAATGTTTTAAACTTTCATTTACAGGTCTTGCACCTCCTTTGTTAGTTTTATTTCTAAATAATTGAATTTTGGTGCAATTCTAATGCACCAAATCAAATGAAAAATCAAATTTCTTGATTTCTTTTTCTTCTAGTTCATTTTTCACATAAAAAAATGCAACACATTCATGTATATTGATTTTGTAATCTGCCACTTCACTGTATACATCTATTATTTCTAACAATTTTTTTAGTGGAGTCTTTAGGATTTTCTGTTAATTCTTTGAATGAATGAGTTTTTTATCTAATACCATTTCCATTTCTATACAAATTCTTATGCTTTTCTGAGTGGTCTTTGGCTTAATTTTTTCCAAGGTATTCTATTATTTTTGATGTGTTGTAAATGAAATTGTTTTTCTGATTTCTTTCCTTTTTTGCTATTTCATTGTTTGTATGTAGAAGCACAACAGATGTTTTATGTTAATTTTATAGCCTCTTCCTTACTGTATTCATTTATCATTTCTAGTAGCTCTTTACTTGAATCTTCTTTTCCAATTTGGATAATGTTATACTCTTTTGTTGTACAATTACTCATGTTAGGGCTTCCAATACTATCTTGACTAGTACTGAGAAGAGAGAACATTCTTATCTGGTTTTTTATCTTAAAGCAAATTCTCAATAAATTGTCAATTTTTTTTTCCAAATTCCCAAATATTCATTTTATTCTCCAGGTTTTTATTTTAAGTATTTCATCACCTTGTTACTTACCCAAGTCATATTGTTGGCTCATGAAATTATAACATTAAATTACCATCACTAATTATTACTAAATCCCAAATCCCCTCAGGAAAAAATTGCTTGCACTGGGAAGCTTTTAGCTCAAATAAACATGAGCTTTACAGTATGGTTTTTCGGGGAATATCCAACAGGTAAATTAAGAATAGTTATCTTGGAATTGAACTTTGAGAGGACGTCAGCCCTTTCTGCTGCCTCAAGTGTCTGACAAATTGCTTTTTACACTGTAAGTGTAGCATTCATAGTTTTTAAGGTTACTGTGGAGCTGGGGAGAGGGGTGGAGACTAGAAAAAGTTAAAATAACGCCAACCTCACTGTTCTGACTGACTTTCTTTCTCTTAATAAAACACTTCCCAAATTATTGCAAGCCTTTGGTACATTTCTAGATTTCTGAAAAGTTGATTTCGAGATATTGTATTAGTATGTCCATTGCTTTTTCAAAAGAGAAGATTTACAAGGTTTTTATCCACTGTTTCTCCTGTTGACATCACTATATTAGGTTATTAAGCAAAAAATAAAGTGGATCAACCTGCATTACCAAATTAAGAAATTATGTTAAGAAGTTCACCCAAGCCAGGCCCCTTTTTGCCTGCAGTCCGAGCCCAGAGGGGAGTGGCATCTACTGCCAGGGCAGACCGGGCACACAGGGGAGAATGTCCTGCATCGGCATTTTAGAACAGGGACCTTTCTTCAGTAGAGACTGCTTGAAACTGGTAGAAGCCTCCTGGAGGAGCCAGAGGTGAGCTGGGAAGTTCCCCCATACCAGGCCCCTTCTGGCCTGCAGTCCAAGCCCAGAGGGGAGCGGCAACCACTGCCAGGGCAGACCGGGTGTGCAGGGGAGGGCATCCCCCACATCGGCATTTTAGAACAGTGACCTTTCTTCAGTAGAGACTGCTTGAAACCGGCAGAAGTCTCCCAGAGGAGCCAGAGGTGAGCTGGGAAGTTCTCGCAAGATGCCGGCCAGTACCAGCAACACAGTATCCCAAGGAATACGGCAAATTAGAAAACAGGCAGTAGGGAGTAGAAAAACCACATACAACCCAGCAACTCCTCAGGAAAAAAGCACACCACAAAAAGAAAACCACCTACCAGATTGCAACAACAGTAACTTGGAAGAACTTCTGAGCCTTTCAGAAAGAGAATTTAAAATTACCGTGATTAAAAAACTGACAGAAGTCATAAAGGAAAACAATGATAAGGGAAAAATAATTAGCGATCAGAAGAATGAAATTGAGTCCCTAAAGAGGGAAGTAAAAGAAATGCAGGAGATCAAAGAATTAATGGAGGTGCAAATGAACTCTGGAAAAGCAATGAAAGCAGAATTGATGAAATGGAAGAACAAATAAGTACTCTTGAAGACACCAAAATAAAAAGAACTAAAACAGAAAAGGAAAGAGAAGTACAAAGGAATAAGACCGAAGAAAGACTTCGGGAACTATCTGACTCCCTGAAGAAAGGAAATATAAAAGTTATAGGAATCCCAGAAGGAGAGGAGAGAGATGTAGGAACAGAGAAAATATTCAAGGAAATAATTGAAGAGAACTTCCCAAATGTGAAGGAGCTGAAAATTGATATACAAGAAGCAAGAAGAACACCAAACTTCCATGACGAAAGAAAAAATACAGCAAGACACATAATAGTAAAGCTCCCAAGAATCCAAGACAAGGAAAAAATAATGAAGCTGACAAGAGGGAAGAAACAGATAACATTCAAAGGAAAACCAATCAGACTGACATCAGACTTCTCTGAAGAAACACTATGGGCAAGGAGAGAGTGGAGGGACATAGTCAACGGACTCCAAGAAAACAGATGCCAACCAAGAATACTCTATCCCGCAAAGCTCTCCTTCCTCTATGAAGAAAGAATAAGGGCCTTCCCAGACAAACAGAAACTCCGGAATTTCATTACGACTAAACCCCCACTCCAAAAAATACTACAAAGAGTCCTAAAGCCAGAACCTCAGGGGGACGAATAACAACGAAAGAAGGCCAAAAAAAAGTTATTAAAAGAATAAATAAAGGAAATTAAAGGAAAGACAAACACAATGGCAAATACAGCTGCTAACATATCAATATTAACTCTAAATGTAAATGGACTAAACTCTTCAATAAAAAGACACAGAGTCGCAGGCTGGATTAAGAAACACAACCCAACATTTTTCTGTCTCCAGGAAACACATTTAGCTACAAAAGATAAAAATAGACTCCAAGTTAAAGGATGGAAAACAATCCTACAAGCAAATGGACCAAAAAAGAAAGCAGGAACAGCTATACTTATATCAGATAAAACAGATTTCAAACTGAAAAAGATAAAAAGAAACCCCAGTGGTCACTACATTATGATCAAAGGGACAATACTTCAAGAAGAAATAACACCCATTAACATATACTCACCAAACAAAGGAGCACCAAAATATATCAGACAACTATTGTCATCTTTGAAAACAGACATCAGAGAAAACACATACGTAGTGGGAGACTTCAACACACCACTATCAACAATGGATAGATCAACGAGACAAAAAATAAGGAAAGACACTAAAGCTCTAAATAAGGATCTAGAGAGCTTGGGCTTAACAGACATCTATAGAACACTAAACCCAAAAAAATCTGAGTACACATTTTTCACAAGCGCACACGGATCATTCTCCAGGATTGATCACATACTGGGACACAAGACAAACATCAACATATACACCAAGATTGAAATCATACCAACCATCTTTTCTGACCATGAAGGCATCAAACTAGAAATAAACCATAAAAAGAAGGCAAGGTACTCTCCTACCTCATGGAGATTAAAAACCACACTACTGGAAGACCACTGGACTAACAAGGAGATCAAAGAAGAAATTAAAAAATTCTTTGAATTGAATGACAAGGAGGACACCAAGAGGAAAATATATAGTAATAGAGACTCACATCAAGAAACAAGAAAGAACTCAAAGAAACAACCTAATCTCAAAGCTCAAAGATCTAGAAAAAGAACAACAAAACAACCCCAAAACCAGTAGAAGAAAAGAAATAAAAAACAAAGCAGAAATAAATGAAATCGAAATTTAAAAAACAATCCAAAAGATCAATGAAACCAAGAGCTGGTTCTTCGAAAAAATCAATAAAATAGACAAACCCCTAGCCAGGCTCACAAAGGAAAAAAGGGAGAAAGCACAAATAAACAGGATCACCAATGAAAGAGGAGAAATCACAACGGACACAGCAGAAATAAAAAGAATAATCAGTAACTACTATGAAGAGTTGTATGGAAAAAAGTTCAACAATCTAGAGGAGGTGGACAAATTCCTACAACTCTACAATCACCCAAAGCTAGATAAAGAAGAAATAGAACACCTAAACAGACCAATTACAAGCAGTGAAATTGAAATGGTAATCAAAAACCTCCCCAAAAACAAAAGCCCAGGACCTGATGGATTTACAAATGAATTCTACCAAACATTCAGAAATGAGTTAGTGCCTATCCTTCACAAACTCTTCCAAAAAATTGAGAAGGAAGGGACAATACCAAACACGTTCTATGAAGCCAACATTACCTTAATACCAAAACCGAACAAGGACAACACAAAAAAAGAAAACTACAGGCCAATCTCCCTAATGAACACTGATGCAAAAATCCTCAATAAAATTTCAGCTATCAGAATCCAACAATGTATCCATAAGATAATTCACCATGACCAAGTAGGATTCATTCCAGGGATACAAGGATGATTCAACATCCGAAAATCAATCAACATTATCCAACACATCAACAAAAAAATATATACAAACCATATGATAACATCAATAGATGCTGAGAAAGCTTTCGACAAAGTGCAACACCCATTCATGATAAAAGCCCTTGAAATTCTTGGGATACAAGGAACATACCTCAACATCATAAAGGCCATGCATGACAAGCCAACAGCCAGTATCATTCTCAATGGCGAAAAGCTGAAAGCATTTCCATTAAGATCTGGAACAAGACAAGGATGTTCACTCTCACCACTGCTTTTCAATATAATACTGGAAGTCCTAGCCAGAGCAATAAAACAAGAGAAAGACATACAAGGAATCCAAATAGGAAAAGAAGAAGTCAAGCTATCACTATTTGCAGTTTATTTGATAATATACATAGAGAACCCCAAAAACTCCACAGAAAAACTAATTGAACTCATCAATCAGTTCAGTAAAGTGGCAGGATACAAAATCAACATGCAAAAGTCAGTAGCCTTCCTATACACAAACAATAAATCTGAAGAAGAAGAAATCAAAAAAACCATCCCTTTTATTATCGAAACAAAAAAAATCAAATATTTGGGAATAAATCTAACAAAAGAGGTAAAGGACCTATAGAAGAAAACTATAAAACACTGTTAAAAGAAATAGAAGAAGATACAAAGAAATGGAAACACATCCCTTGCTCATGGATTGGAAGAATAAACATTATTAAAGTGGCCATCCTACCAAAAGCAATATGCAGATTCAATGCTATTCCAATAAAAATTTCAACGTCATTCTTCAAAGAAATAGAACAATTATTGATGTAATTCATATGGAATCACCAAAAACCCCGAATAGCCAAAGCTCTCCTGAAAAAAAAAAAAAAAAGAAGAGAATGGAGGCATCACACTCCCAGACATCTTTACAGATACATCACCCAAAGCAGTGATAGTGAAGGCAAAGATCAACAGCTGGGACTACATCAAATTAAAGAGCTTCTGCACAGCAAAAGAGACAATAACAAAAACAAAGAGAAACCCCACCAACTGGGAGAACATTTTTGCACACAACACTAATGATAAAGGACTAATCACAAAAATCTACAAAGAGCTGATGAGACTCAACAACAACAAAGAAAATAAACCAATCAAAAAATGGGCAGAAGAGCTAAAATGAAACTTCTCTGAAGAGGAAATGCAAATGGCCAACAGCCATATGAAAAAATGTTCAACATCACTTGTAATCAGGGAAATGCAAATCAAAACTACCATGAGATACCATCTCACACCAGTGAGAATGGCACATATTAAAAAAACTAGCAACAACAAATGTTGGCGAGGTTGTGGAGAAAAAGGAACTCTCCTGCACTGTTGGTGGGAGTGCAAACTGGTCCAACCACTATGGAGAGCTGTGTGGAGATTCTTGACCTACTAAACATAGCTTCCATATGATCCAGCAATTCCACTCCTAGGTATTTACCCAAAGGACACAGAAACATCAATTCCAAAGAGCACTTGCACCCCTATGTTTATAGCAGCACTGTTTACAATAGCTAAGCTTTGGAAACAACCCAAATGCCCAAAAATAGATGACTGTATCAAGAAGATGTGGTACATATACACCATGGAATATTACTCAGCATTCAAAAAAGATAAGCACATGCAATTTTCAGCAACATGGATGGCGCTGGAAGGGATCATGCTCAGAGAAATAAGCCAGAAAGAAAAAGAAAAATACTGGATGGTCTCACTCATAGCAGGAATCTAGAAAACTTAAATAAGGGACCAGGAAAATGAATAACTATAAGAAAGTGAAAATCAAATTCCAAACAGCTATGAACCAGAGGGGCGTGGGGGGCGGGGAGGGGAGGGATTGGGGTCAAAATAAGGGGGTTGCAATTGTATGGGGATTATAAAAATAAAATTTATAAAAAAAAGAAAATATGTTAAATGTTTTATAATATATTTTCAAAAGATAAATACCTATTTTATAAACAACTAGTACTTTCTGAAAAATCAAATACGAAACCCCAAATCAAAATGAGATGTACTCTTCAGTGTATATTTAAATTAAAATTGGAAAACCATTTGCTACATGGGAATTTAAATCCAATGCTTAATTATTTTCTTTAAATTTTTTTAAAGGTTTATTTATTCATGTATACAAGAACTGGGGTACAGGCCAGAGACATGGAAAGTGAGAGTATTCACCAGAGACAAATTGGGAAACAGAACAGGCAGACTGACTGAAATACACTGCTGAGGGGCAGCGGGAGAGTCACGAGAGGTCTGCTGCACAATATGGGTAGCTCCCTCACCAAGTATCAAACTTGTGCCATAGCGGCTGCGGACAGCTTCGTAGATTGTGATTGCGGTTGTGTCTTAACCCCTTGTACCACCAATACTTAATTTTTAAAATTTAAAAGGAGAAATACTTAATTCTAAAAGGAGAAATGCAACTATAAATAAAAGTGATTACTAGAATTTTAAGTTATTTGGTTGCTGTGTTTCTGAATTGAGATAGATTTCATTTTCATTTTTATTTATTTTGCTTATTGAACCAATAACAATATATAGATTTTTTTATGCTTTTTCTTTTTTTTGCTTTCCTTATATTGTTGTTCATTTTTGTACAATAGATTATTTTCTCCCTGAGGTGTAATCCTGATAAATTTCTCACCACCACATCACCCTGTGAACTGTCACTATAGTACCTTGTGCTCCTCCTGCTCCTGTTTTTTCCCCTTTCTCACCCTCTTCTGCTATATATCTTGGATCTATAATTTGCCTGATAGTTTTGTCTTCTTTTTCTAACCTTTTGTTTGGTGTCCCTATATTCCTCTTATAAATGAAACCAAAGATTTCATTTTTAGAAGTAACCTTTAATAAAGTTGGAAAAATTCTAAATCAAGCCAAGTGCTAAGTCAGGTACAAGATCCAATTTTTATGTTATATTTCCCAAGATACTTATTAACTATTCTATGATTCAGGTTTCTTGGCAATATTGGCTGGATTAATTGTAGTTTAACATATCTTATGTATTTAAAATAAATGTTCTATGTCCTATCTGTACCAGCTTTGCTTTAAATTTTATAAGTAAATGCACAAACAAAGTAATTTTAATTCTTCATTAGTGTTTTTCCATAAAGTATACTTAACAATTTAGTATTGACTAGAAAACTGAAAAAAAAAAAAAAAGATTGCTCTGTGGTTTCTCCTTTCTGCTGAATGGATAGGCCTTTCTTTCAAACAAAAAAAATGGCAGATTGCAGCTCCCTGGCGTCTTTATTTGGAATCCTAGCTATTTTAAAAATGAACACTGCTGATCCGCTTCTATGTAAATCTCCAACATTTGCTATTCTATTTTAATAGCTGAATTCATTGGAGAACTAGGAAACCACATCATCAGTGTAGGTAAGAAATTTAGTTGGCAAAGGAAGAAGCTAAAGATTATCCTCTTTTTTTAACAAGTGCATAAAGGAAACTACAGTATGTTACTAGCAAGATAAAACCACTTACTGATATAAACATCTGAATTACATTCAATAGTGTCTTTTCATTTTAATTCCAAACACATTGTATATCTCAGTCTCATTCTCAAGTCCGAAGTCACACTATTATAAGACTTCAGGTTTGAATGAAACATCCAGGGTTGCCGGGATACCATCAAAGGTGGCTATCAGGGCAGTCTGCAGTAGTTAGTTGAGCTCCTGGCTGGCTCCAGCAGTAATCCTACACACCCAGAGGGCTCAAAAATGAGCCTTTAAATTCAGTATTGGTGAGATAATATGCTTCCTTGCTCAACACCAAAATATCCACGGTTCCTCCCTAAAAATCAAATACATTTGTTATTGCTGAACAATCTGGTGCTGAAAATTTAGCTGAGTGGTGAAAGGTTTAAACTTTTTTCATGTATCAAGATTGCACCTAAGAGGAGAAATCAAACATTGTACAAAAATGAATAATGATGCAATACACATACACACATGTATAAATATATTAATAATATAAATAGATACTGGAAACTATAAAAATAGCCCTGTGAAATTCATTCAACTGAATTATAATTCAGCATATATTTAGTTAATCAAAGGTAAGATAGTAATTTATTAGATATATGTGTCTGTGTTTGTGTGTGTGTGTGTGATGTTCCGTGGGGTATATGATGAATGTACTTCTCTGTGAGCTTTTCTTTATGTTACATTGTGTATTCAGAATTTGGTTTTTATAACAACTGAAATTTAGTGGCATAAAGGAGTACAAATTTATATTCTTATAGTTTTGGAAATCAGAAGTCTAATATTAATGTAGAACTGTATTCTTTCTAGAGGTTTCAGAGGAGAATCTATTTCCTTAACCACTTCAAGTTCTAGAGTTGGCTTATATTCCTTAGTTTATGACCTCTTACTCTAAACTTTTCCTATCTACTCTTTTGAGCCTCCTATTTCCACTTTATAAGGACCTTTGTGATTCATAAACCACCTGAATAATAAAGGATAATCCTGTTTTCTCAAAATCCTAAATTTGATCATATTTCTGAAATTCTTTGGATGTTATAAGGTAATAATTTCTGGAATAAAGACATTCTTGGCCTGAGCTGATCTATTATTTGAGTGGGGTGCAAATCTCAGCTCTGTTTAAGACTCTGAGGTTTGGGGCTCCCTGGTGGCACAGGGCTTAAGGGTCAGCACTATGAAGCAATCCACAGCCACTGCAGCATGAGTTCAATCCCTGGCCAGAGAGGTGACCCACATGACGCAGCAGACCTCTCCTGTCTCACTTGCTGCTCTCCTCAGAAGTGCATTTCAGTAAATCCTCCAGTTCTGCTCCCCACTCTGTCTGTGGTGAATCCACTCATCCACCCCCCTTGCCTCCACACCTCTGGCCTACACCCCAGCTCTTGTATACATAAATAAATAAATCTTTTAAAAAAATGAAAAAAAAAAAAAACTGTGAGATTTATCTGCAGGGATGAACCTCTGGGTTTGTGAGGGAGATTAACATTTAACCCAGTATGATAATCTTTTGTTTTCTACTTGTGTGAAGAAAAGTCTCTCTTCACAAAAATCTTAATTTTTGTCAATTTATTCCAAAAAAAATAGACTCTGTGGACAGAAGTAGAGAAGGACTAAAATTCTGTAACTTGGGATAGTATAGTCAAAAAAGAGAAATTTGAGTTAAGTGAATATTGAGAATACTGAACTCAGGAATTACTCAAATTTAAGTTTTGTCCAAGTTTAATGCAATGTATAGCTAAGGAATCTGCTTCAGTTAGTGTTCTGGATAATACAAAATTGTTAAGTTCAATGTGATATCTAAAAGGCTAGAGAAGTTGAACTTTGCAAAAAGTATGATTTCAAACCTCAGGCCTTGTCATGCTGTATCAATCAATAATTCCAGCTAATCTTATTTTTTACCCTAAATATCCTAAAAATCACTTTTTCTTTCACTACCACTATTTGATTTAGTCACCATCAGCTGTCACCCATTGATTACATAGATGCTTTACTCCCATCATGCTTCAACAGGCACATTTAATGTTCACAGTACACAGAGTGATTGATTATTAAAAAAAAAATACATCATGTAATTCTACTCCTTAAGCTCTTTAGAGCATTCTTTTTTTTTTTAAAGATTTATTTTTTTATACAAGAACTGGGGTGCAGGCTAGATGCACAGGAGGGTGAAAGGATTCACCAGAGACAGAGCAGGGAACAGAACAGACAGACTGAAGAAATACAAGGCTGAAGGGATCAGTGGGCGAGACAGGAGAGATCTGCCTCGCCATGTGGGATTCTCACCGGCTGGCTGGGATCAAACCCTCAGTGCAAAGGCTGTGGACAGCTTCACAGTACAGCGCTTAACCGCCTGCGGCACTCAACTGCCTGCGCCATCAGGGAGGCCCTGGTTAGAGCATTCTTAATGAAGCTAAATTCTGTGTGGAGCTGTAGGATCAGAATTTTCTCTTCTTAACACCCTCTGCTTACAATTTCAAGAAAACATGTTTCTTTCTGCTTGGTGCCTTTATATAGCTTATTTTTCTTCTTCAAGGCTGACTACCTCCCAATTCCAATTAACAATTACTAATCATCCTTCATATCTCAAATCACATATCACTTTCTCAAAGCAGCACATTCTAGAATAGATATCAGTATAATACATTTCTATGTGTCTCCACTCTTTAATATTTGCACAACTGCTAATTACATAATTTTCAATGACTTGTCTATATGTCAGTCAGGCCATGTGAGCCAGAAGGGACTCTATTTTTCCTGAATAGTGCGTTTCTAGCTATTAGCTTAGTGTCTTTCCATGGTAGACATTCAGAAAATACTTGTTGAATTGATGAATAATAAATGAAAAGTGAAAGAGCTTAACATGTCTAATCTGTAACACCATAAATCATTAAATACACTGAACATTGAAAGTAAGGCAGGGTACTTTTGGTAGTGAATTAAATATCCTTTCTACTCCCCAGTTTTGATGAGAACACTGTTTTCGGTACTCACAGCATATATCATGTGAAGAGCTCTGTAAAATATTTACTTGAGATCAACATTTGTTTAGAGAAGAATCTTGTGCTTTGAGGTAGCACTGTCATAGAATATACATTGTAGTGGTGTAAAAAAAATTGAATATATATCTATAACATACATATTAAAAACTCACAATATTCAGTCACACATATACCTATTTTAAGAGGAACTTGTTAAACAATTTAAAGACCCACATAACTCTAATTAATAATGAGCTTATTGGGCCTCCCTTATTGGGCACAAGGGCTTAAGCACCACACTATGAAGCAATCTGCAGCCTCTGCAGCACGAGTTCGATCCCCATCCGGCCAGGGAGCAACCCACATGGCGCAGCAGACCTCTCCTGAGTTGCCCACTGCCCCCCTCAGCAGTGTACTTTGGTCAATCTGCCTATACTGTTCCCCACTCTGTCTCTGGTGAATCCTCTCACTGCACCCCCCCCACTCCGCATCTTTGGCCTGTACCCCAGTTCTTGTATGCATAAATAAATAAATCTTTAAAAAATAATAATAATGAGGGCCTCCCCTGGTGGTGTAGGCAGTTGAGCACAGCACTATGAAGCTATCCGCAGCCTCTGTAGTGCCGGTTGGATCCCGGCAAGGGTCCCACATGGCGCGGCAGACCTCTCCTGTCACGCCTGCTGATCCCCTCAGCAGTGTATTTCAGTCAGTCTACCTGTTCTGTTCCCTGCTCTGACTCTCACCCTCCCACGAATCTTGCCTGTACCCTGGTTCTTGTATAAATAAATAAATTTTTTTAAATAATAATAATAATGAGCTTATTCTGACATAGAGACATTATAGTTGCTTAATTTGGTTTAACCCTTCAGTAAAAAAAAAATCCTTCACACACAAAACAATATAAATAAGTTAACCAAAAAAAAGAAAAGAAAATGATACATCTAAAAATAAATACCCAGATTTTAATGAAACTGCCTGAAGCATAAATTTTATTTTTCTGTATTATTTCTTAAAGCATTACATATTGTTTTCTATACTAAGCACATCCATGAAAGTGTTTTAGAGATTGAAAATTCTACTGTGTCCTGTAATTTGTTTCAAATGGATAATCATATTGAACAGATTTCTGAATGATCTTGTTCTTAATACTTCTGAGCTCTAGCATTGAGGAAACTAGTGGGGAGAAACAACTTTGAAATACTTTTCAGGAAATCCAGTGCCTTGCTTAAATTCTGAATTTTGAATAAGTTGTGCTTCTTCAGTAGCAGCAGAAGTATTTTCTTTCTCTACATCATTCTCAAGAGCAGAAGCTCTGATATTTTATCTACCTGTTATTGTTTCCCTACTTTCAGCCAGGCTCAGCTTGTTTTAACATTTTTAACTTATTAAATTCGTCCCATTTCCTTGCTATCATATTCTATACACCTACTCCTTGCCAGATCTTCCCCCTTTTCTTCTGTTTCCTGCTTGTCTCTCCTTCATCTTCCCTTAGCTTTCAGAATACCTTAGAATCAGGAGGCTAAATTCCACAATATGTGAGTTATGTTTTGATTCCTTTAACAATCCCATTTTCTTTTCTATTCTGGTTATGGAATTAGTGATCTTTGACAGAATTCTTACTCTTCCCATGATATAGCTCACACCCCTAAGTCCCATCATTCTAAGAACAGTGTCAAAGAAGGTGACTCTGGATTCTGTGCTCCTTTCTGAGGTTGGGAGCTATAAATTGCCTCTACTTTTTTTTGTTGTGTTGTTTTTTTTTTCCTCCTCAGGGTAGATTTTACAGTACATTGCAGATAGCCTATTACTCAGTTGGAAAACTGAATTTCTTTTATACTTCTTTAAGATAGGGTGAAATTTAAAAGAAGAAAATAGAGTAAAAATATGAACTGTATTTAAAAAAATGAAAATTTTGCTTGCTAGTGTAAGTTTTATATGTTTGGATTCATCCAGTGTATTTAATTTAGGACATAGATATCTGATTTCAACTTATATATGCTTTGAGAATTTTTATTTTTGTATGGTGTGTAGATATTGACAAAGAAATTTAACATTGGTGTCTTTATGCAATAATTCTTTAGGTAGATATATTAGCTGGTAGGTATAGTTAAACTTAGGTTTAAAGTAGGTAACTCACTGGCCCATTGTCTTTACCTCCAAGTATGAAAACAAATTTTGTGCTAAGATTGATCTAGATATACTTTCACTGCATAGTAAGTAAAATGTGCTTTATTTCTCTTATATTTAATAATGTCCAATTCATAATTAGATAACATGCTTAACAGACAATCACATACTCAGTGATTAAGACTCACTGAATATCCTCCAGGTTGGAGGTTGATATAGCACTAAAAGGAGTACCATTGCTAAGTTTCTTAAACACTGGAGCCAATAAAAAGGAGGAACATTGCTGAGGTAAAGTCCTGTAAGATACAAAATAAGGGCTTCCCCCTTGGCGCAGTGGGTTGAGCACCATGCTGTGAAGCTGTCCGCAGCCTCTGCAGCGCGGGTCCGATTCCCAGCTGGACAGGGAGATACCAATATGGCACGGCAGACCCCTCCTGTCTTGCCCGCTGCTCCCTTCAGCAGTGTATTTCGTCAGTCTACCTGTTCTGTTCCCTGCTCTGTCTCTGGTGAATTCTCTCACCCTCCCATGCCTCTGACTGTTCCCCAGTTCTTGTATAAATAAATAAATATATAAATAAATCTTTAAAAAAATGATATGAAGTAACATGATCTGAAAAATAGAGAACTTGGTCAGGGGAATGGTTTTTCAGAGGTTCTGGGATAGCATGGCTGATCTCAATGTAGATTATGAAATTTTTAAGTTTTTGTTTGATTTTCTTTAAAACAATTAATTTTCATAAGTTTAACTGACATTGATTTTTATGAATAACACTCATGTGTAAGTTTTAAAAGATAATAACTGCTATTATTACCATTGGGAAAAATATCACTTCAGTATTAATGTGAGAATTTTTTCACATTATAGATAAGAGTTACTTATAAATATAAAGTAATTATTGAACAGAAGCAAACATAATTTGCATTACTTGATCATTAGCCTTCTTAAAGATTTTTGAAATATTTCTCTTGTAAAACATGGAGATAAACTTTTATATTTCTTAATATACATATAAATATATATTTTCATAAATAATATATATAAATATGTATAAAATTTAGTGAAAACAATGTAACTCTTAAATTGTGGTACAAAGTATGAAATTCTATATATTTCTTTACATTCTCAAAATTCTCTATTTACCAACTTTCAACAAACAAAAAAAACCCCTGAGATATGCTCTAATCATTTGAATACCCAGATTATGTCAGCTATTGCTACATAATTACTTTATGTTTATGAAGAAATCATATTATTAATATAAACAATCTTTCAGAATTGAATCAATTTTTACTAGGGAAGTTTTTCAATATCACAAAAGATTAAGTACAACTGATTTCTGCTCTTTTTTCCATGCATTTTTCTAATTTTCCTTACAAATCTAATTTTCCTTATATAATTAAAATGTAACTAGACTTTCACATACCTTTGAAATTAATAGTTGAAATAAATTTCTGAATGCATTCACTTATGTCCACATGCCCTAATAAATATTCATTTTTCATTTGTCTTTTCATTTATTTAAGCCAGCTATTGTGTTCATTTTTAATCTAAATATTTAGTTTTTAATCAAGTGATTTGAAGCTTTATAACAAAAATATTTATTTTCAAATTAGCCTTAGGAATTAGTATGTAGTTTTTCAGTTTCATAACTTCTTTAATATCTTATATTTGTAACTAACATGAAGATACACATTTATTAAGTTACTCATTAGATTAGATATGTCATCATAGGCAAATCTAGTCAATTGCTGAAAATCAAAATAAAACTAAATTTCATAGTGGTATTACTGCTCCTCCCCTCCTACTTTCTTTATAAGAGCAAAATTCCCTTCCTCTTATATGTTGATATTGTTGTACTTCCTACTTTGCTACCACTGATATTTAATATATTTATAATTAATAACCACTGATTATATCATTTGAGATCTCTCTTACAACATTCAGAAATGGGATTCATCACAACATAGATACTTTTATAAATCCAAACATTGTGTGTTTTTATGTCCAAATAATTATCATTAGATTCTTGAAATAATGCCAACACTGAGAACATCCATCTCCAAGTAGCTAACATTTAATAATACTCAGATCTGTGGATAAATATTCAACATAAAGATAAAAACAAGCACATTTACATTTACTTGTGAACAACGTATTCTAAAACAAATAAAATGCATTATCCAGCTTCACTTAATTTTATCTCATAGACCTCTAGACCTATATGCATGATGTGTTTTTGAAATAAGAACATATTCAGAGGAAGAAGGAATTTAAAGATGTAATATATGGTCAGACTAAAGGCAGTTAGAATTTAGATCAAAGGTTAATTAAGATTGTTTCAAAAATGTTGATACTGGTATCACACTGAATACTGTTCACATAAATAACTATAATACTAGGAGTTGTGCTAAACATGAAATATGTAGTTTTCCCTTTTGAACCAATTAAAATTCTCTAAAATACAAAGAACTTTCCCTTGTTTTGTGGCTTTACTTCATTCCATTTCATTTATTTGTGGGCAGTTAACTCCACTACCATTCTAACTCTTATTTTCTATATGAAATTTATGAAGCTGTGATTCAGTTTTTAGATTACAATGTTTTGCAGTATTTCAGAAGCAGCAATTAAGTCTAAGAACATTAGTCCATTGCTTCTCTGAAACGACTCTAGCCAAGTTATTGCATTAGTAGACCCTGCACATACAAAGTCCTGTCATATCTCATGCTCTCAAGAAGTTTGTAGTAATGTAGGATTTAGGGACAAAAACAGAATGAAGCAGAAAGTGAAATTTTGATGGATTTTGTGAGAGTTTTTGAGGAAAAGGGTGGCAGGGGTGGCAGTATGGTTAACACAACACAATTAGATTAGATCAGCAAATGAGTCCACAAGTTTCAGGGAGACCTTAGGCAGACTGGAATTTTAATGTTTTCTTCTAGATTGTCCATCCTGAACTATATTAGATACACATTTCAATTCTTTGTAAAAACCAACTGATGAATCTTTCATTGTAATCCTGTTTTATTGTTTTATTTTTTTTTAAAGATTTATTTATTTATTTATACAAGCACTGGGTACAGTCAGAAGCGCGGGAGGGTGAGAGAATTCACCAGAGCCAGAGCGGGGAGCAGAGCAGGCAGAAGGACCAAAGTACACTGCTGAGGGGAGCAGCGGGCGGCAGGAGAGGTCTGTGCGCCATGTGGGACTCTCGCCCAGCAGCCAGGGATCGAACTGGCACTGCAGAGGCCGCAGGTAGCTTCACAGCCCAGCACTCAACCACTGTGCCACTGGGGAGGCCCTACTGTTTTATTTTTATACAAGATTTATGAACTAGAAAAGTTTCCTAATATTTCCTCTATTTTAACTATTACTTGCTCCTTTCCTTTTTTTAAATTTTACTTTTGATTCCAAAAGCGTTACTTTTGCTGAAATACTTACACACAACCCTTAGGGGTAGTTAAGGTACTTTCCAGTCACCAGGACTTCTGCTACACCATCATCTCTCCTTTCTTTACATCTTCAGGCTTTTGAAATACAGTGAAATGTTTTCTTGATAAAGCAAATTTCCCCTTTGCTTCTTTTTTTCTTTTGTGTGTATGTTTTGACTTTTATCTTAGATCTAAGATATCCTTATAAACATATTGTTCCTATAATCTGGATGCATTTAATGCCATTGGCATTTCTCTATTATTTTTAGATTTCAGAATAACTGGCTCAACACATAAGTCTCTGAATTATTTCATTCAGGTTTCTGAATTATCTCACTCAACTAGTTCTTCTATATTTGACACAAAGCATTTTGTTTCCTTCATTTTTAAGGTAATTCCTGATATTTGAAAAGGAGATAATGATTTTGGGTAAAACCCATTTAGTTATTCAGTGATTGACTTTTGTTATGCTATATAGAAAATTTCCAGGTGCTTTCTCAAAATTTTCCAGAAAAAGATATTGGTTTACATTAATATTGTATTTTTATTTTTCTTTCTCAATATAGGCATACAAAATTGTATTTATTAAAAGATCAGTTGATAAACTAGTTATGGAAAAAATGGGAGTATTTTAAAATTTTCTATTATTGCTTTAAATGTATACATACTTATTCATTTTTTAAGCTATTTTAATTTGTGTCCTTAGTTTATTTTTGAATTATGCTTTTTCAAGTACATTTTGAACTGGGTGCTGATTTCTTAGTCACAATGAAATGTATGTCTTCAGTTTTCGGTAAATATTTTACAAATGAATGAATCACAGGGGCCTCCCTGGTGGTGCAAGGAGTTAATCACCGTACTATGAAGCAATTCGCAGCCTCTGCAGCATAAGTTTGATCCCTGGCCAGTCAGGGAGCAACCCACATGGTGCAGCAGACCTCTCCTGACTTGCCCGCTGTTCCCCTCAGCAGTGTACTTCGGTTGACCTGCCTGTTCTGTTTCCCATTCTGTCTCTGGTGAATCCTCTCACCCACGCCCCCACATCTCTGGCCTGTACCCCAGCTCTTGTATGCATAGATAAATAAATCTTTAAAAAAAAGAATGAATCACAAATGTTTTATGTTTAATAATGAAAATAATAATTTTCAGTTTATAATAGTTGAATCATATCAAAACACATTTAAATTAATTTTCAGCTGTTTAAGTAACTACTGCTTTCTGGAGTAAAAAATAGTAAATTTAAAGATATTGATTCCATTTGATATTCTTTCTTTTCTAATACATATAAAATATCCTAGTTTTAATTTAAGCATTATATTTGGAAATCATTTTCTTAAAATATGAATGATAAGGTCTTATACTATGATTCACATTTTAAGTTTATTTAAATAAACTTTAAATTTATATACCTTTTTTATTCTTATCATGGTGGTATATTTGAAGTAATTAATGTATTTTTAGCTAATTTTCTTAATTAGAAAAAAGCCATGCAAACGTGGAATCTCTCTCTATAGGAGATTCCTGGGAGTGTCATGTATCCTTCAAGTCCCATCTTTTCTGAAGATCTGACTGTACCTCTGATACTGAGTGTTTCTCTCAGTTTCCAGATGCCCAAGAAAGCTGTGGTATGATTATACATGTGACATCTCGAATACTTTTTTTTCTTCAACTGCAACACTTCATTAAAAACTTCAAATCCTCTCATTAAACTGTAATCCAGACAATTAGAACAATTAGAAAGGAGAACAATGAAGAGTAAAATATACGAGCCAGACCCTTAGGGTTTACATACCTTATACCTTCAACAGGGGTAGAGTATAAAATAAAATCTTCCTTGCTTAGAAAGCCAAGAAGTTAATAATTCATATTAAATACAGGATTCATTGTGATGCCAAGTAAGGTTAGCCCAAGATAATAGGCATATGCAAGAGTTTGCCTTGACACCAACAGCAAAGATGTTTGGAATAAAGGAATCTATTTAGAGTATTACCACTTGAGAAAGATGCAGAAAAAACTGGAGAAATATCCTTTTGTAGAAGGATATTTGCAATATAACTTCTTTTCTTATTATCATGAAAAAGATTGATATTTAGGGAACTTACATGAATGAATGGAAGTGGAACTTCTATGGATAACAGAGGAAATTTTAATAATATTTCAAATATAATGCAGAGTAACTTCGATAATATATGCAGATAATCATTTCTGGTAAACAACAATTGGAAAGAAGGTGCTTGTTTTGAGCAAAATTTCTGACCAAGTCTCAAACTAAAGAGTAAAAAAAAAAAAACAAAAACCCTGTATCTACAAATTGTTACACAATGACACATAAGAGCATCAATTTTAGTTATTCATTGAACTGGGATGAGAGTAGGAGGTAAGACTCATGGCCAGTGATAACCTATACTCTATGGAGGCATTTAAAATGATGCTCTTTGTTATAATTTTGTGATTTCAAATGTACCAATTATAATTACAGAGGAGACACTACCATTTTAAGGCAAGGTAATCTTTATATGACAGAGAAAAAGCCAAAATTAAAATTAAATTATACCTGCTTAGAGGAAAAGGATGGAAAAACATTCTTTTTACATTCTTTGTCTATAATTTAGCCTGCCACTTAGGATACGCCTGCAAATGATTTCTTATTCTCAGTTACATTGTGGGTGTAATAGTATGCTTAAGACCTACTAAAAATTTATAATTTATAATGTCTGTCCTCCAATACTTTGACTTTAATTCTACTAAAATAATAAGTAATCATTATAGTTGAGATACTTAATTGAGAATGTGGGAAGGACCCTTGAAATCAAGAAATCATGAGAAAGATTCTGAAATTTTCCAAGAGAAATATTAATCTGAGTGACCAATGTACAATCTCATCATTTATATTCGTGAAAAGGAGTGTGAAAAATAAAGGAAATAATCTTTGAAACTAATGGTTAAATCTTCATAAAAGAATACAAGCCTGTATTATAGAAATATAGCAACACAGTTTCTATAGTAATTTTCTAAGCATTTCCAAAGTTGAATGGGTTTAATAGAATTCATCGATAAGAATATGACTTGGATTGATTGGTTTTACATTAATATCTGTAAGGTTGTGCATTTTAAGCCCCAAATATATAAACTACTTGAATTAACAAAAACAAAACCCATTTCCATTGTTGTCCTGAATCATTGACAACAGAATGAGAACATGTATAATTTTTATAACCACATTATTAGATTATGAGCCTTCAAAGACCCCTCAACAAATATTAACCTTCTACAAAAGGATATTTCTCCAGTTTTTTCTGCATCTTTCTCAAGTGGTAATACTCTAAATAGATTCCTTTATTCCAAACATCTTTGCTGTTGGTGTCAAGGCAAACTCTTGCATATGCCTATTATCTTGGGCTAACCTGTCTTCAGCTGATCAGTCCTAACCAGGCTCTTGCATTTGCCTCAGAATTCAAAGTTGGTATCTGTCTGCTGCTGCCATTGCTGTTATCTATGAAAAACAGAGGTTGATTATGCTGCTAATTATGCCTGGTCTATCTCTACATCAATATAATAACAGCTTACTGATTCTTCAACCTCTCCCAATCCAGATATACTCCAGGTTTTATATCTTAGAGCCTGGGTTAATACTTGAAAGCTCTGGAGGCAGGTAAAAATCATTCCTTTCTCTGTCATACCAGCCTCATTGCTCTCCCCAAATTAACTAATTCACAGGATGCTTAAATATGGAATCATGAACCTCCTTAACTAGGAAAAGAATATTGTTTCATCCATTAATAACCTCTCATCCTCTAAGCCAAAGAGGTTCTTAAAATAGAAAGTGGAAAGAGAGTGAGGGAAGAAAGGAGGAAGGAAGGAAGGACTTTTGAACATTAGCGTGGAAAGCTTTTTTTATTTTTTGTGGACATATGTTTTCATTTCTCATGAGTAAATACTAGGTAGGTAACCCAGTTATTTTATTCCTAAGCAGTTGCCCAAAAGAAACAAAAACATATGTCTACAGAAACACTTCCATGAATCTTCATGGAATCTTAATTTATCATCATAAAAAACAAACAAAAACTAGAATCAATGCAAATATCCCTCCACAAAAGATATTTTTTAAGGTGGTATGTACATATTCATACAGCAGAAATTAACTCAGAAGTAAAAATGAAACTTGATCTTCCAACAACATGGGTGACTCTCACTAGCATTATGCTGAGTGAAAGAAGTCAGACACAAGCATGTGACTGTATGGTTCTATTTATGTGAAATTCTGGAACAGGCAAAAAGAAGTTAGTAGAGCAGCAAAAGGCTGAGATGTGAATGTATAGATGGGGTCAACTGCGAAGAGAGCAACGTCCTATAGTTTGATTGGAGTGGGGTCTCTTAATTCTGTGAATTTCATTGCAGGTCACTTATTTATTGTTGGGTTTTTTGTTTGTTAGTTTGTTTTGTTTTTTTTTTGCATGGAAGAACTGGGGTGTTGGCCAGAGGTGTGGGGGTGGGGGTGAGAGGATTCACCTGATAGAGTGGGGAGCAGAATAGGCAGATTTACTGAAATACACTGCTGAGGGGAGCAGCAGTTGAGTCAGGAGAGGTCTGCTATGTTCTAAGTGGGTTAGCTCCCTGGCCAGGGACTAAACTCAGGCCAAAGCAGTGATAGTACTGAGACTTAACCCCTCAGCTACCAGGCAGGCCCGAGGTCACTTATTCTTAAATAGAGTTAACTTTTTGTAAGGTTTGTCGGATATAACTTCCCAAGATCTGAATCACTCATTTCTTATTCCATCATTCCTATCTTTAATAAGACTTCTCTGAAAGCAGGGCCTCCCTGGTGGCACAGGCGGTTGAGCGCTGCACTGTGAAGCTGTCTGCAGCCTCTGCAGTGCTGGTTCGATCCTGGCTGGCCGGCGAGGGTCCCACATGGTGCAGCAGACCTCTCCTGTCGCGCCTCCTGCTCCCCTCAGCAGTGTATTTCGTCAGTCTGCCTGTTCTGTACCCTGCTCTGTCTCTGGTGAATCCTCTCACCCTTCCACGCCTCTGGCCTGTACCCTGCCTCTTGTATTAAAAAAATAAATCTTTTAAAAAAAAAAAAAAGACCTCACTGACAGCAATATTATGTATTTCCAATTGATTTTAAAACTACTCTTCTGCAGCCAAATCCTTAAACAGGACAGATGTTAGTACCATGTTTTGCATGGTTTTTTGCTTTTCATTTTTTGAAAAATGTTTGACTTCTTTGGACTTGGTTTCTATTCTCAGCTCAAAGTCATTGTACCTGTCAATGTAACATATGATTCACCTTCATTTGCTAATACAGAATAGAATTCAATAAAATTTGTGATTGCCAGTAGAAAAAAAATGGAAAACACTGGCTTATTGCCCTTTTCATTGTATTTGTAATGATAATCTGGTTTTGATTTGCGCTAACTTATAATTTTGAAGTCTGACTTGTTAGAAGGTGAAATGGATTTGATTTATGAAAATAACATCTAACCTCTATATCACATAATAATTTATGATATTCATTAATTATATGCCTTCAGCTTCTTACCATCTGGTCATTTCTCCTCAGAGTAAACTTTTATGAAGCTATTTCCAAAAGTACATTTTTCATGTTTTCAAATGCTTCACAAAGTCATCATTACACTTTCAACTTAATACTTTCTGCCTTATCTCAATGTTGCTGCTGTTGCATCGCAAAAGGTTTTTCATTAGGAATGATGCTAGCTTTAAAATGACATCCTTAAAATAACACTAGAGAGCATTATCTTTTTTTCTCTTTTGGAAAAGAAAGTATGTTGCAACAACATCATAAACTTGTTCAGCAAAGTTAGTCAAGTTATTTATAATGTATGCTGTATCCACAAATGTAGTATGTCAGGGTGTCTTAACTAATTGTGTGTCACAGCAAAGAAATCTTAAACGTGTTTGCAAAAATGAGTATCCATAAAATTTGTGTTTAAAGCATGAATTCTATTTTTACCAAATTTCCCAATGTTGAAATTATTGTTGCTACCAATGTCACTAGATTTAGTCTCTTTAACAAATACTCTGAAGTTATGACAACTGGGAAATATGAGTTTGCTGCCTCAAATAATCCACTTGCAAATATAAATATGTATGTATCATCACATGCTATCTCTTTCTTTTTTAATTTAGACAGCTTTATTTTTTTATAGAGGGCATATATATCTACAATACTTAACATGTAAGTACACAATGAGTCTTTTCCAGTGTATGAGTATATTCCATGTTTTGGAATAATTATTCCAACAGCTTATATTTATGTTTTTAGTGTATTTCCAAGCTATCAATAATGTATGGTCAATTAACTCTCAGGTTGGTTCTGATTTCCAATAGGATTTAAATATTTTTAATTATCTTTACTTCTTTACTGAATCAAGGCATAGTCTAATGTTTGAATAGCCTTGAGTAATTCAGAACTCTTAGATTTGTTGCCATGATATTGAAATTACAAAGAATCTGAGCTTGTAGAACTAAATGCATATCTACTTCCATATTAACTATGCTTTATCCTGATATGATCAATTACATATTAAAGTGAAAAGGTATCTAGGTGTTATGTTAAGAACATGTCATTATGATTGGTAAGACCTATCTTGTCTTGTAAGAAGAAATTGAGTTTAAATTCTAGTTTTACCATTTACTGAATTCACAAATTGAGTTATACTAACCACTCTTGCTTCTGTTTCTTCATCTAGAGTAAGGGGGATGAGGGTCAGGAACCACAATTTAAAAAGTAGGATACAGAAACTTAGAAGTATTTCTTTTCCTACCTCTACATCTTCATTGCTAGGTTGATGCACTAGAAATTGCTTCTTAATTAGTACAGAAATGTTAGCAAAGTTTGAAATGCTTGTTGATACAGCATATTTAACTTAAATTATGTAAAATGTATAGCCAATTGGTACATGATTTTTAAAAGATATATGTAACTTGTTTTTCATTAAGTGAAAGTTAAAAAATCAAGTTAACTAAAACTTCTCAATTCTAAATTATGTATACTTCATAAAAAAGGATATCAATTATACTCTTCTACAACAAAACTTTAGTCTCCAAAGTTTGCAGAGAACAAATCAGGAAAAAGTATTAAATTATATTTTTTATTTTCACTTTGTAAAAAGTGGGTTACAGAGGTTTGACTATGTACACAAAAGTGTGCATCACCTGCCTGTACAATTTAATGAATTTTCATAAACAGAAGACATGATCAAAAAAACTGACACTAGTACCCAGAGAGAAACTTCATGCCCTTTTCTAGTAACTAGCCACCCACAATGCAAACTTAACCACTATTGTTATCACATAACACTGTCGTTTTGTCACATATTAGGTGACCAAATATGTGTGGACGTTTCTCTGGACACACTCTTCTGTTATTTTGGCCATTTTTTCTACGATAACACTTATACCACATTATTTTAATTGCCTGGTAGATTTCTTTTTCTTTTTCAATATTGCCTCAACTATTCTTGGTTCTGGTATTTGCATGTACATTTCATATTATTTTTTTAAAAGATTTTTTTTATTTACGCATACAAGAACTGGGGTACAGGCCAGAGGTATGGGGGTGGTGGATGAGAGGATTCACCAGAGACAGAGTGGAGAGCAGAACAGGCAGACTGATTGAAATGCACTGCTGAAGGGAGCAGCGGGCAAGACAGGAGAGGTCTGCTGCACTATGCGGGTCACCTCCCTGACTGTCATCGAACTCGTGCTGCAGTGGCTGCAAAAAGCTTCGTAGGTTGCATCTTAACCCCTTGCACCATCAGGGAGGTCCACATTTCATATTATTTTTACTTTTTAATAATATTTTTATTGAGGTGACATTAATGTGCAACACTGTATATTGTCCGAGCTTATAGGATCCTACATCTTCAGCTGTATGCTACCACACTACCAAGGCGCCCATAGTCCCCCCACCATGTCCATTGTGTCCCTTCCTAACCTTCCCCTCTATCCTTCCCTGACCCCTCTGATAGCCTCAGTTTTACAATCATATTTCTATGATTTGCTTTTCATTTATGTTTTCTGACTCTTTTATTTCTCTGTATCCCACATATGGGTAAAGCTATTCAGTATCGTTTTCCTTTTGGGTTATTTTGCTTAGCACAATCCCCTAGTTCCATTAGAAACACCTTGTCTTCAGAGAACAAAAAGAACAGATTTGTGTTCAGATGGCATTGTACACATGCATACAAAAATATACAGTAACCTGTTTACAGTGAAAAATTAAAGCCATACATAGAAGTACCATATTTATATGTCTATTATTTTAAAATTGAATAATTCCTATGTAAAAATAAGTAAAAAGGGAAATGAATAGAACATTCACTAAAATCATATTTAATAGAGATACCTGTCTCCTTTAAGAAAAAGAAGAATGTAGCAACAATTATGAGGGACAGGTGGATGAAGACTGTGGATGCAATTCACAGTTTATGATTGATTTTCATTATTAAACACTAGAAAACAATTCAAATAAGGATCAAAGTATTTAAAGAAAATTCCAAAGTTTGGAAAGATTGGTGAAATGATGCTAATAAATCATTTAAATTTGAGATTGAAAAATATATATGTCTAGCTAATGCATAACAAAAGTCCTCAGCTGACTAAGAAACCTAAAATTTCTGTAGGTTGACAATTTGTATGAAATTATAAGACTCTAGTAAAATAAAGTATGAAATGTTTACAATTGTTTGCAAAACCTCCAAATTAGGTATACATTTAAATGGCACTTTTTAGCATTGGAATTAATTACTGTCACATGTTATCTGTACTATTTTCTGAAATTTGAGAAGCTAATAGCCCAAGAAGCTTAAATCTGTGGTATTTTTATAATATCTAAGAATTGTAAAGTGTCATTTTTAGATATTTTGACATTAAATTTTATTAAATTATCTCATTGCTGTAATTGTTTTATTAGCTATCATTTGAAGAGTTATTATAATTTACCCATTGACTGATTAGTTCATTTCAATATAAAATAATTGATAAAATAATGTAATCTTTCCAAATGCCTACAAAAATAAGCAAAACATCAGGCTAAAAATGACAATCAGCTTATAAATGAAATGGAGTAACTTGTTTCCCAGGGATATTTGACAAATGATATTTTTCTTAATCTCTGTATGTACCTAGTAATCAAAACATTTGTTTTAACCCAAGTACTATTCTATAAAATAATTCATATTTTAGACACATAAACATATATGTGTCTATATACATATATGTATATTATATATATATATAATATGACATATGACATTGGTCACAACCTGATATACAAATATATTTATGTTAAAAGAAAAGACTCTGAATGAAGCTACCTAAATTAAAAAACTGAAAATAATATATAATATTTGCTCATAAGAGCATAACATTTCTTCAGGATGTCTATCTCTATGAATTTACATATCTTTTGCAAGGATCTTAGTGAGAGTAGTTAGAATAATGGGAAAAGATATAACACAATACTTTCCCACTTATGGTTATTATCATTAAGACGTGTTAGACCATGCTTTCAGTGAAATTTTCTTTCATGTATACTTAATGCAATTTCTTTTAGAAATGGAGAAATGTAAGAAAAAATAGGAAAAGCTTCCAGGAATTAGCAGAAAAGAATAAAAGTATCTGACTGTGTGAATACAACAGTTTTACTCTATTGTCCAGAATAATGCAGTTTCTCTTCCTCCCAGAACTTTACTTTAGACATCATTCCCTCCATACATGAAGATATCCTGCAAGGTACAGACAGAATAGTTGTAATCATTTGCTTTTATCCCCCCAGCTCACTCCCTCAGTTATCTATTCTTAGGAATACCCACTTGGGAAGCACTTCAGAAGAACTAATTCTGTTCAGGAAGAAATTAGGAGAATCACCCTCTCTACTTGAATTGTAATCAATTTCTTTCTGGTGGTAAATGCTTAGGTCCTGACCTTGTAGCCTGCACTTTAGTCTAGATTCTTTCTTTTATCTTTCAGGGGTGTTCTTTTTAACCAAATATTTTTCTTTGCATAATAGAAACATGGTTATCCATACTAGAATGTTGTGCCACTAACCACTATTTTTAGCTACCTTCTAAGACCTGCCCCTCACATGAGTAATTGCATAAAATTACCCTGCAATCCCTCCCCTTCTCTTTGCTATATTTTGCCCATTTGCATGCCTCCCTTATCTTCAGAAACTTCTGCTCACTTCTGTGTCATTTCTATCTTTTCTTTTGTCCCACGAATCCTCATAATCCCTGTCCTGATGCCATTTTGTGGCTACACTTTTAGTGTACCCATTATTCTGGAGTGGATATTAATAAACTAACATAATATCACAGAACAGTCTGAAATGTGTGCTGAAGAAATGAGTCCGTAGAGGTGACAAGTTTAAAAGTAAAGATTATTTGGCGAAAAACCTTTGGAGAGATGATTTATACAGATTAACTTTGGGGGTGTTTGGTCCTTCAGTTTAAAAAAGTGTAATTGTTTCAACCACTGTCTGCCAACCTTATTTGGAGATTTTGTAAAGGACCCATGCTATGTTCTTATTCTGGGAGTGAAGAAACACTAGATGTTTATTATTAATAAACACTATGTTTATTTACATTGCTCAACTCTAAAAATTGGTGGAAATGGCCACTGAATACTGTGTTTCAAGAATTTTGACTGCTTATCATTTTAACGTTGCTTAGTTCTCAAATCCCAACTCAATGACTGCCGATTTTGTTAAGCTACATAGGTTGGTAACAGTAGGAACAGCCTGTGTTTTGAATGCAAATAAAACTAGATATATTTCATAATTTCTCTTACTATACTTGTAGCCTTGGGCAACTTCACTAAACTCTCAATAGCTCAGATTTCTCATCTACAAAACAAGCCTAATAGAGTTACCTTTTTATCATGGGAGAATGAAATGAGATAAGATACATTAAGTACAAAGAACAGTTCTTAAAATGTAACATTCAATAAATGCTAGCAATTGCTGAGAAAAATTTCTGAATATTTTCTGAAAGTCATTGCTCAGAATATTATTCATTTTAAATTCTTTCTGAACACATCACAGAATTCAACACATGGATCCAGCTTGCTCCATATATGAGGAAATGATCTTTTAAATTTTATTTTGTGATATAAAAGATTTAAATAAATATTTAGTGAAAATATCAATTAAATGTAACATGTAAGAAGAGAATACCTCCTTTAAATAACATTATAAATTATAGTTCTTGTTGACAAAGCCATGTCAATATTCTTTTTCATCTAGATATGAGTCAAAAGAACAAGAGTTCACTTAAACATTCCTCTTATTTATTTATTTATTTAGGATTTCAAGTTAAATATAAAGAATTATTAAGTCTTAAAATTGCAATTCTTATGTTCATTTGGATTATATTTTATCCTCTCCTTCATATTTGAAAGCTTAGTTATAAAATATATAAGCACATTAGAAATAAAGGAATTTTTTACATGTTTTGAGAGTAAATAATAAATATTGAAACTTAACAAAAGCTGTAAGAAGAGTTTGTTTTAAAAAATAGAAAACTCCATTCAGAACATAAGATGTATATATAGACATATGTAAATATACTGATTTCACGTGTACTCTTTAAAGACTATAGATATTGAAGCGTGCTATTCAGTTGCTCCTTCAGAAAAGAGGCCTCATTTGACAGCTCAGAGCCCAGGCCCTCTCTGGGAATTTTCAGCAGCAAAGGCCTTACTCAAGGTGACATGTACTCCCCAGGGCAGTCAACATTCTCAGGTTGTCCTTATCAGATTACACAAATCGGAAGGGGCTGCCTCCCCAAAGTTCCTGAATGTGTAAATGATAAATCCTGAGAAACAAAAATAAGTATTTTAGATCAACAATATTTAGATAGATAAACCAATAAAAATAGACTAATAACTTGGGCAAGTACTTCAAGTGAATGTTATCTAAATGATCCATAAAGATGTTCAACCTCGGGCCTCCCTGGTGGCACAAGGGGTTAAGCACCGTACTATGAAGCAATCCACAGCATCTACAGCACGAGATCGATCCCTGGCCAGCCAGGGAGAAACCCACATAGCGCAGCAGACCTCTCCTGTCTTGCCCACTGCTCCCCTCAGCGGTGTATTTCAGTCAGTCTGCCTGTTCTGTTCCCCACTCTGTCTCTGGTGGATCCTCTCACCCCTGCATCTCTGGCCTATACCCCAGCTCTTATATGAATAAATAAATAAATCTTTTTAAAAAAAATGTTCAACCTCATTCATCGTTAGGAATATGAATATTAAAGTAGTAATGATATACCACTTCATATTCACTGAAATTATTAAAATATAGTAAAATACTGACATTTCTGAGTTTTGGTAAGGAATAGGACTCACCTACTGAGAGTGTGAGTATGACTGATATACGCCCTTTAGGAAATTGTTTGACAATATTTACTGGAACTAAGCACATATATAGTTAGTAAAGCAATAATTCTATATCTATGTGTATGCCTCACAATATGGTTTCACATGTTCATCAAAATATTTAAAACCATCTTCATATCAGCATTATGCTCAATAATTAAAATGTCCTTCAATATTAGTTAGAAATAGCATGATATATTCATATTGTGGAAAATTATGTATCTATGAAACTAATGAACTACAATTATGTGTAACACTAATAAATCTCACTAATGTAATGTTAAGCAAAAAAGCTAGACCAAAGCCCAAGAATGTGGTACAATGTCAAATAGAAATTTCAGATATAGGAAAAGGTAGTCATTGCTGACAGACATGCAAAGGGGGTAATCTTTCATAGTAAAAAAAATCACTGGGAAGCACATTTAATCATGTTAAGATATTAATGAGAAATGGGTGTATAACTGCCTAGTATGGAATATACTACATTTCCTCTCTTTTGTTTCTAATTTGTTTTTAAAACCCAGTTACCTTTGCCTTAATAGCAAATGGTGAAGAAATTTAAGAAGGAGATTCTAAAAAATGTATGACCCAATATTCTGGCTCCATTGATCCACAGAGATCCTGTTTAAAGATTTGTTACATCCCATGAATCTAAATCTAAGCATATGAATTCAGAACAGTACAAATCAGATTCTTTTAAATTCTCCTACCTTATTTCCCTAGACACTAGGTAGCAGTACCTTTAAAATGACCTGTCATTTGTGATGTTGTGAACATTTTAATAATTTTCCCCAGTCTCAATTGTTGAATAAGAAAGAAGTGAGATTTTTTTAAATGATCTTATTGATCCAATCATCACCTGCATAATGTTGAAACATGTAGTGATTTGTTTTCTTAAATCTGACCTCAGGCACCACTGCCAAAAGTGTCAAGCTGCCAGCTGTGCTCTTTCTCTGCCACAATCCAAATTGTACACTCATGCATGTTACCTCCCCCCTTCTTTTATTATGTGTTTCACAGTGTGCAATTTTGCTAAAACAAGCCCTTTAATTATACATTGCCAAAAGTGTCACCTACTGTTAAATGATTCCTGTGCTGCAGACAGAGAAACTGTGGCTCCTATCAGGTTCTGAAGTTTCCATTACGTGCACAGACCCCAAGAACAGCTGTTAACAAATCTGTTGGTGGTTTTGAGTAAAAAGGAGCCAGGCTGTGCTCCTGCTGTACTTTTGGTCAGAGAAGGTAATTTGCATTTTGACAGGCTTAGCAGGCAAGAGAAAAGACAGCACAGGTATAATAACAGCTCAACATGAAACATTTGGCCCAAAATATTACTACTTTTGAAAGTTTGATTAAATAATGAACAGTGATCAGAGAGATATTTATCTTGGGAGAACAGTAATGTTAAAGGTATTTATTGAACAACTTAGTTAGAGTGAATTGGTATTTTTAATGTATGCTTTAATATTTTATTAGACTGTTTAAGATGGATCTAATTTGATACAAAGCAGAATAAGAAAATTGGGGTAGTAATTTGAATCCATTTTTTCTTTAAGACAGCCTAAAAATACTTGAATTCTTTATTCTCTTATTATATTAAAAGTTGTATCTATATTGGACTATTTTTCCCAAAAATTTTATTTAAGTGTAGATTATATAATTTTTCACAGCAACCAAAATATCTATACTTGAATTGTAACTTCCACTCTATTTTTCTTTTAATCAAACCTTAAAACAATGTATGCATTTTCATCTTGGTTATATTCCCCATACAATTCCCACCCCCCCATTTTGACTCTAATGCATACATTGTACAAAAATGAAAAATGATGTAAAAATATATATATAATAAAATATTAAAAAAACCTTAAAACAGTGATTTAAAAAAAAGAATGACATTATTACATTTAAATAGTCTAAGTTTACTGGCTATTTCATATTAAATTATTTTACTTTAAGTTCTTCCTTGATAATAGAGCATATAATACCTTCAAAACATTGTACATTGACCATAGATCACAACATAAAATAATTTACAATTATAAAATGTTAATATGGAAGGAATATTTTCTAACAGTGATGGAGTTTGATGGTATTTACCAGTCTCGTCTTGTGCTGGCTGGACATAACCCAAACCAGTCCCAGGCCTCTTAGCTTCTGAGTGGGACCACAGGACAAAATTCTGACTATTGGTATGTGTGTGGCAGAACTGAATATCCCACTGCCAGAACTGGTTAGAAAGCAATATTCAATGTATGCACTCACTTTTCTAGGCCCTAGAAAAATGGCAAAAATATCACCAGGCAGGCTACCTTAAGTCAGAAGTCAGAAAAGAGCTGTTCATAAGGGCTACCTAACCAAAACCAAACACACTGGACTTGACACAAGTGAAACTAACATTTTATTGTGTTAGCCCAGAGACTTGGTAAGCCATTTGTTTCTACAGTTTCCCTACCCTCCTTACAAATCTTTTTTGTTGCATAGATGTTTAAATGTACTCTACATACCTTTATTTAAATAAAAATTGACCATTAGTAACTTTATTGATTTATCAAGGCTTGTTGGTGCTGTTGTTTGTTTTATTTTTTTCCTTTGGTAATTAAACAGATAAAGATTGAGTTTAGTAGACTTTAAATGAGAAATTTCAAAAAAACAAAATGTTGCAGTACTTTAACAAGTTTAAAGGCAAATAAATATCCATTATATAAAATAAGACAAGCAGATAATCTTTAAGGAGATAATTATATTCTATATGGAAATTTGTAAAGCATCCTGCTGTACTTTAATTATTAGCTGCATAGAAACATATACATCTTTCATTTTTAAAAAAGTAATGATTTATAAGCAAGTACACTAAGGACATGGATTTGGTTATCAATAAATAGTAGAGTAGCTAGATATATAGTTTTTATTTTCAAACTAAAGGCTAAATCCCATTGCTTTTGGTATATTATTTTTTTTTCTATCTAATGTTTTTTTTTAAAGATTTATTTATACAAGAACTAGGGTATAAGTCAGAGATGCGGGAGGGTGAGAGAATTCGCCAGAGACAGAGTGGGAGCAGAACAGGCAGACGACTGAAAACACTGCTGAGGAGAGCAGCAGGCAAGACAGGAGAGGTCTGCCGTGCCATGTGGGTATCACCCTGGCAGACCGGGATTGAACCCATGCTGCAGAGGCTGCAGACAGCTTCACAGCAGTGGGCTCAACCAGCTGTGCCACTGGGGAGGCCCCTATTCTAATGGGTTTATATAATTAATTCAGCATACTTATTTAATAAAAGAGATTGGGGATAAAGTAATACTACATGTAATGTTTTGTATGTACATATGTGTATGTATATATAAGCATATGTATGATCTTGAAAATTAACTACAAATCAATATGCAAAACAAAAAGATTTCTGAGAACTTTAAAAATAATACTTTTTAGACAAGTGCACTGTAATGTTTTACTGTAATATTACCCACAGTAAACAGAAAAAGAATGATTCATTCTAGTGACTCTGTGTGACTAATGCATTTCTCATTTAAAGAGTCTTCCCTTGAATCTTCCAGAGCAACAGCAGCACGTCAAAAGCCCTAAATGTCTGAAAAATACACCTGCATTGTCACATATTCCATTTCCCTATATTTTCTACCTAACTGCTTTGTTCCCTGTCCCCTCAGTCCCACTAACTTTCCAGTGCCCCACTGCTCACTCAATACATTCCTTTTGTCTCTAGTTTGATTCTTTCATCTGTCAATCATATGCCATTCAAGATTTAAGAATGACTTAGTTCCACAATAAGTATAGTTTTATGAAAATGATATTTCTAGACTGCCTGTGCTAGACTCAAAGCTAAGTATGCCTTATCAATACTGAAGAGTTGAACGATGTAAGAGTGATGTTAATAAACTTTCCCTCTAGATAAGGTTGAATTTATAACATTGATTGAAAAATCCCTTATCTGTTCAGAGATACCTAAACAGATATTAAAAATACCAGCTAAGAAGGAGGATAAAGGCAGATGAAGTATAAAGACAAGAACAAGTGACTCTAGGGCTGGTTTAGCCCACACAGTCAGCATCAGAATGGTACAAACTGACTGTAAAGCAAAAATATGCCTAAGGAGCTTTGACTTGAACATCAAGTATATTTTGGCTTAATCATGTAGATTGAACAAAAAGAGAAAAAAACCCTCAAATAGTGGAGATATTGAAGGTATTCTAACCATCAATACATATAGAAATATTCATAAGCTTGGTTCAATATATAAAGAACCATAATGTTCAGCCTTTTCCTTACAACCTGACTTACTGATAGTTTCATTAAATAATATTCTGGATTTATAAATTCCATTCATTGCATCCTTCCTTAACTCCTTACATATGATTTCTTTCTCCCCTGCCCTATTAAAATTTCTACCTACAGTATCACTGATAGGCTTTTAATTGCTACATCCATAAATTGTTTCTAAGCCATCACCTTTGGTGTTACTTATTAATGAAATGCTCTTCTCGGAATGAGATGACATCATTATTTTTCCTGATTTTACTTCCATTGCTTTTTACATTATTTTTTAATTGCCTGAACCAGATTATATTGCAATGTACTTCTAAGACTGTTTCCACTATAACTGCTATGGACTTATCTCTCAAAATACTTGCTTTAACGCAATGTACTTCAGATTTACTGAATTTCTTTTATTGCTTGCATATGACATTTGTATGAGTCATCCTCACTCCCTAATGGGTCCTTTATTCTTTTCTCTTGGCTAAGTTATGCTCAGCAAGAAGACATTAATGTTTTCCTCAGCCTGACTAAACTTTAAGTATGCTTCTTTCTGCCTCAGAGCCCCTGATCTCCCCCTCACTTGGGCCTTTACAGAAACCAAAACCAGATTTTCTAAACAGAGAGGTCCATTACCTCCCTTTCCTTAAAGCATTTACTTTAGAAAATTTAGAAATGCAGATTCTTTATTTTTTTAAGATTTATTTTATTTATACAAGAACTGGTGTAGAGGCCAGATGTGCAGGAGGGTGAGAGGATTCACCAGAGACAGAGTGGGGAATGCAACAGGCAGACTGACTGAAATACACTGCTGAGGGGAGCAGCGGGAGAGACAGGAGAGGTCTGCTGCGCCATGTGGGCATCTCCGCAGCTGACGGGGATCGAACTGGCACTGCAGAGGCTGCGGACAGCTTCAGAGAGCTGCGCTCAACTGCCTGCACCACCAGGGAGGCCCAAAATGCAGATTCTTTTTCTGACCCTGAGATATATTAAAAATACTTTTTCAGTTTTACATCCCAGGACTGATAACTAGTCCTTCAAATGTTACATCCAGGAAGCAAGCATTGTTAACCTAGTCTCGATGAGAAGGAAGCAAAGGGACTTGCTTCATTACCTCCTGTCATGAAGAGAGAAGAAAATTTAGTTTTCCTTTGGGTATGGTCAATTAGCAAAAATAGATGTTCTATGATCCTCCACATGCTTTATGGGATGGCTGCTTGAGAGAGATTTGGTCTTCAGCAAGGTATACCTTAAGGTCATAATAACCCTGATAAAAAAAGAAAACAAGTCCAGGATGGAGCTTGGTGGAATAAACATTGTGAGCATAGTCATTTCTCTCCCACTATTCTCCTGCCACTATTCTTCTGAAAGTTAGAGGCTAACAGCAACTACTAATGAGATCTCGTGTAACACAGAACAAGTGATGCTATCCACTTATCCTTTGACATATATTTTATGTATCCGGAAATGAAAAATCTCAATATAGATTTACATTGATAGCTACATTGTAATTACTATTACAAAAATATTTCCAAACACTGTGGAATTCTAGTTTGGGTAAATTCTACTCTAATTTAATACCATTTGAGTAAGGGCTTATACATAAATATATTGCCAGGTTTGTTAGATATAAGTGGCTCCATATATTTGCACCATAGTAATAGTGAAAGAGATAAGGAATGTTCAAAGATGTTAGTAAAATGATTGAAAGATGATAGACAGTTGATTGATGATATAGACAGGTAAATAGATGGATAGATAGATAGATAGATAGATAGATAGATAGATAGATAATAGATGGGTGGATATATGGGTGGGTGGATGAAAGGATGGCTAGATACATAGATAGAATAAACATTGCCATGGAGACCAAGAAAAGAATGTTTCCAGCAGTGCCACTGAGCAGTGTCCTACATGTGAAAGGGATCAACACTGAAATTGACCTTTGAGTTTTGATTGTAAGAAGAGTATAACTATTCTTTTTTTTAAAAAGATTTATTGGGCCTCCCCGGTGGCGCAGCGGTTGAGCGCTGGGTTGCGAAGCTGCCCGCGGCCTCTGCGGCGCCGGTTCGATCCCCGGCTGCTCCCCGGCCACCGGAGGAGGGTCCCACATGGCGCGCAGACCTCTCCTGCCGCCCGCTGCTCCCCTCAGCAGTGTACTTCGGTCCTTCTGCCTGCTCTGCTCCCCGCTCTGGCTCTGGTGAATTCTCTCACCCTCCCGCGCTTCTGACTGTACCCAGTGCATGTATAAACAAAAAAAACAAACAAACCAGCAAACAAATAAATAAAGCATGCCTCTATAAAAAAAAAAAAAAAAAAAAAAAAAAAATTTATTTATTTATTTATTTATTTATTTATTTATTTATACAAGCACTGGTTACAGTCAGAAGTGCAGGAGGGTGAGAGAATTCACCAGAGCCAGAGTGGGGAGCAGAGCAGGCAGACTGACGAAACACACTGCTGAGGGGAGCAGCAGGCAAGACAGGAGAGGTCTGCCACACCATGTGGGACCCTTGCCGGCGGTCGGGGATCGAACCAGTGCTGCAGAGGCTGCGGGCAGCTTTGCAGCCCGGCACTCAACCGCTGTGCCACCGGGGAGGCCCAAGTGTTACTATTCTTCATAAGAATTTTAGTTGGGAAATTATGAAAGATTGAGCCTTTATTTAAAACTGAATAAATCTCAACAGTTGTTACATAAAAATATTCAAAAATGATTTGTAATTAAAATAAAGGATGTGTTAGTTTAAAATATAATGGTTTACTCATTTTTCCTTTTCATTTATACATGTGGAGAAGAAAATTTTAATGGTGGATTTTACCCATACTGCTTTCCAAATCTTCCACCTAGAGAAAATAAACTCTCACTGGAGAAAAGGAACACATTTAAACTATTGTTCTATTAGCAAGGCATGAAATGTTCCACATTGATTTTAGCAAAGCTATGTTTTTATAAATGTTTTCATAAATCTAAAATGTGTGTCAATTTCCCAAGAATTCAGAAAATAATTTACTTTTTGATCTATCAGATAATTTAGTAAAATTATTTTTTTCATTTTTCTTATTTTAAGTAACAAGACTTCAATGAAATCATCAGTTCCTCTCAATTATGATCTGCTTTTTTTTTTTTGAAAGTCACTATTGTGGTATTTCTAGTTATTATTTGCAATGTATTAGTTGTGGGTTTGACTACACATACTAAGAAGATATTTTATACCTTACTATTTTATAATTTTATTCTGGTAAATGAAAAAGTTGATAGAGAGGATAAATCATTTATAAATAAAAGGGAAGGCAATATTAGTGTATGAGAAAAGGATGAAGCAATATCATAAATCCAGATGTAAAGGCACTTTCAATAAAATCAGGAGTCAATGAATCAAAGTTTAGACAGATCATACTGACAAAGATAATGAAAAGATTCATCATTCTAACAATTATATTACTATAGACTTATTTCCCCATATTTTGGGATTATGTTCTCCATTAAGTCTTCCTACAACTGTAGCAGCCTTAAGTATTAACTGCATTCATATGATGTGTCAATAAATTTGCATTGTGTTTAATTTGTTTAAATTCATTCAGCTAGTAAAGACAAAATACAGGTTATTTTCCCCTAGATAGTCCATAGGTAGTACTATGTAACATTTCATATTGTAATATTTTTACATATATCTTTTCTGTGACTTAGACTCTACGTCCTCTAAGGCACAAATACATGTTATTTACATAAGCAAAAAAATATTTAACACAGTGCTAACAATGGATAAATAATTGGAATCTAGACACATAGCTCATATCATATACCAGTCACCATGATGTGCATAGTAGCTATAAATTATATTGGAAAGGCCTAGAAGTCCATCAGTGACTTCATAAAAATTTTAACATGACTGGTCAAGTGTATGCACTAGTCAGAGAATTTCTCACTTTCAGAATGGTAACTCTGGTTTCATATTGCTCTAAGGAAATATAAATCAGAGACTGAAAACCAGAATTTAGAAGAATGCTTATATAGATGGACTGATGATAATGATGATGATGATGATGATGATGATGATGATGATGATGATAGATGGCTAGATAGAGACTTCAGAGGACCCAGAATCTGCTAATGTAAAATAAAAACAGGCAAGCTTAAATCATGAATTTATAAGGTTATGTAGGTCATTTTACAAAGTCTTTGAGTACAGTCTCTAGGAGAACCTGGGTAGGCATTTTTGTTTCTATAATCTCTTCTATAGTTAGGGCCACATGTGTATAACCCTCTCTGTGAGTAAAAGGTAGATTTTTTAGCAAAGGCTACATCTGGGCTAAGAGTTTTTATTTTCTCTATCAGGGCAGGAGGTATGTCTAAGAGTATAGGAATACTTCAATCCTTCATATGGAAAATACTTCCTTGTTAACTTAAACAATAAAAATCCATACAAAATATAATGAAAATAAAAGATTAAAACTTGTGATATAGTTTTGCAAATTTGTCTGCCACAAAGAGTAAAAATTAAAGATGTGTAACTATATTTAAGTAAATATCCATGTGTGGTGTTGAATCAGGCTTTGGGTAGAGATAAATGTATGCTATCTTACTTGCCCCACCTAGAAAGAATATTGGCATCCTCAGGGGGCAATCTGAGGTATAACAAGCTTTTTTTTTTTTTAATTAACATCAATCCTGACATAAAGATGTGAATTTTTTAGAATATTTATAATTAGATTTTGTCAATAGGCTTTCATTAGTAAATAAAGAATATTTGGACTTTTACAGTTTTTTGAAGTTCAAAAATATCCTTCAAAGTTGAAGAAATAAATATTTCAATAAATTTTGAAGAACGTGCTACTGCATGAAGAAATTAGCTCCCATACTGAAATTCCCAAGCAGTTACACCATATTTCCCTTCTGGATTCATCACATGTAGGCCTATAGAAAAGTTTATTGTTAGATGATGATGTTCTGCAAGTATAATCATGTTTGTATTTGGACATCCAGTTGCATCAGAAATTCTCTGTGGAGAAGGTGATATTTCATGTTGCATAGGAAATGTTTTTGAGGAAGGTGACAACATTTCAGGGGGAGAAAGAGCATAATGTGTGATCAGAGGAAGAAATAAGAAAAATCAGTAATACAGAGGGTGGTGTGTAGACATTCTGAATAAATGAGCATGCAGAGATATGTGTGACAAAATGACCTATGAATCAAATGCATGATTTAATTTTACATTTTCTTTCTAGAACTTTTTTCTTTCTTATACAAATAGCAATTAAAAATTATATCAACTACTAAATAAAAATGCTTCAAGGAATGCCAGAATAACAATCTTAAATAGTAGACATTGTCATTTTTTAAAGTCGTGCCTGGAGACCCCATGAAATAAATAGAATCAAAAAAAAAAAAAATGCTGCTAAAAAAAAAAAAAAATATTTGATCACATCTTATCCAAGCTGAAAAAATGATCAGTTAACAATGATAATTCTTAGAATAAATCTCTACGTGTGCTCTGTGCCCTGAATTTCTTTAGAAATGTGTAGGCTATTCTATTGACTTTTTGAAGATAATAGAAATTGTATGTCAATAATTAGTTTGATAAAATGAATATTATCTGAAATTCTTTGGAAGTTTGGGACATATTTCATTCCTTTTCTGCACCTGTCTGTTTATGCATACAAGAGCTGGGGTATGGGCCAGAGATGGGTGGGGAGATGAGTCACCAGAGACAGTGGGGAACAAAATAGGTGGACTGAATGAAATACACTGCTGAAGGGAGTAGCAGGCAAGACTGGAGAGGTCTGTTGTGCCATGTGTGTCAGCTCCCTGGCCAGACCCCGAACTCATGCTGCAGTGGCTGCCAATAGCTTCATAGTGCTGACACTTAACCCGTTGTGCCAACAAGGAGGCCTCCGAAATTTCTTTTTAACTTTTTGGGAGTTCAGATTGTTAAGAAACCTGCTGTTGCTTCAGTCTAGAGTGGGTTCAGCCCTGTTCATCATGAGAAGTAGATGTAGATCCATCATGTGGGAACACCTGAGATGATATGGACTGTTCATAATAGTAAACAAAAGTATGGTTTGTTGCTTCCTTTGACTTTTTTTTTTTTCTCCATCACTTTTCTTGTTAATGAAAATAACCTGAGATAGGTTATGAGCTGTTATGAGCTGTCCATATGTTTATATATTCTAATGTCAGGGAAACAGTGATTCAGAAGAAACAGTGCATAGTTAAAAAATCACAGATTTGGGAGCAAAAAGACCCAAACTTAAATTCTAGTACCAATTTCTATGAACCATGTGATCTTCAAAATTTACTAAGGTCCATTGAGTTTTAATTTATTCTTCTAGAGATTACATTTGATAGTAACATCCCACAGCAATGTTATGAGTAATAAAAAATTGAATATATGTGAAAATACTTTGTAAACTGTTATTGTCATATTGCTTACCATTATTTTTGCCTGATTTTACCAAAGAACTTAAAATGTGCAGCATAAGACTTTCCTAAATTTTCCAGTTACGAATGATTTTTTCACTATCAAAGTTTCGTTTATACATTTAACAATCATGTTTCTGATACCTTTTTAGTTTATGATGATACACTGTTCTGTTACGTACTATTGGTGACTTTGTAACTTTTAGTATCATTTGAGAAAAATGGGTAAATGGTATGTAAAGAAAGAAAGGACGCATAACTTTTTGAAATTCGTAGAAAGTTTTTTGGAATTTCTTCGTCCAATTAACCAGTCCAAGTTAATTTGAAATATTACTTTGGAGAGTTTTGCATTGCTCTTTGTTTAAATCATTTACAAGAAAAAGATCATGAGGCACTTGAGCTAAGGACACATTTGGTTCCACATTTGGTGGAACCAAGGGCCAGGAGGATTAGGGTGTCAGAAGGGTAGGCATCAGGTGCCTTTTTCTGTCTTAACAGTTAATAATTACATTGAGGAATTTTGTTCACACCTCTGTTAATGTCTAATTATTTATAGTTCAGGTCCCTAGCTTTTTCATACCACTTTCTTCCCCATGTCTCTAGAGAAATCTGGAAGCAGCTGCTAGAGGACAGTGACTTCAGAACATGAACTGAGTTGGATTTAAAGTCCTCATGTTGCAGAATATGTTATGTTCTCCTGCCAACAGTGGCAACAGCATTTCCCTTACTACATTGATCACTCCAAAGAGTGACAAGTGAAAGTTTGAAGGGAAAAAAATGGCAAAGAGATTTATTACATTCAACCAAGAAGACTTCTGCTTGTTTCTTTACATGATATCTTCAACTGTAGTTGTATTGTTGCTTAAGGAAAAACATACCAGAAAATATTAAAGCTTTTTAAAGATAGAAATTTGATTAAAACATAGAATTATACTTACAGGGTTAGTTTACTATCCAACTTTCTTATTTAAAAAATTCAAACATTACATTAAACTAGCCATGTGCAAAATTTGGACATGCAGAGGATTAAAAGGTTGAGAAATATATTTAAAACACTAAAATGACTGAAGAGGAATTGAAGAAAAAAATAAAATAAGGACAAGCATTGAAAAAAATAGCTCCATTGGCTAAAACTCCATATGGAATAGTATACTGAGTTGCTGCTGAAAGAGTGGGCAAACCACACCTTGTTTCTTAAAGATGAAGTCTGTCTTTCTGTGGAATAAACGTCCCCATAAGCAGATGTAGGGAATGGAAAAAAATGAGGGTATGTTAAGTGTTATGTGCAGTTTCTAGCTATGCTTCTTAAAAACTAAACATTAGCTACTCTTTAAGCTGACTTTAAAATTTTTATTTTAGGAACTGTGGAATAAAATCACATTTAAATATTTGCTAGGCTATGTATGATATTACAAATTATTCTTCTAGCCTGAAATTTGTCAGCATGAATCTTGTAAATGAATATGATATTGGTCACAATATGATCACAAGAATATGTCACAAGATCTCCCCGTCTTATAGATTCTTTAAATATTAAAGCAAATATTTTGACTCATAGTGAAATCGGAAAATAAAAATTTAGATATAATTACCGATATAAATATGTGTAAATATATGCATCTATATGTGTATGTGTAAATTAAATTAACAAATTTATCTCACTTCTAAATTTTTATGTTGTTTTATATGTCCTCAGAATTCAAGAAGAGATATGTAGACTTGTTGATACTAGAGTAGTGAAATTTTTTTAAATGCCAACTGAAAAAATGAATAATCTTCAAGGGCACCATATAAAGATGGCTTTGAATGATTTTCAAGTCTGCAACTTTCTATGTTATTGCTTTCAGTTGTAAACTTCTATCAAAATTTAATGAGTGAATTTTGATTAATTTAATGTAATTTAAATTACTCACAAGAGGGTCTCCCTGGTGGCGCAAGGGGTTAATACGCCATGCTATGAAGCTATCCACAGCCACTGCAGCATGAGTTCCATTCCCGGCCAGGGAGGTGACCCACATGGCACAGCAGACCTCTCCTGTCTTGCCCGCTGCTCCCCTCAGCAGCATATTTCAGTCAATCTGTCTGTTCTGCTCCCCCTCTGTCTCTGGTGAATCCTCTCACCCTCCACGTCTCTGGCCTGCCCCCCAGCTCTTGTATGCTAAATAAATAAATCTTTCAGAAAATAAATAATGCTTCACATAAGTATTATATGTAGAAATAAGTGGAGAAGATATTCTTTGATCATATAGAAAATTGCTCATAATACTATTCTAAATTTAAAGTAAATTAGGAGACATTAAAAGCACAAATGAATGACTTGACATATCTTTTCCAATGTTAGTTTTATAACTGCAAGAGACAATATCTAAATGTAATAATATACAATAAAATAGTTAGATACTTGATAAAATAATGTTGCAAAGTTCTAAATGTAATGAATAATCTATTTGTGATAACAAAGAGAAATCTAAGGTGTCAGAAAGATTTTTTTTATATTTGCCTTTCATCATCCTTATATAAATTGTTAAATTCACACTTTGTACCACATTGCCTGGCATACTGCAGAGAAAAAATTATAAACTTAATTAGATATTCACAAATTATTGAAAATGTGGTGCAATTTGAAAATATTAATGTCACAAATATGGTATTACTGTTAGCTAATTTAGCCTTAAATCTGAAATAGAAACTAGAATTTATCTGATCGTACAGTTCTCAATTAAGAATGGAGGATGAAGATTCAGAGTTCTTAGATTTTGTAGAGTATTAGTGTCAAGAATCTGAAATAGAAAGTTTTCTGAATTAACATCCATTTCCCTGTTGATTAGACACTCACTCACAATTGTATATTTGCCTGCATTCAGTTTTATCCATTATTCTGGATTTTATTCATAGATGGTACTTGATGAGTTTAAGGAGCAAGGAAGAATTTCAATACCAACAAATGTTTTGAAATTTCAACAACTTATATTGTTATTAAAAATGTGTGTGTAGTTTTTCAAACATTGAATTAACAGCACTCATTTAAAGGAATTTTTTTCAATATATATGACTTTAGCTAACTTTGTGAGTTTATCATTCATAAGCACATTAAACTCAATCATATATTTTTAGCAGAAAAAGTCAAGTATCACTTTTTGTCATTATTTTATAATGTCATAATAATGTGTTTAAGGGCTATAATTAGGAATGTTAGCAACTCATTTTGAAACTCAGAACTGAATGATGATTATAGTTTAACCCAATTACTCTACTGCAAATGATCTCAGCCTTTCAAGAACTTCTATATAAACTTTTATTAGATCTTTACAAAATATGCGTGATCTAAAATAATTCTGATGATAAAGCTCCTGATTAAAATTATGTGTTTATTTGAAAGAAAACAATCTGATCATCTCATTTATTAATAGAAATATATAAAAAAATCTAAATTTAGTAGTGTTTAAAAATGGAGAAAAGAAAACTGAATGCATTAAAATAAGATACAATTTCCTATAAATTAGCAATTCTATTTGTCTTCTAACTTAATAGGGATTGAGACTAAAAAATGTATATCTATATTTCCTTTAAACTTCTGTTTGGAAAATATTTGTGAACCATACCAGATGAAATTTGATCTTTTTATACTTAAGAGGATAATTTTCTATCAGTTTTTGCAACCTATTGTTTTTTTCCAATTGTTTTCAATAACCATGTATTATAAGCAGGTGCCCTGCTTCTGTCCCTGAATCAAATAAATGTTCAATAAGCCACTTTGTTTGAGCTGCAGAAGATTCAAAAATATATTCATCCTATTACTCCAAGCCAGAAGTAGAAATTATTAGTAAATTCCCACCTTTCCAATAACTTTCTATGTTAAATTTTAAGTGGGAAATCTTGCCCCTCTCCCTTAACGTTTTAGGCCAAGATTGATCAATTCCTTTTATTTTATTTTTTCTCTTACATTATTCATTCTTCCTTTTATTTATGGAGCTACTGTTGCTTTAAATCACAATATATGTCTTAGGGATGTAGGTTTACAAATATACAGTTGAATGTTATTTTACCACACCCAAAACCAAAGTCTAGTAATCCTCCATTGGAACCCCTCTCCCTTTTGCTCCTGCCCCCCTCCCCCAATGTCCTCCTTCTGATAGCCTTTGTCATACATAGTCCCCCATATGTTTTCACGCCTCCCCTCCTGGCCTCAGATCTATAGTCAGCTTTCAAGGTTTGTCTTTGTCTGACCTTTTTTTTTGGTGCCTCCAGATTCCATATATAAATGAAACCATCCAATATTTACTTTTCTACTTCTGACTTATTTTGCTTATTATAATGTCTTCTTAGCTCCATCCATGTTGCCACAAATGACATGAGTTTATCTTTTTTGATCTGGGTAGTATTCCATTGGGTATATATACCTTATCTTCTTGATCCATTCATCAGTTTGAGGGGCATTTAGATGGGAATTATTCAGGCCATCTATGATGAAATTATATTTATTATTTATTTCCAACAATATTGATTCTATGAATCAATATTTTTGTAAAATAAAATAAAAAGAACCACATAGTAAACTGATAAAATGCACACAAACACAAGCAAAGTTTTTCCATTATTAGCATTAACAGACATAAAAATAATATTATATTATAATAACATAGAATCCTCATATTATTATTATGGTATAAAATTTCCAAACATCTGTTCTGGGGTTAATGTCTTTGCTGCTATAGTTTTCAGGTGTTGGTTTGCAGTCCTTTCTTTGAGTAGCACTGCTTTTGTGATAAAATCACAGAGAAAGATTTATCTTCTTTCTGGTTTTTTCTTGCAAGTCTTACTTCCTGAAAATGATATCCTACTCATTGTCTCTTTTCCCAAGCAGAATTCCTAGATTGGCTTTGTCCCTGTATTACTTCTTTTCTTTTTTCATTTATTCAATCCAGCCCTCTATCTATTTGCCTGAATTTTACTTCCTCTTAGATTTCCATGTTTTTACTTAGAAATGAAGAGTATATGTTACCTGTTCAGATAGGTATTAAATCACTCCTCCTCATTGCTTCACCAATTAAGTAGCTCCCTCCCTTCCAGGAAGAAGTATAGCATGGTGTATATTGCTTACCTTATCACAAAGATTCTTAACTGAGATGTCTGTACTCTTAGATTATCCACAGAATTACTTTAGGAGGTTCAAGAATAAACTTTTTTTTTTTTACATTTTATGCATTGGAGAGCTTCTGCATGCTCATGTTCAGTCTTCTGTGTTCAAAATGATTTACATCACAATTCTTTTTTTAAGATTTTATTTATTTATTTATTTATTTATACAAGCACTGGGTACAGTCAGAAGCGCCGGAGGGTGAGAGAATTCACCAGAGCCAGAGCGGGGAGCAGAGCAGGCAGAAGGACCAAAGTACACTGCTGAGGGGAGCAGCGGGCGGCAGGAGAGGTCTGCGCGTCATGTGGGACCCTCCTCTGGTAGCCGGGGAGCAGCCGGGGATCGAACCAGTGCCTCAGAGGCTGCGGGCAGCTTCGCAACCCAGCGCTCAACCGCTGCACCACCGGGGAGGCCCTACATCACAATTTTTTTGAAATATGGTTATACTATAATGCACTGAAGTGTAGTATATTTAAAATTACAATCTTCTTGATGGGTTACTTGGACTCAAGGCAATAATAGCATAATTATCAATACCCTTACCAATCATCACAAGCATTAGTTTTTAGGAATTGTTTAAATGAATGTGCATTCTTCATCTCCATGAGTTATACTTATGCTCTAACTTTAGGCCAAGCACAGCATAAAAAAAAAAGAATCAAGCACATGTCTATCACCATCTTGTCTATAGTCGGTGGCAGTGACCAACAGTCACAAAAAAGATTTGAAGGATGTTGCTGGAGATTTAGGTGATTCTTTCTATTACCAGTTTGAACATTTGGAAGAACCTCTCAGGTGGTTTTTGCATTTAAATTACTAGGATTTTCAATTCTTGAATTTCCATGAGGTTCACCATTATTTTTTTTTCCTCTAAGAAACCACTAAACTGTCTTCCAAAGTAACTGTACCATTTTGCATTCTTACTTAGTAATGATTGAGAACTCTTTCTGCTCTATATCCATGCCAGTGTTTGCTGATATCAGTGTCTTCCCATTTTGAACATTCTAAAATATAACAATTGTTTTTGAAAATACCCTCATATATAAATTACTCTATACTATAATTTAATTAAATTTTGGCCACTTTGCAGGAAGAGATTTGAAGCCGATATCTGAGGAACCTCCAGGAAGGTCCCTCCCATCTGTTTCTTTACCTTATTCTCTGTGGTAAACTCTCTGGCATATGACTTCAATTGTCATTGCCCTGGAACCATCAGCCTCTGCTTAATTGCTTACTATTAATCTCTCATCTTTGTGAACATACCCTTCCCTTCGATTAGAAATTTCCCACTCTCTGTTCCCAATAAAGTCAGTGCAGTCAGTCTGCCTCTCAATTGGCACAGAATCTCTGACCCCAGAAGTGGAGGTGGAAGGGAGAACTAGTGATTTACTGCCTGCTTCTCTCAGACTGTCACTCCCTCTTTATGAGTACGATATAAAGTGGCAGTTGGAACGTCTGTTTTTTTTTTTTTTTCTCTGCTTGCCTCTCCTGGTATGGGTGTCCTAGATTATGAGCAAGCTGGGGTTTGGAGATAAGTCACCCAGTATTCTTTTTTTTTTTTTTTTAATAGAGGCATTTTGTATTTATTTACTTATTTGTTTTGTTTATACATGCACTGGGCACAGTCAGAAGCGTGGGAGGGTGAGAGAATCCACCAGAGCCAGAGCGAGGAGCAGAGCAGGCAGAAGGACCTAAGTATACTGCTGAGGGGAGCAGCAGGCGGCAGAAGAGGTCTGCGCGCCATGTGGGACCCCCCCTCCGGTGGCCGGGGAGCAGCTGGGGATCGAACCGGCGCTGCAGAGGCTGCAGGCAGCTTTGCAACCCAGCGCTCAACCGCTGGGCCACCGTCACCCAGTATTCTTGAGATAGTTTGTGCAGTGTCAGTTCTGGGTGGAGGAAGGGAGTCCCCAGCTTCCTATCTGCTCCTGTTTAGAATTAACCCCTTCAAAATGGAACCGAGATGGATGAGATGACACATTCTGGTGACCTGTTCCTGGTAGAAAGACTCTATAACCATTGATGAGAAACTATGTGGAGATGAGCAATTTTGCCAAAATGGAACTTTTATAACCCTGAACAGGAAGTTAACAGAAGAAAGAGGTAGCTGTAGCTCAGGGGCTAAAGCAACTTGCAGTTTTTACCTAGATTTAGTTTTTTTCATATAACAGTTTCAAGAATTCTTGAATATATGGTTTTTTTTCACCTTTGTAATATGCCCTTAGGATAATTTCCAGATATTTAAATGGTTATTTATTTTCCTATAGGTTTCTTAGCAGTTATGCTATTCACTAGGGAAAGGGTCTGTGGTATGTGGAGGTTCTGAAACTGCCATTCCAGAAAGGAAATTGGATTCTTCATTGCTCCACATCAGAATTTTCCTCCAGATGTTAAATTAATCATCCCACTGAAGATGTTAACAGTGGTTGATGGAGGTTTGGAGTCAGAAGAGAGCTAAGAGTTATAAAATCAGAATCTAGTTAATTCTGGATGTAAGCCAGCAAGGTCACAGGACATTATAGGAAATATAGTCTCAATATGTCTAATCAATATCATTAGAGAGATAAGAAAAAAATAAAGATAGAAGTGCAAGTAACAAGCTTTTAAAGATAATTTCAATTTCAGTTTATCAGAACTGGATGATGCCAAAAATACGTAAATTTTTTCTTACTCCTTCATCTTGACAGATAATCAGATTACATAATACATGTCTTGGGACCAATGAAAAGATGGACTATTCTTAAATTATGACCACTCAAAAGATACAGTAAAGCTTCTAGAATGAATGTGAGGTATTTAAAATTTCTTAATATGTAAATTTTAATGGTTCCAACCAGCAAACAAACATGGAAAGAAATTTTAATCAAAATAGCACATGTAAGTCAATAATGAAGCTAAATAAAATCATGTCTAACCAATACCTAAGAATAATTAAGAGAACAGAGCAAATTTCAAGTTATATTAGGAAAGAGCCAGCACTAGTAGCAATTTAAAAACTGAGATATGAGTGTGAACTTAGAGAAAGGATGATGGGGTTAAAGTCTATCAATAACAATATAGATAAACTGTTCCTCTCCACCCAAAAAGAAACATTACACAGAAACACCTCACAGCAAAACACAGCTGGAAAGTATGACCAGTGCATCATAAAAATATATGGTGGGGAGGGACTTCTGCAGTTTATTTACCTTTTATTCTAGTAGTTCTTTAAATAGAAAATGACTGAATTTTGAAAAAGCATGAAGTATTCATTATAGTTTGAATTTTAAATGTGTCAGATTGTTATAGAAATTCTTGGTGATAAAGTATACAGCACATATGTCTACCTTTTTTTTATTTTTTGTTTGCTTGTTTTCTCATGTTAATTGAAGTAAAGTAAGTCTAACAGATCATTATATCTGTTCTGGGAGTTATAGGTTCAAACCTGCACATATGTATACTTTCAGACTCACATTCCCTCTCTGGTTTCCAAAGTTTTGCAGTCAGATGTTAAATGTTTATTATTGGTTTGTTTTTGACTCATCCTTTGTTATCTTTCTTTATAGTCTACATTTAAGTGAGACCATTTAGTATTTGTTTTTCTCATTCTGACTTAATTCACTTAGCATTATCCTTTCCAGTTCCATCCATTTGAATGATGAATATTCAAATCTTTTAACACAGAATAAATTTTTTAAAGATTTATTTATTTATGCATACAAGAGCTGGGGTACAGGCTAGAGATACCAGAGGTGAGAGGATTCACCAGAGACAGAGTGGGGAACAGAACAGGCAAACTGACTGAAATACACTGCTGAGGGGAGCAGCAGGTGAGACAGGAGAGGTCTGCTGCACCATGTGGGTTGCTCCGTGGCAGGCTGGGGATCGAACTCGTGCTAGAGAGGCTGCAAATTGCTTCATAGTGCGGTGCTTAACCCCTTGCACCACCAGAGAGGCTCCGGAATAAATGTTTTATTGTCAATATTTATCCTGGCATTTCTTTTGCTTTTATTTTTATGCTGCTTTCCATTTGTTAGTTTGTTTTTTGCCTCCAAAGAGCATAGTAAGTAGTTATACAACTCAGTGAAGACTTTATAAAGATTATCTGTGCTTTAACATTTCTAATTTCTCAAAAGTTTTCTATTAATTCATTATGTCCAAGTTAGTAATTTGAAAAATTCATTTAATAATCAGATTGGAGATAAATATACACATCTTTAGAAAATTTTAGAAATTGAATTATTAGACAAATTGAAATATGAAGGAAGCTATATTTAATTCTAACTTATTCATTATTTATGCAGGTCTATGGAACTACTAAGACAAAATACAATTTCTAAAAAATAGTTACAATGTATAACATTTTCAAGAAACCATGACTAAATAATTCTGTGGACTGCAGAGTACATATTGAAATGGCAGGTGTTGTGTGGGCAGTAAGTTTAAAGAGTTATAGTAAGTGACTGTGTGTGAGAGAGAAAGAGGGAGAGAGACAGGAGAGAAAATATTGTCTTTTTCTATGGCATACTGAAAATGAGTTATTTTATTAAAAATATGTTTGTACTTAAAAAATGGCATTTATCTTCCCATCCACACCAGAATCAACTTTATAATTTCCTAAAATAATATGTCTTAGGAAAGGAATGCATCCAATGATTATGCCCAATTATTTCTATGATAATATGAATGTTTTATGAGATAAAAGCATTTTGTAATATGAAATAGAAGAATCATCCAAGTGAAAATAAATCATACCAAGTCTTGCTAATTGGCAAATGTCTATCAAATGCTTACTGAAGGAAAGTCATGGATTTTACATTATAAAAAATAACAATATAACAATATTCCCAAACCTTTCACATTTACAATGTAATAAAAAAATATTTGCACATTAGAAACATTTTTACATTAAAGATAAAAATAAAAAAAACTGAACTTGTGACAAACAATGTTTATTTGCTGAATGAGTTGCTATGGCCTCATATTAGGGTTAATGAAGAATGAACTTTATTCCTAGAACTAATCTTTCTAAAATGGCTAGCAATTGCATAAAAGTAATTCTTCAATAGCTATAGAAAATTTGTATGTCTGATGGCACAAGATTTACTTAGATATAAGATTCCATGTCACTAGAATGATCCCAAACTTCTGTGACATATTTATATATTTTAAAGTGCGGCAAATCATTAATTGGGAGGAAGACGGTCTAGAGGGAGATTATATATTCTTAGCAATCTGTTTTATTCACATGCATAAAATACAAACACTTCCAGCTTAAATATCTAAAATGTAGGTTTAGTATTGATTCTTATATTGGATACTATGTGATTTCCAAGTTTTCCATATTTTACATATATTGTTCTCATATTTAGAGAAAAATATCATAAAACTATAATTATCATAAAACAATGAACAAACAATAATGAATGTCCAAGGAATTTATTCAGTTTCAAAAGATATATATGTTTATGCCTGCCTTCATGATCCTACTCATTTTCCCAAATACCACATAGTGTGTGTGTTTCTCTCTCTTTTAGGTCAGGATAGAGTGAAATACATAGATTCAAGCTTTGCATAATTACTGTAACTGCAATTGGAATAATGAAATCAGTAGAGACAAGGAAGCCATTCAAGCTGGAGCAAGAGTTCAGGTAAAAAATGATAGTGTACTGATTTAGAAATGGAGTGTTCAAGAATTGCAGGGAAGCATCATATAGGGTTTCAAAAGCTATTTCAAAGGAAGGATAGACCATATATTATGATTGTTCAATTTCACAATATGAGGAAGAATGATGATAAATAATGTTATATAATTTCTTACTTAGAAACAAAGCCATGATGGGCCTCCCCGGTGGTGCAGGGGTTAAAGAAACAGTGCTGTCAAGCTAATACTAGCCACTGTGGCACCCGTTCAATCCTGGCAGGCCAGGGAGCAACCCACATGGCGAGGCAGACATCTCCTGTCTTGTCCGCTGCTCCCCTCAGCAGTGTATTTCTCAATCTGCTTGTTCTGTTCCCTGCTCTGTCTCTGGTGAATCTCACCCCCCACATCTCTGGCTTGCACCTGAGCTCTTGTATGCATAAATAAATAAATCATTTTTTAAAAAAAAAATATGTATTTGAATCATCCTACATAATAGGTAGGATAAACTTAAAGAAATGTTTAAGTCACACTTCCAGAGTGACTGGGTGAGAGTTAGAGGGGCCTCCCCTGGTGACCTAGGAGTTAAGTCTCAGCGCTATGAAGCTATCGCCAGCCACTGCAGCATGAGTTTGATCCCCCTCCAGGGAGCTGACCCACATGGTGCAGCAGACCTCTCCTGTCTCACCCACTGCTCCCCTCAGCAGTGTATTTCAGTAGATCTGCCTGTTCTGCTCCCCACTCTGTGTCTGGTGAATCCTCTCATCCCCCTGTACCTCTGGCCTATATCCCAGTTCTTGCAGGCACAAATAGGTAAAAATAAATCTTTAAAAAAAGAGAGAGCATTAGAAACAAAGTATAAAATCAGAAGAAAAGTATACCAAAGTTGCTGATGTCACAAAAATCAGAAGTAGCTGACTTCAAATTTTTATATCAACTTTTATAGCATTTTTATTTCAAATACTACAGCAAGTTGGCATAATACAATAATTGAGACATGGTGAATTACTCAGTATCAGTAAGTAGGTTTATAAAATTGTTAAAAGTAGGATGTGAGTTTCATTCATTTTGAGGTAAAATTTTCCTCCTTTCTATCTGACACTTTTCAGCTTCTTTCTCTCCCAGTGCAGTATGCTAAACATTGCTTGTAGCAATTCTCTCCATCTTCTCACCCCTCTGCCAATGACTGCTGAAATTCGAAACACAAAAAATTATATGGTTTACTCATCTATGGTGTAAGTCAATTATTAACCAGTAATTTATTGCAGTTATTGTATAACCAACTTTATGAAGGTATAAATTTCAAGCAATAAAATAAACCCATTTTAAGTATGCAGCTCAATTAGTTTGATAAATGTATATGGGGAAATCACCACAATCAAGATATATTTAACATTTCCATTAGAGTTCACTGATTTTCCTTTGAAGTTTAACCCATAGCAAACCTCAACCCAGGAAATGACTGATCTGCCCTAAGACACTATAGATTAGATTAACAGTTTTCTAGCATTAAATACTTGGAATGAAACATCTTATATCGTCTATGTATAATATCTTTCACTCAGCATACTTTATTTAATATTCATCCATTAGTAATTATTTTATATTTCTGTGAAAGTGTTCATTATGCAGATATACCAAGACTTGCTCATCCATTTACCCATTGACATCCATTTGAGTTGCTTATAGCTTTTAACTGCTATATATATAACTGCTGTGTAATTCATATATAAGTCTTTATGAAGGCATGATATTTTCATTTCTCTCTAGGACTGTTTTAGTTCATTTGAGTTGGTATAACAAAATCATACTGAATGAGTTAACAACAAACATTTATTTCTCACAGTTCTGGAAGCTGGATCGTCCTACATCAATATGTTGGTAGATTTATTGGCTGTTGAGGGCTCACATTCTAATTCATTGAGAGCTATCTTTTCTCTGTGTCATCATATAGCAAAAGGGAAGAGAGTTCTCTTTTTCACATGGGTATAATTCCATTTACAAGGGCCTTAAACACCTCCCTAATGCACCACCCTCAATTACTATATTATTGACAATCAGATTTCAATATATTAATTTTGAAAGGACACAGATTATGGCAAGGACAATTGGAAACAACATAAAATACATTGAGGACAAAACATCATAAATTTGTAACCTCTATAACTCATAGAGTTTATAAAAAGTGGGAGAAATTAAACTTCCAGAGAACATTTATAGAGAACCTTTTAAACCCAGAAGGGTCAAACACAAGTAGTATAGCTAAGATCACCCTTGAATAATGGTAATCTACCAAAACACAATTTTACATTTTTTAAAGAAATACAGCAAAAAGTGTTCAGAAAAACAATGACATGCATGTCCATAGATTCTTGTAAGAAGTAATGCAAGTCAAGATATAATGGAATGATGTCTTCGGAATGATGAAAAAAAGAGACAACTTTTAATTTAGAATTTATATTCTTCAAAATAAAATATGTTTACAGGTATCATGTTATTTATGTCAGAACATTTTTAAAAAGCTAAACACATTCAATCTTACCACAGGGAACTTATCAGTCACAGTAAAGCAGTCTTTTCTAATGGAACAAAAATAACTTTCTGTGAATCTAAGAACTTCTGGCCTATAGGTCACTAGCAATTTTTATTTCTATGTGTCTTTGTTTTGCATTTATATTCAGCAAACAATAAACATTCTAAAGAAACTTTACTCAAACTATATTTTAGGAAACCCTGGTATATAATATGATTAGTAAAATGGAATTTTACTATGAAATAAAACTTAAACATGTTATTTATAAATAATATTACAGGGCCTCCCCTAGTGGTGCAGGCGGTTGAGTGCAGCACTGTGAAGCTGTCCACAGCCTTTGCAGTGTGGGTTTGATCCTGGCCAGCCGAGGAGATGCTCACATGGCATGGCAGACCTCTCCTGTCTCCCCCCGCTGCTCCCCTCAGCAGTGTATTTCAGTCAGTCTGCCTGTTCTGTTCCCTGCTCTGTCTCTGGTGAATCCTCTCACCCTCCCACACATCTGGCCTGTACCCCAGTTTTTGTATGGCAAAGAGACTTAATAATCCTGGCCAGGGAGCTACCCACATGGCACAGCAGACCACTTCTCACTCGCCTGCTGCTCCCTTCAGCAGTGTATTTCAGTCAATCTTCCTGTTCTGTTTCCCACTCTGTCTCTGATGAATCCTCTCACCCCCCCATAGCTCTAGCTTGTACCCCAGTTCTTGTATGCATAAATAAAAATCTTTTAAAAATAAAATCAAATAAAAACAAATAAAAATGAGTACAAATCTAGGTTGAGTTCTAGGCCACTTTTGTAGTACATTTAAAAATTTGATCAAGAAACAAAATGTTTCTTGTGAAATAAAATTCCTAGATTTGGGTATTTTCAGTGGAATAATCTTTTTCTCTAACAAAATTCAATTTTGTGCAGGTTAAATAGAGTTCCAGGAATATTTAACAATTGTCAGTTGAGGGCCTCCCCTAGTGGCACAGTGGTTGAGCACTGGGCTGCGAAACTGCCCTCAGCCTCTGCAGCACCAGTTCAATCCTGGCCGGCCGGCGAGGGTCCCACATGGCGCGACAGACCTCTCCTGTCTCGCCCACTGCTCTCCTCATCAGTGTGTTTCGTCAAGTCTGCCTATTCTGTTCCCCACTCTGGCTCTGGTGAATCCTCTCACCCTCCCGCGCTTCTCTCAGGGCTAGTGTAAGGGAAGAGAGAAAAAGAGAGAGAGAGAAAAAAAGAGAGAGGAAGAGGGAAGAGGTTGACAATAAAATCTAAACCCACTTTTTTTTCTATTTAAATAAATTCTAATTCTATGAAGGAATTTTTTATCAGGTGCCTGGCTGATGTTCTCAAGTTAGAACTATTTCATTGATAATGCTGAAAAGAAATGTATTCAAATAAATATTCTTTGAAGCAGTATGTGTTGGGAAAAAAATCAGAATTTTACCACTTGTTTAGACATTTCAGTACTTTTCTGAAATTTGAATTAGTTCTCAATTCAATACCAGATCAGTGAGCCTGTGTGGATGACAGTGTTGAAATTGCTTTCAGATTATTTTGAAATGAGACTTCATTTTCCCTGGTGTGTTAACCTATTTCTGCACAACTGCTTCCAAATTTTCTGTGATTATTATGATGTACGATATTTTAATTTATAGCATAAAATGAATTTGAACAATTTCCAGTGTCCTCAGAATTTTTTGTTTCAGAAACTACATAGGTACATCACAGATTTCTGATGCTTCCTTGCCTAAATTTTCCATTATGTAGTCAATTTATCTTATATGATTATTAGGTCAGACTGACAAATGAAAGTTAAAAAAAATAAAAGGAAGAATTGAATTCTCTGCTCACAAACATGTATAGAATTATGACTAAAATTTATTATGGAGATTTTCCTAAAACCAGATTTACATAAACTGTCAGTGATTATAATTTAGAGACAAATTCACTGTTCATTGTAGTCTCATGTTCTTGCATGATAAAGATAAATGATATTTTGGGAAAGGTGGTTGAGATGAGAGTGCAGTAGAGTGCTTTTCTTAATAGATGTTGATCTTTCTTCTTGGAAGTTAATTGTCTGATTGATAATTAAAGCTCAGTCCATTGTCTTCATTCTGTCACAAAAATGTATATAAATTAGATTGTAATTAAAAAATTAGACAACCTGAGCTGCATAATTAAAGCACAAAGTTTTAAATAACAACATTTCTAAACTGTGATGTGCATTATTCATGGGTGGGTGTGCTTTATTAAAAAAAAATACAAACCTGTGCCTGGTGATTCAGAAGTTAAGTTAATGGTATTAATTGCAGGATGGGTTTGGGGAGATCAACCTGTTCCTAGCATAAGCCAAATTCATATACGAACATACAAATTCAAAGCTACTGGACTGAAATTCTCTGCTTGCTAACAAGTTTAAAAGTATTATCAACTGCTGTAAAATGAAAATTTTTTTTTTAATGTTACCACAATGTCACTGAGTAGTATTAAACATTGAAATTGTGAGTTTTCCTGATAGGTGTTATGTGAAAAAAAGATCAGTACAAACGACCTTTCTGCATGTGGCGGTAGAGTGAAATGGATAAAATTTCTGAATAAGAACTCAGCTATAATTGATGTCTTGGAGTTTTATCCAAATGAATAAATAACTTGTGTAAAATACATATTATTTTTTCACTAGCTATATGTCTACTAAGTTTGTGATATAACATGCAAGAGTAAAACTTCTCAACAAATACATTTACCTTATTTTTAAATTGAGATTGCAGTAATATTCAATTTTATAGTGCATTATCCTGTAAGTTTAGAGAAATACTTGATGTCATGTGAACACCATTTCAATCAGGATCCAGAACAATTTCCTCACCATAAAATACAATATCTGCAAAATAAGAAAATATATTAATGTGCTATCATGTACCACTTGTTTAACATTACATAATTCTCTGAATTGTTTAGCAAACCAACATACATCCACATCACCATAGAATGTTAGGAACTGAAATGATGGTGTTTATAATCTGATCCAACAGCACATTTTTTTACAATGAGAAAATTGTATTAGAAAGAAGTAAAGTCAAAAATATGAATTCCATAGGGAGATAATAGCAGGACAAATACTGCAACATGAATCTCCTGCTAGCTTCAATTTATTACCAATATCACATTTCTAAATTAGAAAATCATAAGAAAGGGCCTCCCCGGTGGCACAGCAGGTTGAGCACAGCGCTGTGAGGATGTCCGCAGCCTCTGCAGCATCGGTAAGATTCCCGGCTAGCCAGGGAGATTCCCACGTGGCGTGGCAGACCTCTTCTGTTGCATCGTCTGTTCCCATCAGCAGTGTATTTTGGTCGCCTACCTGTTCTGCTCCCTGCTCCGTCTCTGGTGAATCCTCTCACAGCCCCACGCCTCTGGCCTGTACCCCAGCTATTGTATAAATAAATCAATAAAGTTAAATTTAAAAAAAGAAAATCATAAGAAAAGCATATAAGGAACATGATGCTGAAAATTCCATTTTCATTCTTTATAGGTGTAGGAAATAAACTTAAATTGCTTATAATATGTTTTAAATTCTTAGCATACTTTATTATAAATGGGCATTCATTATTCAACCATTAGAATAGTAATGCATCCTTTACTATTTAAACAGCTCTAAACTCATCCTAATTCATGCAGCAATTTTGTAACTATATCCTCTAATGTTCATATACCAAATATCTTATTTATAACAAAATATTAAAACTATTACTGATGAAAAGATTTTAAGACTACACAAGCCCTTTTTTTAAATTAACATAAAATTTAACATAAAAAATTGCTTTTGGAATCAGGTGATCCAAATGTGGTGGTCCAAAACAAGATATTTTATATTAGAGGAAGATTGAATTAGAGAAAAAAAAAACTTTCTTTTTTCTTTTTCTTTTTATTATTTTGTTATTTTTTTATTTTATATATTTTACATCATTTTTCATTTTTGTACAATGTATGCATTTTCATCTTGGTTATAGTACCCGTAAATTCCCACCACCCTTGTTTTGATCTTCCTCCCTTGTCCCTTCCTCCCCCCGCCCCCCCCATAGTTTGTCTCTGGTTTATAGTTGCCTGTTGATTTTGATTTTTACTTTATTATAATTAGTCTTTTTCCTGAGTCCTTATTTGCATTTTCTAAATTCCTGCTATGAGTGAGACCATCCTGTATTTTTCTTTTTCTTTCTGGCTTATTTTTTTCTGGCTTAAAACCCTTAAAAGTAGGGGTTTTCAAATTTGTTTCCCTGGTGATCTATAAATAACTAAGCAATAAAGATTCACACCAGACTGGACTGTTTAAAGGGGTTATATAAGACCACTTGATGGATTAACCAAAACAAAGCTATTTAAATAAAGCATTTTAAACTGAATAACTTCATTGTTTTCCTCTCCTTTAGTAGCAAAAGTCAAACTGATTACCAGTGATTGCTGAAATTGTTAAAGAAAGTTTTTCATTAATGTCACAAAAAGTGATAAACTAAACAATATTTGCTGCCATCTCAAAACGCAATGTCCTTAAAAATAAGTCAGTCATTGTACAGATAAAATTAGATACTGGCATTGTTCATATGATGAGTTTTCTCAATGCATCATATTTATCACTATTGCAGAAAGTATACATGTGCATTTACATAAATATTATAGTTACATAAATTCACTGTGTTGGGGTAACAGTGTATTCTGAATGAACTCCACCCACTAATGTTTTATGGACTCTATCGCCAGCTCCATGACAAAGAGACCCCAAGCACTGAGGATTACAACTCCCATCATGCCGTGAATTTGTCATGACTCTTGATTTCTTGCAGGGGGGACTACTGGAACTAAGGGTGGAGTTAAGCAGCTAGGCTTGGTATAAAACTGAACACATGTGGGCCTGGGGGGTCTTTGGTTTTGCCTGCCTTCAGCATGCACCAAGATCCCAGCCCCCACCAGTAGATCAACAAACTAACCCCTTTCTCTCTTTGCGCTCCCCCTTTTCTCATTTCCCTTGTAAATAAGCCTTTTATTGATTTTTCTCTGTGTGTCTGCCCTTGGTTCTTGTCCTGGTTTTGTTTTGTTTTGTTTTTAAGGTTTTTATTTATTTATGCATACAAGAACTGTGGTACAGGCCAGAGATGTGGGGGTGAGAGGATTCACCAGAGACAGAGCGGGAAACAGAATAGGCAGACTGACTGAAATACACCACTGAGAGGAACACCGGGCAAGACAGGAGAGGTCTGCTGTGCCATGTGGGTAGCTCCCTGGCCAGGGTTGAACTCGTGCTGCAGTGGCTGGGGACAGCTTCATAGGTGGGGTCTCAACCTCTTGCGCCACCAGGGAGGCCCCTGTCCTGAGGTTTTCTTTAAGGGCATAGGTGAGGACTCAAACCTAGGCCACCCCATTTCTCTTTGGGGTTGCTCTGTAACAATTGCACATATACTTTGTCCTTTATAATGTCTATATATTGTTTTTGCTCAGGAAATAAATTTTAGTGTATTTAAATTTAAAAACAGTAATCTTATCCATTTATAATGATAAAGAGCAAACATAGTTTGGGAATAGATTTGGAAGAAAAAGTTTTATGTCTCTGTAGAAGTGTTTATGTTTTTGTTCATATTATATTAAAATAAAGACAGAAAATAAAAACAGAAAGTCCAGTAATCTAAACTACTATTCCCAAATTTGATTGTGTCTCAGAATTAACATGAATTAGAAAAAACAGACGTCTCATGCCAAACCTGTATAATTTGAATCATCTGCAGTGAAGTCATAGATTTTGCACTTTTTCAAGGTATTTTCATGTTGGTGTCTAGAATGTTAATAATATGATGGTAATGGTGCTCTTTTTATTGGTGGTCCCTGCATTCTACTGAAACACAAAGTTAGGAAATGGATACAGGCAGTCACTTAGGAACAGGGTGCCCCAAACCCCCAAGCTCATTTATCAATCTGAACAAGGAACTGCCCATTTATCAACTTGAACCAGGAATTGAAGACACCCAGCCCCGAGAGGCGTGTTTCAGCACCACCATGTGGTGCTGTTTCCTTTGATACTGTCTAGTCCTGTGTCCTGTGCTGCCTGCCCAGATTGTCAGCTACTTGTTGCTCCCTGCCATGATGCCACTTCACAAAGACCTGTGCATGACCTTCTACCTTCATGACCTTCAATCTTTGACCATAAAACCATTGCTACTGCCGCTGTCCCATCCTTTCCTCTCTCTCCAAATTTCGCTTTTTCTCCCTTTGTGAATAAAAAACCCTATGGTTGTTGAACTCTGAGCCTGAGTTGTGTCCTGCAGCTGCAGTTGTAAGGGCACAGATCATAAGCCACCAACTGTGGCATTTTGGCTCCACCATCATTGCACAGTTTCAAGTTTACTCAGTAGATTTATTTGTAGAACATTCAATGTTATTTAAATCAGGTGAGCTAAATCAGGTGAACTATTTGTATAGATTGATATTTCAAAAGATGTATTTTAGATAGAGTTTTTAGTCTCTATTATCCATCAAGACATTTTGAAGTGATGTGTGATATAAAATCAACATTTCTTATTTAAAACTGTCCTACCCACAATAGAATGTCTTGTATCTATGGTGCTTACCCACTAATATGCCAACATCATCATCCTACGATTGAAACAAAAATCACTCCAAATTCAGATAACTGTATCCCCTAGGAATTATATTGACTGAATAAAACTCAGCTCCCATTTGGCCTCTCAATCTACCCTGTGTGCTTCCTAAAGCATCATATTGATCAAGTCACTACTCTGCTTAAAATTTACAAAATGCACCCTCTAAACCATAGTACACCGTGGGTGGGTATGTAAATTGTGCAGCCTTTATGGAAAACAGTATGCAGGGTCTTCAAAAGTTTTAAAATACATCTACCATATGATCCAGCAATTCCACTTTTAGTTATCTATTTGAAGAATATGAAAATACTGATTTGAAAGTGTATGCACCACCCTGTTCATTGCAGCGCTATTTGCTATAGCCAAGTGCTATAGCACTGCTTGCTACAGCCAATGTTACCTCAATCAAAAAAATGCATTATATATGTGTGTGTATGTATGTATATGAATTACATATATAAATCAATATAAAGGGACTCCTTGGTGGCACAAGGGGTTAAGTCTCAGCTATCTGTAGCATAAGTTCAAGCCCCAGCCAGGGAGCTAACCCACATGGTGCAGCAAACCTCTCCTGTCTTGCCTGCTACTCCCCTCAGGTATATTTCAGTAGATTCACCTGTTCTGTTCCCCACTCTGTCACTGGTGAATCCTGTCACCACATCCCCGCACCTCTGGTCTGCACCGCAGCTTTTGTATGCATAAATAAATAAAATAAATCTTTAAAAATTAATTAATATAAAATTAATTCTGGATTTCATATTCCATGTATAAATTAATAAATAAACAAATTCTGGATTCCATTTTCTGGTATCCAGTATCCAACATCATCCAACCTCAAAACACAACTCAATTTATATATCAAGATAGTTTATTGTTTATATTAGTGAAGAACTTTTACTCATTTTAACTGTTTATCTTCTATAATACATAGTAGCTGTTTGCATTCTATTTCTGTCAATGCATAGTATCTGTCTACATTCTATTTCTAGTATCTGTATCTCTACTTTGATTTGATATTGCTGAATTATTTATCTTAATAGGTTTGTCTGAAATTTTAGTCACAATAAATAAATTTCTAACTTACATAAAATCATTATTCTATGCCACAAACATTATTCACACACCTACATTCACAAATAGAATAATGTTAAGTTGTTAAGAAAACATTCTTGTATTAAAAATCTTAGGGGAATGCACTTTGTCCCCAGCCTTATAAAACAAAATGCAAAATATAAAACTCTTTTTCAAATATTAGATTGCATCTCATCTTTGATATCTTAATTAATAGATTGTCTTTGGTTCCAAAATAATTTTTAATTAGAGAGTTCCATTCTCCCTAGATTCAGGATTTCTACTGCATTTCTCTGATGCAGAAGTCACACAGTAGGGAATTAGGTCCAGTAAAAATAACACTTTCAATTTAGACCAAGCCTATATATATGCAGTTGAATTAAAATGATCTGTAGGTTTCAATGGGGCCAATTTGCTATGAAAAGTCTGTGTGATTCTCCCAGTGACAGAAAAACTAGAAGTGCAAGACCCAGCTCCTAAGACACAATGTGCAGATGTCACAGTAAGTTGGACCTATCAAAGCATTCAGTACAGAGTGATCACCACAAAAATGTAAGCCCAGCCAATGATTCTTGTAAAAGTCTCTAAGCCCAGAGGATCCAGTATTAAAGAAAATTATTCTTTCCATGGCATATAGGAGTCCTTGAACTGACAACAACGCATATAAATGTATCTTTATATTCATTAATGAAAGACATAAATGAATATGACATTATAACAGGGGAAAATGTTAATGATTAATGAAGAAAATATATGATTATATGTAGCAAGTTGCACAGAAGATAAGAAAAAAATTCTGATTTCTACACTAATTAGGAAGTCAATAAGTTAATGGGACAGGTTATTCTTTTCCTAGATAATTATAAATTGGGAAAATTGAAACTAGCATATAATGTCCTGGGATTATACAAATATATACAAAATTAGATTCTTGATCCAACTCTGCCACTTATTAGCTTAGTGACCTTATTTCCTTGACCTTCACTGGTTTCTTTATAGAAGATTTTCTAGTCTTTATAGCATTTTTATGACTTTGAACCTTGATTATGGCTTACACTAATACAAAGTTTTGTGCTCAGGTTTTGTTCAGAGGTAATCTTTTAATGAAACATTTCTCTGAAAAATACCTGTATTCACAAATCTTAATTTGCTACTTATTTGTGTGTATCTAGATCTGATACACTATTTTGAAGAGTAGTAACATTTTATTTCCTTTGCGCATGTATGAGGTACTTTAGCTGAATTAATTACTAAGTATTTCTATATGGTCCTATTGTCAGATTTCAGGTTTTGAGAGAGTTTATATAATGAAAACTTTTCTGGCACTTGTATAATGTTCATCCTGGGTTTAAATGGGAGTCAAATCACATCCTAACACTAGATTTGAAGTCACCCTGGGCCTCGCTCAATTCACATAAAGTGATGAGAATTAGGAACAATCTGTAGTCCGCCCAAATTGCTGCTTTAAGGAACATATATGTGAGTAACTTACATAACTTATATTGCAAAAATGTTTTCCTCTACACAAAGGGGATGACGTCTCCTATAAAGTAGCATCAGTGATTGCTACTGGCATAATTATAGAAAATGAATATTCTTTTTCTTTTTATCATAAGTAAAATCAAATATGTGTGTGTTGTGCTTGCACACACGTCACACATACACACACAGTTTTCTGCAATGAAGTTATTATTAATAAATGTTTGGGGGAAATAAAAATATCAACTTTTACCACACAATATGTGTGTGATAAAAATTTAGAAATATCAAAATAAATCTTGAAGACTGATTTCTACAATATTGTACTAAAATAAACTTCCCATCATGAACATCTCTAAAATTGGATAAAATGCATGAGACAGCTCTTTTCAGACTCTAACAATAATCAAATCAGGACTGCAAGTCCAAAGAAAAGCAAAACTCATTTCCCTAGCTTTTTATGGGGTGATAATTTTCCAACTGAGATTCATTGAATTGGAGCCCAACAGACATCTTGTCCAAGAGGAAGAGCTGAAAATCAGAAAGCTGAAGCGGCAAGAGAGAAAAGGGAGGCACAAAATGGAGCTCAATGGCGAAAGTCTTGTGTGGACACAGGTGCTAGAACTGAGTAGTGCTAAGGAACTTTAAGATATGCTATAATTTAAGTGAAGAATTACTTTTATATTTCATTAGTAGTTGCCCATCCAGTTCAAGTACCCTGAAGAACAAATCAGAGAAGAATAGATCTCCTAAGTCTAAGGTTTACTCAAGTCCTGCTGAAACAGACTCAACCAAACTCTGGCTAGAAATGCAGATTATAGAAGTTTTCAATGTGTCTCAAAGAATAGCAGGAGGAATAACTATTAAATATAATATTGTGACATGGATGGAATCCTGGAATGAGCACCTGCAGCACAACCTAAAGAAATCTTTAAAATTATTAACTTTAATAACACTGTATCAGTCTTGGTTCATTAATTGTGACAATTGAGCCATCCTACTATAGAAAGAAATTAACAGGTGAAACTGGGTGTGAAATATATGGGGACTTTGTAATATCTTTGCAACATTTTTATAAATCTAAAATTATTCTAATATAAAAATATAATTTATTTTTAAGAAGGAGTATGGAGCCATTATGCAATTTGCATAATGTTTAAAATTAGTGCAAATGTTATTTAATGTGAAAAGAGAAAAAATATATGTTAAGAACTTGCCAAAGATCCCTGAGTTATTATGCTGGTGATCTTGAACCCAGATCACCCTGAAGCCTGATTGCTTTCTGTTTGCATCCTAATTCTTGGCAGATATCTAGAAACTCAGTCTAGTCAATAAGACTTAATGGCTGACTATTATAGATAGCAATTATAAAGTGGTAGGCTTGCACTTATAGATATTATTTAATTATCCTTCTTTACTACTAGCTTTCAAGATTCAATAAAATGACTATTTTTTTACTATTTCTCCTTTCTTAATCCTTTTTATTTGACATGATCCCTCTGCAGTTAATTAACTTTATTAAGAACTAAGAGCAATGAAAACTAAGAACTTTTTTGAGGATAGTGAAAGAAATTAAAATCATACTAAATGTAAAGAACATAGCTTAAACCTAGACTTAAAATATCTGATCTGCTTAAAAGTAAAGAAAGTCATTCACTGGAATATTGCTCTATGTAGGCAGGGTCTTGGGCAAAGATTCTGTATATATTTATCAGCTTTGTTTTTATTCCAGATTCTGTAAGGTGTTTTCCTGAAACTATTTGCACACATACATTTCTCGAATAAAACCAAACTGTATCTAACAGAGTTAAATGCAAATATTCACCCGAAGAGTGGTAAACCTATATAGACTCTCTAAACTTAATTTTATTATAATAGTGAGTCTTACGAATCTTTGAGTTATGTCTCCTGGGTTGTTGAAGATATGTAGTCCTGCGATATTAAGTAATGTATGATAGGAAAATTTTACATTCCCGGGACAATTTTGTGACCGAATATTCAGATTTCATCTTATGAAGTCAAATTTTTCTTAGCTTTTTTCTTGCTCAAATTTCATACTCATCCTAAATTGGCAGTCTCCTTTTGTATATATATATGTATATATATATATACCCTCTCTTTTCTGCCCATTAACTGAAATATGAAATAAATCCACGTTCCCCTTAGTTTCGGCAAATACATTTATACAAGTCAGCTATTTGTAATAGAAATTTGATAAAGTAGATTTTTCACTGTTGTTTTTCATTTCATTCCCATTTTTGCTGAACAGTATCCACATATTGAACCTTCAAAACTCAGGCAAGGGCCTCCCCTGGTGGCAGAGGCGGTTGAGCGCCGCGCTGTGAAGCTGTCCACAGCTTCTGCAGGGCCGGTTCCATCCTGGCCGGCCGGCGAGGGTCCCACATGGCGGCACAGACCTCTCCTGTCTCTCCCGCTGCTCCCTTCAGCAGTATATTTTGTCAGTCTGCCTATTCTGTTCCCTGCTCTCTCTCTGGTGAATCCTCTCACCCTCCCAAGCATCTGGCCTGTACCCCGGTTCTTGTATAAGAAAGATTAAGGCAGACCCCTTAATCTTTGAGGTCTGAACCAAGTCAATTATGAAGTGAAGTCTAGTTCTTGATCTTTCATTTGATTTGATTCAACAACTATTTTTGTTTTGGCTTAACCCAATTTAGATAAAAGTCATAACATCTATAGCTAGAAAAACACTATCTGACCCAATACAGGCAGAGTGAGAATAGCATAATGGGAACAGGTTAACATAATTAGATAACATGGTTTACAAAACATCATCACATCACACTATGAAGATGTCAGAGATCCTGTTTTATCCTCTGTTCTTACAGAATTCATAATGTTCTAATTCCTCTCTAGAGGTTCCTCTCAACCTTTCTCTCTGACTTCTAAAAGTAAGGACATACTACAGAGAAAATGGAATTTTTGCAGTTTTGTCAGTCAAATTATTATCATTACTAGCATTATTACTATTATTATTTTTAAGGATTTATTTTATTTATTTATGCGTACAAGAAACTGGGTTCTAGGCCAGAGGTGTGGGGGGCCGGGCAGTGAGAAAATTCACCAGAGTGGGGAGTAGAACAGGCAGATCTATTGATATACACTGCTGAGGGGAGCAGTGAGCAAGACAGGAGAGGTCTGCTGCGCCATGTGGGTCAACGCCCTGACGCAGATCAAACTCATGCTGCAGTGGCTGTGGATAGCCTCACAGTGCTGAGACTTAACCAGGGAGGTCCCATTACTATTATTATTATAAATTTAAAGGCAGTACAGCTCTCTCTGTTTGGTGGAAGGCTAGTTGAAGATGGAATCCACTTAGAAGGAAGTCCTGGGTATTCAGCCTCACCCCCCCGACCCGTGTGCCAGCCCAGAAGCAGCACTGTGAAAGCCTCTGTAAAATCTATAACATCTGCTGCAGGGCAGACCCCTTAAAAATAGTGGGTTTATATTTAGATTCTCAGTAAGAACTTTATAAAGGCTGAAGGGACCACAAAGATATCAAATTAACCCCTGGTGGCACAAGGGGTTAAGCACCGCACCGTGAAGTTATGCACAGCCTCTCTATCACGAGTTCAATCCCCTGCTGCCAGGGAGTTACCCACATGGCGCAGCAAACCTCTCCTGATTTGCCAACTGCTCTTTTCAGCAGTGCATTTCAGTCGATCCACCTGTTCTGTTCTCCACGCTGTCTCTGATGAATCCTCTCATTGTGCCCCCCCCACACCTCTGGCCTGTGCCCCAATTCTTATATACATAATAAAAATATTTTTTTAAAAAGAAACAAAAAAAACATACAAGTGTCCAGTAGCTTTAGAGTAACTTGAAGAGAATAGGAAGAAAATTATCCTCTAAAACTCAAAGATATGTGGTATACATATGCTCAAAATATAGGTGATAGGTACTTAGAATATCTATCCAAAAATAGGTAATTTCTACGGCTTCCCTGGTGGCTCAGGGGTTAAACACCACACTATGAAGCAATCCCCAGACATCCCCAGACTCTGCAGCATGAGTTCGATGCCTGGCAGGCCAGGGAGCAACCCACATGGTGAAGCAGACCTCTCCTGTCTTGCCCACTGCTCCCCTCAGCAGTGTCTTTCAGTCAGTCTGCCTATTCGGTTCCCCACAATCTCTGGTGAATCCTTTCACTCCACCACCCTGTGTATCTTTGGCCTGTACCCCAGCTCTTGTATGCATAAATGCATAATTTTTTTTAAAAAGGCAAAAATTTCTAGATACTTTCCTAAGATGCATAAAATTAATTTCCAATTATTTGTTTATTGCCTTTCCTGTTTGGCCTTACATCTATTCCATAGAATGAATTAATAAGTATGTATAGTCCAAAAAAATAGTGAAAATGTCCCTTAGTTATTTTATATATTTGTTATCTTAGTTTACAACAAAAGAATAAAAGAGTATTATTATAAATGTTATAAAACATGCATATTTTGAAATACTTGAAAAATTATATATTCACTTAAAGCTAATTGTCAGTCAGCATAATGGTTTTCTTTTTCCATTATACATCCTAAAAGTAAAAATTAATTAGAATATTCACTATCTCACATACTTTTCCAGCATAACTTAAAAGACAGATGAACTGTAAAAATATTGGAATGTCAGTGAAATGTACAGTATTATGTTTACTTTAGCTGCAAGCCTGTTCTTGGAGTGCAGCTGTATTATGTCCATTTCTCTCCATCCAGGATGTGCAGATGTGTAGGAGACAGGATCGGAGCAGAGAAACATACATAATCATGTACAACCTAGTTGCTTTCTGCTGATTTTTATGTAATGGTTTTCATAATTTCTTTTGATTATCTGTGGTGCCATGCATAAAAGTAGAATCAAAATTCTCTTTCGTGAACTTTTTTGGGACATAGTTGAGCTGGTTCTGTCATTTTTTATCTCATTATTTTCCATTATTTCTGTTATTTTGGATAAAGAACTTACACTTTTGCTCAAGAAATTGGATTATTCTTTTTCAAGTTCCATGTAGTGCTCCATATGAACTCATCTTTTCTACCTATCTATCTTGTATTTTGAAATATCTAAACCACTAATAAAGCTCTTAGTCTGTACTTAGGTAGCAATTTCCCTTACTTTATACCTGGGAAAATTGCACTGTAAAGAAGCACATATTTCCCAAGCGTTAATGTTCTTATGCTCTCACAATGGCAGGCTATTTTTTATCCTTTTGTCACCAACATAATGGCTTTAACGTAATGAGTCTATTATACATCTAAATATCAGATCTCTGATGATCATCAGAAGTAGAGGGCATAGAGTGTCCATTTCTAATTTCAAGTAGAACGGAGTAGAGAAGGTGAAAAAACCAATGTTATCCATAATGCAAAGGGAAACAAGTTGCATTACTCCTATTGTAGAAATATATACTTTTTGGCTCCAGGATCATAGCTATTGACTATGTGAGTAAAATGGTACACTATCATTTTCTTAAAAAAAAGAAATTGAAAAATTGGTCAATGTGGAAAGAACTTATCAGAGAGGGAAAGGAAAAGGAGACAAATCAAGGCATTGTGTCACATTTAAAATTCAGTGACTTGAAAAGGTGCTTTCACAGATCCCCAAATCTTTCTTCCATGGGCCCAGCCTCTGTACAAGTAATTTTTTATTATTTGCAAGCTGATATATTCAGTCTATTTCTAACAGTCAGAAATATTTTTTTTAGCCTGCTAATGGGAAGAGCCTTGATGGTGAATAAGCATTAATGATACCTTGGAGAAAAGACTGGGTAATTCTGGTTGATTATTGCAAAGGAACTCTTGAACAGGAAAATCATGGGGGGAAATTAGAAAGTTCATGTTGTGAATCTGAAGTCATTGTAAAAGACAATTCAATGAATTCTGCAATATTTTTAAAATGTTACTTTGTTTCCTTCAACTTTCTCCTAAAACTCACCCAACTTTTTGGTCTTATCTTTCAACCTAGCTTGAAAAGCATTAACACACTGTGAAGTTAAGGATTGTCACATAGATGAAAGAGTCATCATCCTTTCAAAGCTTGTACCCTTGAAACTAATTTTCAGCATCACATCTTTTCTTACTGATGTCATCATGAATGTGTTAATCCCAAATACACTGTTAAGCTGTGATAAACAAGATAAATATAAAGAAAATATCACAAAATATTGTTACTAAAGAATGACTGACATCAGAGCTTTGAAGGAAGACTGTGATAATGAATTGAAGACATACTGAAGGAGACTCATGGGATTGTGTAAATTATGCCAGAGAGGAAAAAATATGAATTGGAGAGCAAATAAACAAAAAACAATATATGCATCTAAAACTTATTGAGCAGTAATAAATTGAAAGAAAGAAAAAAAAAAAAACACAGACAATGTCAACAGACTTTTAAGTAAGCTTTTCTAACCAAATATTAATGGTTGTTTTTGGGCTTATAGCACAGAGAGTTGGAGGCATGAAAATAATTCATATATATTTTGCATAACCACCTCACCATTTCGGCAGATCTGGATCCATCTGTGTGTGTATGTGTGTATACTAATTTTAATTATGGATTTTTTGTGTAATTTCTGAAAAATAGCTAATTTCTGCTATTGTTTTATGATAGAGTAACATATCAAATTTTACCAAATATGAAATCAACAAAATTGGAGATTCTAGAGGAATAAAATCAGAATGAATATAAAAAATTATTGCTTGAGCTAATTGCTTAATTCGGGCCATATTCTCAATGAAAATGACAGTGGAACATGGTAAATTTTAACACAAAAATAAATTATTGGAGAGTTGAAAAGCATGAAGGAAATGTCCAAAAATGATATTCCAAAAGACAAAAATAGCCTATAGAAATGAGCCCCACATTGGTACTTATTCAAAATGTGACTAAGAGGCTATGAAATCAAAGGAGAAAAACAACTGAGAACAGTTGATCAATGTGTCTGAGGGGCAAAATTAGAACTCAAAACCCATAAAGCTTGAGGTACTATAGTAGGTATTTATGGTTTAACAGACAGTTTTTGTAATGATCTTGAGTTTGCAGTCTCTATCCTAACATCTGACAAATAAGGATAAGTTGTCTCTGGAGGAAGATAAAGGTATCATCAGAGCTTCAAATTATCTCTACGTGTTTTTAAATAAACAATCTTTGTGAGTAAAAAATAACCAGAATCTGGAGAAAGAGGAAATAGAGAGAATTACCTGGAGAAAGTTATTGGAATTAACAAACATGATCGATAAAATGACTGTAATTAATATTAAAGAATTTAATATGAGGGGCCTCCCTGGTGTGCAAGGGGTTAAGACGCAGCACTATGAAGCTATCCACAGCCACTGCAGCATGAGTTTCCTTCCCAGCCAGGGAGGTGACCCACATGGCGCAGCAGACCTCTCCTGCCTCAGCTGCTGTTCACCCCCCTCAGCAATGTATTTCAGTCAATCTTTCCTGTTCTGTTCCCCACTCTGTCTCTGATAAATCCCCTCAAACTCCACACCTCTGGCCTATACCCCAGTTCTTTACATAAATAAATAAATCTTTAAAAAAAAAAGAAATTTAATATGAAGATGAAAAATATCAATAGCAAAATGAAAATCATAAAAGAACCAAATGAAAATTCCAGAAATTAAAAATAAAGAAAAAAAACTCAATAAATGTAATTTGGGATGCCAAAGTACTGAGTATATTAATTTTAAAAAGATCATATGACTTTATGTACACTGAAGAATAAAGCAACAATTGAGAAAATATATAAATATGTAAAAATATATAGTATATAAATATGTAGGAAAATATACAGTATATAGGGGGAAAGGAATGAATATCTAAAATATATAAACCAGACTACAATGGTGTGAGCAGAAAAAAAAGGTGTGACAAGACATACTGAGAAATAACAATCTAGCATTTTCTAAAGTAAGAAAAGACATCAAGTCATAATACAAAGACTTACTAGTTCTGTGCTTACTTTGTGAAGAGTGAACACAAAGAAAATGAAAAGTACAGTCAAAATAAAACAATGGAAGAATTAACCAGTCAAAAGAAAAGAACAAACAACTAGATAAAAAGAAGACAGAGGACTGACATCTTCAAAGTAGTGAATGAAATAACTGACAAACTAGAGTTCTATATTCATCGAAAATGTCCTTCAAAACTGAAGGCAAATTTCAGTCAAATAAAGACTGGGAGAAATTATCACTAGAAGACTGACAGAAATGTAAATATTGAGGGAAGTTTTTAAGTTAGAAAGAAACGACCACAGATGGAAACACAATTAAAATAATAGTTAATGATGAACAATTAAAAAATCCTCCCCTGCTCTGAAATTAAGAACAAGACAGGATTGTCTTCCACCATCAGTTCTACTTAACATTGTGCAAGAGGTTTTATTCTCCAAAAAAGACAAAAGGAAGGAAAACATATAAGAGTTTAATGATTGGCCCATGATAAAGAAAACATTCATTAATCACAGATGATGCATTTACAACAAATTAAAAGAAGGAAAGAGAAGTCTATTAGAGAAGTCTGATTAGGGCTATCTTTGTAGAAGAGCTGGAAAGTTATGATGGAGCGTTTGGAAAGAGACAAAGGGGAGATGTCTAGGACTCAATTCAGCATTTCAGATTTGGCAAGAAGGAATGAGTTCAATTCTGTGTCATAAATAAGTCACAGTAAAGATAAATTCCAAAAAATCTTTAACATTAAGAGGGTAAAATGTCTATTTTTATCAATGAAAACTCTCCAAAATGATATTTTAAAAATATTATTTTTGAAATGTAGAAACACAATTATTAGTATTGTGTGAATTATTTGCTTTCCCTAAAACTTGATTCCTTCCTTTGCAAATTAGAAAAATCTCAGTCATTTTGAACATTAATTTAAGGTAACAAAAAATTAGTACATTGTGTATGCCAGTTTTCCCCCAAAGTATTCTTACTTTTTTTTGTCCATTAGAAATTAATTGCTCAACAAAAACTCAGCTTAATTATTGAATAAAATATGGATGAGTCTTCTTTGGATTCCACTTAGTTATCATACACTAATAAACTAATTAATTCAAACTAATTATATCAATAAAGTAAAAATTGACTATTTGAATTTCCAAATGAAATTGTTTTATAAATGAACCCACTCATGAATATTGCAGCACCAACCCGTCTATTCATATGATTTAATCAAATTTTAATTTGTAAGATTTACAAAATATATCAGTTATATAAAGTAAATTAGATTCCTAGTTTTTCAAGACTAATGATAGAAAAAATTTTGGCTTATTAAATTATTAATTACAATACGACTATTTGACTTTCATTCCATTATACTTTCTCCATTATATGCATATTTATATTCTTTTGCCGTTCTCTAAATTTTCCAGCTCAGCATTCCTGTGTATGACCAATACATACAGAATTCTGCTGTTAATCTGTATGATCATAATTTCTAGCTAAATATTTGATAGGAGATAAGATATTTTCCTTAGATATATTAAACATAAATGTAATTATATATATGTAAATATATATAGTTCTCTCTAGATATAGAAAAACTATAAGAAAAAAAACCCAAAAGGGTTATTGTATAAATAGATTGCCATTGTTCAAATCCGCATCTTTTCAGGCTGAGGTGGAATGTGCTGGTGTACACAATATGGCCACCTGAAATAAGAAATGCTGTGGGGAATTCCCTCCTTATAGTGCTATCCATACAGTATAAGCAACAGAATGCTTTTCTTTATTTTAATCTCTTGCTTTTGCTAACTACTCTTTGTGCTTTCAGTCTATGCATTTTCGCAATTATGAATAACACAATTTCCTTCTGCTATACTTGCATTCTATCAAAAGTGACCTTTCATTTTTTTCCCTGTAGTTAACTACTCATCATTCATTAAATTCACTCAGTGTTCCCTCTTCCAGGAAGTCACTCCTACATGTTGCCTGGTTGGAAAGCCTGGCCTGTCTTTCTGAGAACATAATATTTCTATTCCATTGGAGTACTCAAAATCTATAGATATGGCTTTACAAAATTATTTGAACCAATAATTGGCAACTAGAGGGGGCTTCCCTGGTGGCCTAGGGGTTAAGTTTCAGTGCCACCACCACAATGGCTTGAGTTCGATACCTGGCCAGAGAGCTAACCCACATGGCACAGCAAAATGTCTCCTGTTTCACCCACTGCTCCCTCTAGCAGTGTGTTTCAGTAGATCTGCTTATTCTGCTCCCTGCTCTGTCTAAAAAACAGATGTGTAGTGTACAAAAGTGTCTCTTGTGAACCCCCTCACCCCCCACACCTTTGGCCTACACCTGAGTTCTTCTATGCATAAATAAATAAATAAATAAATAGAAAAAATTAGCAACTAGAACATTTGACACAGATTCCACATATCTAGCTTCTCAGGAAAAGCTACCTACAAATAAACAGTCTAAGTGAATATAGTTTATGTGAAATAACAAAAAATATCTCATAAGAATAATATCATGGGGGCCTCCCCGGTGGCGCAGCAGTTGAGCGCTGGGCTGCGAAGCTGCCTGCAGCCTCTTCAGCGCCGCTTCGATCCCCGGGCACCGGTGAGGGTCCCACATGGCGCGCAGACCTCTCCTGTTGTGCCCGCTGCTCCCCTCAGCAGTGTACTTCGGTCCTTCTGCCTGCTCTGCTCCCTGCTCTGGCTCTGGTGAATTCTCTAACCCTCCCGCGCTTCTGACTATACCCAGTGCTTGTATAAATAAATAAATAAATCTTTAAAAAAAAGAGAATATCATAGTTTAATAATAATAACAGGGAATCAAAACTAAGTACAATCAAAATAAAGATTTTTTTGCTGAAGTCAAATTAAAAGATAAACTCATGCCATTTGCAGCAACATGGGTGGAGCTAGAAGGAATTATGCTCAGTGAAATAAGCCAGAAGGAAAAAGAAAAATATCAGATGGTTTCATTTATAGCAGGAATATAGGGGAACCAAATAAGGCATCAGTGTAAAAAAATAACAATACAAACACAACAAAACAAAACAATTATAAACCAGAGACATCCTGCAGGGGAGGAGGGAGAGGGATCAGAGGGAGGGAGGGAGGAGCACAGGGGACTGAGGTGATGGTGCATGGGTGCATTGGTGAAGGAAACTCTAAGGGGACTGCACCTGAGGGGGTGGGGGAAGCAAATATTGTTTAAAAATGAACAATTATGTAGTAAATAAATAAAATTAACATGAGGGGGTTTATCAAAATACTTATGTTAACTTACACTTATTAGCAATAACATACTAATCATAAGGAAAATCTACACTTGAAATTTATAGAAAAGAATATTGGGATTACATGAAAATAAAATTCGACAGAAAAATGAAATATTGAAATATCTCTTGCCCACTGTATAAAATCATGTTTTTTTTGACATAAAGTATCTATTATATGCAGAATACCCAACAGATGTTTAGTGTACAAAAGAGTATGCCAACTAATTGTGAACCTTTTTTAGAGTGAGACAAGCATTTAAAAATTTGACAGCAATTGGTTTCATTATCTTTTGTTCTACTTTAAAGATCCATTTGAACTGTAAGAAAATGTAATATATACAATTAAAACAACTTCTTAACATGTATTGTTTCAATGTCAACATTTTAAACTTTGGAGGATGTAATTAGCTTCAAGTATCTTTAAAACGTCTCCAAGAAATATCATATTTTGCTGATAGAGTTGATGTTTCCAACATTCATTGCACTACACCCTGAAATTATCAAGATGAAAATTCAGGACACCATCACACAGGGCAAGGTGAATCAGTTTATTTTCCTCCTTAGATGGATTACCAGAAAAGAAGTGACTTCTCTTCTGTCTGATCTGTCTAATGCTGAATGTTTATCTGGTCCTTTTATGATTTAATTTTTATACCAGAAAATCAGTGTTGGCCTCACAGTAGTAACATCCTGTACAAATATAAGCTATTCTGGTTCAGGACTTCCATTACTTACATGTCTGGAATTGCCCTAAATCTACTTTGGACTTCTTTCCCAAGAGTCCCTAATTTCCTCTGTGTCCTCTGTTTCTTGGCTACTTTTGGTTGTTTGTCTTTTTGGGGTTTTTTGTTGCTTTTTTTTTTTTTTTTGAGAAACTTTTCTATCTGGCCCTAGGAGTAAAAGCACTCAGATACTTGGTATCACCTAGATTTGTAGCAGTCTGCATAGGCTTCTTTGAATAGACATAAACATTTTCCCTTCTCTAAAAGGAAAACTCATTATCCATATTTTATCTTTTTTTGCCTGCCTTCTCCAATGATATCACCACAGTCTCCCTAAAATTTCTCTCCCAGAAATACTCCAATGCAGTATTGTATCAAAACTATGTGGAGAGTGTTGTGTGTTTTTTTTAAGTTTGAACATACAACAACAAAAAAGGAATGTACTTCTAACATACACACACACAAAATCACATAAATCTTTAGAACATGAGCCTTAGCCACTAAATTTGATGATATAGTCATGATGGGTGACTTCTGGTTTGAGAAAGTCTAGTACAGTGAGGGAAGGGCAGAGGGGGAGAGAGGAAGAGAAAGAGAGAGAGCGAAGAGAAGTCTTACTACTGGTTCTTTGAACATATTGAACAACTTATAATAACGTCAAATGTCATATTTTTCCAAGATACTATCTATAATGTTCTCCATATTTTCTTCCCCATGGATATATATCTAATTTAAGACCCTGCTGGAAATATTGTTTGGAAGATTTTCCATCGCATCTGAAATGAGAATCATTCATTCTCTTCATTATTCCTCTTTGGTATTTATCACAATTGCAATTATGTTTTAATAATCTATCTTCTCAGTTTCCCCTAGAGAAGGTTGTAATTTTTTCCAGAAAATAAACAGATTTTCAGAATAAGTGGACAGAGTTATTAAAATTTTAACAGTTCTCCCCCACTAATTCTTAGAGTATTTGCTTGTGCAGGAATTCTCCAAATACTGACTCCCCTCAACTGGTTACAAGCTATTCTAACTATACTTACCTTTGATTTCATCAGAGTCAATCTTTAAATCAGTGAAGAACTTATACAGTAATTCATATAACACCACATTTATAGTTTATAAAACCTCAAATTTTCCACTTAGTTTGCTTTAAGACTAATGTGACACATTTATTAAAAATCTCTGAGCACTCTGCCTAAGGATTCTACTTCCTAATTCAAACTGATATGTGTGAGAAAGTGAAAGTGAGAAAGTGGAGTGAAACCTTTCATAAATGTACATAAATTATTTATCTTTAACTTATCTTTATTGATACCAGTGTATGCCCCCATTTCTCTAATCCAGAGTGATGTTTGCTTGACATTTATTCAGCACCGACTACACACTCAGTCTGTGTTACATGGACCTAATCACTAACTTTTGTTTCACAGGAGATATGTTAAGAAATTAAAATCTCTTTATGTATTAAAAAAGCCTTATAGTAAACTAATAATAAGTATCACCTTTTTTTTTAAAGATTTATTTATGCATACAAGAACATAAGTACAGGCCAGAAGTGCAGGGGGTGGTGAGAGGATTCAAAAGAGACAGAGTGGGAAGCAGAACAGCAGATTGACTGAAATACACTGCTGAGGGGAGCAGTGGGCAAGACAGGAGAGGTCTCCTGTGCCATGTGGATATCTCCCTGGCCAGTTGGGGATTGAACTCATGCTGCAGAGGCTGTGGATAGCTTCATAATGCTGTGCTTAACCCCTTGAGCCACGAGGGAGGCCCTAAGTATCATCTTATAGTTAGAGCGGCACAATCAATGGATTACATTTTGCCTCACATTGGCATTATTTATAATAAAATTTCTATTGATATTATAAAATATGTTTACATTGACATCAGGATTCTGTCCATTTCTTTCAAGTTAAAGTGTGATAGAGAAAAAGTACAGACAAAGAAGTATTGTCTTTGAGAAATTTTTTCTTTGCTTTTTTTAACCTTTGCTACCATTTATTAAAAATCTCTGAGCACTCTGCCTAAGGATTCTACTTCCTAATTCAAACTGATATGTGTGCCATTTGCTGTGTAGCTTATGGTGGACAACCTTTATTCATCTTCATTGTTAAGATAATTTTAACCTCAATTCTATAGTTTCTTCAAAATGTTAAAGCCTTCTTGTCTTCCCACACTCTTTCTGTTCCTCTTTGCTATTAAACTTGACCTATTTATTCTCAGATATTTAATAATTGGGAAATTTGTAGAATGTCAATATAGCCAAAATCCAACTCATATGCAGTTTATACTTGGAAAGCACAGGCATGTTTAAAGTTACATTTTTCTGGATAAACTTCAATTTAATAATTCAGATGTGTTAGCCTAAAGGAAGTTAAGTAGAGGAGCATAATGTAATTTAACAGATAATATTTTTGTTTATAAGTAATTCTGTATAATAAGTGATTTTCTCAATGTGTCTATTATTTCATCTTATATTTGATTTTAGGCCAATATGCAAACAATTTCATGTGACCCTAAAATACAAAAATGGACACTAGATCATTGACAGATATTCCACCTTGTTCTGGTTTAAGAATAGGGCAGTAGAATTCCCAACATGTAGAGAGCCTGATGCCTTCAGGAGGAGTTTTTATGGGTCCCCTAAAGCATTTGGATACTCTTGTTATTCCTCCTCCTCTCTTAGAAAGCCTGTGAACTATTTTGAGGTCTCTTGTGACAGATTAAGGGAATATCAGTGGTGACAGGATGGTTTTCTATAGCTCTTTGTGGTTCAATTTGTTTCGAAAGAGAAAATAGAATGTATACTTAGCCGAAATTCTTTAGATTCCAGTTTTAAACTCAGTACAACTTCTTTACACTGAAGCTAGCTGGATATCATCATCTCCCACAATTCAAACTCACCTATTTGTTTATTTGGGTTTTTTTAGATTTATTTATTTATTTATACAAGAACCGGGGTACAGGCCAGATCTGCGGGAGGGTGACCAGAGACAGACCAGGGAACAGAACAGGCAGACTGACAAAATACACTGCTGAAGGGAGTAGCGGGCAAGACAGGAGAGGTCTGCCATGCCATGTGGGACCCTCGCTGGCTGGCCAGGATCAAGCCCGCGCTGCAGAGGCTGCGGACAGCTTTACAGTGTGGTGCTCAACTGCCTGCGCCACCAGGGGAGGTCCCAAACTCACCTATTTGGATCACAAGTTCAATATTGAATTGGATCCTAAGAAGACTTCCATACAAAGTAATGTTTGTCTTTGATAACAAATAAAATTAGAAATGGGAGTAAGAAAAGGAGATAAGTAAAAGTAAAAGCTGAAATTAATTAAATCCCAACATATAAATAAGCCCTTATTAAGACTCGTAAACTACATAATATAGACAAAAGTATATATCAGGATGGAGGAAAGGCATATAGACACAGAAGGATACTCTGCTTTGTCTTTCTCATTGAGTAAATCTCTTAAACCTGAATACAATGAATGGAGAGCAGTTTGAATACTATGGAAAAGAAACGGCTACTCTTAGATCAAGGGAAAAGATCAGAATTTGATATATTACTTAACTTGTGGTGAGTTTGCCATTTATTTTCCTTTTGTATCTCCAACACTCCACTACCAACGCACCTTATCTCAAAAACTCTAAAATCTAAAATTGCGTCATAGTTCAGAAACATAGACAGTTCCAAGAGCATCCCTTTAAGTCTGGTTCAAGAAGAGGGCAAGAGAACTTTAACACTCAAAGACAGTGTGAAAAATTCTCATTTTTTCCTCTGCTTTCTGCAGTCCTGGTTCACAAGCAATCCTATGAAGACCACACCATCAATTGGCAAAGAGAGTCAACATTTCAATGTTTAATCTTACTCTCCAATTGGTGGAGTTGTATTTCCAAAAATGTGGATTATTTCCCATGCCCATCTGCTTCTCTCTCTCTTTGTTCTTCAGCTCCTTTACCTATGATATGTTTGCATTTTCAAAATCACAGTGCACAGCAAAGTAACTAAAATGCTATCTGCCCAGAGGACCAAAAGGAAGCAGCAAATATCAGAGACTGAGGAAATCCAAAATTAACACCTTCACAATTGCTTGTGAAATCTGTGGCTCACTTGTGAGTTGTTCATGCCCTATGGATCTGACCCTGATCAACAAACCAAAGAATTTCAAAAAGCTAAACTAAAAGACAAATACCAGTTTTCAATATAGTCGCTGTATTAATTTTTTATTATGCTTTAACAAAGTATAGTAAAATTAGTAGCTTAAACCAACACATTTTTTTTTCTTTTGTAGTGCTGCTGGTGAGAGGTCTAAAATGAATCTTAAGAGACTAAAATTAATGTGTTAGCATAGCTGGTTCCCTCCAGAGTCTTAGAGAAAGATTTGTTCTTTGTCTTTTCCAACTGCTATAAGTTGCTGGCTGGCATCACAGCACTCTAATCATTTGGCTTTGTCATCACATCCTTTTTCTACACTCAAATATACCTCTGTTTCTCATTATGAGGATATTTGTGGCTGTACTTTGTCTCAATCTAGAAAATTAGGACTATTCTTCCCTTCTCTAGATCTTAATCATATCTGCCAAGTTCCTTTTTTCCATATGATGTAACAGTCACAGGTTCTAAGAATTAGAACCTTGATATCCTTCTGGGTCATTATCCAACATACTAAAAGTCACTGTTGCACATAGGAGATGGATTCTGATATCATAGTGAAGGTTCTGAACACTGAATTGACATGATACAGATGTTTGAGTTATGAGAGTGTCTATAAAGTAGTAAATGCAAAAAGAAATGCACCCTCGAAATGAATGGAAAGATTAAAATTACTTAGCAAATAATGAAACATAGAAAGGAAAATTAAATGAAAATTTTACAACTGATAACAGAGAAAAACCTCACAAAATGGACTTTGTAGCAGAATTGAGGTGGCAGAGGAAAGGATGAGTAAAACTGACAATTTAATCACAGAAATTATCCAACCTGAACAAACAGTAGAGCAAAAAAATTATTAATGACAAAATGGATGGAGTCACTTAAAAAGTTTGTATTAACTTCCTATAATGGGTTCCAAGAAGAAATATTAAATTTTGGTGAAATGTTTAAGAAAGATAGTTATATAAATATTTTCCCAATCTACTTAAGAATTTCTTTTTCTTTTTTTTTTTAGGGATTTATTGTACCTTAAGTCTATAGAGTAATAAACCTAACAAAAATAGATTATTTAATGCTAGAAATAAGAGTGAATTCATGGCTCCATCAGGGTGCAAAAATAAATCATACCATACCTCTCTGGGTTCTTTCTGAGTTGGACAAGTAATCAAAACAGCCTCAGATAGGTGAGCACAGAAAACAAAGAATTTAATAGCATTCACATAAGAATTCACATGGTTGTAAATTCTAAAGAATAATGCAGCACTGGGAATATTTATCCTGAGTTTTAGGACCTGAAGCATGGAGGACAGAAAGGGTGAAAACACATGACAGCAAGGGGTTGTAACCTCATCCTTACTCTAAGAGTAAAGCTGACATTCTTAGATAAAGAGAATATGTTCACTGACAAACCCAGAACTGGGTGTTTCCCCCAAACTACATTCTTCTAGGTCATAAAGGAAGAACAGTGATTGTTTCTTCAATTAGGAAAAGGGCAGAAGGTTTGGGTCTGTTGATACCTTCTTTCATTAGGGAGTGGTTAAGGATTTAGGTAAGAACAGAAGCTTCTTTAGCCTTCAGAGTCCCTACTAAATTCTCAACTCAAATCAATCTGCATACTTAATCTCTCTAGTTGTCATGAAAGGTGACTAGAGGCCTATACTGAGCCTATTGGGAAACGCCTACCTGATTCTTTGGGAAGCAACTAACCTCACACTCACATTTTTGATTTAGGATTCTGGAAAGTTAAAGGAACAGAGGTTTGGTTTATTTTAAATGTACTTACCAATGATTGCCCTCAAGCTCTCCCCCTACACAACCTTTACCAATCATGGTTTTGCACCACACATAAGTATGCACAGAGGCACTGTGGATTGTTATTTACTGAATTGTAAGGACTATAACATGATAACAAAATATTTGAATGTTTGCTGGTAGTGAAGTAAGTTGTAAAGAGTAAATGAGATATAAGTAAAAGTGGGTCCTTTTGTGAAGCTCGTATAATGAAACTTACAGAATTCATCATTATGTGTGGGGGAGGAGGTGAGAAGTTGCCGTGGCAGCAGGAATGGACACCATTGTCCTCATCCTCACCTTCATGCTGCCAGCATTTCAACTGTTTTAGACTATAGTGCCATCGTGTCATTAACAGGACTTCCACAGTGAAGGCTGCTAGGAAAGAGGAGGAAGCAAGGCAGATATGTTCGAGCAGAATGGAGAGGAATAAGGAGACAGGTGGGGAGATTGCTCCTTGTCCTTGGTCATGGTGGCTTCTATGCTTTGGAAGACTGGCCCTTCAGAGACAGCAGCAACCATCCTAACTGAGGTCTTAAACTCAGGATGGATTATCCAACTTGCATTGTACATTGTGAATTTTAGATCTTTCCTTCTCTCCCAGCCCTCTGAACCCTGATCAACCTATTGCTTGTTTTTCCCTGACAGAAGATGTCTTGAACTCATTTTCCTGAAAGCTCATTCTGGGCCCTACTTGATCAACTGGGCATTTGCTTATCAAGTTATGTGTGACTTCAATATTTGACTGAGTCTGTAATTTGAAACGTTTTCTCTTTCTCTGTCCTTTGAAATTCTCACCAATTAAAAAATTGTAAGGACATTAAAGGCCTGCTTTCTTTACTTTTGTGCACACAGGTTGCACATAGCCTTAGAACAAGGAGCATGGGTGTTTCTCTTTAACAGTTTGGGCTCCCTGGGCAACCCTTGATTTAGCCTGGTGTCAGTCTTTGTCTCCCTGACTGGGAATGAGCTTCCCAGTGACAAAACTGAAAAAAAAATAAAATAAAATCTAGCAATTCCTTGCATTTGTTATAAATATCTACAGATTGCGTATGTGTATACACACACACACACATATGCATACACACACACACATATGCATACACACACACACACACTTTAAGGAAGGGGACTCTTCTATTTTTGCCTTTCCGTATTTCTTATACCCCTCTCCAAGAGTGCAGAATTCCTTTCTAGTAAACAGAATTTTGTTGCTGTTCTCATCTGATCTTGATGTATATAGGAAAAAGACAGATTTAGAAACATTGTTATACCACTAATAGGCCTGAAAGTCTCTTCCAAGATTAGTTCAGATTTCAGGAGGCCACTTTCTGGATTACTTTAACCTTCAAATAATAAATGGGATCCAAAAAGAAGGCTCTTTAGGATGATTAAACTCTGTCACATAAATTAGATCAGTTCTTAAGAGAAATAGGTTCTGATGTAGTCCTGCACTTAGATTCTGCAGTCATGGTGAGACCATTTTGTCTTAAGAAGAATGTACTTGCTGAGTTCACCCTAGAATACACCCTGGACCTTATGCAACTCGTTCTTTATGGAAACCTTGGCAATAGAAAGTAAACTCAAGAGTACTAGAAAATATTGGGGAAAATAGAAGTTCAGACTAAGTGATACAATGTGAAATAAGTTTTCACTTTTACCAGATGGAGAGAAGTAAAGGGCTATCAAGTGTTAGAGAAAGTACCAAGAAAGTAACAGAAGTTTAAATATACTCTCTAGAAATGAAGGCCATATGTTCCTGGATGATATAGTGTGTGGGTTTTTGTTTATGTTTAATGTCAATGCATTTCCTAAGGTCATATTTGAATTCTTATCTTCCCAGTTGAAATTTACTAGAATTTTTTCTCCCTGTTTATATGTAGAGGATAAGGGTGTGCTTAATTTAATAGCTAACATTGTTTTATGTTCTTCCATGACAACTATTAAAAAAACATGTTTAGAACATGCAGATGGAAAATACACAAAACTAAACATGTGTGCCTACCCAAATTTGAATTTAATTTTATAATTCTTGATCTGATATTCTCTTAACCTTTAGTCCATTCAAGACTTTTTTTTTATTGTTAATCTGTTCCTGTCAATATTAAAGTTAGAATAAAGCCATTAAATATCAGCAATGTATCTGGCTTTATGGCAGATGCTAAGGTAAATGTTCTATTGTTACTTGGGTAAATGAAAACTTCATACATTTCAAATTCCTTTTTTGCACTTATGGTAATTCTCTAACCCGAGAAACTTCACAATATTTATACCAATTACTGAAAATGTAGGTGACTAGATATTCTATAGGGAAAAAAAAGGAACATCTTGAAAAAGAAATTAAGATTTTTTAAAATCTGGTAATACAGAAACTGCAAGTACATAAGAGGTGAGGTTTTTACTATCTAATCACTGTGATAAGATCTCTTCTTAGAGTTTAAGAAGCAGTACTGACAAAGCGAGCTGGGGAAGGGAAATGGAAAAATATGACGCCCCTATCTTGCAATGTTTTTGTCCCATCTACTTTTTGTCCCTTTTATCCTCTTCTCTGCCTCCTTTTGTGTTATTTCTATGATCCTATTTTATATCCTTTGTTGACTTATTTGATACAACTCTATTGTGTTTAGTGATTTCATCTGTAAGATATATATATTTAAAGTATCATATTTTGCTTTAAGCATATTATATTATTATGTATGAAATCACAGGATGGACAAGACATGGTTGAAGAAAAATATAAATATTTATTGGGAGTTTTAGTAGGACTGTAGCCTGGAAAACAGGATTCAAAATTATCTGCATTGGGTGGTGCTTGCTTAGAAAAGAGAAGCAAAAGAATGGTTCTCACTGTGTTCACCTGTGTACAGATCAATGTAAATAGTGATGGCCCATATCACAAATTAGAAAGAAGTCTATTGAGATCTGCTTTATGCAAATCAAGTAAAAAGTTACGTGAGCCGTAATTGAACTAGTTTCAATTCTGTGTGTTCTCTGGCAAATTTGCTTTGTTTTACCTCCTTCAGAGAGGAAGATTTATCTTAAAAATGCCTACCCTGCCAACAGCACACTTCCAGCTCATGCAGTACAATGAGGGGAGAAAAAGCAATACAAGCTTGAATTGAGAAAAATGAAAGATCACGAATAAATAATCTAGCCTAAATCCTACAAGAGGCTAATACCCAAAATCTCCAAAAAGCTCATGCAACTCAGCAGAAATAAAACAAAGAACCCAATCAGAAAATGAGCAGAGGAGGTAAGAAAGACACATATACAACCAACAGGCGTATGAAAAAATGTCCAACATCACTTGTCATCACTGAAAAACAAATCAAAACCACACTGAGATGTCCCGACACGCGGGATTCGTAGGCACGAAAAGAGAAGGGCTGAGGATTGAAATGAGGGGCTTGAGACAACTTGACACTAGCGTTTACTTCTTTATTTTTCCTTTTCCTTTCTTTTACTTTTCCCTGTCTTTCTACCTTCCCTGACCTTCTCTCTGCTCCTCTCGCAATAACCTCTCTCATAATAACCTCCTGACCTTCTCGTGGTTCTCTTCTTATATCCTGGTAGCTCCTCCCATCGTACCTCCCAGTCTCATTTGATTAATAGGAAACACCTGTGGTTTCTCAGCAGGCAAAACGGTAAAGCGAAAACTAATTAATGGCACGTGTGTTGCGCAACACGGCGCATGCTCCAGGCGGCTCCGGACACTGAGATAGCACCTCACTCATGTGAGAATAGCCCTTAGCAATAAATAAGTAAATAAATAAACAAACAAACAAACAAACAAATAAATAAATAAATCAACAAGTGTTGATGAGGTATAGAGACAAAAGAACCCTCATATTCTGTTGGGAATGTAGACCAGACCATACCCTATGGAAAATAATATAGTGGCTTCTCCAAATGTTAAAAATAGATTTACCACACAAACCAGCAATTTCATTCCCAGGTATCTACTCAATTAATCAAAAATGCTAATTCAAAGGGATATATGCACTCCTATGTTCATTGCAGCACTATTTACAATAGCCAAGTTATGGGAGCAACCCATGGGCCCAATGACAAGGGAACAGATTGAGAGACTGTGGTATACATACACAAAAGAATACTAATCAGCTATAAAAAAAAAAAAAAGAACTCCTGTCATTTGCAACAACATGGGTAGAATTGGAGGAGATTATGCTAAGTGATATAAATCAGAAAGAGAATGACAAATACTGGAGGACTCCACTTACGTGGAATGAAGAGAAACAAAACAAAGAAATTGACAAATTTAAATCAAAGCAAACCATAGTAGTATAACTCTAGAATTCAGGCTACTATGGTGGGGGGGAAGGGGAGGAGGAGGGACAGAGGGATAAGGGTGAGAATATGTTCATAATGACTATATTCATAATTGTCCAAGCCGAAAAGCAACATAAATATCCTCCAACAAGTGAATGGCCACAAAAGCTAGATTCATCTCTGCAGTGTAATTCATTAATTAATGCTACTCAACATAAAAACAAACAACTTCTGATGTGAATTAATTACGTAGGTGAAAGTAGGCAGACTCAAATCGTTACATACTATATGATTCTGGAAAGGCATTTCTACAAAGACACTCAAGGAGATATTTTGGGCTGATATGTTTTAGGTTTGCAGTGGTTAAGTGATCGTGTTCATATGTCAAAACTCAGAGGACTATACAAAAAGATGGGTGGATTTTCTTGTATATAAATAACAACACAATTTAATAGAGATAAATTGAGAAGAGAATTTTAATTTTGATAATGAAATAAGGGGGAAAGTTACCCAAAATAATTTGCAACATGTGCCTTTAAGAATCAAATTTGAGGGCATCCCAGGTGGCACAGCGGTTGAGCGCTAGGTTGCAAAGCTGCCCTCAGCCTCTGCAACGCCAGTTCGATCCCCAGCCACAGGGCGAGGGTCCCACATGGTGCGCAGACCTCTCCTGCCTCCCGCTGCTCCCCTCAGCAGTGTACTTCATCAGTCTGCCTGCTGTGCTCTCCCCTCTGGCTCTGGTGAATTCTCTCACCCTCCCTTGCTTCTACTGTACCCAGTGCTTGTATAAATAAATAAATAACTCTTTAAAAAAAAATCAAATCTGAGTTAAATTACATACTGGTTATAAAAACATTCCTTTTATTAAAAAAAAATCTTGCAGAGAATTTAAGATGAATGTTAAATGCTTATCATGTGCTTATAATGTTAAAAGCATTATTATTTTAAATACTTATTATTGTAGAACAAGCAATTTTAGTACCCTGAGACCACGTAAGGTTCACAAATTAACTAGTGGGAATGTGTATAACTGAAGACTGATTTATTTTTACCTATATTTTTCCCATCAATATATTTGTTCAGTAATTATTTGTTCTCTTTCTATCTTAAAATTTACGTTATACTAAGCCCTTAAAGTTACCTTAACTTTATAGAATAGAGTGATAAACTTTCCTGATATTGGTAAGGTGAGATTAATTCTTACATAGATTTTTATCTGCTACTGCTTTAATTATAGTCTTTAAGTTCAGTCTATTCAAAGAATATTTGCTGTCTATTTTATCCAAAATAGCACTCAGAAACAGTTGGAAACCCCAGAATCTTGGATAGCTTTTCATTTTTCCTCACACTATTTCAAATAATTGGCATTAATATAAATGTTTACTGCTGAGTGCAGTGTGTTCTGTGCAAATTAGTGAGCCATAGATACATACTACAGCTTCTCAAAGATGAATTCAGATAATTATTTCCTTGAGAAATCAATAGTGCTTATGATGATTATAATTCTTGTTAGTTGTAATACCATATAAATATACTCTCATGACTAGACACATACACACCCACACAATCCATAATACTTGTACAGATGTTGAGGTTTTCAGTGTGTCAAAGGCAACTGGTAGCAAAAAAAACAAGGATTTTAGTAGGATATATAACTATCAAAAATAAATCAATGTCATGTCTATTAGCGATGCTTTCTCCATGCTGGTTTTGGGGTACTAACACAAAGTTTAAGTCTCTTACGTGATTGCAACTGCAGAGCAACTATAACAATAAAAGCACCTCTTCACTATGAAAAGCTTAGCTTCTCGAAGGCAGTTTTTTTGGTCTTGAATTAAAGGAAATAATTTAGGTTCTTCAGGTAATGACCTCTGAGAAGCAATAATGGAGCCACAGAAGGCAACTCTATTAAAAATACCAATTGGACTAATAGCTTGCTCTGTTTCATGTGAAGTAGTGCTTTGTGAATTGAATTTCCTGCTGATATTTTTAGCTCTGAGTCCATCACTTAAAGCGGATCATCCATCACTTAAACCAATGCATTTCCATTTTCTGTCTTAGTCTAGAAATCAATTGAAAGTGATTGAAGGAAAAAAGAATTCTATTTGTGCTTATAGAAGTCCCCAGTGGTCCTGACATACAATAGAACAGGCCATCAATAGTCTGATCTTATCCTATCTAGTCAATATTTCCCAACAAGTCCAAACTTAAATCATTTATTACAGAGTGATCTCTTTGCTGTCTTCCGAACGTGCCAGATAAATTCCTATCCCTGTACTTTTGCTTAGATGTTCCATTACCCTTGTCTGACATCCATCTGATGCAGCATTACAATGAAGTACTTAAGAGCATTCATTCCAGAGCCAGACAGCCTGAATTCAAATCCTAAACTTGCCGTTCACTGTACTTTAGTAGTCATTCAGTTTAAGAATCTATCTCTACTCTTTAAAGTGGAGATAATATTTCCTTTTCATAAGACTGGTATAAAATTAAATCATACTATAATGTAAATTAAATCATACCTAAATAAGACCTGGAACACAGTATTGTTATCAATAGGACATCATTGGTGATTTTAACCTTAATCACTTTGCTAAGATGTTATCTGCCAGATTTACCCATTATGTTTAGGGTAAGTAATTATTTTAATGGTAGTGGTGCTCTCTCTAATTGGCAACATGAAGTGCATAACAAAATAAATTTTCATTCTTGGACAAATAATGTTAATAAGGCTGTACTTTTTTACTATAGCCAGTGAGTTACTTACTAATTACATTGCAGTCCCTCACCACCTGGATGATTTTAGGGGTTGATCATTAAAACTCAAGAAAATAGATTAGAGAAACTTTAAAGTCCTATAGACTTTATTCTGTTTTATAGTGGGGAGATTGATGAAAAGAGAAGGGTAAGAACAACTCAGTTTTCTACTTCTTTCTCAGTAAAGTAAAAATCAATAAAAACCACTAAGTTAATTTTAGCATAATGCTTAATCAATATTATTATCATTAATGTACTATGTTTCCTTTGTTTTACTTAAGAAAAAACTGAACCTCGAAATGGCTTCTTTTTTATGTTTTTCACCATTATTCAATTTCCCTACCTTATGCCACTGAACTGTCAGTGGTCTGGCCAAGAACACTCACATTTTGTGGAATATGTATTTATACCACCAACATCAATCAAAATTTCCCAAACCAAATTCATCAACATATGAATATACAACCAGTCTAGGCCTGCAGGTATGTATGAAAATTATATAATGTGTGACCAGTATTTCCTAAGGACTTGCAATCAAGCAGAGGAAACAGTGTTTATTCAAGGAAGGGTAAATAAGGCCATAATAAAAGAGATGGAAATTGAGATGATTTCTATATCACTAGAGAAAGAATATTTCAGAAGAGTGTTTAAATTCACTGGGATGTAGGAGGGGAGACAAAGTCTTTGGAAAGTGCAAAGAAATAGTAGGGACTTATTACAGAAAGGAACAGGACACAAAATAAGAATTTTTTCTGGATCACTGATCAATCAGTAGTATGTGGAGTGAAAATTAAGACACTTAGTGACTTTTATTATTCATTTTTGGCAGCAGTTGATAATATGATTAATAAGTCTCATGCTTAATCTATGATGTGTTTATACTTCTAGCCAGAGATCTAAATAATTGCATGTGATTAATGGTAATTAGATTTTATTATATCCAGCAACACAGACTTTAAGTATCTCTATTTCAGTCTGTAAAGTAACTAATGTTATACATTGTCTATCAATGCTCACTAATTACCCAAATGCCTAAATATAAGACATACTCATATGCACCTAAAATTTTATCTCACATCATTTTAAACTTTTAATCTAATGAACACTACAGAATTGCCCATGTTTGAAACTTCTCAAATATTCATTAAAAATCAAAAATAGACATTTCCTTGTGAGTTATAAGATTGCTATCTCTGATTAAATTAGAGATTCTTATCCTTGCTCCAACATTCAACTAATTTATTTTAAGGACTCTCTTTTTGCAACCAAGAACTGAATCACTATATTGCCTCATAATACCCTATTTTTCATCTACTCTTTGCTGTACCAAAAGCATGTTTTACCATTTGATTAGCTGGAAGTTCCAAAAATCTTGGTTTACTTATTTTCTCTTTTTGTTGTTGTTTTTTATTTAAATATTTTATTTTATATAATTCTTACTTTTTTTTCATCTTTGCACAATGTATGCATTTTCATTTTGGTTATATTCCCCATACAATTGCATCCCCCTCCCTTATTTTGACACTAGTCCTTCCTTTCCCCGCCCCTCTCTCCACCACCCCCCAACCCCCGCCCAAGTGTGTCTCTGGTTTATAGTTGCTTGTTGATTTTTACTTTGTGTTGATTAGTCGTTTTCCTGGTCTCTTATTTAGGTTTTCTAAATTCCTGCTATGAGTGAGACCATCCGGTATTTTTCTTTTTCTTTCTGACTTATTTCGCTGAACATGCAACAACAAATGTTGGCAAGGTTGTGGAGAAAAAGGAACTCTCCTACACTGCTGGTGGGAGTGCAAACTGGTCCAACCACTATGGAGAGCTGTGTGGAGATTTCTTGACCTACTAAACATAGAGCTTCCATATGATCCAGCAATTCCACTCCTAGGTATTTACCCAAATGACACAGAAACAGTAATTCCAAAGGTCGCCTGCATCCCCTATGTTTATAGCAGCACTATTTACAATAGCTAAGCTATGGAAGCAACCCAAATGCCCAAAAATAGATGACTGGAACAAGAAGATGTGGTACATACACATAATGGAATATTACTCAGCATTCAAAAAGGATAAACACATGCAGTTTCCAGCAAAATGGATGGACCTAGAAGGTTTACTTATTTTCAACCCATTGTCTCTCTGTTTTTCATCTTGAATAATTTTTATCTCATCGAATTGCAATCTTTCTTTTCTCCTCAGTCCCCCAATCCAAATCTCAACTGCATAAACATGGATATGGATATATATTCCTTTTCTAAATATCACTCTTTTTTTATATTTTTATCTGACAAACTGTTAAGTGCTCTCCCATTACCATTATTTCCATCATTGTGTTCTCTTTATTTATTCATTTTTCTTCATTGCATTTATTACATTTTTAAGCCATGCAATTATGTTTTTTCTAAATCTGCTTTTCTATCCTATATTCCAAAATGCAGCCCCATAAAAATAAAGAATATATATATAACTCAGCAGCATAAATACTTTTTCTAGTACAATCCTTGATACACATAGGTTGCTTAAAAATTAGGAAAAGAGGGCCTCCCCAGTGGTGCAGCGGTTGGGTGCTGGGTTGAGAAGCTGCCCGCAGCCTCTTCAGTGCAGGTTCAATACCGGGCCACTAGGTGAGGGTCCCACATGGCGCGCAGACAACTTCTGCTGCCCGCTGCTCTCCTCAGCAGTGTATTTCGTCAGTCTGCCAGCTCTGTTCTCCGTTCTGGCTCTGGTGAATTCTCTCACCCTCCCTTGCTTCTGACTGTACCCAGTGCTTGTATAAATAAATAAATAAATCTAAAAAAAAAAAGTTTAAAAAAAAATTAGGAAAAGAGGTCACTTGTAGGGTGAGGGATGGAAATTACACTTTTGGTGGCAAATATAATTTAGTATATGGATTTTGATTTGCAATGTTGTACAAATGAAATCTATCTAACATTATAAACCAGTTACTTCAATAAAAATTTAAATATCTAGCTAGCTAACTTATGTAAATTAGATCTTAATTTCTCTCACAACATAATGCTTTCTACACAGTGATTTAATCCTTTCCTGCAGACTATAGGTGAGTTGAGATTAATCAAAATTTTCTGCAAATTGTAAAGACCTATGGTTCCCCTGTCATCTCATTTCCGTACTCAACAGGGGCCTTGATTTTTATTCCTAGGACTCCCATTCCACAAGTAAGTATATTGGAATTTTTTCCCCTTTATATAGTGCATTCAGAAAGAAAGATACTCCAGCAAATACTACCACTATTCTCTGATACAGGAGTCCTGCAAGCATTGCCTCTAGTGTGCCAGTAGCTCCTGACACCACAGCTGGCTCTGCCCCAGAGATATCCGTGGTTCTTTGTTGAATGACCTGTATCCTACTCTACTCGTGCAATTTCAACGTGACTCAGAAATTATATAGATATATGCTGTACTAATTGCACTCTTTTTTTTTCAACCAAACACACAGTAATATATTGCTTTTGCTGGAGAATTTAAGGAATGCCACTAGAGCTGGTCCAAAAAGTCAGTTTAAGTGGCACTATCATGCTTTGTTCTAATAACCTGCAGTACCCTTAAAACTTGTACCATGGCTCCATAGTAACTACTTTATCTACTATCCTGGTATGAGTTCTTAGGAATTAAAGTGGCTTTAATATATTTTTGTAATTGTTAATTGTTTTGTTTTTATTCTTCTTTAACTCTAAATAGTGGTATACTATAGCTGTAGCCAAGACTGTCAAAATCCTTAATTTCCTGCCCCAAAATTAGGATCTTCAAATAAGCACACATTTTTATCATGATTGTTAGATATTCCTGAATGTTTTAATTTTGAGGGCCAGATTTGCACTTTGGGCACATACAACTCATAAAAACAGTCTCAACATAAGCTTGTTGAATGGATAGCAATTTTTTCTTGGATTTTGATCCAATTATGTTTTATTTTTGTGGATGTATACATATGTTTTCAGATGAAAGGTTAAGATCCAATATGTTTTCTCTTCTCCTTTGTTTCATGAAAACTATGAATAAATTTCAGTGCCATGTTTTAACTATCAATTTATCTCAAGTGTTTAGAAACATTTACTCCTTCTGCTTTCTATAAATGCATTTCATTTTGTTTAACCCCATAATTTGTTTTTCCATGCAATGTATTTTAATTTATGGTTTACTCAAAGTCTGCTTAGAGATGGATCAATCATAATCTAGACACACACACATGCATGCTGGCACACACACAAATATTTAAGAAACCAAGTCACCCTGGCTTTAAGATAATAGCAACATTCATTGGAATTGAAATAGAAACTATATACTTTTTACACATAAAAGAGTAGCATTAGCTAAAAATTAAATTTCAGAACTGTAATCATAAATGCAGGAAGACATTATTATGTTAATGGTTGGATAATATGAAAATTAGTTTAAGTGCTCTGCTTAGGACAGTAACCTCATGGAAATCAAATAAAATTAAAAGTAAAAATGTGGATCAATTTATAAGAGAAAAAGAATGATAATTAGGAAGTTGTAAATAATATACATTTTGTTAGAAGAAAGTAATTTAAAAGATTTTTTAAACCACTGTTTTTATTACAGTTTTTATTTGTTTTTTCTCTTTGAAAAATAGTAGTCAATGTGGCTACATGATAAACATGAAAAATTCTTGTTTAAAGCAAAATTTGACAGGAACATTTTGTGAACCCAGACATCAAAATGATCAAAGAAAGAGTCATCTTGGGAAAGAAGAAGAGACAAGTTTCTCAAGACTATGAGACTCAAAGAATTTTCATAGGCTTTATGACCTGTAAAGATCAAAAACAGAATTAATTTTAAAAATTCTAAAAGAAGAAACCACATTTCTTCTGATATTCATCCTTCCATAACCTGCTTTCATCACTATGTTAGTGGGATAACCAAGTACATCAAAGTTTACATGCATTATATTTTTGAGTGCATCCATTTGTACATATGTGTACTCATTTTAACAGGGAACTGGGGGAGAGGGAAAAGTCCATGATTTTGTGTTTTTTGAATCAAGATGAGCAGAGCATCATTGTTCAGGAACACATTACATAGTTGTTTCCTCTTTATTAATATCCTGCCAAGATTTAGACTTTAATTCTCCCCATGGACCCACAATTAACTGACTTCTTTTGTTCCTCTGCTGCCTCATTTCCCTTCCCACCAGAATGATACATTGATGAGTACTATTCTTAATCCCCAAGAGAGTCACTTGATAAGCATTCTGTGCTCACTCCATGGATCAAAATGTCAGGAACCAGAACATGATCAATCAACTTACTATCGTTGTTTGTTTCTCTGAAGTAAAATCATGCCAGCTTTATTCAAATAGTCCCACATGAAACATCACTAGGATATGAATCTATTCTCGTTATTAAATGTACCTGAATGATAGCTTTACTAATATTTGGAATACACATGCAGACTAGAAGGGTACACAAATTAAAATATTCACAGTTGCCAATTGGAATTAAATATGGAAATGTGTATAATTATATTGTCCATATGGCACAACAGTGGTATGACTTTACAAAATTAAATCTTGCGTGATTGTGAAAAATTATAAGCCAATGTTGTTATTATCAACCACACAATAACATATGGGAGGTAGGCCAAGAGCATCACTCTAAATCAGTCTTAGAATTTCATAAGCCGGTGAGTGTCAGATAGGAGCTATTATTTATTCCACCTGCTTGACATGAGTAAAGATAAAGTGAAAGTTCAGGCATGATTTCTTCTTTGTAGACTGATTAAAATTGGAGGAGTTAGTTCCAAATTTATATTAGAATTAAGGTATAGGGCCTCCCTGGTAGTGGAAGGGGTTAAGACGCAACCTATAAAGCTATATGCAGCCACTGCAGCACGAGTTTGATCCCCGGCCAGGGAGCTACCCACATGGCGCAGCAGACCTCTCCTGTCACACCTGCTGCTCCCCTCAGCAGTGTATTTCAGTCAATCTGCCTGTTCTGTTCCCCACTCTGTCTCTGATGAATCCTCTCACCCCCCCCCCACCACACCTCTGGCCTGTACCAGTTCTTGCATGCATAAATAAATAAATCTTAAAAAAAAGAATTAAGATACTTCCATCTGGAAAATGGCTAGTGATCAGTGTGAACCTCTGGCTTCTGCAGCCACCACATCACATACATGAAGCCAAAAGTGTGGAAGCAGAGTCTTCATTTTAAGTTTACTTCTGAAATTTCATATTTTGTAAGTAAACCCTTTTCTTTTTACTTCTTCCCATGTATCCTGCATTCTATTTTTCCCGCCATTCATTTTTTATTTTTTTAAATTATTTTAGATATCATTGTTTATTTTTTCACAGTATAGGATTCCTCCCCTAGGCTCAGTAACCATAGTTTTCCCATCACCAAAATGACTCCTATCTTCTACCACCCTCCACCTTGCTCTCCTCCTGCCCAGTTCTCTACTCTCTCCCCTCCTATCCCCTCTTGCGTGTCTCAGATCTTCTGTCTGCTTTCAAGGGTCAGTCATCAGTTTGTTTTTGTCTGATCCTTTGTTTGGCTTCTCCAGATCCCATATTATATCCTGCGTTCATAAGCAAGTGAGTGAAGGCTCACAGACTGGGTCATCCCTGGTCCCCTGGGGTTTGCTTCTTTCAGTACTGCTAGTGGAATTAAGACTGGAAGAAAATTTTGGGCCTCCCCTGTTGGCGCAGGTGGTTGAGCCGCGCTGTGAAGCTGTCCACAGCCTCTGCAATGCAGGTTTGATCCCTGCCAGCCGGCGAGGGTCCACATGGTGCAGTAGACCTCTCCTGTCACACCTGCTGCTCCCCTCAGCAGTGTATTTCATCAGTCTGCCTGTTCTGTTCCCCACTCCGTCTCTGGTGAATCCTCTAACCCTCCCGCGCATCTGGCCTGTACCCCGGTTCTTGTGTAAATGAATAAATCAATCTTTTTAAAAAAAAGAAACTGGAAGAAAATTTCTAAATCACATATGTGACAAATAACTTGTATCTAAATACACATAAACATGCCATACATAACATATATAACTCAAAAAACTCCACAGTAAGAAAATTAATGGCTTAATTAAAAAGTAGATGAAAACCTTGAATAGATACTTGACCAAAAAAGATAAAGGAGTATAAAATAGCTCATGAAATATATTTATCATCATTATACATTCAAGAAGTGAAAATTCAAAGCATGATGAGACAGTTACCTGATATACTCACTGAGATATGTACACACACACACACACACACACACACACACACTTACAATAGCAAGTGTTGGGGAGGATTCAGAAGAGTGAGAATACTCATATATTGCCACTGGGAAAGCAAAATGTTGCAACCACACTGGAAAGGAGATTGGCAGTTTCTTACAAATTTTTATCTATATTTACCCCATCAACCAACAATGTCACCCTTAGAACCTTACTCATAAGGAATGAAAAATTATGTTCATACAAAAAACTATATATTAATGTTCATAACAACTGAATTTACAATTGTCAAAGACTGGAAGCAATACTTCTTTCATAATGACGTGGAAAAACAAACTTGTACATTCATGCAATAGAGACTATTCTGCAATAAAAGAAGTATTGAATTATGGAGATAGGCAACAACTTGGATAGCTATTAAGATTACGCTAAGTGAAAAAAAAGCCAAGCTCAAAAGGTATACTATATAATTAAGTTTATATAATATCCTGAAAAAAAAAAAAGACAAAACTATAGTAAGGGAGAAGAAATAAAGGGTTTCCAGGATTGAAGGGTTGAGGGATAGCATGAGAGATTTTTTTGGAGCCCATGTAGTTCTAAATTCTGATTGTGGTAGTCATAGTTACACAAACCAATGTGTGTGTTAGAATTCATAAAAAATCTACACCTAAAAAGTATGATAATTTAAAACATGATTATATTTAAATAAACTAAAGAAAATTAAATTGTCTTCCATTCAAATGATTTCCTCCTACATAATGTTCCATGGGATACTTGCTTCAAACATTGCAAGCAATTTGATTTTCATCCTTTGAGACATTCATAGGGTTGTTCACTAAGGGGATATCTAAATAATTTTTGTACTGTGAAAGGAATAAAATGAAGTGAGGGTGTGGGATGGAACATGTAACTAACATCCTCCAAATGTCACATAATAGGAACTTCAAATGAAGTATTTCTCACTTGCCTATAGCCCAAGAATATAGGCAGCAAGTAATCTATGACTGATTATATTTTACAAAAGTGGCTAAAATAAAATCTCCAATGTCATTTGCTTCTTGCCAAAGTCATCCATCTCTCCACCCCTCTAATCAACTCTGAACATCAACTCTGATACAACCTGATACATTGCCCAAAATTCAGTAGCAGTTCCAGATAGGGTCTCTTAACAGTCCTGCCAGCTTCTCCTTCAAGCTACTAGTTGACACAAATCCATTAAAAAAAAAAAAAAAAAACCTCTCCAAATGAGAATTCTACAGCTGAGTCAAATAAACTGCATAAACCTAACAGATAATGAAGTGTTGCTGTCACTAAGTTTTGGGTGATTTTTTTAGACCTTAATAGCTAACTTGAATATAATCCCTTACTCCAAAGTGGAACTAGATTATCTGTGCCAGTATATAGCTAATTATGTGAGCTACAACCAAATACCTGGATCCTGTCTGTTAAAGAATTTGGAAAGATCATGAGATAAATAAGATAGAAAGGAGGGAGTTTCAATGGAGACTGATGTCAGTTGCCTGCTCTGAACCTCATTCTGAATGACAGGGCTGCAAAGAGCCGGTGCAGAGGGCTTCATAAGTATTACAGGGAGATCATGCAGGTCACAATAGATTTGAAGTGAGTCATAAGAGTAGAAACTAACACCCTCGTTGTTATTGGTTCCTATCCCTCCTGCAAAGCCTGCGGTAGAGTACAGAGTGTGCACCGAATGAATTAGAATTTGGATTGGGAGTTGAATGAAATACCCTCCAAAATTCTAAGGTCCCACATACATTCCATGTCTAAGTATTCAACATTCTTTAAAATATTCTTTACAAATTTGTATTTATTTCATATTATATTTTAAAATGACAAAAATGAAAACTAAAAACATCATATGTTCATGAATCTATGCCATCAATTTCTTATTTTTCATCTTTCCTCCTATAAATTATTAGGTTTTATGAGAAAATATTTTTAATGCCTTATGTATTGAACTCTAAATTAATGAAATTAGGAGGACCCAGTCATGAAATTTAATTTTAAAATCAAAATTAAATACATCTTATTTCTAAAATTTGGTTTCGTTGACTCCATAAATATAATAGTAGATTAAAGAATCAATCATATTGTCAATAAAAATAATGAACACCAAATAAAGTTAACATGAAAGTTCCTGAAGATTTAAGACCACATCTGTTCTGCATTAGCTAGGTAAACTCTGTCCAAATCAGGGGATAGAGTAAAATAATAACTAATTACAAATCATTTAATATTGACAACAAATAGAGAATACTTTAGGTATGATAAAAATTAAGGGTAAAAGCTTTGATTCTAGTGTTCAGTTGGTATTTATATCTTGTTCACTTTTCTAATCTTCTAAATGAAAAATTTAAGATCTGAAAGAAAAGTGATAAACCTTTTATAAATGAAAAACTGAACATTTAAAAACAGCTACCACATATTAAAACTATAACAATTAATAGTTGTCACATTCAAGTGTTGAAGAAATATTACGAAGTTAGTGTATCCCCTTGGTGCACTTTGATGAAATTCATATCAAATACTATCAATAGGATTTTTCACTCCTTCAAACTACAAAGAAAATGTGTCGCCAGACAATTTTCACAGTTCTAATTACAGCCTTGCTTTAGCAATGCTATAATTAAGAATGAACTACAATTTTACTTCCTACTCTCAGCTGCAAAATAAAATAAAATAAAAATAAAAAAGGTTTTTTTAAAAAATAAAACTTGTTCTGAATTCACATGCACTAACTTCCTTAGTTCTTCAACTTATTTATCTCCAAAATTTTTTGAAATGAAATTTAATTCATCCACATATAGTTCTAATTTGCAATAGAGACCAGTCTTTAAAAATGTATATATATGTGTATATATATGTGTGTGTATATATATGTGTGTGTGTGTGTGTGTGTGTGTACACATCAAAATGTCACCTTCTGGTCATGCCTGTGTATTTTTCTAAATTTTTTTTTTTTTTTTTTAAAGATTTATTTATTTATATAAGCACTGGGTACAGTCAGAATCACAGGAGGGCGAGAGGATTCACCAGATCCAGAGCGGAGAACAGAACAGGCAGACTGACGAAATACACTGCCGAGGGGAGCAGTGGGCGTGGCAGGAGAGGTCTGCAGCACTATGTGGGACCCTCACTGGTGGCTTCCGGGGATTGAACTGGTGCTGCAGAGGCTGCGGGCAGCTTCACAGCCCAGCGCTCAACCGCTGAGCCACCAGGGGAGGCCCTATTTTTCTAAATTTTTATGCAATAATTTTCCATAGTTCATCTGCACAAATCAACATAACTACAAATACACTATTTGATTTTCTTCTTTCATTCTATCTTTCCAAGCTGTGCGAATATTTCTCTATTTTACAATGTTGTATCTCTCTATTTTAGATTAAATGCAATTAACTAAAAACTGTATGATGCTTCAGATATTTCTCTAGCTAATGTTTTGATTTATTCAAATTTTTTGTCACTTTGGTTTACCTATAAACCTAGATTCTTTCCTACATTCAAGAAGGGGAAACAGAAAAGGAAGAGAAATAGTAAAAAGTTTAAAAAGAAGGAAGAAGAGAATGTGTAGCATACAGAGAAGGGGGGAGAGAGAGAGAGAGAGAGAGGAGAAGCGATTTTGCCACTAGCTCTAGAATTATGGCCCCAGGTATTAAGCCATTATGCAGTCTATCACATACATACATTTTAGTCTTATGTCTTCCTGGAATGGAAAGCTGGAAGACTTTTTAGCCTATTGTTTGAAGATTATCAGTGTGAACTCAGCATACTAAATTGCTTTCAGTTTCCTTCAACTGGTACACCAAATAATCAAGCATTTCTCTCACTTTAGTCAGAAAAGACTACCTTCCAACTACATTTCCCATGCTTTCCACCATGCTCTGCCAGCTCCATGACAGATCTGTTTACTTTTCTTCATATTTTTGCCTGGATCATTTTCCTTACAGTTATTCTCTCTCTCTCTCTCTCTCTCTCTCTCTCTCTCTCTCTCTCTCTCTCTCTCTCCCCCCTCCCCCGCCCACCTCCCCACATGCTGTACACTCTCGTCTTACTTCTTTATAAACTTTTTACTATTTTCTCTTAATTGTGGTCCTGTATGTAGACTGCCTTCAGAGGTATGTTATCAGGGCCACTGTTATTTATCAATGTCTTTGTGACACTATAATTGCTATATAAAAACCCATCAGTCTAACTCTTTATAGCACATTGTTGTAATATATCCATTCATTTGACCATTTGTCAGATATTTTTTGAGCACTCACTTTCCCCAGACTAAGATTATAAAACAAAACGAAGATGACAAAGACCGTCTTTCCAGGTTTGTATTACAATAGAAGTAGAAACAGTAATAAAATTATTTATCAGGTGGTGATAAACATCATAAAAAAGAATTTAAAAATAGAATAAAAGAATAAAGACTGTGAGAGTGTGTGTGTCCAAACTTCAAAGAATGGTGAAGAAAGAGATATCTGATAAGGTAATATTTGACCTAGTCTTGAAAAAGAATGAAGGAGCAAGACAGGCAGAGGGATGATGTATAAAGACCCTGAAATAGTGGTATTTTGTGTTTGTACCATAAATAGTATTACACCAATGTGGCTGTAGTAATATGCGAGCACAAAATGGTATTAGATGAAATAAAAGGAGTAAAAGGAGCAAACTGTGATGTTGCTGTAAACATCTCGACATTTCTTGTCTTTTTTTATTTTTTCTTTTAAGATTTATATTTGTGTAGAAGAACTGGAGTGTAGGCCACAGGTGTGGAGATGTAGGGGCCAGGATGAGCACAGAGCAGGTTATCTATGATCGGGCAGCTGGGTAAAGGAGAGTCCTGGAGCCCTTGGTGGCTTTCTCAGGCTTTTATTGAGCTTCACATGTGTGGCAAACAGGTACACGGCAGGCAGGGGTGCCAGGGGGCCAGGAGGTTGGTAGGTCCCCAAGGCCCCAGCAAGTCTTCACTCTCTCTCTTCTGGCTTTCTCTCTCTGGCACTCTCTTTCTCTCTTCTGGCTTTCTTCTCCTGCGTCTCTCACCTGCCTCTCTCCTGCTTCTCTAGGTGATTATTATCTCAATACTCTTCCCATGGCCCACATAAGTAAACAAGACAGATTGCAATAATGTAACAGCTGCAGGTACCCCATTAGGCAGGGCAATCCTAATAGTGGGAGGGCAGAAAAGCCTGAAAAACCATTTACCCTACAGGAGGGTAAAATGATTCACCACAGAGTAGGGAGCAGAACAGGTGAATCTACTGAAATGCTGAGGGGAGCAGTGGGCAAGACAGGAGAGGTTTGCTGAGTCATGTGGGTCAGCTCCCTGGCCAGAGATCAGGGATTGGGAACAGGGTTTCAACTCATGCCACAGTGGCTGGCAATAGCTTGATAGTGCTGAGACTTTAACCCCTGCATCACCAGGTAGGCCCCCACCTTGACTTTCCACTGAGTGAGATAGGCTACCAGTGCAGTTTTTTGAGCTTTGAAATGACACGTTTAAGTGACAACTAAAATTAACTAGTTGCAGGCCTCCCTGGTGGCGCAAGGGGTTAAGACGCAACCTATGAAGCTATCCTCAGCCTCTGCAGCACAAGTT